>NW_024070207.1:67947816-68263378 GCF_014754425.2 Oryx dammah
AGTGGAGGTGATGGAATTCCAGTTGAGCTATTTCAAATCCTGAAAGAGGATGCTGTGAAAGTGCTGCACTCAATATGCCAGCAAATTTGGAAAACTCAGCAGTGGCCACAGGACGGGAAAAGGTCAGTTTTCATTCCAATCCCAAAGAAAGGCAATGCCAAAGAATGCTCAAACTACCACACAATTGCACTCATCTCATACGCTAGTAAAGTAATGCTCAAAATTCTCCAAGCCAGGCTTCAGCAATACATCAACCGTGAACTCCCTGATGTTCAAGCTGGTTTTAGAAAAGGCAGAGGAACCAGAGATCAAATTGCCAACATCTGCTGGTTCATGGAAAAAGCAAGAGAGCAACAGTTAGAACTGGACATGGAACAACAGACTGGTTCCAAATAGGAAAAGGAGTATGTCAAGGCTGTATATTGTCACCCTGCTTATTTAACTTATATGCAGAGAACATCATGAGAAACGCTGGGCTGGAAGAAGGCCAAGCTGGAATCAAGATTGCCAGGAGAAATATCAATCACCTCAGATATGCAGATGACACCACCCTTATGGCAGAAAGTGAAGAGGAACTAAAAAGCCTCTTGATGAAAGTGAAAGTGGAGAGTGAAAAAGTTGGCTTAAAGCTCAACATTCAGAAAACCAAGATCATGGCATCTGGTCCCATCACTTCATGGGAAATAGATGGGAAACAGTGGAAACAGTGTCAGATTTATTTTTGGGGGCTCCAAAATCACTGCAGATGGTGACAGCAGCCATGAAATTAAAATACACTTACTCCTTGGAAGAAAAGTTATGACCAACCTAGATAGCATATTCAAAAGCAGAGACATTACTTTGCCAACAAATGTCTGTCTAGTCAAGGCTATGGTTTTTCCAGTAGTCATGTATGGATGTGAGAGTTCGACTGTGGAGAAGGCTGAGTGCTGAAGAATTGATGCTTTTGAATTGTGGTGTTGGAGTAGACTCTTGAGAGTCCCTTGGACTGCAAGGAGATCCAACCAGTCCATTCTGAAGGAGATCAGTCCTGGGTGTTCTTTGGAAGGACTGATGCTAAAGCTGAAACTCTTATACTTTGGCCACCTCATGCGAAGAGTTGACTCATTGGAAAAGACTCTGATGCTGGGAGGGATTGGGGGCAGGAGGAGAAGGGGACGACAGAGGATGAGATGGCTGGATGGCATCACCAACTCGATGGACATGAGTTTGAATGAACTCCAGAAGTTGGTGATGGACAGGGAGGCCTGGCGTGCTGCAGTTCATGGGTTTGCAAAGAGTCAGACATGACTCAACGACTGAACTGAACTGAACTGAGCTTGAACACTCTTTGGCATTGCCTTTCTTTGGGATTGGAAGGAAAAGTGACCTTTTCTGGTCCTGTGGCCACTGCTGAGTTTTCCAAATATCTGGCATTTGAATGCAGCACTTTCATAGTATCATCTTTTAGGATTTGAAATAGCTCAGCTGGAATTTCCTTACCTCCACTAGCTTTTTTCATAGTAATATTTCCTAAAGCCCACTTGACTTCACACTCTAGGATGTCTGTCTCTAGGTGAGTGATCACACCAATGTCATTATCTAGGTGATTAGTACCTTGTTTGTGTAGTTCTTCTGTGTATTCTTGCCACCTCTTCTCAATTTTTTCTGCTTCTGTTAAATCTTCTTCTGGGAACCCTATAATTCTAATGTTGATATGCTTAGTGTTGTCCCAGAGGTCTCTGAGGCTGTCATTTTTATTCTTTTTTCTTTATTCTCCTCTGCCTTATTTATTTCCACCGTTCTATCTTCCAGCTCATTTATCCATTCTTCTGCCTCAAGTAGTCTGCTTTTGATTGTCTCAGTTCATTTCAGTTCAGTCCAGTTGCTCAGTCGTGTCCGACTCTTTGCGACCCCACGATTCACAGCATGCCAGGCCTCCCTGTCCATCACCAACTCCTGGAGTTCACTCAGACTCACGTCCATTGTGTCAGTGATGCCATACAGCCATCTCATCCTCTGTTGTCCCCTTCTCCTCCTGCCCCCAATCCCTCCAAGCATCAGAGTCTTTTCCAATGAGTCAATTCTTTGCATGAGGTGGCCAAAGTACTGGAGTTTCAGCTTTAGCATCATTCCTTCCAAAGAAATCCCAGGGCTGATCTCCTTCAGAATGGATTGGCTGGATCTCCTTGAAGTCCAAGGGACTGTCAAGAGTCTTCTCCAACATCACAGTTCAAAAGCATCAATTCTTCGGTGCTCAGTTGTCTTCACAGTCCAACTCTCACATCCATACATGACTACTGGAAAAACCATAGCCTTGACTAGACGGACCTTAGTCGGCAAAGTAATGTCTCTGCTTTTCAATATTCTATCTAGGTTGGTCATAACTTTTCTTCCAAGGAGTAAGCATCTTTTAATTTCATGGCAGTCACGATCTGCAGTGATTTTGGAGCCCAAAAAATAAAGTCTGACAGTCTTTCCCCATCTATTTCCCATGAAGTGATGGGACCGTTTGCCATGATCTTTGTTTTCTGAATGTTGAGCTTTAGACCAACTTTTTCACTCTCCACTTTCACTTTCATCAAGAGGCTTTTTAGTTCCTCTTCACTTTCTGCCATAAGAGTGGTGTCATCTGCATATCTGAGGTTATTGATATTTCTCCCGGCAATCTTGATTCCAGCTTGTCTTTCTTCCAGTCCAGCGTTTTTCATGATGTTCTCTGCATATAAGTTAAATAAGCAGGATGACAATATACGGCCTTGACATACGCTTTTCCTATTTGGAACAAGTCTGTTGTTCCATGTCCAGTTCTAACTGTTGCTTCCTGACCTGCATACAGATTTCTCAAGAGGCAAGTCAGGTGGTCTTGTATTCCCATCTCTCTCAGAATTTTCCACAGTTTATTGTGATCCACACAGTCAAAGGCTTTGGCATAATCAATAAAGCAGAAATAGATGTTTTTCTGGAACTCTCTTGCTTTTTCCATGATCCAGCAGATGTTGGCAATTTGATCTCTGGTTCCTCTGCCTTTTCTAAAACCAGCTTGAACATCAGGAAGTCCACGGTTGAAGTATTACTGAAGCCTTGCTTGGAGAATTTTGAGCATTACTTTACTAGTGTGCGAGATGAGTGAAATTGTGCAGTAGTTTGAGCATTCTTTGGCATTGCCTTTCTTTGGGGTTGGAATGAAAACTGACATTTTCCCGTCCTGTGGCCACTGCTGAGTTTTCCAAATTTGCTGGTATATTGAGTGCAGCACTTTCACAGCATCATCTTTCAGGATTTGAAATAGCTCAACTGGAAATCCATCATCTCCACTAGCTTTCTCAAAGATGATGAGGTGAAGGTGCTCAACTGGAAATCCATCATCTCCACTAGCTTTGTTCGTAGTGATGCTTTCTAAGGCCCACTTGACTTAGTGTATTTTAATCTGTTATTGTATTATTCATTGCTGATTGTCTATTGTTTAATTCTTCTAGGTCCTCGTTAAGCATTTCTTGTAACTTCTCAATCTGTGCCCCCAGTCAATTTATCTGTGCCTCCATTTTATTTACAAGACTTTGGATCACCTTTCTTTTTTAAATTTTTAAAAATTTATTTATTTTAATTGGAGGCTTATTCCTTTACAATATTGTAGTGGTTTTCTCATACATTGATGTGAATCCACCACAGAAGTACATGTGGATCATCTTTCTTATCATTACTCTGAATTCTTTTTCAGGCAGATTGTTTATTTTGTCTTCTTTTTTTGGTCTTGTGGGTTTTTACCATGCTTCTTCATCTGTTACATATTTCTCTGTCTTTTCCTTTTGCTTTATTTACTTGTATTTGGAGTTTCATTTCTGTAGGTTGGAAGGCCATAGTTTGTCATATTGTGGAGTTTAGTCACCATGGGTGGGGTTGGACAAGTGCCTTGTGAAGTTTTCCTGGTTGGGAGGATTTGTGCCTATCCTTTGGTGGATGGAGCTGGATCTTGTCCCTCTGAAGGGTAGTGCCATGTACAGTAGTGTCTTTTGGGGTGTCTGTCACCTTGCTATGGCTTTAGGCAGTCTTTCTACTAATAGGCAGAGTTGTGTTTCTGTTTTGCTAATAATTTGGCACGAGGTGTCTAGCACTGGAGCTTTCTGGATATTCGGTGTGGCTTGGTCTTAGTGTTGAGTTGGAGACCTTTCAGAGAGCTCCCATTGATTAAAGTTTCATGGAGTTGGGAGTTCTCTGATAGTCCAAAGTCCTGGACTCGGGTCTCTCACCTCTAGGGCTCAGGCCTGACCCCTTACTGTAGCACCAAGATTTCACAGGCCTCACAGCACAAAAGACAAACCCCAAAGACCAATGATGGAAGCAACTCTCAATAGCCAAGAGCACACAAAGAAACTCATACACTTACAAAGATAAAATTAGAGGAGAAAAAGGATAAGAACAGGAATCAAAGAAGAAAAGAGCTATCAGAATTGAGCATTATGTGTAGCTTCTGCACACATCCCCACAGAGGTGAGGTGCCCATGCAGCCATTTGGCACCATAAACTCTGGTCTGAAGTGCAAGGTTAAGGTTTCTGCATGCTGCACTTGATCAAACTAGACTTGATGAAACTAGATACGGTACAAAGGAAAAGAAGAAAGAGAAAGCTGGGAGAGAAGAAGATGGTGGAGGAGTAGGTGGACGTGGAGTACATCTCTCTCCACAGATACATCAGGAATACACCTTCAGACAAAGAAATGCATGCAGAACACCAGCTGAGAGTGGACAGGAGTACCTGACCAGCAGAAAATAATATATAGAACCACTCAAAACTCAAGATCAGGCCCTGAGCCTTTGGAGTGGGAGCACTGACTCCAAGACCCTAGACTACCAGAGAACTACCCCTAGGGAGTATCAAATAGTGAGAACTCACACAAAAGAAACTGCTTGAATATAAGACCCAGTATCACCCAACCACTAGTGCAGAATGCCTCATCTAAACAACAAAAAGCACAAAAATACAAACAAAAATCTTCAGCAGACAGGATTACCACCTCACTCAGCCTTGCCCATCACAGGAAAAACAAAACAAACAAACACAAATCAGCACAAATCTCACCCTGTACAAAGCTTACACAAACCACTGGACCAGCCTTAGGAGGGCAGAAACCAAAAGGAAGAAAGAATTCAACCTTGAAGCCTGGGAAAAGGAGACCTCCAACACAATAAGTTAAAAGAAAATAATGAAAAGGCTGGGAAATACTACACAAATGAAGGAACAAGCTAGAAAAACACATAAGTCCAAATAAATGAAGATGAAATAGGCAAACTACCTGAAAAATAATTCAGAATAATGATAATAAACATGTTCAAAAACTTTGAAAACAAAACGGAGAAAATGCAAGAATCAATTAACAAAGACCTGGTAGAATTAAAGAATAAACATACAGAGACAAACAACACAATTAACAAAATTAAAAATACTCTAGAAAGAATCAATAGCAGAATATCTGAAGCAGAAGAATGAATCAGTGAGCTGGAAGATAAAATGGTGGAAATAACTTTTGAAGAGCAGAATAAAGTAAAAGGAATGAAAAGAGCTGAGGATAGTTTCAGAGACCTCTGGGACAATATCAAACGCACCAACATAAGAATTATAGGGGTATTTCCTCAACATGGAAAAGGAATTAGTCAATCAAGTCCAAGAGGTGCAAAGAGCACCATACAGGATAAACCCAAGGAGAAGCACACCAAGATACATACTAATCAAACTAACAAAGACTAAACACAAAGAAAGAATATTAAAAGCAGCAAGGGAAAAGCAACAAGTAACACACAAGTGAAATCCCATACATTTAATAGCTGATCTTTCATCAGAAACTGCAGGCCAGAAGGGAATGACAGGATATATTTAAAGTGTTCAAAGGGAAAAATCTACAACCAAGATTACTGTACCTGGCCAGGATCTCATTCAAAATTTATGGAGAAATAAAAAGCTTTTCAGACAAACAAAAGTTAAGAGAATTCAGTACCACCAAACCAGCTTTACAACAAATGTTAAAGGGACTTATATAGTCAAGAAATACAAGAGAAGAAAAAAGATCTAAAAAATCAACACCAGTTACGAAAATGCAATAGGAACATATATATCAATAATTACTTTAAATGGAAATGGATTAAATGCTCCAACCAAACGACAGACTGGCTGAATGGATACAAAAACAAGACCCATATACATGCTGTCTACAAGAAACCCACATTAGACCTAAAGACACATATAGACTGAAAGTGAAAGGATGGAAAAATGTCTTCCAGGCAAACAGGAAGCCAAAGAAAGCTGGAATAGCAATCCTCATATCAGACAAAATAGACCTTAAAATAAAGATTACAAGAGATAAGCAAGGACATTACATAATGATAAAGGGATCAATCCAAGAGGAAGAGATAACAATTGTAAATATCTATGCACCCAACATAGGAGCACCCCAATACATAAGACAAACACTAACAGACATAAAAGGAGAAATTGACAGTAACACAATAATAGTCAGTTCAGTTCAGTTCAGTTCAGTCACTCAGTCGTGTCCGACTCTTTGCAACTCTGCAGCACTGCATGCCTCCCCGCTCATCACCAACTCCGAGAGTTTACCCAAACTCATGTCCATTGAGTCAGTGATGCCATCCAACCATCTCATCCTCTGTCGTCCCTTTCTCCTCCCACCTTCAATCTTTCCCAACATCAAGGTCTTTTCCAATCAGTCAGCTCTTTGCATCATGTGGCCAAAATATTGGAATTCAGCTTCAACATCAGTCCTTCCAATGAACACTCAGGACTGATTTCCTTTAGGATGGACTGGTTGGATCTCCTTGCAGTGCAAGGGACTCTCAAGAGTCTTTTCCAACACCACAGTTCAAAAGCATCAATTCTTCTGCGCTCAGCTTTCTTTATAGTCCAACTCTCACATCCATACATGAGTACTGGAAAAACCATAGCCTTGACTAGACAGACCTCTGTTGACAAAGTAATATCTCTGCTTTTTAATATGCTGTCTAGGTTGGTCATAACTTTCCTTCCAAGGAGTAAGCGTCTTTTAATATCATGGCTGCAATCATCATCTACAGTGATTTTGCAACCCCTCAAAATAAAAGAAGACTTTAACACCCCACTCACACCAATGGACAGATCATCAAAACAAAAAATTAATAAGGAAACACAAGTCTTAAATGATACATTAGATGAGGTGGATCTCACTGACATCTTCAGGATATTCCGTCCAAATGCAGAATAAACCTTCTCAAGTGCACATGGATCATTTTCCAGGATAGACCACCTCTTGGGTCACAAATCAAACCTCAGTAAATTTAAGGAAATTTAAATCATATCAAGCATCTTCTCTGGCCACAATGCTATGAGACTAGATATCAATTACAAGAAAAAAACTGTAAGAAACACAAACACATGGAATTAAACAACACGTTTCTAAATAACCAACAGGTTACTGAAGAAATCAAAAGGGAAATCAAAAAATTTATTGAAACAAATAATATGATGAAAACATGAAAACTCAAAACCTATGGGATGTAGCAAAGGTGGTTCTAAGAGGGAAGTTTATAGCAATACAATCCTACCTCAAGAAACAAGAAAAACATCGTACAGACAACCTAAGTTTACACTTTCTTTAACCATTGCAACAAAAGGAATCAAATACCTAGGAATAAACCTAACTGAAGATACAAAATCCTGTATTAGAAAACCATAAGACACTGATAAAAGAAATCAAAGATGACATAAACAGATGGAGAGATATACCATGTTCCTAGATTGGAAGGATCAATGTTGTGAAAATGACTATACCATCCAAAGCCATCTACAGATTCAATGCAATCTCTATCAAATTACCAATGGTATTTTTCACAGAATTAGAACAAAAATTTCACAATTTGTATGGAAACACAAAAGACCCTAAATAGCCAAAGCAATCTTGAGAGAGAATCAACTTTCCTTACTTCAGACTACACTACAAAGCTACAGTCATCAAGACAGTATGATACTGGCACAAAAACAGAAATATAGTATATAAACCAGTGGAACAGGATAGAAAGCCCAGAGATAAACCCATGCACCTATGGGCACCTTATCTTTGACAAAGGAGGAAAGAATATACAATGGAAAAAAAAAAGACAGGCTCTTCAACAAGTGGTGTTGGGAAAAATGGACAGCTATGTGTAAAAGAATAAAATTAGAACACTTCTTAACATCATACACAAAGATAAACTCAAAGTGGATTATAGACCTAAATGTAAGACCAGAAACTATAAAACTCTTAGAACACTCTTTGACATAAATCAGAGCAAGATCCTCTATGACCCACCTTGAGAATAATGGAAATAAAAGCAATAAACAAATGGGACCTAGTTAAACCTAAAAGCTTTTGCACAGTGAAGGAAACTGTAAATAAGGTGAAAAGACAAGCCTTAGAATGAGCAAAATAATAGTAAACAAGACAATTGACAAAAGATTAATCTCCAAAATCTACAAGCAGCTCATTCAGCTCAATACCAGGAAAACAAAAAACCCAATGAAAAAGTGGATAGAAGACCAAAACATTTTTCCAAAGATGACATATAGATGGCTAATAAACATATGGATGCTAAATATCGCTCATTATTAGAGCAATGCAAAGCAAAACTGCAGTGAAATAACACCTCACACTGGTCAGAATGGCTATCATCAAAACATCTACAAACAATAAATGCTGGAGAGGGTGTGGAAAAAAAGGGAATCGTCTTGCACTGTTGGTCGGTGTGTAAATTGATACAGCCACTATGGAAGACAATATAGAGATTCCTGAAAAAGCTAGGAATAAAACTACCATATGACCCAGCAATCCCACTATTGGGGATATACCGTGAGGAAACCATAATTCAAAAAGACACATGTACCCCAATGTTCATTGCAGAACTATTTACAATAGCTAAGACATGAAAGCATCCTAGATTTCCATTGACAGATGAATGGATAAAGAATATATGGTATATTTATACAATGGAATATTACTCAGCCATAAAAAGGAATGCATTTGACTCAGTTCTATTAGGATGGATGAACCTAGAGCCTATTATACAGAGCAAGTCATGAAGAGAAAGATAAATATCTTATGTTAACACATATATATGTAATCTTGAAAGATGGTACTGAAGAACCTATCTGTAGGGCAACAGTGGAGACACAGACATAGAGAACAGACTTGTGGATGGAGAGGGTGGAACGAAGTGAGAGAAGAGCATTGAAACATATAACTTATCATATGTAAAATTATACAGCCTGTGAAAATCAACTGTATAATGGAGGGAGGCCAAATCTGGTGTTCGTGATAAATTAGAGGGGTGGGATGGGGTGGGAAGTATGGGCAAGAGAGAGGGACATACATATACCTATGGCTGATTCATGTTGATATATGGTAGAAATCAATACAATATTGTAAAGCAATTATCCTCCAATTGAAAAGAATTTAAAAAATCATGAAATTATTGGTTCCAGTTGAATTCTTTCCTAAGTAGGAGAAATCTGAGACTGATGACTTTCAAGGATGAAAATGCTACAGTCCTGGTTGACAGAGACTTATTGAGATCTCCTAGGTGCTGTTGCCTTCCTCATAAAAAGTCCATGATATCACCAGGGTGGGGATTATTATCCTCTTTTGAACAGAGGAAGAAACTAAAGTTAAATACTTTTCTTCTCTAGGTTACATAGCCAGTTAATAGGAATGTGAGAACTTGAACCTAGTTCTGTCTGCCAGTGCATTACTGTTTTTGAAGAGTTCATCAATAGATTCATCTCAATTCATGAATCTGGGACACAGCCAGAACTTGGAAGGCAGTTTTGGAAATGCTTACTGAGGGCCTCACATTCAACACACTGGAGTTTGGACTATTCCTGGCAGATGGTGGGAAGCCATAGAAAGATTTTAAACAGTGGAAGTGACTGTGCCTGTTGATCGTTCTTCCTTGCCACTTTAGCACTCACTGTTTGGCACTTAAAACCAAGCTGACAAGTTAGTTTTACACCCCTATCAGCAAGTCAGAGCCTGGTAGTTTGTGGTCAAACTGTTTATGTACTTTCTTTTAACAGCTTTCTCTCAGTTGCTTTCTGCTTTACTTAAGGGCGCTCCAGTCATTTCCATCTGTCCTCTATTAGTGGCCAAACTTAAAGAAGTCCTTGTCTGTCCCTGCCCCCTCTTCTGCCTCTTCCTGACTTAATGAAAAAGCTGGTTTCTTTAAGTCTGAAATCAGACCCAGCCAAACAAGCAGACACAATCTCTTTGGACATGGAACACTGAAATGGTGATTAATCTTCTTCCTGAACATTCTTGTCAAACGCTTACTTCACCTCACACTTTTTTCATTTCTCAAAAAACATCTGGTTTGCAGCTTTTTTTCCTCTTCTTTTCTATGTGTTGCCTAATTTCTACCCTCCTCCCCTCATCCATTTTTGATACTTTGGGAAGAATATTCTAAAAGCAAGATGAGGATATCAACGAGCCATAAGCCTGGTATTACCCTAGGTCCCCACTACAGCTTTATGAGGGAAGGAGGTTAGAGATCATTCCCGTATTATTAAAAGAGAGGAAAAAATGTTTCAGAAACTGCCTACAATCTAATAGAGCACAGATCCAGGGACCTCGATGTGTGCCATGCTTTTTAAAGGATGTAGACATTGAGGTTCAGAAAGCTTAGGTGAGTTGGTGAAGGTTGCAGCGTTAGCACACATTGTGAAACCAGGCTTGGTTCCTTATGGTGTGGAAAGTCAAGTACTCTTGTACACTGCAAGTTTTTATTTTGTTTGTTGTTTGCAACTTGTTCTTTTGAAATAATTTGACTCATTAGAAGTTGCAAAAATAGTACAGAGAGTTCCTGTGTATGCTTCACCCAGATTCCTCCAGTGATAATATCATCTTATATGTCCATGGTACTTTTTCAAAAGCAGAAATTGACATTGGTTCAATAATATGAACTACACCATATACCTTTGTTGTGGTGTAAATTGTGCCCCTCCCCACTCCTAAATTCACATGTTGAAATTCAATCCCCCAATGTGATTTGGAAGTATGGCTTTTAGGGAGATAATTAAGGTTAAATGAAGTCATAAGGGTGGGGTCCTAATCCAATAGAACTGGCATCTTTATAAGAAGAAGAAACTTCAGAGATTTCTCTTTTCTCCATGAGTACACAGAGGAAAGGCGATATGAGGACACAGAGAAAAGGTGGTTGTCTACAAGTGAGGAAGAGAGGTCTCAAAATATACCAATCCTGGCACCTTGATCTTAGAATTCTAACCTCCAGAAATGTGAGAAAATAAATTTCTTCACCTTTTGGAGGCTAAAGGTATCAAAATCGAGGTGTTGGTAGGGTTGATTTTGTTCTGAGGCCTCTCTCCTTGCTTGCAGACAGCTGCCCTTTTGTTGACTTTTCACATGGCTGTCCCTTTATGCACATGTGCTCCTGGTGCCTGTGTGTGTCTTAATCTCCTCTTATAAAAACACCAGTCAGATTGGTTTTGGTGTACCTTAGCTTCATTTTAACTGAGTGACCTCTTTAAAGGCCCTGTCTCCAAATAGTCACATTCTGAGGCACTGGAGTTTAAGGGTTCAACATATGAGACTTGAGCCATAATTCAGTTCATAACAAGTGTTATGACATTACCTGCCTTCTGAGAAGCCTGTATGCAGGTCAAGAAACAACAGTTAGAACCAGAAATGGAACAATGGACTTGTTCAAAATTGGGAAAGGAGTACATCAAGGCTGTATATTATCACCAAAATTATTTAACTTATACGCAGAGTGAAGTGAAATGAAGTGAAGTGAAAGTCATTCAGTCGTTTCCGACTCTTTGCAACCCCATGGATTGCATAGTCCATGGAATTCTCCAGGCCAGAATACTGGAGTGGGTAGACTTTCCCTCCTCCAATGGATCTTCCTAACCCAGGGATCAAACCCAGGTCTCCCACATTGCAGGTGGATTCTTTACCAGCTGAGCCATAAAGGAAGCCCGAGAATACTGGAGTGGGTAGCCTATCCCTTCTCCAGTGGATCTTCCTGACCCAGGAATCAAACCAGGGTCTCCTGCATCACAGGCTGATTCTTTACCAACTGAGCTAGGAGGGAAGCCCTAAATGCAGAGTACACCATGTGAAATGCTGGGCTGGATGAAGCACAAGATGGAAGCAAGATTGCTGGGAGAAATATCAATAACCTCAGATATGCAAATGACACCACCCTTATGGCAGAAAGTGAAGAAGAATTAAAGAGCCTCTTGATGAAAGTGAAAGAGGAGAGTGAAAAAACTAGCTTAAAACTCAACATTCAAAAAATGAAGATTGTGGCATCCAGTCCCATCACTTCATGGCAAATAGATGGGGAAACAATGGAAACAGTGACAGATTTTCTTTTCTTGGTCTCCAAAACCACTGTAGATGGTGACTGCAGCCATGAAATTAAAAGACCCTTGCTCCTTGGTAGAAAAGCTATGACAAACCTAGACAGCATATTAAAAAACAGAGACATTACTTTGCTGACAAAGGTCCATCTAGTCAAAGCTATGGTTTTTCCTGTAGTCATGTATGGATGTGAGAGTTGGACCATAAAGAAGGCTGAATGCCAAAGAATTGATGCTTTTGAGCTGTGATGTTGGAGAAGACTCTTCAGAGTCCCTTGGACTGCAAGGAGATCAAACCAGTGAATCCTAAAGGAAATCAATCCTGAATATTCATTGGAAGGACTGATGCTGAGGCTGAAGCTCTAATACTTTGGCCACCTGATGTACAGGACTGACTCATTTGAAAAGACCCTGATACTGAGAAAGGTTGAAGGCAGGAAGAGAAGGGGAAGACAGAAGACAAGATGGTTGGATGGCATCACCGACTCAATGGACAGGAGTTTGAGCAAGCTCCGGGAGGTGGTGAAGGACAGGGAAGCCTGGTGTGCTGCAGTCCATGGGGTTGCAAAGAGTCAGAAATGACTGAGCAACTGAACAACAACAACAATAAATTTATTAACAAACACCATAGTTAGGAGAAAGAACTGTTCCACCAACACAAAGAAATTCTGTAGTGCTACCTTTTTATCATTACACCCTCCCCCAGTCCTTGATAACTGGTACCACTGATCTTTTCTCCATCATTATTATTTTGTCATTTTTAAGAATGCTATGCAAATGCAATCATACAATATGTGACCTATTGATATTTGTTTGTTTTTTCTTTCCCACTCAGAATAGTGACTCTGAGATCCACCCAAGTTATTGTATGTGTTAATAGTTTGCTCCTTTTTACTGCTAAGTGGTATTCCATGGTATGGGTGTGCCATGGTTTGCTTATCCATTCAACTATTGAAGGATATTCGGGTTGTTTCCAGTTTCAGTGTGTTAGTGTTAGTTGCTCAGTCATATCCAACACTTTGCAACCCCATAGACTGTAGCTTACCAGGCACCCCTGTCCTTGGAATTCTCCAGGCAAGAATACTGGAGTTGGTAGCCATTCCCTTCTCCAGGGGATTTTCTCAAACCAGAGATCTAACCCGGGTCTCCCACATTCCAGACAGGTTGTTTCCAGTTTGAGGCTATTACAAATAAAGCTTATATGAGCATTCATGTACACATTTTTGTGTAAATGTAGTGTTACTTATCTCTAGAATAACTTCCCAGAAGTGCAATTGCTGTGTTGTATGATAATTGCATATTTAGTTTTTTAAGAAGCTGCCAAACTATTTTTCAAAGTAGCTACACACCTAAAATGATGTATGAGAGATCTAGTCCCTCCACATCTTCACCAACATTTGGTGTTGTCACTTAGTCACTCTGATATATGAAGTGGTATCTCATTGTGGTTTTAGTTTCCATTTTCCCAGTGGCTAGTGATGTTGACCAAGCATCTCTTCATATTCTTTACCCATTTTCTAAGTGAGTATTTTTTGTGTGTTTGAGTGTTTTACCATTGAGTTTGTGAGGTTTTTTTTTTACATATTCTAAATACAATCCTTTGCCAGATATATGGTTTGCAAATGTCCCCAGTCTGTTTTTTTTTCTCATTTTCTTAATAAGATCTGTCACAGAGTGAAAGTTTTTATTTGATGAAGTAGAATTTATCAAAGTCATTTATTTGATGAAGTAGAATTTATCAAAGTCATTTATT
Source organism: Oryx dammah (assembly GCF_014754425.2). Classification (NCBI taxonomy): domain Eukaryota; kingdom Metazoa; phylum Chordata; class Mammalia; order Artiodactyla; family Bovidae; genus Oryx; species Oryx dammah. The sequence goes on from NW_024070207.1 coordinate 67,961,945, forward strand.
TGATGAAGTAGAATTTATCAAAGCCATTTCTTATGGCTTATGCTTTGGTGTCATATCTAGGAATCCTTCACTGATCTCAAAATCCTGAATATTTTATTTTCTAAAATTTTCATATTATTTTTATTGAGTTTTATATTATTATATCTCTAATTATTTGAATTGAACAAGTCATGCATTTGTATGAGCTCAGCAAATATTCTCTAAATATTTGTCTTTAAATGCGTGTAAATTTACCTTAGAATAACTATAAAGATATATTGAACTTTATTTTAATAACATGCATGTTTACATTTATTATGTGTGATCCATTTTCAGTTGATTTTCATATAAAGTATGAAGTTTAGGGCAAGGTGCATCCTGTACTCAAAAACCTCTCTTTCCCATGACTTAAAGGATAATCTAAGTTCCTTATTCTGGCATTCAAGGTCCTCTGTAATCAGGGCCCTCCTCACCATCCCATCTTTTCTCCTTTGATTTCCTACCCCAAGCAGCATAGTTCAGTTTGGTTCAGTCACTCAGTTGTGTCTGACTCTTTGTGACCCCATGGACTGCAGCATGCCAGGCCTCCCAGTCCATCACCAACTCCTGGAGTTTACCCAAACTCATGTTCATTGAGTCAGTGATGCCATCCAACCATCTCATCCTCTGTTGTCCCCTTCTCCTCCCACCTTCAATCTTTCTCAACATCAGGGTCTTTTCAAATGAGTCAGCGCTTTGCATCAGGTGGCCAAAGTATGGAGTTTCAGCTTCAACATCAGTCCTACCGATGAACACGCAGGACTGATTTCTTTTAGGAAGGACTGGTGGAATATCTTTGCAGTCCAAGGGGCTCTCAAGAGTCTTCTCCAACCACAGTTCAAAAGCATCAATTCTTCTGCGCTCAACTTTCTTTACAGTCCAACTCTCACATCCATACATGACTACTGGAAAACCATAGCCTTAACTAGATGGACCTTTGTTGACAAAGTAATGTCTCTGCTTTTTAATATGCTGTCTAGGTTGGTCATAACTTTCCTTCCAAGGAGTAAGTGTCTTTTAATGTCATGGCTTCAGTCATCACCTGTAGTGATTTTGGAGCCCCCCAAAGTCTGCCACTGTGTCCACTGTTTTCCCATCTATTTGCCATGAAGTGATGGGACCAGTTGCCATGATCTTAGTTTTCTGAATATAGAGCTTTAAGCCAACTTTTTCACTCTCCTCTTTCACTTTCATCAAGAAGCTCTTTAGTTTTTCTTCACTTTCTGCCATAAGGGTGGTGTCATCTGCATATATACTATCTATATCATGGGCTCTAGAGTCACACCATCTACATTCAAATCCTGAGCTGCCATTTATTGACTGTTTTCTATGACTCAGTTCTCTTGTTTGTAAAATGGGCTACTAATAATACTTACATTATAGGGTTCTTATAAAGATAAAAATTGATTAAATTCATATAAGTACCACAATGCCAGGCAAATAGTGTTCAATAAATGGTAGCTCTTACCATGATTACACAAAATGTTGACCTCAGATGAGATTTCCATCTGCTGGCCTCATATTCCTATTTTCTCATTTTCTTTGATTGTTTTAGTCTTTATCTATCAAATTTCTGCTTGTTTTTGTGGTTACCTCTGATGGTGGTATGGCAGTCACAATTTACCAGAAATGGGAGATTTCTGGGATGTTGGTAAGGTTCTAATTCAATAATTATTTGAATTAAACATGTGTATGCATTTGTCAGAACTCAGCAGCAAATATCCTTTTACTATTTGATTTTAAATGTATATAAGCTTACCTCAGAATAACTGTAAACATATAGTAAACTTTAGTTTAATAACATGTATGGTGAAGTGTTTATAATGCTGAAGAGTATGAATGTCTGATACTTTAAATAGTGTAATGGATGGATAGAAGGATGGATAGGTAGATGGATATATGATAAAGCAATTTAAGTAAAATGTAAGTGGTAGAATCTAGGTGGTGGGCATATGGGTGTTCACTATAAAATTCTTTTTATTCTGTTTTATGCAGGGTCAATTCCATAGATGTGTGATCTGTGCAGTCACACAGGGTATTATGCTCAGAAGGGCCCTATGCTTGGTTTAATGTTCTACTGTCACTCTTCTGAAATTCTTAATAATTTAATCTTTGAACTTTTATTTTGTAAGTGAAGTCCAATGGGACAATGGAACATGCACATAAGCTTAAGTGTGTCTACTGTTCCTTGCCACCCCATCTGTATATAGTGTTTGTGATGCTGCATGAGCATAGAGTTCTAGAGGACCCACAATGTGTGGGAGTTCAGCAAGACTCAAAATGAGTACAAGGTAAACAAGTTAGATATATAACTCAGCAAGTGGGAACACTGACAATCCCAAAAGGCTATGCTTTTCATGCAAGCTAAGAGCTTGCTTCAAATGTAAAAGGAAGGCAATGAAATTCTAAGAAACATGAACAGTCAAGGAACCCTATCATTTTTTTCTTACTCACATTACTTCCCTGTATTACCTAACCATTATTGCTGGACATGATGATATAGAAATAAAGAGAAAGATAAGGCAATCCATAGTTCTTTTTCATTTTACTTCTTTGTTATTCAATCACTACATCAAAGAATGTTGGTAGAATGTGTGCATATAAAAAAGTGAAATAAAAGTATCTGTACTGTATTTTCACTGTTCTGGTAAGAGTGAAACACATGTGCATGTGAGAGCTCTGAAATATGAATTGTTTAATTTTGGTGATTCTGCATGTGAATTAGATAAATGTTCTTGTATTTGCATTTAAAACATACTGCATAATATAAAGAGGAACAGTAAAATTCATGCTAATAATTTAAATTTTAAGTTATTCTTTACTTAGAACAATATAAAATAACAAATAGAAAACATGACAAGTTGAGAGAGAGCAAGTGAGTGAAAGAGCATGCACACATGCCCAGAAAAATGAAAAATGCTTTTTATTTTAGTGCCTTTAGCTGGATTTTCCCTTGTATTTTGATTGAGGGAGCCTTTGCACTCAGCCCCACAAATTAGGTAGCTGACTCTCGTTATCTATTTAAAGTTTCTCATAGTGCAATATTAGGGGAAAAAAACCTATTTGTTCTTTAGATTTGAACTCAGAACTTCTGTGAAACTTTGTTTTGCAAATTAAACCAAGGCAACTTTTGAGTTTTTTTTAATTCCTAGTGTAAATAATCAACTCTGTTATTAGCTGGCAATGTAACCCTGAAAAAATTTTTGTCCTCTCTGAATATCTTTACTTGTGCAGAGAAGAGGTTTAACTACACGGTCCTTTCTAAAGATCCTTCAAATTGGGAGACTACTTTCTCATTTATAGCATTTAAAAGTCTTTTCCAAGTACAACTGAGTGATGTTTGGGAATGTGTATAGGCCATGTCCCCCTAGTGAGTGTAAACTTTTGGAGAATGAGCCTCTGCTTTGTGTATTTCATGATACATAGTTGATACATAGTAACTGTTGTCTTATTAAGCAAATGAATGAGTGAATGAGTGAATGAGGTCAGCATTATTTGTATTTAACCTCACAGCTGCTTCAGAAAGCAACCGTTTTCTCCATTTTATTGTAGGAAGGTTTTGTACCAAGCTTATGCAGTGGAAAATATGATATAAGGTGACACTAATACTGCCCTGGGACATCAACCAGCCTCTTGGGACCATTCTCCCCTCTGCCTGGAAAAAGTTTCCCTATTTCCCCACCTTGTCTTCTGTGCCAAAGTCTTGGACTCTTATCTCACACCCTCAGGGAAAGGTAAGCCCACCTTACCTCACTAGGCTCAGTGTTGTGTGCCCAGTCAGAGGCCCATAAAGGAATTGGGTAATGAATAGAGTGCCTCATGTGGGTTGAAAACTCAGCACCACAAGAGCCTTTTTAAACTTTCATCTATACTGGAGCCTTTTGTTTCCCACAACCATCGAAAGGGTGGAGTAAGAGGTGGGGTAGGGAGAATGATTTTGTGAAATCCATATCAACAGAAGAGGGACCTGGGACTTTGGAGAATCTAGGCTGTCCATCTGCTTGCTGCTAGCCAGCACACATTGGTGGCATTATAATAAACCAGGCTAACCCCAGTATCTCCAGAGCCCACTGCCCAATCCTATTTTCCATTTTCACAAGCTCTACTCATTACTTCTCAATGAATCATGCAGAATTTTCCATCTGGGCTTAGTATTAGTTTCCCTGAATGACCCTTAAAGTTCAGATTTGAATCCATGGATCAGTCTGAGCATCAAGAGGGCCTCATACATCATTGAACACTCATCTACTTAGAAGATCGGGACCTTGGCATGGCCGGGTGTTGATGTTTTTATGGATGGAAAATGTTGGCTTGCATTCTATCAGTAACCCCCACAGAGGTGATATTAAGATTTAAGGATCTAATCATTTGGAAAATGCTTGACTGAAGCCAGCTGTATTCTCATTTATATTTTGGAAAAGGAAGACAATGATGTGTACTCTATAGTACACATCAATGACTGACTGCCCCTTCACTCCTGTTGGACAGGGTTAGAGGATGACCACTTTGGCAATGTCAGCAAGTAGGAAATTCAAGTTAAGAGACCCCATAAAAGATCAGGAGCAGCAGTGGAAAGAGCCTTAGCTGGGAGTCGGTGGATCTGGGCTCTGGCTCTGCTTTGCTATACTCTCACTTGCTCACTGTGTGACATTTGACAAGCTTCTTTCTCAGAGTTATGTATACCTATGGCTGATTCATGTTGATATATGGCAGAAACCAACATAATATTGTAAAGCAATTGCCCTTCAATTAAAAATAAATTAAAAAAGGATGGCCTTTTGTGGTCCCAAAGGATCTTCCCAACTCTGTGACACTGGAGAGAATATATATTGTGACTTTGGAGAGAATAAACCGTCCTTCCTTTAGTTGATTTAAGAGTGTAAAACTTGGAGCCAGACTGCCTGCGTTTATATCTTGGACCCACTCTTTCCTGGTTACGTGAACTTAAGGAAATCATTTAACCTCTTTGTGCTTTAGTATTTTCATTTATAAAATGGGGATAATAATAGTACTTGTATAAGATTGTTATAATGATTAACTGTTTCAATTTATATGAACCATTTAGAATATTACCTGGCACACAGTAAGTGCTAAAACAAAATGTTAGCTCTCATTATTATTATAGGAATCCTTCCCTGGGATATCATATGAAATAAGGGTAGAGTATCTGGGATTCCATGCTCTCACCTTTTCATCCTCTCTGAGAAGAGAGACCACATAGTGATTGCTTCCTTAGGCCTCTGGAAACATATCTCATCTCTCTTTGGGGAAGACCACTTTCTGCCCCTCAATGTATAGTGGTTGCCATACAGGGGCCTCAATCTGAACCTCTTTAGAAAACAATTATTCTGGGATTTTGTCCTGCTTCCTCAATCCAGAAGGTCCTGCCCATTTTTCTCTACCACCAACCTGGCTTTTACCTTCTCCCAGCTGAGATGGTCAGTGGTGGGGAGTAGAGGGGAGCAAGGTGGGGATGAGACAATTAGGAAAGAAAGGATTTGTTTCCATGAAGGGTTTATGTGTCTTTGGGACATCTATGTGATCTATCCATGTCCCTGGCTGTTCCTTTTCCCAGTGACTATCTAGTTTATTCAAATAAATGGATCAATGAATACTAGCAAATTAAATGATAGCCCCTGTAAAGTAACATTTGAGTTTGAACTTGGGTTAAAGTAATATGGAACGTTATGGTCAGAAGGAGCCTTAGAAATGATGTAATCTAATTCCCTCCTTATGTAGTATATTGAGGAAACTGAGGCCCAGAAAAGGGATGAGACTTGCCCAGGATCATAAGGCAGAAATGGGACTAGAATCTAGGGAATTTGATACTTAGCTGTAGGCCCCTTTCCTATATCAATTTGCCTCTGGGGATAAAATTACTTAGCCAAAAGAAGTGACTGTAAGCATATTGGAGTGTAGGTAGGTGAATGGAGATGTTTTGGGATAGAGAGTCCTTTTGGTTCTCTCCCAGATCGCTCATAGATTATTTTCTATTTTGCCTTCAAACAGGATCAGGCTTGCTGATGCTCAAAGCAGTCTAGAAGAGCCAGCATTTCAGAGTTCCACATTCCCAACTCTACTGCCATTGCTGGGTAGAACCAGGAGGAGAAGTCTTGCAGCTGGATTTCCTGTCTCCGGGACCTGGGAGGAGCTTGTCATTCTGGAGTAGTACACAAAAGTCTTGGCAACTGCTTTGAGGTGCTTGGTCACATCATCCAAAGACAACGAAGAGATATGAATAGAATTAGCAGAAGAGTGAATCAGGGGTCACTGTCTGGTTTTCCTCTGCAGCTAATCTATGGGAGTGACAGAGCAATAAGAACAAAGCACAATGTGAGCCCTTGGCCAACAAAATAACCTAATAAATAGAGGTTGCACACCCGAGAGAGCACAGTAGAATTTCTGGCAGGATGGGGCAGTAGTCATTCTGAACAAACAAGATATTAATTTATGTCTAAGCAGAAATCTACTTCACATTCCTCTTGGAGAGTATTTCAAAAAATCAATGAAGTAAATTTCTTCCATGTGGAGACAAGGCAGAAAAGCCATACACATGGCCTTTCGTATAGATCCTAGGCCACTGCACTGGCAGCCCCAGGCAAAAACCCTAAGGTAACAGTGTCTGGTGCTGACTTGCCATACCAGATCAATTGTAGAAACAGTATTTTCTGGATCAACACCAAAATCTAGATTGCTTGGATGGAGCTTTGTTTATCTGCACCAGTGTGACATTCCAGCTTTATCAGAAAAGCTTAAACCTATTTTTTCTTGCCTTAAACCTATTCTCTTCCTGTCTAGAATAGCCTTTCATCTGTGACCCATTAAACTGTCATTTTCATTCCATTTAGTTTTTCCCCCAAATCTTACTGCTTCCACCTCAAAGATTTCCTCCAAAGGAAGAGCAATAGAAGAGGAACCATCATGGATTCTTGATCCTGGAGCTGGAGGATTTTACAAAGAACATCTAGTATATTCTCTTGAAGCACCTACTCTTCAAATTTCAACTAATATTTATTTTCTTGTCACCCCCAATTATATATGCCCGTTCTCATCTCCAAGCTACAAATAAATGTATCAAGCTGTCTGCCACTTGGATGTACACTATGCTACTGCTGCTACTGCTACTAAGTCGCTTCAGTCGTGTCCGACTCTGTGTGACCCCATAGACGGCAGCTCACCAGGCTCCCCCATCCCTGGGATTCTCCAGGCAAGAACACTGGAGTGGGTTGCCATTTCCTTCTCCAATGCATGAAAGCAAAAAGTGAAAGTGAAGTCGCTCAGTCGTGTCCAACTCCCAGCGACCCCATGGAGTGCAGCCCACCAGGCTCCTCCATCCATGGGATTTTCCAGGCAAGAGTACTGGAGTGGGGTGCCATTGCCTTCTCTGCAACATCTCACTAGATATCCACAATTCTTTCCTGGGCTGATACTAATTTCAGAAACTGAGAATTCTGCTAATTGGAAAAGAAAATATGCAACAAAATAAAAACTGTCATTACTTAAATATTTGAAATGTTTCAAGCATTATTAGTTTTTAAAAGCATATAATCTGAATCTCCCAAAAGCCTGTGTTGAAGGTCAAAGACTGACCTCCAGTCAACAGAAAAGACAAGATACCATACTAGAGAAGATACAGAGCCTGAGGAGGTGTTATCAAACTGGTTGAAAATGGAAGGGCAGTATGACAAGGTGATCTAAGATCACAGTTAACATTTGGGTGGAATCATTAACTACAGATACAGTATTTTCACCGATCATAAACATAAGAGATGTTCTGGTACGAAGAGAGATAAGGCACTAGAGAATTGTTCCTTTCTCTCTCTCTCTCTCTTTTTTTTTTTAATAAATACAAACCTCTGAGAAACCCAAATGAATAGTCACTTAATAAACTCAACATGTCCAAGGTGGAACACATCATATTACCTTTTAAACACGATTGTTACTGGTGAGGTTTTGGTTTCATTTGATGGCACCATTATCTACCCAATCACTCAACTTAGGAAACTACAGACTTGTCCTTGAACAGCCTCCTTCCCTTATCTATCAGATCCAAGTACACTGGCAAATTCTGTTTTTATCTCCCAATTATATTTCAAACCCATCTACTTTGTATTTTCACTGTCTTAATTCAAACACTCACCACTTCATATCTGAACTAATGTCCCTGTCTCCAACTTGGTCTCCCTCCACTTAATCCTTCACACTGCCAAAATAATTTTAAATCTGATATGGTATTCTGGGTACTTAAATCCTTTTGTAGGCTACCCATCACCGTTAAGATAAAGTTGAACTTCTTTCACAACCTGCAAGGCCCTTCATGATCTTGCCTGTGCTTATTTCATAAGCTTTTTTTTTTCTTTTGCCATCTGCTGACTTGGTCTGTAAGCTTGAGCAACACTGAACTTCCTGAAGTCCCCTATAGGCACTATTTTGCTTAAAACATCTATAAGTCTATTTGTACTGTTTTTATCTTCTTGAATCAGGTCTTATCAACTCATTATTTTGATTGGATAATTTTTTTATTACTTAAATCTAGGAGATTTTCCAGACTAAGTAAGACAGTATTCCTGTGTGATCCCACAGCATCCCATTAAATTCTATATTATATCTCTTTGCCACACTCTGTTTGCCTGTCTTCCCCACCAGATTAGATGGCTCTTGAGAAAATAATGTCTTATTTTTCTGTGTATCCTCAATGTCTAACACACTGTTTGACATAAAATAGATATTTAATAATTGCTTTCTGAGCAAATGAAAATGGCAAGTATAGATTTAGTTATTTTAAAATTTGCCTAGCCTTTTAACTTCAACTGATTTGTCACTCATTGATTCATTCTGTTTCTCCCCCAAAGTCCATGAGGATGGGTGTGTACGTTTGTGTGCATGCATGTTTTATAGAACTGTTTTTGTTTTTTGGTGACTCTTCTGAGACTTTAAATGACAAGAACAGCAAATCTGAGACATCCTATTTTGCAAATATAAAAATTGATATACAAAGATGCTATATAGCTTGCCTCAGATCATGCAGCTAATAAATAGTGGAACCAAAATCCTGATTTCTAGACTCTCATCTTGGTAATCTCACCCACCACATCCTCTTCCAGTCTTCTCAAATCATGATCTTTCAGCATTTGGACACATCAGAGAGAGGTTATTAAGATGACTGAGTTTATTTTGCACTTTGTTTTTCTGCTGATTTTCTTTTTAAAATTAAAGCAAAATTCTTGTGACATAAAATTAACCATTTTAAAGTGTACAATTTAGTGGCATTTTGTATACTTGCAATATTGTGCAAACATTACTTCTATCTGGTTTCAAAATATTTTCGTCATCCTATGAGGAAACTCCATACCCATTAAGCAGTCACTCCGATTTCCCCTTCCCCTCAGCCTCTGGCAATAACTAATTTGCTTCCTGTCTCTGTGGATTTACCTATTCTAAATTTCTAATACAAATGGAATCGTACAACATGTGACCTTTTGAATATGGTTTATTTATTTATTTTTAATTTATTTTTAATTTTTACTTTACAATTCTGTATTGGTTTTGGCATAGATTGTAATATGGTTTATTTTATTTAGAAAAAAATGCTTTGAGGTTCATCCATGTCGTAACATGTACAGAAGCTTCATTCTTTTTACATCTGAATAATATAAATGTGGTATGTATATACTACATTTTGTTTATGCACTCACTGATGGACACATATGAATTGTTTTCAACTTTGGACTATCATTAATAGTGCTACTATGAACATTCATGTACAAACATTTGTTTGAAGACCTGTTTTCAATTCTTTTCTGTTTGTGCCTACAAATAGGTTTGCTAGCTCACATGGTAATTCTGTGTTTATTTCTTGAGGAAATTTCAAATGGTTTTCCATAGTGGCTATACCATTTTAGATTCCTACTAGCAAGTAGCAATGTTTTAAATTTTTCACATCTCATCAACACTTCACATCTCATTTTGGTTTTGTTTTGCACTTCCTTGATGGCTAGTGATGTTCAGTATCACTTCATGTGCTTATTGACCATCAGTATCAGTTCAGACCCCATGGACTGCAGCACACCAGGCTTCCCTGCCCAATACCAACTCCCTGAGCTTGCTCCAACTCACGTCCATCAAGTAAGTGTTGTCATCCAACCATCTCATCCTCTGTCATCCCCTTCTCCTGCCTGTAATTTTCCCCAGCATCAGGGTCTTTTCCAATGAGTCAGTTCTTCACATCAGGTGGCCAAAGTATTGGAGTTTCAGCATCAGTCCTTCCAATGAATATTCAGGACTGATTTCCTTTAGGATGGACTGGTTGGATCTCCTTGCAGTCCAAGGGGCTCTCAAGAGTCTTCTCTAACACCACAGTTCAAAAGCAACAGTTCTTTGGTGCTCAGTCTTCTTTATGGTCCAACTCTCACATCCATACATGACCACTGGAAAAACCACAGCTTTGACTAAAGGAACATTTTTCAGCAAAGTAATGTCTCTGCTTTTTAATATGCTGTCTAGGTTGGTTAAAGATTTTCTTCCAAGGAGCAAGCATCTTTTAATTTCCTGGCAGCAGTCACCATCTGCAGTGATTTTGGAGCCCAAGAAAATAAAATCTGTCACTGTTTCCATTGTTTCCCCATCTATTTGCCATGAAGTAATGAAACAAGATACCAAAATCTTAGTTTTTTGAATTTTGAATTTTAAGCCAGCTTTTTCACTCTCTCCTTTCACTTTCATCAAGAGGCTTTTTAGTTCCTCTTGCTTTCTGCCATAAGGGTGGTGTCATCTGCATATCTGAGGTTATTGATATTTCTCCCAGCAGTCTTGATTCCAGCTTGTGCTTCGTCCAGCCCAGCATTTTGCATGATGTACACTGCATATAAGTTAAATAAGCAGGGTGACAACATATAGCCTTGATGTACTCCATCTGTCTATCTTCCCTGAAAATATGTCTATTTAAGTCCTTTGTACATATTTAATTAGATTGTTTATATTTTTTTGTTGAGCTAGAAGTGTTTTTTATACAGTATACTGGATACTAGACCTTTATAAGTTAGATGGTTTGCAAACATTTTCTCCCATTCTGTGGTTTGTCTTTTGACTTTTCAGTAGTCTCTTAGTGGGCAAAAAAAAAAAATTTTTTTTTTAATTTTGAAGAAGTCTAATTTGTCTATTTTTTCTTTTTTTATATCTCTTATACTTTTGCTATCATGTATATCTAAGAATCCATTGTCAAACCCAAGGTCATGGAAATTTACCCCATGTTTTCTTCAAATGGTTTTATGGGTTTAGCACTTACATGTATTTCTATAATCCATTTTGAGTTAATTTTTGCATATGGTATAAGTAAGGGTACAGCTTTATTCTTTTGCATGTGACTATCCAGTTTTCTTAGTATCACTTATTTAAGAGACTGTTCTTTCCCCATTAAATGGTCTTGGCACCCTTTAAAAAAAATCACCTAACTTTATTCAGCCATAGACAAGAAGGAAATCCTACCATTTGCAACAATGTGGATGAAATTTGAGGACATTAGGCTAAGTGAAATAAGTCAGACAAAGACAAATCCCTTATGATCTCACTTACATGTAAAATCTTAAAAAAATGAATTCATAGATAGAGAGAATAGATTGGCAGCTACCAGAGGAAAGGGGTGAAGGGTGTGTAAAATGACTGAAAGGGATCAAAAAGGTACAAACTTCTTGTTACAAAAGAAATGTCTTGAGGATTTACTATACAGCATAATGATTAGAGTTAATAAAACTGTATTATATATTTGAAAGTTATGAAAAAGGAGATCTAAAAAGTTCTCATCACAAGAAAAAGAAAGAAAGTGAGTGTTGACAGGGATTAACCAGGCTTATTGTGATGATCACTTCACAACATATACATATATTGAATTATTATGTTGTACACCTAAAACTAATATAGTATTATATATATATATATCAATTATATCTCAGTATAAACACCTTAAAATCAATTAACCATAGAAGTATGGGTTTGTAAGATCACTTTGGGGATTATTAACATCTTAACAATATTAACTCTTCTAATCCATGAACATGTGATATATTTCCATTTATTTATGTCTTCTTTCATTTCTTTCAGCAGTGTTTTGTAGTTTACAGTGTACAAGCCTCATATTGCCTTGGTTAAATTTTTCCTAAGTATTTTATTCTTCTTGATTTTGTTGTCAATATAACTGTTTTCTTATCTTCATTTCTGGATTTTCTAAACAAACAGATTTTCTGAGTCTTGGTTTTATATCCTGCAATATTGCAGAATTTGTTTCTTAGCACTAATAATTTCTTCTGTGGATTCTGCAAAATTTTCTATACATGAAATGATACTCTCTGTGAATAGACATGGTTTTACTTCTTCCTTTCCAATTTGGATGTTTTTTATTCTTTGTTTTAATTAATCTGTCTAGAACTTCCAGTACAATACTGAGTAGCAGTAAGAAAAGCAGATATCCTTCCTTTTCTTAATTTTAGAGGAAAAGCTTTCAGTTTTTGATGAACCATTGAGTATAGTGTGAGCTGTGTTTTTCACATATAACTTTTATTATATTGAGGATGTCTTCTATTCCTAGTTTCTGGAGTGTTTTTTTCAGGAAAGCATTTTGTCAACTGACTTTTCCTGCATCAAATGAAATGACCATGTAATAGGTGGTGGAGACACTGCTACATGCTCTGCCAAATGGAACATGGAGGATAAAGTCAGTCATGTGAACACTGGGGGTGATGCCAGTTTAGAGCTCCTGGAAAGTAAAGTTTTCCTGGAGTGGATGCTCTCAGCAGTGTTTAGTACTTTCCTGCCTTTTGGTTCCTGTGCATAGTCCCTAAGTCAACATAGCACTGTCTGCATCTCCACTTTGCATTAGCTAATGTCTTCCCCCTTGTCAAGAATCAGCTAGTGACCAAGAGATGTAGTGCCAGGAACCCTCAAACAGTTGCACAGCATCTCAGCTCATCTCTACTGCACCCTGGATTTGCTTACATTCTTTAAGTCCCATTTGAATTTCTTAGAAACTAAACCATTGTGCATTCTAGAGTACATATATTTATATTAGGCCCGTTAAAATAAAGTGGCCTGTGTCAGCTTAGTTCTCTTTGTGAAGTAGCTTATTCTGACTAGCTTTGTTATTGTTTCACCACTTGGCATGGGAACAAGATGAAATTCCAGTTGTTGGTAAGGAGGGAGATGAAGTTGGTGATCTATTAAATAAATAAAAATATCCATTGAAACTCAAAAAAAAAGAGAAATGATCATGTAGGTTTTTCTTCATTCTACTAATATGCTATATTACATTGATTGCTTTTTTAAAATGTCAAATCACTCTTGCATTCCTGTGATAAATTCCTGTTGGTCATGATGTATAATTCTCTTAATATGCTACTAGATTCAATTTGCTAGTATTTTATTTAGCATTTTGTGCATCTATCTTAAAAGGATATTAGTTTGTAGTTTTCTTTTCTTGTGATATCTTTGCCTTCAGTATCTATGACCTCATAGTATAAGTTAGGAAGTATTCCCTCTTTGTCTATTTTTTGGAAGAGTTTGAGAAAGACCAGTATTAGTTATTCTTAAATGATTTGTGGAATTCATTATGAAATCATCTGGTGATTGGCTTTATTTTCTTGAAAGTTTTTTTTAATTACAGAATAAATCTCTTGTCTTTTTTTGCTATTTCACTTTGACTCAATTTAAGTAATTTTTCTATTTCATATGGACTTAGTTTAAGTAATTAGTGTGTTTCTAGGAATTTCTTTATTTCATCTAAGTTATTTCAATTGGTGTAAAATTGTTCATAGTATCTTCCATTTGGCTATTCCTGAGTTACATCTTTTTAAGATAAACCAATGAGCTAAAATTTCTACCAACTCATTTCCTTTTCTGGTGTTCCAATCATGTGTATGGGAGAGGAGTCAAGATGGTAGAATAAGAGGATATGGAGTTCACCTCCCCACACAAGTTCATCAAGAATACATCTACAAATGGAACAATTCTCACAGAGCATCTGCTGAACACTAGCAGAGGACCTTGGGCATCTAAAACGTCAAGAAAAATCCCTATGCAACCAGGTAATATGAAAGAAAGGAAGAAAAAAAAAAGAGAAGAGGAAATAGGATAGGACCAGGACCCCTGAAAGGGGAAGCTGAAGGAGAAGAGTGTTTTCCACACTCAGGGAATCTCCCTCACAGTGGGAAAACCATCTGGGATAGGGAGGAAGCTTTGGGGGATTGGGACTTCTCTGGTGGCTCAGAAGTTAAAGCGTCTGCCTCCAATGCGGGAGACCAGGGTTCGATCCCTGGGTCGGGAAGATCCCCTGGAGAAGGAAATGGTAAACCACTCCAGTATTCTTGCCTGGAGAATCCCATGGATGGAGAAGCCTGGTAGGCTACAGTCCACGGGGTCGCAGAGAGTCGGACACAACTAGCGACTTCACCTTCACCTTTGCGGGATTAGAAGGGAATGCAACAACTGGTCGGTGGAAGACATGTCAGAGTAAGATCTACATACATGGTTTATATTGCAACCCTGTGCACCCCAGCCTGAGTTGTGTGTCTCCTGGTGTGGAGGGTGGCTGAGCGCTGGAAAGTAGGCATTGCAGAGTGGACTCATGGAGGGGTTAGCTCTTGGTTGTGAAGAAACAACCTGAAACGATGGGAAAAAAGAGCCCCACAACAGGGAGAGTTAGTGGAAGAACCCCGTGCTACCAAAGAGGCAGGGTGCCATTGTTTAGTGGCATACAAGGCAGGGCTGCAATTGCAGCCTCCTTCCCCACCAATAGCTCCTACCTCAGCGGGCACTAGGAGGGGTTAATGCCTAAGCAGGCTTGCAGGGCCCTAAAGCCAAAGACTCCTCTGGCCATGCTGGTCCAGGTGGGCCCAAGTGCCACCCATGTCAAAGCCCCTTTCAGTCACACTGGCCCCTGCAGCCACACCCATCAATGCCTTTAGTCCTCTTGGCCTATGCTGGCACATGTGCTCCAGAGCAGCCTCTGGAGCAGATGTTGGTGGGAAAAACATATGCAGAGGTGGGGCTGAAACCACACCAGAGCCCCAGGGGCTATACAACTAGGAAGAAGAGCTTATCTCTCCTTGTGGCTACAAGAACTGTGGAGTTACACCTCCACTGATGGCTTGCTAAATCCAGCACCTGCAGAATACCTCAATGGACAACAAATGCTCCTGCAGCTGCGATGGCACTGGCTTTAGCAGTTGTAGGATTTGTGGGCATGTGCATGAAAGGATTGGGCCAGGCCACAGTTTGTGCTGTAACCACAACTACCAGAGAGGCCCAGGTGTACAATAACTGCATTCCTGGGACTTAACTTCAGTAGATCTGTGCCAGTAGCCTGGAGAAAACAATATCTATGAGTCAGCAGGGTTCATTGCTGGTATATCCATGGTTAAGGTGGGACCAAGAGGAGTGCAACAATTATGTACTTTGTGAGCCCACACAGTGGATGACAGGGGACACAACAGAGCATAGTCAAGGGTGAATAGCTCCAGGAGAGGAAAATGCAGTGGCTTTTCTACTAGTAGGAGTGGTCCAATCCTGACTACCCAACACCAAAGATCAGAAACACAACTAAGAAATGACTACTTCATCAACTAGGTAATACATCATGCCTCTGACAGGGCAATGACAACTGCAGAACAAAGGTGAGGCTCCCCTCAATATTCACCTCACCTATCAGAGAGAAGGCACCAGAAGCAAGAGGAGCTATGATCCTGCAGCCTGCAGAAAAGATCACAAACACAGTAAGTGAGACAAAATCAGATGACAGAGAATTTTTTTGCAGAACAAGGAGCAAAATAAAAACCTATAAGAACAACTAAATAAAAAGGAAGGAGATACACAATCTACCTAAAAAATTCAGTATAATGATAGAGAAGATGATCCAAGATCTCAGAAAAAGAATGGAGATACAAATTAAGAAGATACAAAAAATGTTTAACAAAGAATTAGAAGAGCTAAAAAACAAACAGAGATGAACAATATAATAACTAAAATGACAAATACTCTAGAAAAAATCAGTAGCAGAATAACTGAGGCAGAAGAACAGATAAGTGAGCTGGAAGACAGAGTGATAGAAATCACTACTGTGGAATAGAATAAAGAAAAAAGAATATAAAGAAATGAGGACAGTCTCAGAGATCTCTGGGACAGCATTAAATACACCAACATTTGAACTATAGGAGTCCCAGAAGAAGAGAAAAAGAAAGGGCCTGAGGAAATATTTGAAGAGATTATAGTTGAAAACTTGCCTAATATGGGAAACGAAATAGTCACCCAAGTCCAAGAAATGCAGAAAGCACCATACAAGATAAACCCAAGGAGGAACATGTCAAAGCGTATATTAATAAAACTAACAAAAATTAAATACAAATGAAAATATTAAAATCATCAAGGGAAAAGCAACAAATAACATACAAGGGATTTCCCATAAGGTTATCAATTGATTTTTCAGCAGAAACTATGGAGGTCAGAACATAGTGGCAGGATATATTAAAAGCGATGAAAGGGAAAACCTACAAACAAGAATACTCTACCCAGTAAGGCCTTGATTCAGATTCAGTGGAGAAATCAAAACCTTTACAGACAAGGAAAAGCTAACAGAATTCAGCACCACCAAACTAGCTTTACAACAAATGGTAAAGGAACTTCTCTAGGCAGGAAACAGAAGAGAACAAAACAGGAAAAGATAAACAAGACCTACCTACAAAAGCAAATACTAAACAATTAAGAAAATGACACTGGGAACATACATATTGATAATTACCTTAAATGTAAATTGACTAAATGCTTCAACCAAAGACATAGACTGGTTGAATGGATACAAAATCAAGACCCTTATATATGCTGTTTACAAGAGACCCACTTCAGGCCTAGGGACACACACAGACTGAAAGTGAGGGGATGGAAAAATATGCTCCATGAAAATGAAAATCAAAAGAAAGTTGGAGTAGCAATACTCATATCAGACAAAAATGCTGTTGTTCGGTCACAGTCATGTCTGACTCTTTGTGACCCCATGGATTGCAGCATTGCCAGCCTCCTTGTCCCTCACTATCTCCTGGAGTTTTCCCAAGTTCATGTCCATTGAGTTGGTGATGCTATCAGACAAAATAAAATAAAGACAGTTACAAGAGACAAGGCAGGTCACAACATTATGATCCAGGGATCAATACAAAAAGAAGATATTCCAATTGCAAATATATATGCACCCAAAATAGGAGCACTTGTGTATGTGTGTGTATGTATGTGTGTGTGTGTGTGTGTGTATGAGCACTTTAATATATAAGGCAAATGCTAACAGCCGCAAAGGGGAAATTGACAGCAGCACAATATAGTGGGGGATGTTACCATTTAACTTTCACCAATGGACAGATCATCCAGACAGAAAATTAGTGAGGACGCACAGGCCTAAAATGACACATTAGGCCAAATAGACTTAATATTTACAGGACATTCCATCTGAAAGCAGAATACACTTTATTCTCAAGTGAACACAGAACATGCTCTAGGATAGAACACATCTTGGGCCACAAATCAAGGGTTAGTAAATTTAAGAAAATTAAAATTGTATCAACCATCTTTTCTGACTACACTGCTATGAGATTAGAAATCAATTACAGGGAAAAAAGCTGGAAAAATCACAAACACATGGAGGCTAAGCAATATGTTACTAAGTAACCAATGGACCACCAGAGAAATTAAAGAAGAAATAACAAGTACTAGAAAAATATGACAATAAAAACATGATGATCCAAAACCTATGAGATGCAGCAAAAGCAGTTCTAAGAAGGAAATTTATAGCAATACAATCTTACCTCAATAAATAAATGGAATCTCAAATAGACAACCTAACCTTACACCTAAAGCAACTAGTGGAAGAAGAACAAACAAACCCAAACTTAGTAGAAGGAAAGAAATCATAAAGATAAGAGCAGAAACAAATGAAATACAGATGAAAAAATAGCAAACATAAATGGAACTGAAATCTGGTTCTTTGAGAAGATAAACAAAATGGATAAATCTTTAGCCAGACTCATCAAGAAAAAGAATGCCAAAGACTGTTCAAACTACCACACAATTGCACTCATCTCACACGCTAGCAAAGTAATGCTCAAAATTCTCCAAGTGAGGCTTCAATAGTATGAGAGCTGAGAACTTCCAGATGTTCAAGCTGGATTTAAAAAAGGCAGAGGAACCAGAGGTCAAATTGCCAACATCTGTTGGATCATAGAAAAAGCAAGACAGTTTCAGGAAAACATCTACTTCTGCTTTATTGACTACACCAAAGCCTTCGGACTGTGTGGATCACAATAAACTGTGAATACCAGACCACCTTACCTGTCTCTTGAGAAACCTGTATGCTGGTCAAGAAGCAACAGTTAGAACTGGACATGGAACTATAGATTTGTTCCAAATTGGGAAAGGAGTACATCAAGGCTATATTTTGTTACCCTACTTATTTAAGAGTACATCATGTGAAATGCTGGGCTGGATGAAGCACAGGCTGGAATCAAGATTACCAGAGGAAATATCAATAACCTAAGACACCACCCTAATGGCAGAAAGTGAAGAACTAAAGGGCCTCTTGATGAAAATGAAAGAGGAGATTGAAAAAGCTGGCTTTTAAAACTCAACATTCAAAAAATGAAGTTCATGGCATCATCATTTCATGGCAAATAGATGGGGAAATAGTGGAAACAGTGACAGACTTTCTTGGGCTCCAAAATCACTGCAGATGGTGGCTGCAGCCAGGAAATTAAAAGACACTTGCTCCTTGGAAGAAAAGCTGATAAACCTAAACAGCATATTAAAAAGCAGAGACATTACTTTGCTAACAAAGGTCCGTTTAGTCAAAGCTATGGTTTTTCTACTAGTAATATATGGATGTGAGAGCTGGACCATAAAGAAAGCTGCACACTGAAGAATTGTTACTTTTGAACTGTGGTGTTGGAGAGAACTCTTGAGAGTCCCTTGGACTGCAAGGAGATCAAGCCAGTCCATCCTAAAGGAAATCAATTCTGAATATTCATTGGAAGGACTGATGCTAAAGCTGAAGCGCCAATACTTTGGGAAACTAATGCGAAGAACTGACTCATTGGAAAAGATCCTGACGCTGGGAAAGATTGAAGGCAGGAAGAGAAGGGGACAACAGAGGATGAAATTGTTGGATGGCATCACCGAACTGATGAACATGAATTTGTGGAAGCTTCAGAAGTTAGTGATGAACAGGGACACCTGGCTTGTTGCAGTCCATGGGGTTGCAAAGAGTTGGACATGACTGAGAGACTGAACTGAACAGATCAAGAAAAAAAGGGAGAGGATGCAAATCAATAAAATTAGAAATGAAAAAGGAGATGTTACAATGGACACCACTGAAATACAAATATTAAGAGAATTCTGCAAGCAACTATATGACAATAAAATGGACTACCTAGAAGAAATGGACAAATTCTAGAAAAGTACAACCTTTCAAGACAGAACCAGGAAGAAATACAAACTATGAACAGAGCAAACACAAGTACTGAAACTGAAAGTGTGATTTTAAAACTCCCAGCAAACAAAAGCCCAAGACCAGATGGTTTTACAGACAAATTCTATCAAACGTTTAGAGAAGAGGTAACAATTTATTCTTCTCAAACTCTCCCAAAAATTGCAGAGGAAGGAACCCTCCTAAGCACATTCTATGAGGCCATCATCTCCTGATACCAAAACCAGACAAAGATATCACACAAAAATGAAAATTACAGGCCAATATCATTGATAAACATAGATGCAAAAATCTTCAACAAAATACTAGCAAACTGAGCCCAGCAACACATTTAAAGGATCATATATCATAATTAAGTGGGATTTATCAGGAGGATGCAAGTATTATTTAATATATATGAATCAATCAATGTGATATACCACATTAACAAATTGAATTGAAAAATAAAAGCAATGCTATCATCTCAATAGATGCAGAAAAAACTTTTGACAAAATTCAGCACCCATTCACGATAAGAACTCTCCAGAAAGATGGTACAGGGGGAACCTACATCAATGTAATAAAGGCCATATATGACAAACTCACAGCTAACATCATACTCAATGGTGAAAACATGAAAGCATTTCCTCTAAGATGAGAAACAAGACAAAGATGTCCATTCTTGCCACTTTTATTCAACATAGTTTAAAAGTCCTAGCCACATCAGAGAATAAAAAGAAACAAAAGGAATAAAAATTGAATAAAAAGTAAAACTGTCACTGTTTGCAGATGACACGATACTATATATAGAAAATCCTGAAGATACCACCAGAAAACTAGAAGAGCTCATCAAAGAACTTGGTAGTTTCAGAATACAAAATTAATATACAGAAATCGCTTGCATTTCTATACACTAACAGCAAAAATCAGAAAGAGAAATTCAAGAAACAATTTCATTTACCATTGCATCAAACAGAGGCAAAAGACCTGTATTCAGAAAACTATAAGATACTGATGAAAGAAATCAAGGATGACAGAAACAGATAGAGAGATGACAGAAACAGATAAAGAGATGACACAAACAGATGTTCTTAAATAGGAAGAATCAATGTTTTGAAAATGAATATACTACCCAAAGCAATCTACCGATTGAATGCAATCTGTATCAAAATAACAATCTTTTTTTGCAGAATTAGAACAAAAAAGTATACAAATTGTATGAGCACACAAAAGATCCTGAAAAGCCAAAGCAATCTTGAGAAAGGAGAACAGAGCTGTGGAGGAATCAGGCTCTTTGACTGCAGGCTATACTAAAATATAGATTAATGGAGTAGAGTAGAAGGTCAAGAAATCAACTCATGCACTTACAGCCACTATGACAAAGGAGGAAATAATATGCAATGGAGAAAGTACAATCTTTTCAATAAGTGGAGCTGAGAAAACGAGACAGCTATACGTGAAAGAATGAAATTTGAGTACTCCCTAACACCATACACGAAAATAAACTCAAAAGGGATTAAAGACTGTAAGTCTGGATATAGAAAACACTTAGAAGAAACCATAGGCAGAACAATCTTTGACATAAATGGCAGCAAGATCTTTTTTTGCTTCACTGCCTAGCATAATTAAAATGAAAAATAAATTATATGTAATTAATCCTATAGGCTTTTGCACAGCAAAGGAAACCATACACAGAACAAAAATACAACCCTCAGAATAGGAGTAAATATTTTCAAATGAAGAAACTCACAAGGGATTAATATCCAAAATATACAAACAGCTCATGCAGCACAATATAAAAAAAAATAACCCAATCAAAAAATGATTGGAAGATCTAAATAGACATTTCTCCAAAGGAGACATACATATGGCCAAACAAACAAACAACCACACACAGAAAAAGATGCTCAAAATCACTAATTATTAGAGAAATGCAAGTTAAAACTATAACAGAGTATCACCTCACAACTGTCAGAATGACCATCATCAAAAAATCTACAAACAATAAATGTTGGGAAGTGTGTGGAGAAATGGGAACCCTCCTACTGCTGTTGGTGGGAATGCAATTTGGTACAGCCACTATGGAGAACAGTATGGAGGTTTCTTGAAAACTAAAAATAGAGTTACCATATGATCCAGAAATTCCACTCTTGGGCATATATCTGGAGAAAACCATAGTTTGAAAGGATGTATGCATGCCAATATTTACTGCCTCACTATCTACAATAGCCTGTACACTGGAGCAATCTAAATGCCCATCAACAGAGGAATGTATAAAGAAGTGGTGGTACACACTTAAGATGGAATATTACTCAGCCATAAAAGGAATGAGATAATGCCATTTGTAGAGACATGGATGGACCTAGAGAGTGTCATGCAGAGTGAAGTAAAAAAGAGAAAGACAACATATATGGGATCTAGAAAAGCATTGCAGAATAATTTATTTGCAAAGCAGAAATAGAGTCACAAATATAGAAAATATACTTTTGGCTACCAAGGCGGGAGGGGGGTGCCATGAATTGAGAGATTGTGGTTGACATATATACACTACTATACACAAAACAGATAACTAGCAAGAATCTATTGTATGTATAGCACAGAGAAATCTACTCAGGGTTCTGTGGTGACCTAAATGGGAAAAGAAACTAGAAAAGAGTGGATATATGTATATATATATAAAACTGAATCACTGTGCTGCACAGCAGAAACTAACACAACATTACAAAATAAATATACTTCAATATCAATTAATAAAAAATTGCCCATAGTATTATCTTTTTGTTTCTGTAATGTTGGTAGCATGTTCCCAACATTTATGATTTTCATAAGTAAATAAAACAGTCTCTTAGCCTAGCTAAAGTTTTCTCAATCTTGTTGATCTACCTTAAGAGCCAACTTTGGTTTGGTTTCATAAAATTTCTCTATTGTTTTTCATTCTCTATTTTGTAAACACTTCTCTAATTTTTATTACTTCCTTGCTTCTGCCAGTTTTGGCCTTAATGTGCCATTGTTTTTCAAGCTCCTCAAGGAATAAAGTCTGATTATTGACTTGAGATCTTCCTTCTTTTTTAATGTATGCATTTATAGCTGTAAATTTCTCTCTGAATACTGATTCTGCTGCATTCCATAGTTTTTATACTTAATATTTTTGATTCAGTAGTCTCAAATATTTTCTAATTTAGTTTATAATTTCTTATTTGACCCACTAGTCAAGAATATGCTAACATCCACATATTTGCTAATTTTCTAGTATTGCATCTGTTATTAATTTCTAGTTTCATTCCATTGTGATGAGAGAAGATAGTTTGGATTATTTAAATCTTTTAAAATTTATAATGACTTTTTTGTGACCTAATATATGGTTTATTCTGGAGAGTGATTGATGTGGCAAGAATGTGTATTTTACTGTTTATGGGTGGAGTGTTCTTTATATGTCTGTTGTATTTAATTGATTCATAAAGTTTTTCAAGTCTTTTATTCCCTCATTAATTCTGTTTGATTGTTTTGTCTATTATTTAAAGTACAGAACGCTCTAACTATTATTGCAGAACTGTTTATTTCTTTATTTCTTACAATGTTTGTGTCATATATTGGGACTCTGTTATTAGGACTGTGTATGTGTATACTTTTTATATCTTTTTGCTGGACTTTCCTCTTTATTGATATATAATGTCCTCCTTTGTCTCTTGTTATAGTTTTTGAATTAAAGTTGATTTGTCTGATATTAGTATAACCACCACAGTTCTTTTTTGGTTATTATTTCGATGGAATACCCTTTTCTATTCTATTCTATTCTATTTAGGCCATTGGATCTAAACTGAGTCTCTTGTAGGTAGCATACAGTTGATAATTTCTAAATAATCCTGTTCTGCTAGTCTCTGTTCTTTGTTGGAGAGTTTAATCCATTCGCATTCAGAATAATTACTCAAAAGGAAAGATTTCCTTATGCCACTTTGTTATTTGTTTTTGATGTGTCATATCTTTCTGATTTCTCAACTCTTCCATTATTGCCTTTTGCTTTCTTTAATTTTTGTTGTCATGTGTTGTCTTAATCTCTACAGGTTGCTATAACAGAAGTATCATAGACTGAGTAGCTGGTTGGATGGCACCCCTGACTCAATGGACATTATATGAGCAGGCTCCAGGAATTGGTGATGGACAGGGAAGCCTGGTGTGCTGCAGTCCAAAGGGTTGCAAAGAATCAAACACAACTGAATGACTGAACTGAACTGAGCAACTATCAGTTCAGTTCAGTCGCTCAGTCGTGTCCGACTCTTTGCGACTCATGAATCACA
The DNA here is from genome assembly GCF_014754425.2 of Oryx dammah. NCBI lineage: Eukaryota > Metazoa > Chordata > Mammalia > Artiodactyla > Bovidae > Oryx > Oryx dammah. The sequence continues at coordinate 67,985,741 of NW_024070207.1, forward strand.
GCTCGCCAAGCCTCCCTGTCCATCACCAAATCCAGAGTTCACTCAGACTCACGTCCATCGAGTTAGGGATGCCATCCAGCTATCTCATCCTCTGTCGTCCCCTTCTCCTCCTGCCCCCAATCCCTCCCAGCATCAGAGTCTTTTCCAATGAGTCAACTCTGCGCATGAGGTGGCCAAAGTACTGGAGTTTCAGCTTTAGCATCATTCCTTCCAAAGAAATCCCAGGGCTGATCTCCTTTAGAATGGACTGGTTGGATCTCTTTGCAGTCCAAGGGACTCTCAAGAGTCTTCTCCAACACCACAGTTCAAAAGCATCAATTTTTCAGCGCTCAGCTCTCTTCACAGTCCAACTATCATATCCATACATGACTACTGGAAAAACCATAGCCTTAACTAGATGGACCTTTGTTGGCAAAGTAATCTCTCTGCTTTTGAATATGCTATCTAGGTTGGTCATAACCTTTCTTCCAAGGAGTAAGCGTCTTTTAATTTCATGGCTGCAGTCACCATCGGCAGTGATTTTGGAGCCAAAAAAAAAATAAAGTCTGACACTGTTTCCACTGTTTCCCCATCTATTTGCCATGAAGTGATGGGACTGGATGCCATGATCTTCGTTTTCTGAAGGTTGAGCTTTAAGCCAAGTTTTTCACTCTCCTCTTTCACTTTCATCAAGAGGCTTTTTAGTTCCTCTTCACTTTCTGCCATAAGGGTGGTGTCATCTGCATATCTGAGGTTATTGATATTTCTCCCGGCAATCTTGATTCCAGCTTGTGCTTCCTCCAGCCCAGCGTTTCTCATGATGTACTCTGCATAGAAGTTAAATAAGCAGGGTGACAATAGACAGCCTTGACATACTCCTTTTCCTATTTGAAACCAGTCTGTTGTTCCATGTCCAGTTCTAACTGTTGCTTCCTGACCTGCATACAGATTGCTCAAGAGGCAGGTCAGGTGGTCTGGTATTCCCATCTCTCTCAGAATTTTCCACAGTTTATTGTGATCCACACAGTCAAAGGCTTTGGCATAGTCAATAAAGGAGAAATAGATGTTTTTTCTGGAACTCTCTTGCTTTTTCCATGATCCAGCAGATGTTGGCAATTTGATCTCTGGTTCCTCTGCCTTTTCTAAAACCAGCTTGAACATCAGGAAGTTCATGGTTCATGTATTGCTGAAGCCTGGCTTGGAGAATTTTGAGCGTTACCTTACTAGCATGTGAGATGAGTGTAGTTGTGTAGTAGTTTGAGCATTCTTTGGCATTGCCTTTCTTTGGGATTGGAATGAAAACTGACCTTTTCCAGTCCTGTGGCCACTGCTGAGTTTTCCAAATGTGCTGGCATATTGAGTGCAGCACTTTCACAGCATCATCTTTCAGGATTTGAAACAGCTCAACTGGAATACCATCACCTCCACTAGCTTTGTTCGTAGTGATGCTTTCTAAGGCCCACTTGACTTCACATTCCAGGATGTCTGGCTCTAGATGAGTGAGCACACCATTGTGATTATCTGGGTCATGAAGATCTTTTTTGTACAGTTCTTCTGTGTATTCTTGCCACCTCTTCTTAATATCTTCTGCTTCTGTAAGGTCCAGACCATTTCTATTCTTTATCGAGCCCGTCTTTGCATGAAATGTTCCCTTGGTATCACTCATTTTCTTGAAGAGATCTCTAGTCTTTCCCATTCTGTTCTTTTCCTCTATTTCTTTGCATTGATCACTGAGGAAGGCTTTCTTATCTCCCCTTGCTATTCTTTGGAACTCTGCATTCAGATGCTTATATCTTTCCTTTTCTCCTTAGCTTTTCGCTTCTCTTCTTTTCACAGCCATTTGTAAGGCCTTCCCAGATGGCCATTTTGCTTTTTAGCATTTCTTTTCCATGGGGATGCTTTTGATCCCTGTCTCCTGTACAATGTCACGAACCTCATTCCATAGTTCATCAGGCACTCTATCAGATCTAGGCCCTTAAATCTATTTCTCACTTCCACTGTATAATCATAAGGGATTTGGCTTAGGTCATACCTGAATGGTCTACGGTTTTCCCTACTTTCTTCAATTTAAGTCTGAATTTGGTAATAAGGAGTTCATGATCTGAGCCACAGTCAGCTCCTGGACTTGTTTTTGTTGACTGTATAGAGCTTCTCCATCTTTGGCTGCAAAGAATATAATCAATCTGATTTCGGTGTTGACCATCTGGTGATGTCCATGTGTAGAGTCTTCTCTTGTGTTGTTGGAAGAGGGTGTTTGCTATGACCAGTGCATTTTCCTGGCAAAACTCTATTAGTCTTTGCCCTGCTTCATTCCGTATTCCAAGGCCAAATTTGCCTGTTACTCCAGGTGTTTCTTGACTTCCTACTTTTGCATTCTAGTCCCCTATAATGAAAAGGACATCTTTTTTGAGTGTTAGTTCTAAAAGGTCTTGTAGGTCTTCATAGAACCATTCAACTTCAGCTTCTTCAGTGTTACTGGTTGGGGCATAGACTTGGATTATGTGATATTGAATGGTTTTCCTTGGAGACGAACAGAAATCATTCTGTCGTTTTTGAGATTGCATTCAAGTACTGCATTTTGGACTCTTTTGTTGACCATGATGGCTACTCCATTTCTTCTGAGGGATTCCTGCCCACAGTGGTAGATATAATGGTCATCTGAGTTAAATTCACCCATTCCAGTCCATTTTAGTTGGCTGATTCCTGGAATGTCAATATTCACTCTTGCCATCTCTTGTTTGACCACTTTCAATTTGCCTTGATTCATGGACCTGACATTCCAGATTCCTATGCAATATTGCTCTTTACAGCATCAGACCTTGCTTCTATCACCAGTCACATCCACAGCTGGGTATTGTTTTTGCTTTGGCTCCATCCCTTCATTCTTTCTAGAGTTATTTCTCCACTGATCTCCAGTAGCATATTGGGCACCTACTGACCTGGGGAGTTCCTCTTTCAGTATCCTATCATTTTGCCTTTTCATACTGTTCATGGGGTTCTCAAGGCAAGAATACTGAAGTGGTTTGCCATTCCCTTCTCCAGTGAACCACATTCTGTCAGACCTCTCCACCATGACCCGCCCATCTTGAGTGGCCCCACAGGGCATGGCTTATTTTCATTGAGTTAGACAAGGCTGTGGTCCTAGTGTGATTGGATTGACTAGTTTTCTGTGAGTATGGTTTAAAAACAACAGAAATTTATTTCTGGCAGTTCTATGAGCTGAGAAGTCTAAGATCACAGTGGTGTTAGATTTAGTGTTTGATGAGGGCCCGCTTCCTCATTAACAATTTTTTTTTTTTACTGTAACTTCACATGGAGAAATGGGTGTCTCTCTGGGGTCTTTTTTATAAGAGCATCAATGCTAATCATGAGATCTCCACTCTCATGAACAAACCACATCCCAAAGGCCCTACCACCTACTCTCAACTTGAAGGCTAGGATTTCAAGATATGAATTGGGGAAGACCATAAATATCCAGTTCACTGCACATGTTTTGATTCCCTTATTTTTTTTTACATATATATGTTGGATTTTGTAAGGATCTTTTATTTTTAATTTTATTTTTAAAATATTTATTTATTTTGCTGTGTTTGATCTTAGTTGTGGCACATGGGCTTAGTTGCCCCATGGTATTGAAAGGATAATAGACAAAAAGGCCAGAGGTCTCCAAACAGAGGAAATAGCCTACAAGTGTCAGACATTTTTATCTCTCTTAAGAGGCAGGAGGAAACAAATTAGCAATAATTTTTCCTTCTCTATACAAATTTAAAACGAGATTTCTCTTAAAATACTGTGTTGCCATAATGACACCTGGTTTCACCTGAAGTTAACTATTCTCAAACCTAGAGATAACCAATGCCTTTTTCTTATGGAAATGTTTATTGTAAGCTGTGCTAATGTACTATGCATTTACCCCAAACTCTGTCTTCAAGTTGGTTCCTCCTCTTGGCTCAGAACCTACTTCACAAACCAGTATGTTATACTCAAATATTGTTCCTCTAATCTATGTAAATAAAACTATTTGTATGGTGATCTGCCCTTCTTCGAGATGCAAGTTAATCATTTTATGGCCCAGGATGAACCATTTGGTGCCAAGATTATCCAAAATGCATCTTATGGGTGAGGGGCCTGGTGCCATTCTGAGTTTTAAGACATTCCTTTCTTTCATTAACAGACTGCTAGTGACTATATAACATCCAGCTGAAGACTAACACGGGGACACTCTTTCTGCCCCCTTCTGATGCCTATGTCAGAAACTTTCTCTATCTCCTTTATACTTTAATAAAACTTTATTACACAAAAGCTCTGAGTGATCAAGCCTTGTCTCTGGCCCCGGATTAAATTCTTCTCCTCCAGGGGCCAATAATCCTGGTGTCTTTGCATGATTCAACAACAACCTTTCATCTTGGGGGCTCATCCGGGATCCTTCAGGACAAGGTGAGGATGCTTGGAGCTCTAGTTCTTTGTTCTCTTAGCAAACACGTTTTCTGCTGTGCTTTACTAACTCTACGGTGTGCTTGTGTGAATAAATGACATGCCCTGCGCAAAGCAAGTGAAGAGCCCCGCTCTGCGGTTCCACAGTGATCTCATACAGCTTATGGCAGAAACCTGTCGGGAGTTTATACCGACCTGCCAATGCCAAGTGGAGAAGGAAATGGCAATCCACTCCAGTACTATTGCCTGGAAAATCCCATGGACAGAGGAACCTGGTAGGCTACCGTCCATGGGTCGCAAAGAGTCAGACACGACAGAGGCACCCAATGTCTCCTTTGGGAACTGACCAGAAATGGGCAAAGCGTGTGGATTGAACTCTCCTTTCTCAGTCAGATTTTTTGGTCTCTTTGACCATTTCATAATTCCTTGAAAATTAAAAGTACTAACCTAATCTATTGGATCATAGATTTTCAAGGGACTTGTGATCTATACTGTTACTGTGTACTATGGCTTAGGTCCCAAACTTGGATGGGTAGTCAAGAAAGCGCCTAGCCTCACTAAGAATTGAAAGTTCAGAAGCTAGATGGAGCTCTAGCTCCAAGAACATCTCTGAGGTTAAAGGTTACTCAGATTGGGACTACAATGTTTTTTTTCCTTTGGTAACACTGGCTGTTAGTGGACCAGAGGAGGCTCTTATACTGGTGTGGTGATGCTTGAAAAGAACATCTCAGCTTATGTTCATATCGGTCTTATTGTGGTCAGGAATATACTCAGGGTTGTGCACAGGCACTCAGGTGACGAATGTTTCCCCCAGTGGTCTTAGCTTGGGAGGCATTCTGGAAGGTTACTCTGATTGCACCCTGGGTGACATCAGAGACAAGCAAGGTTAAAGGTAAAGAGCTGGATGTCAGGTAGAGATGCTATCAGGTTTACCCCTGGTATATCCCCACCCCATCTCGGTGGTAGAACTGGAAATGTCGAGGATGGCTCCTGCGTTGGTAAGGGACAGACTAAGTCTGACCAGAAAAAAAAAAGCTTTTGGTGTAAAGTCTGTCTACACTGCATCTAAAACAGAAAAAGACGCTTCCGATTAGAAAATGGCGCTGGTCGCTTCTTTTCTTTCTTACAGATGTGAGCTAACAATTCCAGCCTCACTCCTTTAAACTGTGTCCTAAAAAATTGAGATAGATTTGATCTCCAGGGCTTAAAGAAGACACACCTGGTCTTCCTATATGATACTACATGGCCACGGTATCCAGTAGAGGATGGCAAACGGTGGCCAGTTGGAGGGTCTTTTAAGTATAATACTGTTTTACAATTAGACCGGTTCTGTAAGGAGCAAGGAAAGTGGGTAGAAGTAACATATGTGTTTCCCTTTTTCTCTCTGCAAAATATGCCAGACTTATATCCTAAGTGTATAGATTTGGGGGTGAAACCTTCAGCTCCCTCCTGTCCTCCTACTTTGCCCCTGTACCCGGGGCTCCAAGCTGAGCAAACTGAAGCCTTCGCAATGGCTATAAAAAACTTTCTTAAACAGCCTGAAAAAGATGCCTATAGGGACCCAGGTGAAAAGGGATGGGCTTGCTATTACTGTGAAAAGGAGGGGCATCTCAAGCAGGATTGCTCTCAGACATCTAAGCCACCCCCGGCTCCATGTCTGGTCTGCAAAGGACCACACTGGAAGAGAGAATGCCCTCAGAAACGTAGGTCTCTGTGGTTGGACTCTCAAGACAATCAGGATTGAAGGTGCCTGGGAGTCCCCACACAAGCTCCCATCCTAATTACACCTGAGGAAACCCGGGTATTAATAACCATGGCGGGGTGGGGGGGGCAATCCGTTGATTTCCTTTTAGATACTGGGGCAACTTACTCTGTGCTTACTGAAGCCCTTGGCCCACTTTCTTCCTGATCCCCTTCTGTAGTCGGACTGTCTAGACGAGCCAAAAGGTATTATTTCAGTTATTCTTTGTCTTGCAACTGAGATTCTGTGCTATTTTCACACGAGTTTCTGATTGTGGTAAAATCTCCCTCACCACTTTTGGGGAGGGATATACTGAACAAGGCCCATGCCTCTGTTTTCATGAATATGGAGCCTTTCCTTTCTCTCCCTTTAGTTGAACAAAATGTAAATCCTAGAGTATGGGCTGATGGAAAATCTGTGGGTCAAGCACAAAATGCTATTCCTGTAGTTGTCAAGCTCAAAGACCCACACTTATTTCCACATAAGAAACAGTATCCACTGAAACCTGAGGTTAAGAAAGGGTTAAAACCCATCATTGAAATTTTAAAGGAACAGGGACTAGTAATTCCCTGTAACAGTCCTTGCAACACTCCTATTTTGGGTATAAAAAAATCAAATGGTAAATGGAAACTAGTTCAAGATTTACGTATATTAAATGAGGCTGTAGTTCCTTTACACCCCGAGGTGCCTAATCCTTATACTCTATTGTCTGAAATTCCTGAATGAGCCAAATATTTCTCAGTAATTGATTTAAAAGATGCCTTCTATTCAGTGCCTTTGGCAGAGGAAACTCAATTTCTATTTGCCTTTGAAGACCCTAAGCAGCCAGCTTCTCAGTTAACCTGGACAGTTTTGCCCCAGGGATTTTGTGACAGTCCTCACTTATTTGGACAGTTTGTCACGGGATCTACAAAACTTTAATAGCTCTGAAGTGGTGGTGTTACAATATGTAGATGATATTTTGCTTTGTGCTGAGACAGAGGAAGCTTGTTCACGAGCCTCAGAAGATTTCTTAAACTTTCTGGCAGGCTGTGGTTACAAGACATCAAGAGAAAAGGCTCGACTTTGTCAACAATCACTTAGATATTTGGGCCTAATCATATCAGAAGGGACTAGGGCCATAGGCCCTGAGAAAATTAAGCCTATACTAAATCATCCCCTACCTATGACTTTAAGACAATTGAGAGGATTTTTGGGAATCACAGGTTACATTTGGATTCCGGATTACGGGGAACTTGCCCGGCCTTTATATAAACTTATAGCTGAAACTCAGCAGGCCCAAACTGACAAACTGGTTTGGTCTCTAGAAACTCAAAAGGCTTTTAAGGTTCTTCAGACTGCTCTTCTGCAAGCTCCAGCTCTGAGCTTGCCCACAGGGTCAGAATTTAATTTGTTTGTCACTGAAAGAAAAGGTATGGCCTTGGGGGTTTTGACACAACCCCGAGGGCCTCACCAGCAACCTATTGCTTATCTAAGCAAAAAATTAAATGTAATTTCACGTGGGTGGCCCCACTGCCTAAGAGTAATTGGGGAAATGGCTTTATTAACACCTGAAGCTTTAAAAATAATTAATGGACAAAACCTTACTGTACTGACTTCTGATGATGTGAGTAGAATCTTAAATTCTAAGGTTAATATTTGGATGACAGACAATAGGCTTCTTAAATATCAGTCATTGTTGTTAAAAGGACCCATAACTAAGCTTAAAGTTTGTGAAAATTTAAATCCTGCCACTTTCCTTCCTGAGAAGGAAAATAAAACACCTGGTCACGATTGTTCCCAATTACTAACTTTAAACTATGCAGCTCGGGAAGATCTAATGGATACCCCATTAGACAATCCTGAAATGGAAATATTTACAGATGACAGTTCTTTTGTTCGGGATGGAAAGCATAAAGCAGGTTATGACCTGGTGACTGCTGAACAGGTTTTGGAAGCCAAATCTCTCCCCCAGGAAACCAGTGCTCAGTTAGTGGAGCTTGTGGCTCTGACCCGAGCTCTAGAGTAAAGCAAAGGGCAGCAGGTAAATATCTACGCGGATTCTAAGTATGCTTATTAGACTTTACATGCTCATGCTGCAATATGAAAAGAAAGACACTTTAAAACGGCAACAGGAGAACCTATTAAGCATTTCAGAGATCGAGAGACTTTTAACTGCTATATATTGTCCTAAAGAAATAGCTGTTATGCATTGCAAAGGGCACAGCAGGGATGGGAGTAAAGTTCAGTTCAGTTCAGTTCAGTCATTCAGTCGTGTCCGACTCTTTGCGACCCCATGAATCGCAGCATGCCAGGCCTCTCTGTCCATCACCATCTCCCAGAGTTCACTCAGACTCACGTCCATTGAGTCAGTGATGCCATCCAGCTATCTCATCCTCTGTCGTCCCCTTCTTCTCCTGCCCCCAATCCCTCCCAGCATCAAAGTCTTTTCCAATGAGTCAACTCTTTGCATGACGTGGCCAAAGTACTGAAGTTTCAGCTTTAGCATCATTCCTTCCAAAGAAATCCCAGGGCTGATCTCCTTCAGAATGGACTGGTTGGATCTCCTTGCAGTCCAAGGGACTCTCAAGAGTCTTCTTCAACACCACAGTTCAAAACCATCAATTCTTTGGCACTCAGCCTTCTTCACAGTCCAACTCTCACATCCATACATGACTACTGGAAAAACCACAGCCTTGACTAGATGGACGTTAGTCGGCAAAGTAATGTCTCTGCTTTTGAATATGCTATCTAGGTTGGCCATAACTTTTCTTCCAAGGAGTAAGCGTCTTTTAATCTCATGGCTGCAATCCCCATCTGCAGTGATTTTGGAGCCCCACCAAAATAAAGTCTGACACTGTTTCCACTGTTTCTCCATCTATTTCCCATGGAGTGATGGGACCAGATGCCATGATCTTTGTTTTCTGAAGGTTGAGCTTTAAGCCAAGTTTTTCACTCTCCTCTTTCACTTTCATCAAGAGGCTTTTTAGATTCTCTTCACTTTCTGCCATAAGGGTGGTATCATCTGCATATTTGAGGTGATTGATATTTCTCCCAGCAATCTTGATTCCAGCTTGTCTTTCGTCCAGTTCAGCGTTTCTCATGATGTACTCTGCATAGAAGTTAAATAAGCAGGGTGACAATAGACAGCCTTGACGTACTCCTTTTCCTATTTGGAACAAGTCTGTTTTTCCATGTCCAGTTCTAACTATTGTTTCCTGGCCTGCATACAGATTTCTAAAGAGGCAGGTTAGGTGGTCTGGTATTCCCATCTCTTTCAGAATTTTCCACAGTTTCTTGTGATCCACACAGTCAAAGGCTTTGGCATAGTCAAGAAAGCAGAAATAGATGTTTTTCTGGAACTCTCTTGCTTTTTGCATGATCCAGCCGATGTTGGCAAATTGATCTCTGGTTCCTCTGCCTTTTCTAAAACCAGCTTGAACATCAGGAAGTTCACGGTTCACGTACTGCTGAAGCCTAGCTTGGAGAATTTTGAGCATTACTTTACTATTGTGTGAGCTGAGTGGAGTAAAGTAGCCGAAGGTAATCAGCTGGTTGACTGTCAAACCAGAAAAGCGACACTTTATGAAACCCCTTTACTGCAGACACCTTTGATCTGGACAGGTCCTGTGGAACAGGAAAAACCACAATATACTGAGGAAAAATTAAAAAGATATAAAAAAGGAGGAACAAAGATTACTGATCAAAGATGGTTACAGGCCGAGGATGGATGATTAATAATTCCTGAAAATGCTCAATGAAAAATTCTTAAGGGTTTACATCAGAATTGTCATTTGGGTGCAGAGAGTACTTACCAAATGGCTTCTCGTTTGTTTGAAGGTAAAAATGTGATGAAAACTTTAAAAAATATTATCAAAAAATGTGAGGTTTGTCAGAAAAATAACCCAAAGACTGAAAAGCTAGAAAAATCTGGATTAAAACGAAGTGGTTGTATCCTGGAGAGGACTGAGAAATTGACTTTACTCATATGCCAAAAGCTAATGGATATTCTTGCTTACAAGTTTGGGTAGATACTTTTACTGGATGGATTGAGGCTTTTCCCTGTCGTAGTGAACAGGCTAAGGAGGTTATAAAGATTTTAATCCATAAAATTATCCCCAGGTTTGGGCTGCCACAGAGCCTTCAGAGTGACAATGGCTCCACCTTTAAAGCTGCTGTAACTCAGGGATATCTAAACCTTTAAGAATAAAATATCACTTACACTGTTCCTGGAGACCCCAATCATCATTAAAGGTTGAAAAAGCTAATGACATTATCAAAAGATACCTGTGCAAATTAACTCAAGAGACACAGGACGATTGGATTAAAGTACTACCCATAGCTTTAATGAGGGCTTGAACTGCCCCCAAAAAGGAGACACTGTCCCCCTTTGAATGTATTTATGGAAGGCAGGGATGGAGCCAAAGCAAAAAAAATACCCAGCTGTGGATGTGACTGGTGATAGAGGCAAAGTCCGATGCTGTAAAGAGCAATCTTGCATAGGAACCTGGAATGTTGGGTCCATGAATCAAGGTAATGTGGAAGTGGTCAAACAAGAGATGGCAAGAGTAAATGTCGACATTCTAAGAATCAGCCAACTAAAATGGACTGGAATGGGTGAATTTAACTCAGATGACCATTATATCTACTACTGTGGGCAAGAATCCCTCAGAAGAAATGGAGTAGTCATCATGGTCAACAAAAGAGTCCAAACTGCAGTACTTGGATGCAATCTCAAAATCGACAGAATGACCTCTGTTCGTTTCCAAGGCAAACCATTCAATATCACGGTGATCCAAGTCTATGCCCCAACAAGTAATGCTGAAGAAGCTGAAGTTGAACAGTTCTATGAAGACCTATAAGACCTTTTAGAACTAACACTCATAGAAGATGTCCTTTTCATTATAGGGGACTGGAATGCAAAAGTAGAAAGTCAAGAAACACCTGGAGTAACAGGCAAATTTGGCCTTGGAATACGGAATGAAGCAGGGCAAAGGCTAATAGAGTTTTGCCAAGAAAACACACTGGTCATAGCAAACACCCTCTTCCAACAACACAAGAGAAGACTCTACACATGGACATTACCAGATGGTCAACACTAAAATCAGATTGATTATATTCTTTGCAGCCAAAGATGGAGAAGCTCTATACAGTCAACAAAAACAAGTCCAGGAGCTGACTGTGGCTCAGAACATGAACTCCTTATTACCAAATTCAGACTTAAATTGAAGAAAGTAGGGAAAACCGCTGGACCATTCAGGTATGAACTAAATCAAATCCCTTATGATTATACAGTGGAAGTGAGAAAAAGATTTAAGGGCTTAGGTCTCATAGATAGAGTGCCTGATGAACTATGGAATGAGGTTCGTGACATTGTACAGGAGACAGGGATCAAGACCATCCCCATGGAAAACAAATGCAAAAAAGCAAAATGGCTGCCAGAGGAGGCCTTACAAATAGCTGTGAAAAGAAGAAAGGCGAAAAGCAAAGGAGAAAAGGAAAGATATAAGCATCTGAATGCAGAATTCCAAAGAATAGCAAGAAACGATAAGAAAGCCTTCCTCAGCGATCAATGCAAAGAAATAGAGGAAAAGAACAGAATGGGAAAGACTAGAGATCTCTTCAAGAAAGTGAGCGATACCAAGGCAATATTTCATGCAAAGATGGGCTTGATAAAGGATAGAAATGGTATGGACCTAACAGAAGCAGAAGATATTAAGAAGAGGTGGGAAGAATAAACAGAAGAACTGTACAAAAAAGATCTTCATGACCCAGATAATCACAATGGTGTGCTCACTCATCTAGAGCCAGACATCCTGGAATATGAAGTCAAGTGGGCCTTAGAAAGCATCACTACAAACAAAGCTAGTGGAAGTGATGGCATTCCAGTTGAGCTATTTCAAATCCTGAAAGATGATGCTGTGAAAGTGCTGCACTCAATATGCCAGCAAATTTGGAAAACTCAGCAGTGGCCACAGGACTGGAAAAGTTCAGTTTTCATTCCAATCCCAAAGAAAGGCAATGCCAAAGAATGCTCAAACTACCACACAACTACACTCATCTCATATGCTAGTAAAGTAATGCTCAAAATTCTCCAAGCTAGGCTTCAGCAATACATGAACCATGAACTTCCTGATGTTCAAGCTGGTTTTAGAAAAGGCAGAGGAACCATGGATCAAATTGCCAACATCGGCTGGATCATGGAAAAAGCAAGAGAGTTCCAGAGAATCATCTATTTCTGCTTTATTGACTATGCCAAAGCCTTTGACTGTGTGGATCACAAGAAACTGTGGAAAATTCTGAGAGTGATGGGAATACCACACCACCTGACCTGCCTCTTTAGAAATCTGTATGCAGGCCAGGAAGCAACAGTTAGAACTGGACATGGAACAACAGACTGGTTCCAAATAGGAAAAGGAGTACGTCAAGGCTGTCTATTGTCACCCTGCTTATTTAACTTCTATGCAGTGTACATCATGAGAAACGCTGGACTGGAAGAAACACAAGCTGGAATCAAGATTGCTGGGAGAAGTATCAATAACCTCAGATATGCAGATGACACCACCCTTATGGTAGAAAGTGAAGAGGAACTAAAAAGCCTCTTGATGAAAGTGAAAGAGGAGAGTGAAAAAGTTGGCCAAAGCTCAACATTCAGAAAATGAAGATCATGGCATCTGGTCCCATCACTTCATGGGAAATAGATGGGGAAACAGTGGAAACAGTGTCAGACTTTATTTTCTTTGGCTCCAAAATCACTGCAGATGGTGACTGCAGCCATGAAATTAAAAGACGCTTACTCCTTGGAAGAAACGTTATGACTAACCTAGATAGCATATTCAAAAGCAGAGACATTACTTTGCCGACTAAGGTTCGTCTAGCCAAGGGTATGGTTTTTCCAGTAGTCATGTATGGATGTGAGAGTTGGACTGAGAAGAAGGCTGAGCACTGAAGAACTGATGGTTTTGAACTGCGGTGTTGGAGAAGACTCTTGAGAGTCCCTTGGACTGCAAGGAGATCCAGCCAATCCATTCTGAAGGAGATCAGCCCTGGGATTTCTTTGGAAGGAATGATGCTAAAGCTGAAACTCCAGTACTTTGGCCATGTCATGCAAAGAGTTGACTCATTGGAAAAGACCCTGATGCTGGGAGGGATTGGGGCAGGAGCAGAAGGGGACGAAAGAAGTGAGATGGCTGGATGGCCTCACTGACTCGATGGACATGAGTCTGAATGAACTCCGGGAGTTGGTGATGGACAGGGAGGCCTGGCGTTCTGTGATTCATGGGGTCACAAAGAGTCAGACACGACCGAGTGACTGAAGTGAACTGAACTGATGGAAGGCCTTTTTTATGCACAGACATTGTTATAGACCCTGAAGCCTTGGAATTAACTGGTTATGTAACTCAGCTCTCAGCTTTTCAACAGGCATTAACAAAACTCCGGGAGATGACTCTTGACCCAGCCTCTGAGTCAAGCAAGCCTCTCTCTGAGCTATAGACTGAAGTCCTCATAAAAACATTGAAATCTGGGGGCCCATCCCTTGAGCCCCTCTGGGAAGGCCCTTACCAGGTTATTCTTTCTTCTCCCACAGCTGTCAAAGTGCCAAGAATTGATTCGTTGGTACATCACACTCGAGTTAAGAGGTGGCACCCCGAACAAAACTAAGTGACTTCAATTTATGTCTTTACTTTCTATGCTCTGACTTTCTACTATTCAGATGGGCCTGTAATATATGTGAGCTTACTTCTGCTGACTCCAAATTTCCTGAGTCTGCCGTTTGATCCTCAAGACAATGCCTTCCTGTCCTGGGCTCATTCCTATGCTACATTCCACAATCAGTGTAACTGCTGGGTCTGTGGAGCACTCCCCTCTTCATCAGTGGAAGGCTTCCCATGGTGGACCTCTCCACTTCAAAAAAAGAGACTTTCTCCAAGTCTGTGAATACCTTTGACAACAATCATATGCGACACCTCTTCTTCATCTGATGACATCTACCAACCCTAAAATAGGCCGGTGCAACACGTTGCACTGTAACTATGGACATAAACTTTTAATTTGATTTTAACTTGTTTTAATGACTATGTTGCCTTACATCTGTAACTGTATAACTGGATTTTTTTTCTAGTAACATGAAAGCTTTTAAGTTACAAATGGTTGCTCAAACTCCTGCTACTGCTGCAGCTGCCTCCAACTATTATTTGGGGCCCCTGGATCAGATATCCTCAATATGAAGATTAGGAAAATATATTGCCTCACCAATTTAGGGACAACACCCCTTAGCTTGGAAGCAGTTATGGAATGAGAACAATGTCCCTTTTCTCTAGGCAACATAATTCTCCTAAAAGAAAAGGGGGGGATGAAAGGATAACAGACAATAGCAGACAAAAAGGCCAGAGGTCTCCAAACAGAGGAAATAGCCTGCAAGTGTCACACATTTTTATCTCTCTTAAGAGGCAGGAGGAAACAAACTAGCAATATTTTTTTCTTCTGTATACAAATTTAAAAGGAGGTTTCTCTTACTGTGTTGCCATAATGACACCTGGTTTCACCTAGTTAACTATTCTCAAACCTAGAGATAACCAATGCCTTTTTCTTATGGAAATGTTTATCATAAGCTGTGCTTAATGTACTATGCATTTACCCCAAACTCTGTCTTCAAGTTGGTTCCTCCTCTTGGCTCAGAACTACTTGACAAACCAGTATGTTATACTCAAATATTGTTCCTCTAATCTATGTAAATAAAACTATTTGTATGGTGATCTGCCCTTCTTCGAGATTTAAGTTAATCATTTTATGGCCCAGGATGAACCATTTGGTGCCAAGATTATCCCAAAATGCATCTTATGGTGAGGGGCCTGGTGCCATTCTGAGTTTTAAGACATTCTTTTCTTTCATTAACAGACTGCTAGTGACTATATAACATCCAGCTGAAGACTAACAGGGGGACACTCTTTCTGCCCCCTTCTGATGCCTATGTCAGAAGCTTTCTCTTTCTCCTTTATACTTTAAAAAAACTTTATTACACAAAAGCTCTGAGTGATCAAGCCTTGTCTCTGGCCCCGGATTAAATTCTTCTGCTCTGGGGGCCAAGAATCCCTGTGTCTTTGTGTGATTCAACAACAACTTTTCAGTGTGTGGGATATTAGCTGATTGACCAGGGATTGAACCTGTGTCTTCTGCATTTCAAGGTGGAGTATTAACCACTGGACCACCAGGGAATTCCCTATTTTCAAGTGGTAAGAACATGTAACAAAGGATCTGCTCTCTTAATACATTTTGAAGTTATTGTTGGCCACAAGTATAATGTTATATGAACTTCACAGGAGGTACTAGTGGAAAAAAACTTGCCTGCCAATGCAGGAGATGTAAGAGATGCTGGTTTGCTCCCTGGTTTGGGAAGATCCCTTGGAGGAGAGCATTGCAATCCACTCCAGTATTCTTGCCTGGAGAATCCCATGGACAGAGGAGCCTGGTGGGATACAGTCCACAGGGTCACAAAAAGTTGGGCACAATTGAAGTGATTTAGCACACAAGCATGTGCATTTACACACACACATACACAATATAATGCAGTAGATCTCTAGAGTTTATTAATCTTGCTTAACTGAAACTTTATTTCCAATAATTAGTAACTTCTCATTTCCTCCTCACCTCAGCACCTGGCAACCATCATTCTACTCTTTGATTCTACGATTTTGACTATTTTCGATAGCTTATGTAAAAGTAATTGTGCAGTATTTGGGCTTATTTCATTTAGCATAATGTGCTTGACATTCATTTATGTTGTCACATATTGCAGATTTCCTTCAATAGTCATCCTAACAGATGTTAGGCTTCCCTGGTAGCTCAGACAGTCAAGAGTCTGCCTGCAATATGGGACACCTGGGTTCCATCCCTGGACTGGGAAGATCTCCTGGAGAAGGAAATGGCACCTCACTCCAGTATTCTTGCCTAGAAAATCCCATGGATAGAGGAGCCTGGCAGGCTACAGTTCATGGGGTCGCAAAGAGTCAGACACGACTGAGTGACTAACACTTTCACTTTAACAGAAGTGAGGTAATGCTCATTGTGGTTTTGATTTGTTTCCCTCATGATTAGTGATGTCAAACAATTTTTCATCTATAGGTTGGTCCTTTGCATGTCTTCTTTGGAGAAGTGTCTATTCAGTTTCTAAACCTATTTTCAATTCATATTATTAGATTTTTCACTATTGAAGTATAGGAATTCCATATATAGTTTGCATATTATCAGATATAGTTTGCAAATTTGTCTTCCGTTCTCTAGGTTGTCTTTCATTATGTTGATTGTTTCTTTTGCTATGCAGAAGCTTTTTAATTTGATGTACTCCCATTTTTTTTCTTTTGTTCAGTTTTATTTATTTAATTTATTTTACTTTACATATTGATATTGATAGGGATTGCATTGAATCTATAGATTGTTTGGGGTAGTATACTCATTTTCACTATATTGATTCTTCTGATCCATGAACACAGTATATTTCTCCATCTATTTGTGTCCTCCCTGATTTCTTTCAGTGTTTTATACTTTTCTATATATAGGTCTTTTGTTTCTTTAGGTAGATTTTTTTTTTCCTCGTGCTTTGCTTTATTGCATTTTTTACAAACTGAAGGTTTGTGGCAAACCTGGTTTGAGCAAGTCTAACAACATTTTCTTATTTCTTCATGTCTCTGAGTCACATTTTGGTAATTCCCACAATATTTAAAACATTTTAATTTTTCTTATATTTGTTATGGTGATCTGTCATCAATTATTTTTGATGTTACTATTGCCAAAACATTACAACTCACTGACGCCTCAGAGGATGGTTAGCAAACTTTAGAAATAAAGTATTTTTTTTTAAAGTATGTCCATTGCTTTTTTAGACATAATGTTATTGCACAGTTATTGAACTAATTATATTAACTTTTTAAATATAAATTTATTTATTTTAATTGGAGGCTAATTACTTTACAATATTGTATTGGTTTTGCCATACATCAACATGAATCCACCACAGGTATACATGTGTTCCCCATCCTGAACCCCCCTCCCTCCTCCCGCCCCGTACCATCCCTCTGGGTCATCCCAGTGCACCAGCCCTGAGCATCCTGTATCATACATTGAACCTGGACTGGGGATTCATTTCATATATGATATTATATATGTTTCAATGCCATTCTCCCAAATCATCCCACCCTCTCCCTCTCCCACAGAGTCCAGAAGACTGTCCTATACATCTGTGTCTCTTTTGCTGTCTCGCATACAGGGTTATCGTTACCATCTTTCTAAATTCCACATATATGCGTTAGTATACTGTATTGGTGTTTTTCTTTCTGGCTTACTTCACTCTGTATAATAGGCTCCAGTTTCTTCCACCTCATTAGAACTTATTCAAATGTATTCTTTTGAATGGCTGAGTAATACTTCATTGTGTATATGTACCACAGCTTTCTTATCCATTCGTCTGCTGATGGACATCTAGGTTGCTTCCATGTCCTGGCTATTATAAACAGTGCTGCGATGAACATTGGGGTACACGTGTCTCTTTCAATTCTGGTTTCCTCGGTGTGTATGCCCAGCAGGGGCATTGCTGAGTCGTATGACAGTTTTATTTCCAAGTTTTTAAGGAATCTCCACACTGTTCTCCATAGTGGCTGTACTAGTTTGCATTCCCACTAACAGTGTAAGAGGGTTCCCTTTTCTCCACCTCCTCCCCAGCACTTATTGCTTGTAGACTTTTGGATAGCAGTCATTCTGACTGGTGTGAAATGGTACCTCATTGTGGTTTTGATTTGCATTTCTCTGATAATGAGTGCTGTTGAGCATCTTTTCATGTGTTTGTTAGCCATCTCTATGTCTTCTTTGGAGAAATGCCTGTTTAGTTCTTTGGCCCATTTTTTGATTGGGTCATTTATTTTTCTGGAATTGAGCTGCAGGAGTTGCTTGTATATATTTTTGAGATTAGTTCTTTGTCAGTTGCTTCCTTTGCTATTATTTTCTCCCATTCTGAAGGCTGTCTTTTCACCTAGCTTAGCGTTTCCTTTGTTGTGCTGCTAAGTCACTTCAGTCATGTCTGACTCTGTGCAACCCCATAGACGGCAGCTCACCAGGCTCCCTGGCCCCTGGGATTCTCCAGGCAAGAACACTGGAGTGGGTTGCCATTTCCTTCTCCAATGCATGAAAGTGAAAGTGAAGTTGCTCAGTTGTGTCTGACTCTTAGCGACCCCATGGACTGCAGCCTACCAGGCTCTTCCATCCATGGGATTTTTCAGGCAAGAGTACTGGAGTGGGGTGCCATTGCCTTCTCCACCTTTGTTGTAAAGAAGCTTTTAATTTTAGTTTAATTAGCTTTTAATTTGTTTTTGCTTTTATATCCAATATTCTGGGAGGTGGGTCATAGCGCATCCTGCTGTGATTTATGTTGGAGAGTGTTTTGCCTATGTTCTCCTCTAAGAGTTTAATAGTTTCTGGTCTTACATTTAGATCTTTAATCCATTTTGAGTTTATTTTTGTCTATGGTGTTAGGAAGTGTTCGAGTTTCATTCTTTTACAAGTGGTTGACCAGTTTTCCCAGCACCACTTGTTAAAGAGATTGTCTTTCCTCCATTGTATATTCTTGCCTCCTTTGTTGAAGATAAGGGGTCCATAGGTGTGTGGATTTATCTCTGGGCTTTCTATTTTGTTACATTGATCTATATATCTGTGTTTGTGCCAGTACCATACTGTCTTGGTGACTTTGGCTTTGTAGTAGAGCCTGAAGTCAGGCAGGTTGATTCCCCCAGTTCCATTCTTTCTCAAAATTACTTTGGCTATTCGAGGTTTTTTTTGTATTTCCATACAAATTGTGAAGTTATTTGTTCTAGCTCTGTGAAAAATACCATTGGTAGCTTGATAGGGATTGCATTGAATCTATAGATTGCTTTGGGTAGTACATTCATCCTATCCATGAACATGGTGTATTTCTAGACCTATTAGTGTCTTCTTTGATTTCTTTCTTCAGTGTTTTATAGTTTTCTATATATAGGTCTTTTGTTTCTTTAGGTAGATATATTCCTAAGTATTTCATTCTTTTCGTTGCAATGGTGAATGGAATTGTTTCCTTAATTTCTCTTTCTATGTTCTCATTATTAGTGTATAGGAATGCAAGGGATTTCTGTGTGTTGATTTTATATCCTGCAACTTTACTATATTCATTGATTAGTTCTAGTAATCTTCTGGCAGAGTCTTTAGGGTTTTCTATATACAGGATCATGTCATCTGTCAACAGTGAGAGTTTTACTTCTTCTTTTCCAATCTGGATTCCTTTTATTTCTTTTTCTGCTCTGCTTGCTGTGGCCAACACTTCCAAAACTATGTTGAATAGTAGTGGTGAGAGTGGGAACCCTTGTCTTGTTCCTGACTTTAGGGGAAATGCTTTCAGTTTTTCACCACTGAGGATAATGTTTGCTGTGGATTTGTCATATATAGGTTTTATTATGTTGAGGTATGTTCCTTCTATTCCTGCTTTCTGGAGGGTTTTATCATAAATGGATGTTGAATTTTGTCAAAGGCTTTCTCTGCATCTATTGAGATAATCATATGGCTTTTATTTTTCAATTTGTTAATGTGGTGTATTACATTGATTGATTTGTGGATATTGAAGAATCCTTGCATTCCTGGGATGAAGCCCACTTGGTCATGATGTATGATCTTTTTAATATGTTGTTGGATTCTATTTGCTGGAATTTTGTTGAAGATTTTTGCATCTATGTTCATCAGTGATCTTGGCCTGTAGGTTTCTTTTTTTGTGACATCTTTGTCAGGTTTTGGTATTAGGTGATGGTGTCCTCATAGAATGAGTTTGAAAGTTTACCTTCCTCTGCAATTTTCTGGTGGAGAAGGCAATGGCACCCCACTCCAGTACTCTTGCCTCGAAAATCCCATGGGCGGAGGAACCTGGAAGGCTGCAGTCCATGGGGTCGCGAAGAGTGACTTCACTTTCACTTTTCACTTTCATGCTTTGGAGAAGGAAATGGCAACCCACTCCAGTGTTCTTGCCTGGAGAATCCCAGGGACAGGGGAGCCTGGTGGGCTGCCATCTGTGGGGTCGCACAGGGTCAGACATGACTGAAGCGACTTAGCAGCAGCAGCAATTTTCTGGAAGAGTTTGAGTAGGTTAGGTGTTAGCTCTCCTTTAAATTTTCGTTAGAATTCAACCGTGAAGCCGTCTGTTGTTGGGCTTTTGTTTGTTGGAAGATTTCTGATTACAGTTTCAATTTCTGTGCTTGTGATGGGTCTGTTAAGATTTTCTATTTCTTCCTTGTTCAGTTTTGGAAAGTTGTACTTTTCTAAGAATTTGTCCATTTCTTCCAAGTTGTCCATTTTATTTGCATAGTTACTGATAATAGTCTCTTAAGATCCTTTGTATTTCTGTGTTGTCCGTTGTGATCTCCTCATTTTCATTTCTAATTTTGTTGATTTGATTTTTCTCCCTTTGTTTCTTGATGAGTCTGGCTAATGGTTTGTCATTTTATTTATCTTCTCAAAGAAACAGCTTTTGGCTTTGTTGATTTTTGCTACAGTCTCTTTTGTTTCTTTTGCATTTATTTCTGCCCTAATTTTTAAGATTTCTTTCCTTCTACTAACTCTGGGGTTCTTAATTTCTTCCTTTTCTAGTTGCTTTAGGTGTAGAGTTAGGTTATTTATTTGACTTTTTTCTTGTTTCTTGAAGTAAGCCTGTATTGCTATGAACCTTCCCCTTAGCACTGCTTTTACAGTGTCCCATAGGTTTTGGATTGTTGTGTTTTCAGTTTCATTCGTTTGTATGCATATTTTGATTTCTTCTTTGATTTGTTGGTTATTCAGCAGCTTGTTTTTCAGCCTCTATATGTTCGAATTTTTAATAGTTTTTCTCCTGTAATTGAGATCTAATCGTACTACATTGTGGTCAGAAAAGATGATTGGAATGATTTCAATTTTTTTTGAATTTTACCAAGGCTAGATTTATGGCCCAGGATGTGATCTACCCTGGAGAAGATTCCGTGTGCACTTGAGAAAAAGGTGAAATTCATTGTTTTGAGGTGAAATGTCTTATAGATATCAATTAGGTCTAGCTGGTCTATTATATCAGTTAAAATTTGTGTTTCCTTTTTAATTTTCGATTTAGTTGATCTATCCATAGATGTGAGTGGGGTATTAAATTTTCCCACTATTATTGTCTTATTGTTAATTTCCCCTTTCATACTTGTTAGTATTTGTGTTACATATTGTGGTGCTTCTATTTTGGGTGGATATATATTTATAATTGTCATATCTTCTTCTTGGATTGTTCTGTTGATCATTATGTAGTGTCCATCTTTGTCTCTTTTCACAGCCTTTGTTTTAAAGTCTATTTTGTCTGAGATGAGTATTGCTATTCCTGCTTTCTTTTGCTCTCTATTTGCATGGAATATCTTTTTCCAGCCCTTCACTTTCAGTCTGTATGTGTCCCTTGTTTCAAGGTGGGTCTCTTGTAGACAACAGATATAGGGGTCTTGTTTTTGTATCCATTCAGCCAGTCTTTGTCTTTTGGTTGGGGCATTCAACCCATTTATGTTTAAGGTAATTATTGATAAGTATCATCCCGTTGCCATTTACTTTATTGTTTTGGGTTCGAGTTTATACACCCTTTCTGTGTTTCCTGTCTAGAGAAGATCCTTTAGCATTTGTTGGAGAGCTGGTTTGGTGGTGCTGAATTTTCTCAGCTTTTGCTTGTCTATAAAGCTTTTGATTTCTCCTTCATATTTGAATGAGATCCTTGCTGCATACAGTAATCTGGGGCATAGGTTTTTCTGTTTCATCACTTTAAGTATGTCCTGTCATTCCCTCCTGGCCTGAAGAGTTTCTATTGAAAAATCAGCTGTTATCCTTATGGAAATCCCCTTGTGTGTTACTTGTTGTTTTTCCCTTGCTGTTTTTAATATTTGTTCTTTGTGTTTGATCTTTGTTAATTTGATTAACATGTGTCTTGTGGTGTTTCACCTTGGGTTTATCCTGTTTGGGACTCTCTGGTTTTCTTGGACTTGGGTGGCTATTTCCTTCCCCATTTTAGGGAAGTTTTCAACTATTATCTCCTCAAGTATTTTCTCATGGTCTTTCTTTTTGTCTTCTTCTTCTGGGACTCCTATGTTCAAATGTTGGGGTGTTTAACATTGTCCCAGAGGTCTCTGAGATTGTCCTCATTTCTTTTCATTTTTTTTTCTTTTTTTCCCTCTCTGTTTCATTTATTTCTAACATTCTATCTTCTACCTCACTTATCTTATCTTCTGCCTCTGTTATTCTACTGTTGGTTCCCTCCAGAGTGTTTTTGATCTCATTTATTGCATTATTCATTATGTATTGACTCTTTTTTATTTCTTCTAGATCTTTGTTAAACCTTACTTGCTTCTTCTCATTTTTTGTCTCCAGGCTATTCATCTGTAACTCCTATTTGTTTTCAAGGTTTTGGATCATTTTCACTATCATTATTTGGAATTCTTTACCAGGTAGATTCCCTATGTCTTCCTCTTTTGTTTGGTTTGGTTTGGTGGGCATTTATCCTGTTCCTTTACCTGCTGGTTATTTCTCTGCCTTTTCATCTTGTTTATATTGCTGTATTTGGGGTGGCCTTTCTGTATTCTGGCAGTTTGTGGTTCCTCTTTATTGTGGAGGTTCTTCACTATGGGTGGGGATGGACACATTGCTTGTCAAGGTTTCCTGGTTAGGGAAGCTTGTGTCGGTCCTCTGGTGGGTGGAACTGGATTTCCTCTCTCTTGAGTACAATGGAGTATCCAGTAAGAGTTATGAGATACCAATGGGTTTGGTGTGACTTTGGGCAGCCTGTATATTGAAGGTCAGATCTATGTTCCTGTGTTGCTGGAGAATTTGCATGATATGTCTTGCTCTGGACCTTGTTGGCCCTTGGGTGGTGCTTTGGTTTCAGTGTAGGTATAGAGGTGTTTGATGAGCTCCTATGAATTAATGTTCCCTGGATTCAGGAGTTCTCAGGTGTTCTCATTATTTGGACTTAAGCCTCCTGCCTCTGTTTTTTGATCTTATTCTTACAGTAGCCTCAAGACTTCTCCATCTATACAGCACTGATGATAAAACATCTAGGTTAAAGATGAAAAGTTTCTCCACAGTGAGGGACACCCGGAGAGGTGCACACAGTTACATGGAGAAGAGAAGAGAAGAGAAGAGGGAGGAGGGAGAGAGAGGTGACCAGGATGAGAAGAGGGGGAATCAAAAGGGGCGAGAGCAAGCTAGCCAGTAATCACTTCCCTAGGTGCACTCCACATTCTGAGTCCCTCAGAGATGTTTACGGAGTTACACAGAGAAGAGGGAGGAAGGAGACAGAGGTGGCCAGGAGAAGAGGGGAAATCAAAAGGAGAGAGACAGATCCAGCCAGTGATCAGTTCCCTATGTGTTCTCCACAGCCCGGAACACACAAAGAGATTCACAGAGTTGGGTAGAGAAGAAAAGGGGGTGGGGGGAGATAGAGGTGACCTGGTGGAGAAAAAGGGAGGTCCAAAGGGGAAGAGAGCAATCGGGCCAGTGATCTCACTCCCAAGTAAAATGGGTACTGAAGATTGGGTTCTTAAAGGTACAAAGTTGATAACAAATACCAAAAAGCAAAGATTAAAAATCTAGAATAGAGGTTAGATTCTAAAAAATACAATATTAAAAAAAAAACAAAGTCATAAAAAATTATATATATATATATGAAGTTTGCTTTAAAATGGCATCTTTTTTTTTTGCAAGGTAATAGTAGGTTATAAAAATAAAAATTAAAGGAGTAATAGGGGACTTAAAAATAAAAAAATTTAATTAAAAAAATGATAATACTAAAAATATATCTAGAACTTTCTCTGGAGCTGTTGTGGACAGTGTGGGGTCAGTTCATTTTCAGGTAGTTCATTTTCAGGTAGTTCCTTGGTCCAACTTTTACTTCTCAAGGTCTATACACCCCTTTCTATGTAGTTGGTGCTAACTTCAGGGTTTTAATCCATTGCACCTGTCACTTCCAAAGCGGTTCCCTCTGTTTATTTTAGCTTCTTCTGTTTGCTGGTCTCTTCAGTGTCTAATTTCTGCCCTGACACAAGGGGGGCTGTGGTGGTCACTTTTTTTAGGTTCACTTGTTCAGTCATGTTGTGGTGAGGTAGGAACACTGCAAACAAATATCACTGGCATGTGATTACAGTGTTTCAACCACACTGGGTTTGCCCCTGCTCATGGCGTGTGTGCTTTCCCAGTCTGCACTGCTTAGACTCTAGGTTGTTCTGCCGGGAACTGTCTGATGCAGGCCCTGGTTTGCATGCACTTCCCAGGTCTAAGCCACTCAGGTTCTGGTTCTCGGGTACTCCACAAAGGCGCAGACTTGGTTGGGCCTGCATTTTGTGCCTGTCCCTGGTCTGAGCAGCTCAGATTACCAGGTTCTTGGCTAGCGCTGTTGCCCCCAGTTGAAGGCTGTGACTTATCACCTCCCCTGTCCCAGCTGCTGGGTTTTCTGGGTATACAACTGGCGCACCTTCTCAGGTGTGCCATGTATCTCTTCTGGGGAGCTGATCTCTGGCTGCGACCCTCCCGGTGGGTGCTGACCATCCAGAATCCCAGAAGTCTTGGTTAGCAATGAAGTCTGCTTGCAGTTTGGCATAGGGTGTCTCTCTGGGGCCGCGATTGCCCCCTTCTGGCTCTGGCTGTCCTCGCCTGCCTGTCTTCAGTGGGGGATGGGCCAGTCCACAGCCGGCTAGCTCTGCTCAGTCCTTTGTTCTGTGAGCGGGCCTGGTGGTGTCTTAGGTTTGGGCTTTTTGTGGGATAGCTATCCCACAGTCTGGGTTGCTATCTCAAGCTAGTTCCCTCAGATGGCCCTCAGGGCATTCAGGTCTGGTCCTTACCCTAAGCAATGCAGCCTGCGCCTCCATATCCAGCCCCCGCTTGCTAGTGGGGGATGCGAGTGTCTGGGCTGCTGCTCCACTGGGAGTTGCTATTAGGCATGTAATCTGTGGGGTTTAATTATTTATTTAATTTCCCCCCGGTTATTTTGCCCTCTGAAATTCCAAGGCTCACCACAGACCCGCTGGAAAGGGTATTTCCTGTTGTTTGGAAACTTCTCTCTTTGTTAAGACTCCCTTCCCTGGATGGATCTCCATCCCTACCTCTTTTTTGTCTCTTTTTATCTTTTATACTTTGTCCTACCTCCTTTCGAAGGCTGCCTTTCTGGGTGCCTGATGTCCTCTGCCAGCATTCAGAAGTTGTTTTATGGAATTTGCTCAGCGTTCAAATGTTCTTTTGATTAATTTGTTGGGGAGAAAGTGGTCTCCCCATCCTATTCCTCCACCATCTTAGAACCGCCCCCTCCCATTTGTTTATTTTTGTTTTTGTTCTGTGTGCTTTTGGTTTCATGTGCAAGAACTCATTGCCAAAAACATTGTGAAGGTTTTCCTTTATGATTTTTTTCAAGGAGTTTTATGGTTTCTGATCTTATGTTAAGTCTTTAATACATTTTGAGTTGGCTTTTGTATATGGTGCCAACGAGACCATCCAATTTCATTTTTTTTTTTTGGCTGTGGATATCCAATTTTTCTAATACTATTTGTGGAAGTGACTGTTCTTTTCCCATTGTGTATTCTTAAAACGCTCATCAAAGATCAATTGACTGTATATGTGTGAGTTTATTTCTGCTCTCTCTTTCCTGTTCCACTGGTGTATAAATCTGTCTTTATGCCAGCAGCATACTATTTTAATTATTGTAGTGTCATATAATTTGAAATCAGGAAATGTGATGCCTCCAGCCTTATTCTTTTTCAAGATTGATTTGGCTGTTTGTGGTATTATGTGGGTTCATGTTAATTGTAGAATTATTTTTTTCAATTTCTGTAAAAATATTCCATTGGGATTTTGTTAAGAATTCAATAATCTGTAAGTTGCTTAGGGCAGTATGAACATTTTAATGATATTAAGTCTTTCAATCCGTGAACATGTCTTCCCATTTGTTTGGTCATCTTTTCCTTGTTCCTGATGTTTGAAGAAAATCAAACCTTTCACCTTTTCACCATTGTGTATGATGTTAGTTGTGGGCTTTTTGATGTTGGGATGCTTTCCAGTTCTAGTTTTTTGAGAGTTTTTTCACAAAATGGTGTTAAATTTTATCAAGAGTTTTATTGGCATCCATCAAGATGATCATGTGATATTTATCCTTTATTCTGTAAATGTGATGCATTGCATCAGTTAATTTGCATTTGTTGAGGATTTTGCATCTATAATCATCAGGGATATTGGCCTGTATTTTTTTCATGTAATATTTTTGCTGTGCTTTGGTAGCAGGATAATGCTGCTGTCATAAAATGAGCTTGAAAGTGTTTCGTCTTCAATTTTTTGAGAAAGAGTTTGAGAAAGTAGGTGTTGATTTCTCTGTATTGTGCATTAAAATTAACCAATGAAGTCATGTGGTCCTGGCCCTTTCTTTGTTGGGGAGCTTTTAGTTATATGTGTGTTCAGACTTTCTATTTCTTAGTCTTTTATTCAGACTTGATTCATGTTGATATTTGGCAGAAAACAACAAAATTCTGTAAAGCAATTATCCTTCCATTAAAAACTAAACTAATTAAAAAATAAAAATAAAAAATTGATGTGGAAAAAAAAAGATTCAGTATTGATAGATTGTTTTTAGGAATTTCCTCATTTTTCTAGATTATTCAGTTTGTTGGTATGTAACTGTTTATAGCAGTTTCAAAATTTTTTGAAACTATGTGTTTTTTGTGGTACTAGTTGTAATGTCTCTTATTTTATTTCTTGTTTATTTGAGTCTTCTTTTTTTCTTAATTGACCAAAGTTTTATCAATTTGTTAATATTTTAAAAAACTAACTCAATTTCATTGATTTTTTTCTTGCTGTTTTTCTATTTTCTATTTTATTTCTGCTCTAATATTTATTATTTCCTTCCTTCTGCTAATTTTGGTCTTTGTTCTTTTTCTAGCTCATTGAGATGTAAAGTTAGGTTGTGTATTGGGATGTCTCTTTTTTAATGTAGGTGCTTATCATTATGAATTTCACTTCTGGTGCTGTCTTTACTGCACCTCAAAAGTATCAGTATGTTTCATTTTCTTTTGTCTTATGTTTTAATTTATTCTTTGACTTTTTCTTTGACTTAATTTTTCTTCAAGACTATGTTGGTTAAATTCCACATACTTGTGAATTTTCAAGTTTTATTTCTTTTAAAAATTTATTCCAATTTTATTGAGATATAAGAGATATAACACACTGTGCAGTTTTAAGGTATATAGCATAATGACTTGACTTTTATATATTGTGAAATGATTACCACAATAGGTTAAGTTAATGTCCAACATTTCATGTAGAAACAAAAATATGAAAAATACAATATTTTTTCCTTGGGATGAAAAGTCTTAGTGTCTAATCTGCAAGCAGTTTTAAAATATACTATATATCACTATTACCTTTAGTCATCATGTTGTAGATTGCATGCCCAGTACTCATTTATTAACTATAAGTTTGTAACTTTGGGGCCTCCTTAACCCAATTCTTCCACTCTGCCAATTTTCATCTCTGATAACCACAAATCTAACTTCTTTCTATGAGTTTTTTTTCTTAAATTCTATGTATAATAGAGATCATAAAGTATTTGTATTTCTCTTTTCCTAATTGTTTTACTTAGCAGAATCCCCTCAATGTCCATCCATGTTGCCATCAATAGTAAGATGTCTTTCCTTTTGATGGCTAAATATAATTCCATTATATATAGATACACCAAAACTTGTTTATATCTTCGTTCATCAGTGAACACTTAGGTTGCTTTCATATCCTTGCTATTATAAGCAATGCTGCTACTACTATGGGAGTCTAGATATCTTTTTAGTTCAGTTCAGTTCAGTCACTCAGTAATGTTCAACTCTTTGCAACCTCATGGACTACAAAAGGGCAGGCCTCCCTGTCCATACAAACTCCTGGAGTTTAATCTAACTCATACCCATTGAGTCAGTGATGCCATCCAACCATCTCATCCTCTGTTGTCCCCTTCTCCTCTCGCCCCTAATCTTTCCCAGCATCAGATTCTTTTCACATGAGTCAGTTCTTCACATCAGGTGGCCAAAGTATTGGAGTTTTAGCTTCAGCATCAGTCCTTCCAATGAATATTCAGGACTGATTTCTTTAAGATGGACTGGTTGGATCTCCTTGCAGTCCAAGGAACTCTCAAGAGTCATCTCCAACAGCACAGATCAAAAGCATCAGTTCTTCAACGTTCAGCTTTCTTTATAGTCCAACTCTCATATCCGTACATGACTACTGGAAAACTCATAGCTTTGACTAGATGGGCCTTTGTAGGCAAAGTAGTGTCTTTGCTTTTTAATATGCTGTCTACATTGGTCATAACTTTTCTTCCAAGGAACAATGGTCTTTTAATTTCCTGGCTGCAATCACTATCTGCAGTGATTTTGGAGCCCAGAAAAATAAAGTCTGTCACTGTTTCCATTGTTTCCATCTATTTGTCATGAAGTGATGGGACTAGATGCCATGATCTCAATTTTCTGAATGTTGAGCTTTAAGCCAAAATTTTCACACTCTTTTTTCAATTTCATCAAGACACTCTAGTTCTTGCTTTCTGACATAAGGGTGGTGTCATCTGCGTATCTGAAGTTATTGATATTTCTCCTGGCAATATTGATTCCAGCTTGTGCTTCATCCAGTCCAGCATTTCTCATGATGTAATCTTCATATAAGTTAAATAAGCAGGGTGACAATATACAACCTTGATGTACTCCTTTTCCTGTTTGGAACCAGTCTGTTGTTCCATGTCCAGTTCTAACTGTTGCTTTCTAACCTGCATACAGATTTCTCAAGAGGCAGGTCAGGTGGTCAGATATTCCTATCTCTTTCGGAATTTTCCACAGTTTTATTTTGATCCACACAGTCAAAGGCTTTGGCATAGTCAATAAAGCAGAAATAGATGTTTTCCTGGAATTCTCTTGCTTTTTCCATGATCCAGCGGATGTTGGCAATTTGATCTCTGGTTCTCTGCCTTTTCTAAGACCAGCTTGAACATCTGGAAGTTCATGGTTCATGTACTATTGAAGTCTGGCTTGGAAAAGTTTGAGCATTACCTTACTAGCATGTGAGATGAGTGCAGTTTGCAGTAGTTTGAGCATTCTTTGGCATTGTCTTTCTTTGGGATTGGAATGAAAACTGACCTTTTCCAGTCCTGTGGCCACTGCTGAGTTTTCCAAATTTGCTGGCATATTGAGTGCAGCATTTTCACAGCATCATCTTTACAGATTTGTAATAGCTGAACTGGAATTCCTTCACCTCCACTACAATTTTTCCTAGTAGCCATCACATTTTTACTCTTTGACCTAGAGACTGCACTCCTTCTACCACTACCCTGAGCCTTACAAACAACCAGCCTAAACACAATACTCACCATAACCCTCTTCCTGATCCTGCAGTCCATGGGGTTGCGAAGAGTCGGACACAGCTGAACGACTTCCCTTTCACTTTTCACTTTCATGCATTGGAGAAGGAAATGGCAACCCACTCCAGTGTTCTTGCCTGGAGAATCCCAGGGACGGAGGAGCCTGGTAGGCTGCCATCTCTGGGGTCACACAGAGTCGGACACGACTGAAGTGACTTAGCAGCAGCAGCAGTATAATACCTATTATCTTGCTAGTCTTCGTGGCCTGTGAAGCATCACTAGGCTTATCCCTACTAGTAATAGTATCAAACACATATGGTACTGATTATGTACAAAACCTTAATCTACTCCAATGTTAAAATATATTATTCCCACAGTAATACTCATATCCCTAACCTGATCATCAAAAGGCAATATAATCTGGATTAATTCTACAACCCATAGCCTGCTAATCAGCCTCACAAGCCTACTCCTCATAAATCAGTTTAGCGATAACAGCTTCAACTTTTCACTAATTTTCTTTTCCGATTCTTTATCAACATCACTATTAATCCTAACCATGTGACTTCTTCCCCTAATATTAATAGTTAGCCAACATCACCTATCAAAAGAAAATTTAGCCCGAAAAAAAAAAAACTATTTATCACTGTACTAATCTTACTACAACTATTCCTAATCATGACCTTTAGATCCTCTTTTATATTTTATTCAAAGCAATGCTAGTCCCAACACTTATTATTATCACCCGATGAGGAAAACAAACAGACCCCCTAAATGCTGGCCTCTACTTCCTATTTTATACACTAGCAGGTTCCCTCCCACTGGTTACATTAGTTTACATCCAAAACACGGTAGGATCCCTAAACCTCTTAATACTTCAATACTGAGTACAACCAATATCTAATTCCTGGTCAAATGTCTTTATGTGATTAGCATGCATAATAGCTTTCATAGTAAAAATACCACTATATGGCCTCCACCTTTGACTACCCAAAGCCCATGTAGAAGCCCCCATTGTACACTCTATAGTTCTTGCAGCAGTCCTACTAAAACTAGGGGGGATATGGCATACTGTGAATTACATTACTCCTAAACCCAGTAACCGACTTTATAGCATACCATATTTATCATACTATCCCTATGGGGTATAATCATAACTAGCTCAATTTGTCTTTGCCAAATGGACCTAAAGTCATTCATTGCATAATCCTCTGTCAGCCACATAGCACTTGTTATTGTAGCCATTCTTATCCAAACACCTTGAAGCTATATAGGAACTACAGCCCTAATAATTGCCCAAGGTCTTACATCCTCCATAGTTTTCTGCCTAGCAACTACCAACGAATTTACAGCCGAACAATAATCCTAGCCCAAAGCCTACAGACATTCCTCCCACTAATGGCCACTTGATGACTCTTAGCAAGCTTAACTAATCTGGCTCTACTCCCAACAATTAACCTGACTGGGAACTATTTGTAGTGATATCAACTTTTTCATGATCCAACATCACAATTATTTTAATAGGAGCAAATACAGTAATTATTGCCCTATACTCCCTGTACATGCTAATCACAACACAACCAGGCAAATACACCCACCATATCAACAATATTACACTGTCCTTCACGCGAGAAAATGCTCTCATGTCATTACACATTTTACCCCTATCACTACTATCCCTAAACACCAAAATTATTCTAGAGCCCTTGTACTGTAAATATAGTTTAAAAAAACATTAGATTGTGTTAAGAAGTAAAATAAGAATACTTTCTTATTTACCAAAAAAGTATGCAAGAACTGCTAATTCTATGCCCCCATGTCTAACAACATGGCTTTTACGAACTTTTAAAGGATGGTAGTTATCCATTGGTCTTAGGAACCAAAAAATTTGTGCAGCTCCAGATAAAAGTAATAAACCTATTCTCTTCCTTTACATTGACCACCCTATTTTTACTAACCATACCCATTATAATAACAAGCTCCAACACCTACAAAACCTCCAATTACCCACTTTATGTAAAAACAACCATCTCATGCGCCTTCATTACTAGTATAATTCCCACAATAATATTTATCCACACAGGCCAAGAGATAATCATTTCAAACTGACACTAACTATCCAAACCCTTAAACTATCACTTAGCTTCAAAACAGATTTTTTCTCAATAATATTTGTTCCAGTAGCATTGTTACATGATCTATTATAGAGTTCTCAATATGATATATACACTCAGACCCCAACATTAACCAATTCTTTAAATACCTACTCTTATTCCTCATCACCATACTTATCCTTGTTACCGCAAACAACCTATTTCAATTATTCATTGGCTGAGAAGGCTTCAGAATTATATCATTCTTGCTCATCGGATGATGATACAGATAAGCAGATGCAAACACAGCAGCCCTATAAGCAATCCTGTATAACCACATTGGTGACATCGGATTTATTCTAGCAATAGCATGATTCCTAACTAAACTTAACACTTTGGGACCTCCAACAAATTTTCATATTAAACCCAGACAACTTCAACCTGCCTCTAACAGGCCTTGTACTGACTGCAACTGGAAAATCCGCCCAATTTGGCTTACATCCATGACTATCTTCCACAATAGAAGGCCTCACCCCCATCTCAGCACTACTCCACTCAAGCACAATAGTAGTAGCAAGCATTTTCTTACTAATCCACTTTTACCCACTAACAGAGAACAACAAATTTGCCCAGTCCATTATACTATGCTTAGGGGCTATCACCACGCTATTCACAGAAATATGTGCCTGCACCCAAAATGACATCAAGAAAATTGTTGTTTTCTCTACATCCAGCCAACTAGGCCTTATAATAGTTAACGATTGGCATTAACCAGCCCTACCTAACATTTCTCCATATTTGTACCCATGCCTTCTTCAAAGCCATGTTATTCATATGCTCTGGTCCTATTATTCACAGTCTAAATGACACACAAGATATCCAAAAAATAGGAGGCCTATTCAAAGCTATACCATTCACCACAACAGCCCTCATCAATGGCAGTCTCACACTAATAGGAATACCTTTCCTTACTGGATTTTACTCCAAAGATCTAATCATTGAGGCTGCCAACACGTCACATACCAATGCCTGAGCCCTTTTAATAACACTAATTGCCACCTCTTTCACAGCCATCTACAGTACTTGTATTATCTTCTTTGCACTTCTAGGACAACCCCGATTCACAACCCTAGTCATTATCAATGAAAACAATCCCCTTTTAATTGACTCTATCAAATGCCTACTAATTGGAAGCCTTTTCACAGGATTTATTATCTCTAACAATATTCCTCCAACAACAGTCCCCCAAATAACGATACCTTACTATCTAAAAATAATAGCTCTAGCAGTAACAATCCTAGGCTTTATTCTAGCACTAAAAATTAGCAACACAACCCAAAACCTAAAATTTAATTATCCATCAAGTTCTGATTAGAAAATATTTTACCAAAAACTACCTCGCTAATTCAAATAAAAACATCCACCATGGTTACAAGCCAAAAGGGCCTAATCAAACTATATTCCCTCTCCTTCCTAGTGACAATCTTCACCAGCATAATCTTACTTAATTTCCATGAGTAATTTCCATAATAACCACAACACCAATTAACAAAGATCAACCAGTTGCAATACTAGCCAAGTACCATAACTATATAAGGCCACAATTCCCATGGCCTCCTCACTAAAAAACCCAGAATCCCCTGTATCATAAATTATTCAATCCCCTAAACCATTAAATTTGAATACAATTTCCACCTCTCCATCTTTCAACACATAACAAACTATCAAAAATTCCATTAACAAACCAGTAATAAATGCCCCGGAAACAGTCTTATTAGAGACCCAAATCTCAGGATACTTTTCGGTAGCCATAGCTGTTGTATAACCAAAACCCACTATTCAGTTCAGTGCATTTCAGTTCAGTCGCTCAGTCGTGTCTGACTCTTTGCGACCCCATGAATCGCAGCATGCCAGGCCTCCCTGTTCATCACCATCTCCCGGAGTTCACTCAGACTCATATCCATCGAGTCCGTGATGCCATCCAGCCATCTCATCCTCTGTCGTCCATTTATCCTCCTGCCCCCAATCCCTCCCAGCATCAGAGTCTTTTCCAATGAGTCAACTCTTCTCATGAGGTGGCCAAAGTATTGGAGTTTCAGCTTCAGCATCATTCCTTCCAAAGAAATCTCAGGGTTGATCTCCTTCAGAATGGACTGGTTGGATCTCCTTGCAGTCCAAGGGACTCTCAAGAGTCTTCTCCAACACCACAGTTCAAATGCATCAAATCATCGGTGCTCAGCCTTCTTCACAGTCCAACTCTCACCTCCATACATGACCACAGGAAAAACCATAGCCTTGACTAGACGAACCTTAGTCGGCAAAGTAATGTCTCTGCTTTTGAATATGCTCTCTAGGTTGGTCGGAACTTTTCTTCCAAGGAGTAAGCGTCTTTTAATTTCATGGCTGCAATCACCATCTGCAGTGATTTTGGAGCCCCCCAAAATAAAGTCTGACACCGTTTCCACTGTTTCCCCATCTATTTCCCAAGAAGTGATGGGACCGGATGCCATGATCTTCGTTTTCTGAATGTTGAGCTTTAATCCAAATTTTTCACTCTCCTCTTTCACTTCCATCAAGAGGCTTTTTAGTTCCTCTTCACTTTCTACCATAAGGGTGGTGTCATCTGCATATCTGAGGTTATTGATATTTCTCCCAGCAATCTTGATTCCAGCTTGTGTTTCTTCCAGTCCAGCGTTTCTCATGATGTACTTTGCATAGATGTTAAATAAGCAGGGTGGCAATATACAGCCTTGATGTACTCCTTTTCCTATTTGGAAAAAGTCTGTTGTTCCATGTCCAGTTCTAACTGTTGCTTCCTGGTCTGCATACAGATTTCTCAAGAGGCAGTTTAGGTGGTCAGATATTCCCATCTCTCTCAGAATTGTCCACAGTTTATTGTGATCCACACAGTCAAAGGCTTTGGCATAGTCAATAAAGGAGAAATAGATATTTTTCTGGAACTCTCTTGCTTTTTCCATGATCCAGCAGATGTTGGCAATTTGATCTCTGGTTCCTCTGCCTTTTCTAAAACCAGCTTGAACATCAGGGAGTTCATGGTTCTTGTATTGCTGAAGCCTGGCTTGGAGAATTTTGAGCATTACTTTACTAGCATATGAGATGAGTGCAATTGTGTGGTAGTTTGAGCATTCTTTGGCATTGCCTTTCTTTGGAATTGGAATGAAAACTGACCTTTTCCAGTCCTGTGGCCACTGCTGAGTTTTCCCAACTTGCTGGCATATTGAGTGCAGCACTTTCACAGAATCATCCCTCAGGACTTGAAACAGCTCAACTGGAATTGCAGCACCTCCACTAGCTTTGTTCGTAGTGATACTTTCTAAGGCCCACTTGACTTCACATTCCAAGATGTCTGGCTCTAGATTAGTGATCACATCATCATGATTATCTGGGTCATGAAGATCTTTTTTGTACAGTTCTTCTGTGTATTCTTGCCACCTCTTCTTAATATCTTCTGCTTCTGTTAGGTCCAGACCATTTCTGTCCTATATGGAGCCCATCTTTGCATGAAATGTTCCCTTGGTATCGCTCATTTTCTTGAAGAGATCTCTAGTCTTTCCCATTCTGTTCTTTTCCTCTATTTCCTTGCATTGATGGCTGAGGAAGGCTTTCTTATCGCTTCTTGCTATTCTTTGGAACTCTGCATTCAGATGCTTATATCTTTCCTTTTCTCCTTTGCTTTTCACCTCTCTTTTCACAGCTATTTGTAAGGCCTCCCCAGACAGCCATTTTGCCTTTTTGCATTTCTTTTCCATGGAGATGGTCTTGACCCCTGTCTCCTGTACAATGTCACGAACCTCATTCCATAGTTCACCAGGCACTCTATCAGATCTAGGCCCTTAAATCTATTTCTCACTTCCACTGTGTAATCATAAGGGATTTGATTTAGTTCATACCTGAATGGTCTAGCGGTTTTCCCTACTTTCTTCAGTTTGAGGCTGAATTTGGTAATAAGGAGTTCATGATCTGAGCCACAGTCAGCTCCTGGTCTTGTTTTTGTTGACTGTATAGAGCTTCTCCATCTTTGGCTGCAAAGAATATAATCAATCTGATTTTAGTGTTGACCATCTGGTGATGTCCATGTGTAGAGTCTTCTCATGTTGTTGGAAGAGGGTGTTTGCTATGACTAGTGCGTTTTCTTGGCAAAACTCTATTAGCCTTTGCCCTGCTTCATTCTGCATTCCAAGGCCAAATTTGCCTGTTACTCCAGGTATTTCTTGACTTCCTACTTTTGCATTCCAGTCCCCTATAATGAAAAGGACATCTTTTTGTGGTGTTAGTTCTAAAAGGTCTTGTAGGTCTTCATAAAACCATTCAACTTCAGCTTCTTCATTATTACTGGTTGGGGCATAGACTTGGATAACTGTGATATTGAATGGTTTGCCTTGGAGACGAACAGAGATCATTCTGTCGTTTTTGAGAGTGCATCCAAGTACTGCATTTTGGACTCTTTTCTTGACCATGATGGCTACTCCATTTCTGAGGGATTCCTACCCACACTAGTAAATATAATGGTCATCTGAGTTAAATTCACCCATTCCAGTCCATTTTAGTTCACTGATTCCTAGGATCTCAACATTCACCCTTGCCTTCTCTTGTTTGATCACTTCCAATTTGCCTTGATTCATGGACCTGACATTCCAGGTTCCTATGCAATATTGCTCTTTACAGCATCAGATCTTGCTTCTATCACCAGTCACATGCACAACTGGGTATTGTTTTTGTTTTGGCTCCATCCCTTCATTCTTTCTGGAGTTACTTCTCCACTGATATCCAGTAGCATATTGGGCACCTAATGACCTGGGGAGTTCCTCTTTTGATATCCTATCATTTTGCCTTTTCATAGTGTTCATGGGGTTCTGAAGGCAAGAATACTGAAGTGGCTTGCCATTCCCTTCTCCAGTGGACCACATTCTGTCAGACCTCTCCACCATGACCCGCCCGTCTTGGGTTGCCCCACAGGCATGGGTTGGTTTCATTGAGTTAGACAAGTCTGTGATCCTAGTGTGATTAGATTGACTAGTTTTCTGTGAGTATGATTTCAGTGTGTCTGCCCTCTGATGCCCTCTTGAAACACCTACCATCTTACTTGTGTTTCTCTTACCTTGGGCGTGGGGTATCTCTTCACGGCTGCTCCAGCAAAGCATAGCCGCTGCTCCTTACCTTGGACCCCCAAATAAATTAAGAAAACCATTAAACCCAAGAAAGTCCCACCAAAATTTAATATGATACCACAACCAACTCCACCACTCACAATCAACCCTAGCCCCCCATAAATAGGTGAAGGTTTTGAAGAAAACCTTACAAAACCAATTACAAAAACAATACTCAAATAAATAAAATGTATGTTATCATTATTCTTGCATGGAAACTGACCACGACTAATGATATGAAAAACCATCATTGTCATTCAACTACAAGAACACTAATGACCAACATTCGAAAATCCCACCCATTAATAAAAATTGTAAACAATACATTTGTTGATCTCCCAGCCCCATCAAACATCTCATCATGATGAAACTTTGGCTCCCTGCTAGGTATCTGCCTAGTCCTAGAAATCCTAACAGGCTTATTCCTAGCAACGCACTACACATCTTATACAAAAACAGCATTTTCTTCTGTCACTCACATTTTCTGAGACATCAACTATGGCTGAATTATCTGATATATACATGCAAATGGAGCATCAGTGTTTTTTATCTGCCTATTTATACATTTAGGACGAGGCCTATACTATGGATCATATACCTTCCTAGAAACATGAAATATCGGAGTAATTCTCCTATTAGCAGTGATAGCCACAGCATTTATAGGATACATCCTATCGTGAGGACAAATATCATTTTGAGGAGCAACAGTCATCACCAACCTCCTCTCAGCAATTTCATATATTGGTACAAGCTTAGTTGAATGAATCTGCGGGGGATTTTCAGTAGACAAAGCAACCCTTACCTGATTCTTTGCCTTCCACTTCATCCTCCCATTCATCATTGCAGCACTCACCATAGTCCACCTACTCTTTCTCCATGAAACAGGATCTAACAACCCAATAGGAATTTCATCAGATGCAGACAAAATCCCATTCCACCCCTACTATACCATTAAAGATATCCTAGGTGCCTTACTACTGAACTGAGGTGCCTTACTACTAATCTTAGCCATAATAATATTAGTATTCGCACCCGACCTACTTGGAGACCCAGACAGCTACACCCCAGCAAATCCACTTAACACACCCCCTCACATCAAACCTGAATGATACTTCCTATTCACATATGCAGTTCTATGATCAATCCATAACAAACTAGGAGGGGTCTTAGCCCTAGTTCTCTCCATCCTAATCCTAATCTTTATACCCCTACTCCACATATCTAAACAATGAAGTATGATATTCTGACCACTTATTCAATGTTTATTCTGAATTTTAGTGACAGGCCTACTAACACTCACATGAATTGGAGGACAGCCAGTCGAACACCCATACATCATTATTGGACAACTATCATCTATTATATATTTCCTCCTTATCCTAGTACTAATACCAGTAGCTAACATAATTGAAAACAATCTCTTAAAATGAAGACAAGTCTTTGCAGTATACTAGATACGCTGGTCTTGTAAACCAGAAAAGGAGAACAACTAACCTCCCTAAGACTCAAGGAAGAAGCTATAGCCCCACTATCAACACCCAAAGCTGAAGTTCTATTTAAACTATTCCCTGAAACACTATTAATATAGCCCCACAAATACCAAGAATCTCATTAGTATTAAAATTTCCAAAACCCTCAACAACCCAACACAAATTTCACACTTCCCAGCCACACGTTATAGTCCTGCTACCATTAATAGTACATACATATTTTCATGCATGTTAGCGAATGAAATGCCACTTTGCACATGAGCATGTACATAATATTAATGTAATAGCACATAACTATGTATATAGTACATTATATTATATGCCCCATGTGTATAAGCCAGTACATTCTATTATTAATAGCACATGGTACATATAGTCATTGATCATACATAGCACATTAAGTCAAATCCGTCCTTGTCAACATGCGCATCCTGCCCCCTAGATCACGAGCTTGGTCACCACGTCATGTGAAACCAGCAACCCGCTTGGCAGGGATCCCTCTTCTCACTCTGGGCCCATGAACTGTGGGGGTCACTGTTTAATGAACTTTATCAGACATCTGGTTCTTTCTTCAGGGCCATCTCACCTAGAATCGCCCATTCTTTCCCCTTAAATAAGACATCTCAATGGACTAATGGCTAATCAGCCCATGCTCACACATAACTGATGTCATGCATTTGGTATTTTTTAATTTTAGGGGATGCTTGGACTAAGCTATGGCTGTCTGAGGCCCTGACCTGGGGGATATATTGTAGCTGGACTTTGTTTGTAATGATGCTTCCTAAGGCCCACTTCTTTGCATTCCAGGATGTCTGGCTCTTGGTGAGTGATCATACCATTGTGATTATCTGGGTCATGATCTTTTTTGTATAGTTCTTCTGTGTATTCTTGCCATCTCTTCTTAATGTCTCCTGCTTCTTTTAGGTCCATACCATTTCTGTCCTTTATTGTGCCCATCTTTGCATGAAATGTTCCCTTGGTATCTCTAATTTTCTTCAAGAGATCTCTAGTCTTTCCTATTCTATTGTTTTTCTCTATTTCTTTGCATTGATCACTAAGGAAGGCTCTCTTATCTCTCCTTGCTATTCTTTAAAATTCTGCATTCAAATGGGTATATCTTTGCTTTTCTCCTTTGCCTTTTGCTTCTCTTCTTTTCACAGCTATTTGTTAGGGCTCCTCAGACAACCATTTTGCCTTTTTGCATTTATTTTTCTTGGGGATAGTCTTGATACCTGCCTCCTGTACAATATCACAGACCTCCATCCATAATTCTTCAGGTACTCCGTGTATCAGATCCCTGGAATCTGTCACTTCCACTGTATAATCATAAGGGATTTGATTTAGGTCATACCTGAATGGTCTAGTGGTTTTCCCTACTTTCTTCAATTTAAGTCTGAATTTGGCAATAAGAGTTCATTATCTGAGCCACAGTCAGTTCCTGGTCTTATTTTGCTGACTGTACTGAGCTTCTCCATCTTTGGCTGCAAAGAATATAATCAATCTGATTTTGATATTGACCGTCTGGTGATGTCCATGTGCAGAGGCTTCTCTTGTGTTTTTGGAAGAAGGTGTTTGATATGACCAGTGCGTTCTCTTGGCAAAACTCTATTAAGCTTTGCCCTGCTTCATTACGTACTCCAAGGCCAAATTTGTCTGTTACTCCAGGTATCTCTTGACTTCCTACATTTGCATTCCAGTAGCCTATAATGAAAGGGACATCTTTTGGGGGGTGTTAGTTCTAGAAGGTCTTGTAGGTCTTCATAGAGCCATTTAACTTCAGCTTCTTCAGCATTATTGGTCAGGGCATAGACTTGGATTACTGTAATATTGAATGGTTTGCCTTGGAAAGGAACAGAGCTTATTCTGTCGTTTATGACATTGCATCCAAGTACTGCATTTTGGACTCTTTTGTTAATTATGGTGGCCACTCCATTTCTTCTAAAGGATTCTTGCCCACAGTGGTAGATATAATGGTCATCTGAGTTAAATTCACCCATTCCAGTCCACTTTAGTTTGCTGATTCCTAGAATGTAGAAGTTCACTCTTTCCATTTGCTGTTTGACCACTTCACATTCCAGGTTCCTATGCAATATTGCTCTTTACAGCATTGGATCTTGTTTCCATCACCAGGCGCATCCATAACTGGGTGTTGTTTTTGCTTTGGCTCCATCTCTTCATTCTTTCTGGAGTTATTTCTCCATTCATCTCCAGTAATACATTGAGCACCTACTGACCTGGTGAGTTCATCTTTCAGTGTCATATCTTTTTGCCTTTTCATACTGTTCATGGGCTTCTCAGTGCAAGAATACTGAAGTGGTTTGCCATTCCCTTCTCCAGTGGACCACATTTTGTCAGAACTCTCTACCATGTCCCGTCTGTCTTGGGTTGTGCTACACGGCATGGCTCATAATTTCATTGATTTAGACAAGGCTATGGTCCATGTGATCAGATTGGCTAGTTTTCTGTGATTGTGGTTTTCGGTCTGTCTGCCCTCTGATGGAGAAGGATAAGTTTTCTGTGATTGTGATTTTCAGTCTGTCTGCCCTCTGATGGAGAAGGATAAGAGGCTTATGGAAGCTTCCTGATGGGAGAGACTGACTTGAGGGGAAAACTGGGTCTGGTTCTGATGGACAAGTCTGTGCTCAGTAAATCTTCAATCCAATTTTCTTTTGATGGGTGGGGCTGTGCTCCCTCCCTGTTATTTACCTGGGACCAAACTTGTGGATCCTTCCCTGGTGGCTCAGATAGTAAAGCCTCTGCCTGCAATGCAGGAGACCCGTGTTCAATCCCTGGGTCAGGAAGATCCCCTGGAGAAGGAAATGGCAACCCACTCCAGTACTCATGCCTGGAAAATTCCATGGACTGAGGAGCCTGATAGACTGCAGTCCATGGGGTTGCAAAGAGTTGGACACGACTGAGCAACTTCACTTCAAACTATAGTGGAGGTGATAAAGATATTTGCAACCTCCTTCTAAAGGTCTCATGTATGCTCTGCTGTGTGCCCCCAACCCTGCAGCATGCCACCACTGACCCACACCTCTGCTGGAGACTCCTGGACATTCTTGGGCAAGTCTGGGTCACTCTTTTGTGGGGTCACTGCTCCTTTCTCCTGGGTCCTGGTGCACACAAGGGTCCCTGTGCTGTGTAAGTTCTGGTGGCTCTGCTGCTGCTGCTAAGTTGCTTCAGTCGTGTCCAACTCTGTGCGACCCCATAGATGGCAGCCCACCAGGCTCCCCCCATCCCTGGGATTCTCCAGGCAAGAACACTGGAGTGGGTTGCCATTTCCTTCTCCAGTGCATGGAAGTGAAAAGTGAAAGTGAAGTCTCAGTCATGTCCGACTCTTCGCGACACCATGGACTGTAGCCCACCAGGCTCCTCCATCCATGGGATTTTCCAGGCAAGAGTACTGGAGTGGGGTGCCATTGCCTTCTCTGTCTGGTGGCTCTATGGTGGGGTTAATGGAGACCTCCTTCTAGAGGGCTTATGCTGTATCCAGGTCTGCTGCACCCAGAGCCCCTGCCCCTGAGGCAGTCCACTGCTCACCTAAACCTCTGCAGGAGACAGCTAAACACAGTTCTGTCTCATTCTCTGTGGGGTCTCTGGGTCCTGGTGCACACAGGTTTGTTTGAGTCCTCTGAGCATCTCTGGTGGTTATGGGGTTTGATTCTAAATGTGATTTTGCCCCTCTACCATCTTGCTAGGGCTCCTCCTTTGCCCTTAAACTTTGGGTATCTCCTCAAAGTCTCTTCAGCACCTCACAGCCACTGCTCCAGCGCCTACCATCTTGTTGGAGCTTCTCTGCCCTTGGACGTAGGGTATCTCCTCACAGCCTCTCCAGCACATTTTCTCCAGTCCTATGACATCTTTCCAACATCAAATACCTATCCAGGCACTGATAGGAGTGGCAGGGGTAGGGCATTCAATGTAATTGCACAAACCACAGGGACATTCAGTATTCTGGCTCCGAATTTCCTCTCCAAGTTTTCAGTGTCATTCCTGGTATGGTATTATTTGATTCAAGGCTGTTCTTGCTTCATTCTGGTAGGTTCTCTTGAGTTGAGCTATCTTGGCAGTTTGGGGTTTCCCAGATGTCTTTTAGAAAAAGTGTTTTCATTTCCTTTTACTGTATTAACAGAAGTGGAGTTTCTGGATCATATGATAATTCCATTTTTAATTTTTTTAAAAGAACCTCCACACTATTTTCCATATTGGCTGTATCAGTTCTACCAGTAATGCACAAGTGTTTTCTTCACATTCTCCTCAATAATTGTTTTCTTTATTTTAAGTAAAAAAATCATCATTCTGACAGGTGTTAGGTAGTATTGGATTGTGGTTTTGACTTACATTTCTTTTATGATTAATGACAATGAGTATCTTTTCATCTACTTTTAGACATTTGCATATCTTTGGGAAAATATCTATACAGGTCTTTTGGCCAGATTTCACAGTGGGCAAATCCTAGAATATGTGTATATATATATATTTTTACTATTTTTCATGGGTTTTAAAATAAGATTTGAACATTAACCTCTATCATATATGTGGTTTACAAATATTTCTTCCCATTCCATAGGTTGTTTTTTTCATTTGGTTGATCCTTTTTAACAATTGAAGTATAGTTGATTTATAATATTATGTTAGTTTCAGGTATACAGTGTAGTGATTCTGTATTTTTTTTTTTTACAAATTATATAGCTACTTAATATTGGCAAGGCATAAAACTATTATCTGACCTTCAACATACAACAGTGCTATTCATAAAGAGGTCAAAATTGACAAACACAATTCTTTATGAACAAAGTCTACTATGTCCTGCTAGAAACCAGGTGTCTACAACTGAATGCAGATGGTGTCTTCAACACAGCCACTGTGCTGGAAAGTAATGTGAAGCAAATTTAAGTTAAATTGCCTCAGAG
Organism: Oryx dammah; assembly: GCF_014754425.2. Taxonomy (NCBI): domain Eukaryota; kingdom Metazoa; phylum Chordata; class Mammalia; order Artiodactyla; family Bovidae; genus Oryx; species Oryx dammah. The sequence continues at coordinate 68,028,960 of NW_024070207.1, forward strand.
CTCTCATACCTTATTCCAGTCAACTTTCCCTTGATTCAGCATTCATTTATTTGCTTCAAGCCTCTAAATATTTTCCAGAGTTCTGACCAAGTTGATACTAAGTATTTGTAATTTTTTGTTTCTGTGAAGCGTTGGGACCTTGGAACCCCCTTCTCTGACATTTTCACTAATGTCACCTCTTCTGATGCATTTTTACTTACAGCATTCAAGACCCTCAAACATTGACTATAATTTCTTATTTCTATCACTTACAACGTTGTGTTAATTTCAGGTGTATGGCAAGGTGGATCAGTTACTCGTATACATATATCTGCTCTTTTTTAAAAAGAGTCTTTTGCCATATAGGCCATTGCAGAATATTGAGTAGACTTCCCTGTGCTATATGGCAGGTTCTTATTAGTTATCTATTTTATACATAGTAGTGTGTATATGTCAATTCTAATCTCCCAATTTAGTCTTCCCTCCTGTGTCCCTGGTAAACATATTTGTTTACTACATCCATGATTCTACTTCTGTTTTTATAAATAAGTTCATTTGCTTCTTTTAAAAACTCCATATATAAGCAATGTCATATGATATTTATCTTTCTGTGTCTGACTTACTTCACTTATAATGACAATCTCTAGGTCTGTTCATGTTACTGCAAATGGCTTTATTTTGTTATTATGACTAAGTAATATTCCATTGCATATATATACCACATTTTCTTTATCCATTCCTCTGTTGATGGACATTAAGGTTGCTTCCATGTTCTGGCTACTGTAAAGAGTGCTACCGTAAGCATTGGGGTGTATATATCTTTTTTAAATCGGAGGAGAGTTGCTTTACAATATTGTGTTGGTTTCTGCCATACAACAAGGTGAATCAGTCATAACTATATATACACCCTTCCTCTTGATTCTCCTTTCCACTTCCCCACCATCCCACCCTTCTATGTTGTCACAGAGCACCAGGTTGTGTTCCCTGTGCCATACAGCAACTTCCCACCAGCTTTCCACTGCACACATGGTAGTGTACACACATCAATGTCACTCCCTCAACTTGTCCCATCCTCTCCTTCCCTCACTGTGTCCACAAGTCCATTATCTACCTTTGCATCTCTATTCCTTCTCTGCAAATAGGTTCATCAGTACCATTTTTCTAGATTGCATGTCTATGCATTAATATATGATACTTGCTTTTCTCTTTCTTACTTACTTTACTCTGTATAACAGGCTCTAGGTTCATGCACATCGGTTTAATTGATTTACATTTGTTTCTTTTTACAGTTGAGTAATATTCCATTGTGTATATGTACCACAATTTCTTTATCCATTCATCTGTTGATAGACATCTAGGTTGCTTCCATATCCTGGATATTGTAAACAGTGCTGGAATGAACATTGGGGTACATGTGTCTTTTTGAATTGTGGTTTTCTCAGATTATATGCCTAGTAGTGGAATTGCTGGGTCATATTGCTAACATCCACTGGATCATCGAAAAAGCAAGAGAGTTCCAGAAAAACATCTATTTCTGCTTTATTGACTATGCCAAAGCCTTTGACTGTGTGGATCACAATAAACTGTGGAAGATTCTGAAAAAGATGGGAATACCAGACCACCTGACCTGCCTCTTGAGAAACCTATATGCAGGTCAGGAAGCAGCAGTTAGAACTGGACATAGAACAACAGACTGGTTCCAAATAGGAAAAGGAGTATGTCAAGGATGTGTATTTTGACCCTGCTTATTTAACTTCTATGCAGAGTACATCATGAGAAATGCTGGACTGGAAGAAACACAAGCTGGAATCAAGATTGCCGGGAGAAATATCAATCACCTCAGATATGCAGATGACACCACCCTTATGGCAGAAAGTGAAGAGGAGCTAAAAAGCCTCTTGATGAAAGTGAAAGAGGAGAGTGAAGAAGTTGGCTTAAAGCTCAACATTCAGAAAATAAAGATCATGGCACCCGGTCCCATCACTTCATGGGAAATAGACGGGGAAACAGTGGAAACAGTGTCAGACTTTTATGTTTTGGGGCTCCAATATCACTGCAGTGGTGATTGCAGCCATGAAATTAAAAGACACTTACTCCTTGGAAGAAAAGCTATGGCCAGCCTAGATAGCATATTCAAAAGCAGAGACATTACTTTGCCGACTAACGTCCATCTAGTCAAGGCTATGGTTTTTCCGGTAGTCATGTATGGATGTGAGAGTTGGACTGTGAAGAAGGCTGAGTGCCGAAGAACTGATGGTGCTTTTGAACTGTGGTGTTGGAGAAGACTCTTGAGAGTCCCTTGGGCTGCAAGGAGATCCAACCATTCCATTCTAAAGGAGATCAGTCCTAGGTGTTCATTGGAAAGAATGATGCTAAAGCTGAAAGTCCAGTACTTTGGCCATCTCATACAAAGTGTTGACTCACTGGAAAAGACTCTGATGCTGGGAGGGATTGGGGCAGGAGGAGAAGGGGACAACAGAGGATGAGATGGCTGGATGGCATCACTGACTCGATGGACGTGAGTTTGAATGAACTCCAGGAGATGGTGGACAGGGAGGCCTGGCGTGCTGCGATTCATGGGGTCGCAAAGAGTCAGACACGACTAAGTGACTGAACTGAACTGAACTGAACTGATGGTAATTTTATTCCTAGTTTTTAAAGGAATCTCCATACTGTTCTTCATAGTGAATGTACCAATTTACATTCCCACCAACAGTGTAAGGTTCTCTTTTCTCTACACTCTCTTCATTATCTATGTTTGTAGATTTTTTTTATGATGGCCATTCTGAGTGGTGTGAGGTGGTAGCTCATTGTAGTTTTGATATGCATTTCTCTAGTAATTAGTGATGTTGAGCATCTTTTCACGTGCTTTTTGGCCACCTGCATCTTCTTTGGAGAAATGCTTATTTAGATCTATTTGTTTTATTTTTATATTCAGCTGCGTGAGCTGTTTGTTTATTTTGGAGATTAACCTTGCCAGTTGCTTCACTTGCAAATATTTTCTCCCATTCCAAGGATTGTCTTTTCATTTTTTAAATTATTTTCTTTGCTGTGCAAAAGCTTTTAAGATTAATTAGGTCCCATTTGTTTAGCTTTGTCTTTATTTTCATTACTCTAGATGGTGGATCAAAAAAGATATTGCTGCAATTTATGTCAGTGTGTTCTGCCTATGTTTTCCTCTAAGTGTTTAATAACATCCAGTTTTACCTTTAGATCTTTAATCCATTATGAGTTTATTTCTGTGATCATGTTATGAAGTGTTCTAATTTCATTCTTTTACATATAGATGTCCAGATTTCCCAGCACCACTTATTGAAGAAGCTGTTTTTTCCTCCATTGCATATTCCTGCATTCTTCATCATAGATTAGAAGACCATAAGTGTGTTAGTTTATCTCTGGTTCTCTATCTTGTTTCATTGATTTATATTTCTGTTTCTGGGCCAGTACCATAATATTTTGACTTAGTCACTTTGTAGTGCAGTCTGAAGTCAGGGAACCTGATTGCTCCAGCTCTATTTTTCTTTCTCAAGATTGCTTTGAGTACTTGGGGTCTTTAGTGTTTCTATTTGAATTGTAAAATGCTTTCTTCTAATTCTGTGAAAACCTCATTGGTAATTTGATAGGGATTACATTGAATCTGTAGATTGTTTTGGGTAGTATAGTCAGTTTCATAATATTGATTCTTCTAATTTAAGAACATGGCATATCTCTCCATCAGTTTGTGTCATCTTTGATTTCTTTAATCAATGTCTTATGGTTTTCTGAGTACAGGTCTTTTGCCTCCTTAGGTAGATTTATTCCTAAGTATTTTATTCTTTTTGATGCAATGGTAAATGGGATTGTTTCCTCACTTTCTTTCTGATCTTTCATTGTTAGTGTCTAGCAATACAAGAGATTTCTGTGCATTAATTTTGCATTCTGCAACTTTATCAAATTAATTGATGAGCTCTTGTAGAATTCTGATAAAAGCTTTAGGATTTTCTATGTATAGTAACATGTCATCTGCAAACAGTGACAATTTTACTTCTTTTTTTCCAATTCAGGTTCCTTTTATTTCTTTTTATTCTGATTGCCATGGCTAACACTTCCAAAATTATGTTGAATAATAATGACTAGAGTGGACATCCTTGTCTTGCTCCTGATCTTAGAGGAAATACTTTCAGCTTTTAACTACTAAGAATAATATTTTTTTTTTCTGGGTTTGTCATATATGATCTTTACTATGTTGGTATAAGTTCCCTTTATGCTGACTTTCTGGACAGGTTTTATTATAAATGGGTGTTGAATCTTGTCAAAAGCTTTTTCTGCATCTATTGAGATGATCATATGGTTTTAATTCTTCAATCTGTTAGTGTGGTATATCACATTGATTGATTTGCATATATTAAAGAAACTTTGCATTCTTGGGATAAATCTTACTTACTCCTGGGGGAAGATCCTTTTAATGTATTGTTGGATTTGGTTTGCTGTATTTTGTTTACAAATTTTGCATTTATGTTTGTCAGAAATATTGGCTTGTAATTTTATTATTATTTGTGTGTGTGTGTGTGTGTGTGATGTCTTTGTTTCATTTTGGTATCAGGGTGATGGTGGCTTTGTAGAATGAACTTGGTTGTGTTTCTTCCTCCACAATATTTTGGAAGAATTTGAGAGGGATAGGTGTTAGTTCTTTGCCTATTGTTTGATAGAACTCACCTGTGAAACTATCTGGTCCTAGAATTTTCTTTGTTGGGAGATTTTAAATCACACTTTCATTATTTGTGATTGGTTTGTTCATATTTTCTATTTCTTCCTGGTTCAGTGTTGGAAGGTTTCACTTTTCTAAGAATTTGGCCATTTCTTCTGTGTTGTCCATTTTTATTGCCCTATGGTTGCTTATAGTAGTCTCTTATGGTCCTTTGTGGGCTTCCCTGGTTGCTCAGTGGTAAAGAATGTGACTGAAATGCAGGAGACACTGGTTTGATCCCTGGGTCGGGAAGATCCTCTGGAGGAGGAAATGGCAATACACTCCGGAATTCTTGTCTGGAGAATCCCATGGACAGAGGAGACTGGTGGGCTACAGTCCATAGGGTTGCAAAGCGTCGGACGTGACTGAAGCAACTGAGCACACATGCATTATCTTTTGTATTTCTGTGTTGTCAGTTGCAACTTCTCCTTTTTTATTTCTAGTTTTATTGATTTGAGTTCTCTCCAGTTTTTTACTTGCTGGGTCTGGCTAAAAGTTTATCAGTTTTGTTTATCTTCTCAAAGAACAAGTTTTGAGTTTCATATATCTTGGCTATTATTTTCTTCATCTCCATTTCTTTTATTTCTGCTCAAATTTTTATGATTTCTTTCCTTATGTTAATTTGAGTTTTGTTTGTTCCTCTTTCTCTAGTTCTTTTAGGTTGTTCATTCCCAAATAAATTTGTTTTGTGAGGTAAGATTTTATTGCTATAAACTTCCTTCTTGCTGCACCCCATAGGTTTTGGATCATTATGTTTTCACTGTCACTTGTCTGCAGCTATTGTTTAATTTCCTCTTTGATTTCTTCAGTGATCCATCCATTAGTTAGCAACATGTTCTTTAGCTTACATGTGTTTGTGATTTTCAGAGTTTTTTTAAATTCCTGTAACTGATGTTTAATCCAATAGTGTTTTGGTCAAAAAAGATGCTTGATATGATTTCAATTTTCTTAACTTTACTGAGACTTGATTTGTGACCCATGATGTGTTCTATCCTGGAGAATGTTCCATGTGCATTTGGGAAGGAAATGTATTTTGTTGCTTCTGGATGGAATGTCCTAAAAATATCAATTGAGTATATTTGTTCTAATGTGTCATTTAAGGCTTGTGTTTTCTTATTAATTTTCTCTCTGAATGATCTGCCCAGTGGTGTAAATGGGGTGTTAAAGTCCACCAGTATTATTGTGTTACTGTCAAATTCCCCTTTTGTGGCTGTTAGTATTTGCCTTATGTATTGAGATTCTCCTATGTTGGATGCATATATATTTACAATTGTTATATTTTCTTCTTGGATTGATCTCATCATTATGCAGTGTCCTTCACTATCTCTTATAATAATCTTTTTTAAAATATAAATTTATTTATTTGGAGGCTAATTACTTTAAGATATTGTATTGGTTTTGCCATACAATGACATGAGTCCACCACAGGTGTACATGTGTTCCCCATCCTGAACCCCCCTCCCACTTCCCTCCCCATACCATCCCTCTGGGTCATCCCAGTGCACCAGCCCCGAGCATCCTGTATCATGCATCGAACCTGGACTGGTGATTAGTTTGGCATATGATAATATACATGTTTCAATGCCATTCTCCCAAATCAACCCACCCTCGCCCTCTCCCACAGAGTCCAGGGACTCTGTTCTATACATCTGTGTCTCTTTTGCTGTCTTGCATACAGGGTTATCATTACAATCTTTCTGAATTCCATGTATATGCGTTAGTATACTGTATTGGTGTTTTTCTTTCTGGCTTACTTCACTCTGTATAATAGGCTCCAGTTTCATCCACCTCATTAGAACTGATTCAAATGTATTCTTTTGAATGGCTGAGTAATACTCCATTGTGTATATGTACCACAGCTTTGTTATCCATTCATCTGCTGAAAGAGACACGTGTACCCCAATGTTCATCACAGCTCTGTTTACAATAGTCTTTATTTTGACGTCTATCTTATCTGATATGAGTATATATTGTCACCCTGCTTATTTAAATTATATGCAGAGTACATCATGTGAAATGCTGGGCTGGATGAAGCACAAGTTGGAATCAAGATTGCTGGGAGAAATATCACTAACCTCAGACCTGCAGATGACACCACCTTATGGCAGAAAGCAAAGAAGGACTAAAGAGAAAGTGAAAGAGGAGCGTGAAAAAGCTGGCTTAAAATTCAACATTCAAAAACTGAAGATCATGGCATCTGGTCCCATCGTAATTCATGGTAAATAGATGGGGAAACAATGGAAACAGTGACAGACTTTATTTTTGGGGCTCCAAAATCACTGCATATGGTGTCTGCAGCCATGAAATTAAAAGACGCTTGCTCCTTGGAAGAAAGCTATGACAAACCTAGACAGCATATTAAAAAGCAGAGACATTACTTTGCCAACAAAGGTCTGTCTAGTCAAAGCTATGGTTTTTCCAGTAGTCATGCGTGTATGTGAAAGTTGGACTATAAGGAAAGCTGAGTGCTGAAGAATTGAAGCTTGTGAACTGTGGTGTTGGGGAAGACTCTTGAAAGTAACTTGGACTGCAAGAGGATCAAACCAGTGAATCCCAAAGGAAATTAATCCTGGATGTTCATTGGAAGGACCATTGCTGAAGCTGAAACTCCAATACTCGGCCGCCTGATGCGAAGAACTGACTCATTGGAAAAGACCCTGATGTTAGGGGAAGATTGACGGCAGGTGGAGAAGGAGATGACAGAGGATGAGATGGTTGGATGGCATCACTGACTTGATGGACATGAATTTGAGCAAGCTCCAGGAGTTGGTGATGGATAGGGAGGCCTGGCGTGCTGCCGTCAATGGGGTCACAGAGTCAGACACGACTGAGCAACTGAACTGAACTGATTCCAGATTTCTTTTAATTTCCATTTGCATGGAATATCTTCTCCCATTGCCTTACTTTCAGTCTGTATGTATCTCTATGTTTGAGGTGGATCTTTTGTAAACAGCATATATACAGGTCTTGTTTTTGTATCCATTCAGTCAGCCTATGTGTTTTGGTTGGAGCATTTATATCATTTACATTTTAGGTAATTAATGGTATGCATATTCCTATTGCTGTTTTCTCATTGTTTTGTGTTTGTTTTTGTAGTTTTTACTTCTTCCTTTCCTTTTTTTTTTCCTTCTCTTGATTTTCTTGCCTCAAATTGTTGCTTTAATATTTATTGTAAAGCTGGTTTGGTGGTGCTGAATTCCTTTAGCATTTGCTTGTCTGTAAAGGTTTTGATTTCTCCATTGAATCTGAATGAGAGCCTTGCTGGGTAGAGCAGTCTTGATTGTAGATTTTTCCCCTTTATCACTTTTAATATATCCTGCCAGTCCCTTCTGGCCTTCATAGCTTCTGCTGAAATATCAGCTGATAACTTTATGGATGTTCCCTTGTATGTTATTTGTTGCTTTTTCTTTGATGATTTTAGTGTTTTTTCTTTGTTTTTTAATTTTTGTTAGTTTGATTAATATGTGTCTCAGTGTGTTCCTTTTGGGTTTATCCTGTAATTTCTTTCTGCACTTCCTGGAATTAGGTAAGTATTTTATTTCCCATGTTAGGGATGTTTTTGCCTATAATCTCTTAATATATTTTTCAAGTCCTTTCTCTTATTTTTCTTCTTCTGGGACCTGTATCACTTGCATGTTGTCCCTGAGATCTCTGAAACTGTCTTCATTTCTTGTCACTCTTTTTTTTTGTTGTTGTTGTTCTGTGGCAGAGATTTCTGCCATTGTCTTCCTGGTCACTTGCTCATTCTTTGGCTCAGGTGATGTGCTATTGATTCCTTCTAATGTATTTTTCATTTCAGTTACTGTCTTTTTCAGCTCTTTTTTTTGTTTGTTTTTTAGCTCTTCTAGATCTTTGCTAAATCTTTTTGTATCTTTTGATCTGTGCCTGCATTCTTTTTCTTATATCTTGGATCATCTTTTCTATTATTACTCTGAATTCTTTTTCAAATAGATTACTTTTCAGATAGATTACTTTTCATCTTGCTCCTTCATCTGCTACATATTTCTTTGTCATCCCATTTTGTCTAACTTACTCTATTTGTGGTCTCCTTTCCACAGGCCACATGATCATAGCTCCTCCTGCTTCTGGCGTCTGCCCCATGGTAGGTGAGATTGGTCCAGAGGCTTGTATCTTTATCCCCTTGAGAGGAAATTTGGTTAATATTGTGGTGATCAACTCCTGCCCTATTCAGCAAGGCCTCCTCTTTGCTCTGTGGTTGTCACTGTCCCATTGGGGGCTGGGCCTCCTCCCTAGTTGTTAGAGTAGAGGCCCCAGAAATGTTTCTTTTTTTTTAAAAAAAAAATCTTTTAATTTTGTATTGGAGTATAGCCTATTAACAATTTTGTGATGGTTTCAGGTGAACAGCAAAGGAACTCAGCGATATATATATATATACATGTATCCATTCTGTCTCAAACTCCCTTCTCTTCCAGGCTGCCACATAACATTGAACAGAGTTCCATTTGCTATACAGTAGGTCTTTGTTGGCTATTTATTTTAAATATTGCACTGTGTTCATCCCAAACTCCCTAACTATCCCTTACCCCCCATCCTTCCCCTTGGTAAGCATAAGTTTGGTCTCAAATCTGTGAGTCTCTGTTTTGTAATGTAAGTTCATTTGTATCATTACTTTTTAGATTTCAAATATAAAGGATAGCATATGATATTTCTCCTTCTCAGTCTGATTTACTTCAGTCAGTATGACAATCTCTAGTTCCATCCATGTTGCTATAAATGGCATTATTTCATTTTTTAATGGCTGAGTAATATTCTATTGTGTACATGTACGACATCTTCTTTATCCATTCCTCTGTTGATGGGCATTTAGGTTGCTTCCATGTCTTGGCTATTGTAAACACTGCTGCAATGAACATTGAGGTGCATGTATCCTGTCGGATCATGTTTCTCTCCAGATATATGCCTAGGAGTGGGATTACAAGGTCATACGGTAGGTTTATTTTTAGTTTTTTAAGGAACCTCCATACTGTTCTCCTTAGAGACTGTACCAATTTACATTCCCTCCAATAGTGTAGGAGAGTTCTCTTCTCTTCACCCCCTCTCCAGCATTTATTGTTTGTGTATATTTTGATGATAGCCATTTTGGCAGGTGTGAGGTGGTATCTCATTGTAGTTTTGATATGCATTTCTCTAATAATTAGTGATGTTGAACGTCTTTTCATGTGCTTCTTGGCCATCTATGTGTCTTCTTTGGAGAAATGTCTATTTAGGTCTTCTGACCATTTGACAACTGGGTTATTTGTTTTTTAAAATTAATTTATTTATTAGTTGAAGGATAATTGCTTTACAGAATTTTGCTGGTTTCTGCCAAACATCAACATGAACCAGCCATAGATATACATATGTCCCTTCCTTCTTGAACTTCCCTTACATCTCCCTCCTTATCTCTCCCCTCTATGTTGTTATAGATCCCCTATTTGAGTTCCCTGAGTCATACAGCAAATTAATGTTGGTTCTCTATTGTACATATGGTAATTTAAGTTTCCATGTTATTCTCTCCATATATCTCATCCTCTCCTTCCCCTTATCCTGTGTCCATAAGTCTTTTTCTATGTCTGTGTCTCTATTGCTGTCCTGAAGAAAATTTCATCAGTACCATCTTTCTAGATTCCATATATGGGGGCTTGCCTGGGGGCTCAGACAAGGAGATCCAGGTTTGACTCTTGGTCAGGAAGATCCCCTGGAGAAGGGAATGGCAACCCACTCCAGTATTCTTGCCTGGAGAATTCCATGGACAGAGAAGCCTGGTGGGCTATAGTCCATGGGGTCACCAGTACCATCCTTCTAGATTCCATATATATGTGTTAATATACGCTACTTATCTTTCTCTTTCTGACTTGCTCCATTCTGTATAATAGGCTCTAGGTTCATCCACATAATTGGAAATGACTCAAATACATTCCTTTTTAGGCTGAGTAATATTCCATTGTATATATGTACCACAGCTTCTTTATCCATTCATCTGTCAGTGGACATCTAGGTTGCTTCCATGTTCTAGCTATTGTAAATAGTGCTGCTGTGAACATTGGGGTACATGTGTCTTTTCCAATTTTGGTTTCCTCAGGGTATATGCCTAGTAGTGGGATTGCTGGATCATATGGTAGTTTTATTCCTAGTTTTTAAAGGAATCTCTACAGTGTCTTCCATAGTGGCTGTATCAATTTACATTCCCACCAATAGTGCAAGAGGATTTCCTTTTCTCCACACCCTCTCCAGCATTTATTATTTGTAAACTTTTTGAGGATGGTCATTCTGACTGCTGTGAGGTGATATCTCATTGTAATTTTGATTTGCATTTCTCTAATAATGAGTGATGTTGAGCATTTTTAATGTGTTTTTTAGACATCTGTATGTCTTCTTTGGAGAAATGTCTGTTTAGGTCCTTTCCCCACTTTTTGATTGGGTTGTTTGTTTTTCTGATATTGACTTGTATGAGCTGCTCGTATATTTTGGAAATTAACCCTGTGTCAGCTGTTTCATTTGCTATTATTTTCTCCCATTCTAAGGGTTGTCATTTCACCTTGAATATAGTTTCCTTTGCTGTGCAAAAACTTTTAAATTTAATTAGACCCCACTTGTTTATTTTTGCTTTTATTTCCATTACTCTGGGAGGTGAGTTATAGAGGATCTTGCTTTGATTTATGTCATTGGGTGTTCTGCCTATGTTTTCCTCTAAGAGTTTTATAGATTCTGGTCTTACATTTAGGTCTTTAATCCATTTTATCTTTGTGAATGGTGTTAGGAAGTGTTCTAATTTCACTCTTTTATATGTAGGTGTCCAGTTTTCCCAGAACCACTTATTGAAGAGGCTCTCTTTGCCCAATTGTATATTCTTGCCTCCTTTGTCAAAAATAAGGTGCCCATAGCTATGTGGGTTTATGTCTGGACTTTCTATCTTGTTCCATTTGTTCACATTTCTGTTTTTGTGCCTGTACCATACTGTCTTGATGATTGTAGCTTTTTAGTATAGTCTGAAGTCAGAAAGCTTGATTCCTCCAGATCCATTCTTCTTCCTCAAGATTGCTTTGGTTATTCAGGGTCTTTTTTGTTTCCATATGAGTTGTGAAATTTTTTGTTCTAGTTCTGTGCCAAATGCCATTGGTAATTTGATAGGGGTCACATTGAATCTGTAGATTGCATTTGGTAGTATAGTCATTTTCACAATATTGATTCTTCCAACCTAGGAACATGAAATATCTCTCCATCTGTTTATGTCATCTTTAATTTCTTTCATTAGCGTCTTGTAATTTTCTGGATACAGTTATTTTGTCTCCTTATGTAGGTTTATTCCTAGGTATTTTATTCTTTTGTTGCAATGTTGAATGGGATTGATTCCTTAATTTCTCTCTCTGATTTTTCATTGTCAGTATATAGGAATGCAAGTGATTTCTATGTATTGATTTTGCATTCTATGACTTTGCTAAATTCACTGATTAGCTCTATTAAATTTCTGATAGTATCTTTAGGGTTTTCTATGTATAGTATCATGTCATCTGCAAACAGTGACAATTTTACTTCTTTTCTGATCTGGATTTCTTTTATTTCTTTTTCTTCTCTGATTGGCATAGCTAAGACTTCCAGAACTATGTTGAATAATAGGGATGAGAGTGGGAACCCTTGTCTTATTCCTGATCTTAGAGGGAATGCTTGCAGTTTTTCACCATTGAAAATAATGATTGCTGTGGGTTTACCATATGTGACCTTTACTATGTTGAGGTAGGCTCCTTCTTTGCCCATTTTTAAAAGAGCTTTTATCATAAATGGATGCTGAATTTTGTCAAAGGCTTTTTCTGCATCTATTGAGATTGTCATATGGGTTTTAGTTTTCAATTTGTTAATATGGTATATCACATTAATTGATTTGCTTATACTGAAGAATCCTTGCATCCCTGGATTAAACCCAATTTGATCATGGTGTATGAGCTTTTTAATGTGTTGTTGAATTCTGTTTGCTAGAATTTTGTTGAGGATTTTTGCATCTATGTTCATCAGTGATACTGGCCTGTCATTTTCTTTTTGTGTGTTGTCTTTGCCTGGCTTTGGGTTGTTTTGATGCTGTTAAGCATCACGAGCTGTTTGTAAAATTTGGAGACTAATCTCTTGTTGGTCAATTAATTTGCAAATATTTTCTCCCAATCTGTGGATTGTTTCTTCATTTTGTTTATTTGTTATTTCCTTTGCTGTGCAAAAGCTTTTGAATTTAAGTAGGTCCCATTTGTTTATTTTTTTTATTTACAAGTGAGTGTAAAAAGATATTGCTGCCATTTGTATCAGAGTGTATTCTGCCTATGTTTTCCTCTAGGAGTTTTATACTGTTCAGTGTCACATTTAGTTCTTTAATCTATTTGGAGTTTATTTTGTGTATAATATTGAAAAATGATCTAATTTCATTTTTTTTACACATAACTGTTCAGTTTTCCCAGCACCATTTGTTGACGAGACTGTATTTCCAACATTGTATAGTCTTACCTCTTTTGTAACAGATTAGTTGACCACAAGTGCATGAACTTATCTCTGGGTTTTCTACCCAGATCTGTTTCTTAGCTGTGATTCCTATTTTCATTGTGAGGTAGAAGGGATTGAAGCACTCCCATTGGGAGAGAAACCTCTCTTCTCCTTTGGAGCTGTTCACCTGTGAATGTGCTCTGTTGTGTCCCTTTTCACCCTTTGTGTGGACTCACAAAGTATACTCTTGTTGGCACTTCTCTTGGTCCTGCCGTAACTGTGGATATGCTGGAAATTGGCCCTGTTGACTGTCACACATAGATTTCATCTGGCTACTGGTGCAGATCCACTGAAAGCAAATCCCAGTACTGCAGTAGTCATGCATCTGGACCCAAGGCAGGATCTATGGAGGCAGTTTGGACTCTGATCTGGCCCAATCCCTGCATGTAAGTGCCCACAGAGCCCACAGCTGCTGAAGTCAGACCTGTCCTAGCTGTAAGAGCACTTGTCCTTTTGGATGTTTCACAGGTGCTGGATTTAGGAAGCCACTAGCAGAGGTGTCATTCTGCAGTTGTGCAGCTGTGAAGAGTGATTTCAGCTTAGGTTTCTTAGTCTCACAGCCTCTGGGGCTCAGCCACGGTTTCAGCCCCTCCTCTGGGTGTATTTTCTAGTCCTTCCTGGGGCAGGGGGATAAGTCTGCCACATGCCAAGTGGGAAATTTCCTAGTGGAGTTATCTGCATCATTCTGGGACAGAAGGATGGGTTTTAGAACCCACTGGTGGATTTTCTAGTCGCTGAAGCAATTTGCACCCTTTTTAGGACGGCAGGGCTCATCCTGGCACCCACAGGTGGAGTTCCTATATGCAGAAGCTATTCACACCCTCCCAGAACAGTGTGGGCAGGTCCTGTGGGCTGCTGGTGCAATTCTTAGTGGCTGGATCTGTCTGTATTCTTCCACATCAGCAGGGGTGGGTCCTGTGAGTGACTGGTGGAATTCTTCGTGTGAGGAACTGTCTGTGCCCTTCTAGGTCAGCAGGGGCAGGGCCTGGCCTCTGCCCATAGGTCTTGAAGAGGTGGCCAGTGCCTGCCTATGGAATCCAAGATGGAGACAGTGACTTGTTTCTGCCCCTGGAATTCCCATAGGTAGTGTCCTGTTGCTTAAGAGCACAGATAGGGAAAGTAGTTATTATGTTGGTCCCACCCCTCTTTTAGTGCGCCTCCCAGTAATGGTGCCTTGCTTCTCTGGTGTGCCCAAGCTTCTTTCTAGTACACTTTCAGTTGCCACGGCTCAACCTCCCCAGGCAGTTTCTGCACCTAATCCTTGTCCTCTTCCTGGCACTGAACTTTGGAGCCTGAGCTTCAGCACCCAACCCCCACTCTCACTAACAGGGGAGTGTCTCAGGTTGGGCAGCACAGATGTGGTGGTGCCAATCTTCTGTGCAGGTTACTCTCCATTTGCCTTACGCAAACTGGATCCTGCTCTCTACTCTGACACTCCAAAACTCCCCCTTCCATCCAGTCTAATTTCTCTACTGATAACAAGCCTTCCCAAAGATGTGGGAATCTTTCCTTCTTCACAGCTCCTTCTCCAGGGCTCAGGCCCTGTCCCGATACCTTCTTTTTCTTTTTTCCTTTATTCTATCTGGTTATGTGAAGGTTTTCTTGTCTTTTTGGACCTCTGAGGTCCTGTTGTTACTCAGTAGCAGTTCTGTGTGAACCATTCCACTTGTAGATATGTTTTCAATGTTTCTTGGAGCGAGGTGAACTCTGCTTCCTACTCCTCTGCCATCTTGATCTATTTCTACCAGTTTTATTTAAGCAGCAGCTTTCATTTAAGCAACCTATACTTCAGCCAAACTCTATTTACTGTTTCATCTATATGCCCTATACTTTCTCATCTTAGTGATTTGCTTCATATTGCTTCTTTTGTTTAGAATCTGTCAATCAAAAGAATCTGTACATTAATGGAAGAGTTTCAAGTGGACTATGAACATATAAAAATTATACACAAAACTCTGTGAATCTGGGAATATGTGACATTCTTTTTTTTTCTGGAGGAGAGGGTCCTTAGGTTCTCAAAAGAGCCTGTGACTAAAAAAACAACAAAAGGTAGCAATTACTTGCTAAGTATCTCTGCTTTCCTCTCTCCCTTTAAATAAACAAATCCTATTCGTTTTTATTGCCCAGTTTAAATGCTACCTTCTTCATAAGACCTCCCCCTTTATCTGTAAATAATCTATTATTTGCCTTAATTATCAAACTCAATTTATGTTTAAGTTCTTAAAGTGCTTTTCAATTTCCATCATGTATTACAGTTATAAATATATTTTTAATGGAAAGAGTTTTAGAGTTGGACATATATACATTTGACTCGGTTATATAGCTTGATAATTTGGTGGACTTGAACAAGACCCTGAACATCTCTTAAGCTTTATGGTAAGTAATGATGATAATATCTAGGCTGTGGTATTGCTGTGAGGATTAAATTAAATATGATGAAATATGTTAAGCACCATGTTCTTCCTGGCAGATAGTAGATGCTCAATAAATATGAATTGTGGTATTAGCAATATATTCATCTGCAAGTAACAAAAACTTTATTAATTATAAAAATCATAGGACATTTTTGTTTACTTATCAAGAAGTTTGGAGAAGGTGGTTCTATGCTTCATTCAGTGGCTCAATGATGTCAGTCAGTTCCAACTCTTTGTGACCACATGGACTGCAGCACACCAGACATCCCTGTCCATCACCAACTCCTGGAGCTTGCTCAAACTCATGTCCATAGAGTCGGTGATGCCATCCAACCATCTCATCCTCTGTCGTCCCCTTCTCCTTCTGCCTTCTGTCTTTCCCAGCATCAGTTTTTTTTTTTTTTTTCCAATGAGTCAGTTCTTCATATCAAGTGGCCAAAGTATTGGAGCTTCAGCTTCAGCATCAGTCCTTCCAATGAACATTTAGGTCTTATTTCCTTTAGGATTGACTGGTTTGATCTCCTTGCAGTCCAAGGGACTCTCAAGAGTCTTCTCCAACACCACAGTTTGAAAGTATCAATTCTTTGGTGCTCAGCCTTCTTTATGGTCCATCTCTCACATCTCTACATGACTACTGGAAAAACCATAGTTTTGACTATAGGACCTTTGTTGGCAAAGCGATGTCTCTGCTTTTTAGTACTCTGTCTAGGTTTGCCATAGCTTTATATAAAAGCTTGCAGTCCTTAGTTCCTGAAGAAATCTTTCAAAATATTAAGTTCTGGGCAGAGAAGTCAACTGCATTGCTATGCTAGGTTATTTTGTGTGTGATTTCCAAAGCTTGTTTGGACTTGGTAAAAGGTCTTTGTTTTGGTCTTGATCATTGACATTTTGTACCCTTGGTTATTCTAAATGATTTATTGATGTATTTGTGGGGATTTGATCTCATGTCTTGATGAGGTCAGAATTCCCTTTCTCCTGAATGGCTCCAAATGTTGATTACACAACTCATTTGAGCACCAGAAGTAGGATAGGCAAAAATTGCAACTAATTTACCCACTGGAAAAAGGAAGACATGCTTTGCAAATGCAAGGAGATAGTACTTTTGGGGACACAGGTAGAGAGCCAGGGAGAGCAGCATTTCTTTGTTTTTCAAACTTTTCAAAGATTAAAAATAAAATTTTCATCAATTAAAAAACATTTCATCTGAGAAGCCTTCTATTATCATTCATCTCTTTGAGTTTCTATTTCTTCATATGTTAAAAGGGACTAAGGTTATTACTTACTTCATATATTGTGATGATCAGATGAGACAATGCATGTGAAATTTATTTGTAGACCACATAGTAGACTGTACAAACATTTTACATTAATTTTCTCAGCTTGAGGCCCACTACCTCTATGAAACTGATCTCAATGCAAAGTGACCTTATCTTCATAGAGTAAGAGTGGCTTACACCACATCTTAAAATTTCTAATATCTCTTCAGAAATCCAGTAGCTTTGAGCATAGGATAAAAAGACTGGTGTGAGTTGAAGTGTTTTCCTTTGAAATATTCATAGTGGTAGTCATCTTGAGTCTAAACTTTATTCACATAGGGCTGGTTTTCACTGGTGGGCCAGGCCTTCAGGAGATTTTTTATTTTTGCTGTTTAGAGAAGAATAAGGAAACAGCTTTATGCCAGCACCTAGCATTTGAGAAAAAAACAGTTAGCCCCATGTACTATGTATAGCCCCATAGGCAGTTACAGGCAAAAGAGCAGATTAATCATGAGAGTCTGAGAGGCACTGAGGCACAAGGCAGAGTTGTTTTACAGCTGAATTCTGCATGAGAGTGAGGGGAGATATTCTCCCTTTGTAGAACAAAGTGTAATTTTGCTGCTCTGAGAGTGCTAAGGAATCCAGAAATGCTTTGGGAGAAAGAAAGTGTCTTGTGGTACCTGCAAATAACTCATTTACTTATACTGAGTCCTGGCAGTAGTGGCAGTGGGGAGGTGTTGCTTGCAAATAGCTTTAAGAGCAGTGGGCTTTACTTGTGGGTAAGGGCGCTTACAAATCATCATAGGCCCTAGGCTGTGGAGTTCCCAACCACCATTACATCAAATATAATAAAATATACCCACAGTACACATGAAAGAGAATTTTATTGCTTCAAAAAATTATGAATGATATTTTAAATGTTACTTTTAAAGTTATTTGGCTACAATGAACTCCTTTAACTTACAATTGGCTAAGATTTCTAAGTAAACATGATGCATGAGGACTTCCCTTGTGGCTCAATGGTAAAGAATCCGCCTGCCAATGCAGGAAATGCAGATCTAGGTTCAATCCCTGGGTCAGGAAGTTCCCCTGGAGAAAGAAGTGGCAACCCACTCCAGTATTCTTGCCTGGGAAAATCCCATAGACAGAGGAGCCTGGCAGGCTGCAGTCCATGGGGTCACAAAAGAGTCAGACATGACTTAGCGACTAAAGAGCAAGATTTCTCAGTAAACATGATGTATACTTGATAATTCTTATAAAGTGAGAAAATATAACCCACAAATTATTTTCAAATGTAATGCAAGTTTTTATGAATATTAAAAGTAACAGTGATTGAAGTTTGCATATATTAAGTGTTTATTTCCACATTGCAGTTTTTTTCATATTTCAGAGCCAGTAAGAATAAGATGACCCTATTATGGAACTAGATACCTAAGTTGTGTGGGCACCGGTGGTGAACACATGTGAGACACTACCAAGGACTCTCAGAAGTACTTGGGAGAAATGTTCACAGACCTGCAGTCTTGCATTATGCAGGTGTAGAAAGAGCTGATGAAACTTGGGTTTTTATTATATCAGGTGACCCATACTAGTATCTGTAATCAGGTGAGACTGAGAGAAACTCAAGTTAGAGATCAAAAATATGTACCAATGGAGTGACCTAGGAGTAAGAAGTCACCAATCAGCTCAAAAGAAACTGGGAGAGTAAAAAAACAAACAAACAAACAAAAAGACCAACAGATTGTGGCCTCTTATTGAAGCCTACAGTAACTTCTTGCTTTTTATCTTGGTTAGATTGGCTGCCTCAGGGAGGATTCAGTGCTAAAATTTCTCAAACCAAAAACCTAGGAGTGATCCTTGACTTCTTTACCTTCCCTTAAATCCTATATCTAATTTCTCATTAAGTTTTCTGGATTTTACCTCTAAAACATCCTGAATCCACTAACTTTTTTTCTACCTCCTCTACCAGCACTCTGGTCCAAGACACCATCATTTCTCTCCTGCACTATTTCAACAGTTTCCTAAACTGTATCCTGCTTCCACACTTATCTACTTACATGTATATAGAAATACACATGCACATTATCAACTGTCCATCTACCACACAGCATCCACAATTATCTTTTAAAAATGTAAGCCAGTTCATGTCATTTCCTTCTTAAAATCCTCCAATGGCTTTCTATATCACTTGGAATAAAATCCAAATAGCTTTTATGTAATTTGGTCTCTGTCTATCTTACTAGCTTCATGTCCCACCACTCTCCTTGAGATCCACTATGCTCTAGCTACTGCAGTCTTCTCTTAAACCATCAAGATATTTCTTACTAAAGAGCCTCTGCACATAATCTTCTCTCTGCCTGGAATAATCAACCTTCCATTTACCCATGCCTGACTCTTATACTTTTGAGTCTTATACTCTTGACTCTTATACTTTGGGTCTCAGTACAACAGTCACCTCCCTCAATCTCTCTCTGATCACACTTTTTAATGTAACTCCCACATTATTCTCCTGGTACTATATTTAATTTGTAGAACTTACTATTATTATTTATAAATATTATTTACAAATATTTACTTTTATTTATAAATATTTTCCTCATATGTTGCTTTGCTCTTTTTAATTTAATTTTTTAAAAATATAAATTTATTTATTTTAATTGGAGGTTAATTACTTTACAATATTATATTGATTTTGCCATACATCAACATGAATCCGCCATGGGTATGCACTTGTTCCCCATCCTGAACCCTAGTCACCTGAAGTAAGCTTCATGAGAGCAGAGACTGTGACTTTCTTGTCCTCCCTATTCTTACAGCAGGTGCTCAATAAATATTTTTTGAATGAATTAGTACAACATATTACATCAGGCTTGTTTACTAGTTATTTTAATTTGCATGTCTTAGCTTCACTTCCTGCTTTAGAATACAAGCAGTAAAAAAATTGTCCCAGGCAATATGTGAGATAGTAAAGAAGGAAGGAGACAGCTTCTGGGAAACCAATTGTCTTGCAGATGGAGTGGGTGACTAAGACATCATCAAATGGCTCAGTAAGTAGCTCACAGAGGGCATAAGTTTTGCCTGATTCTTCTGTGAAATTATGTTCAGGATAGGAGAGAATAATGAAAAGTTTTCAGGTCTCAAACAGGGTATCATCTCCATGGAAAGTTTTGACACTCACTTATATGACTGTCTAGGGAAATAGAGACTTTCTCTCTCTGCTTGATTGTTGACACACTCATTTTTGTCTTGTGTTTCCAACTTGTATCTGATTCTGCCTCGTTTGGAAGTAGAAAATGAGTATGATTATTGTTGTGTTTAAAACTGCTTGGGATACCCATTTCAAAACTAAATAAGGACCCCACATCCTCTTCTCTGCATAGAAAGTTAAAGCCACAATGTATTTCAGCTAGTAGGGCTATTTATGGAGTTCCTAGTGCACCCCCTTTTGTGTTATTGATGAAGAAACTGAGATCCAAGGAAGAAAAGTGATTTGGCCAAATCCATGTCTGTTGACTACCAAGCCAACTACATTATAAGCTCTTTAAGGAAAGTTACTATTTCTATATTTTATTTTCCCGAGTGCAGAGTGTTAGGTACACAGTAGACTTTTATGTGGCCTTCCCTGGTGATTCTGTGGAAAAGAATCCACCTGCCAATGCAGGAGACTCAGGTTTGATCCTTGGGCCAGGAGTATCCCCTGGAGAAGGAAATGGCAAACCACTTCAGTATTCTTGCTTGGGAAATCCCATGGACAGAGTAGCCTGATGGCTACAGTCCATGGGATCACAAAGAATTGGACCCAACTTAGCGACTAAACAACAACAATAGATCCTTAAGTATTTATTGGCTACCGTATGGTATGCAGTGGGCCATATTGTGAATATTTTTTTGCCCTTCAAGAAATTAGCCATGTCTTTCTTTCTCTAATTTTTTTTGCTTATGAATTAAAACTATAGCCAATAGGCTTAAAGATAAGTGATATTGCATTTCATAAAAAGCAATATTAGGGAATTAATATTTGTACTCGTCCTTTCATTCTGTCTTTAGTATGTCTTCTCTCTTTATATCTATGACCAAAATATTTTTTCTTAACATAGATTATTCTAGAAAAGACAGTTGCAAAATACCATTTGTTCATTAATTTATTCACACACTAATTCAATACATAGGTCCCAATGACATGTTGTGTATGGAAGAGAGAGATACAAATACACAATACAAGGATGTTCAGTTCAGTTCAGTTCAGTCGCTCAGTCGTGTCTGACTCTTTGCAACCCCATGAAATGCAGCACGCCAGGCCTCCCTGTCCATCACCAACTCCCGGAGTTCACTCAGACTCACATCCATCGAGTCAGTGATGCCATCCAGCCATCTCATCCTCTGTCGTCCCCTTCTCCTCATGCCCCCAACCCCTCCCAGCATCAGACTCTTTTCCAATGAGTCAACTCTTTGCATGAGGTGGCCAAAGTGCTGGAGCTTCAGCTTTAGCATCATTCCTTCCAAAGAAATCCCAGGGCTGATCTCCTTCAGAATGTACTGGTTGGATCTCCTTGCAGTCCAAGGGACTCTCAAGAGTCTTCTCCAACACCACAGTTCAAAAGCATCAATTCTTCAGTGCTCAGCTTTCTTCACAGTCCAACTATCATATCCATACATGACTACTGGAAAAACCATAGCCTTGACTAGACGGACCTTTGTTGGCAAAGTAATGTCTCTGCTTTTGAATATACTATCTAGGTTGGTCATAACCTTTCTTCCAAGGAGTAAGTGTCTTTTAATTTCATGGCTGAAGTCAACATCGGCAGTGATTTGGAGCCAAAAAAAATAAAGTCTGACACTGTTTCCACTGGTTCCCCATCTATTTCCCATGAAGTGATGGGACTGGATGCCATGATCTTCGTTTTCTGAATGTTGAGCTTTAAGCCCACTTCTTCACTCTCCTCTTTCACTTTCATCAAGAGGCTTTTTAGCTCCTCTTCACTTTCTGCCATAAGGGTGGTGTCATCTGCATATCTGAGGTGATTGATATTTCTCCTGGTAATCTTGATTCCAGCTTGTGTTTCTTCCAGTCCAGTGTTTCTCATGATGTACTCTGCATATAAGTTAAATAAGCAGGGTGACAATATACAGCCTCACCTCAAGGATGTTAGGAGTGTTATAATGGAAAGGCAAGCAAATCACTATGGTAACTGTATGATCCAGTTAGGAAAACAGAAGATATTATGTGTTTTAAGAAAAAGTGAATTCATAAAGATGCTTAGTTATACTGATGTTGGAAATATGAAAGAACAAAATGAGAAAACCAGAGAATCCAGAGAATGATAACCACAAAGTCACTAGGGCTGGGGAAATAAAAGATCTATGGAGGGAAGTTATGAACAACTGTTTTTTGAATCTTTGAGAAAGAAACATGGCAGACTGGACCTTTGAAGAGTAAGTGCAACTTAAGGGGTCCCAGGACTCCTGATGGGGATGTGGCTCAGTGGGTTTTGGTCCAAAGGTTGCAGCCTAATTGATGAGAAATTGACTCTGATTGTCAAGGGAAAATGACTTAGTTGCTGCTTTGAAGGTACACAGTGAGACTGGGTGCTGGCAGTTCAGAGAGAAGCTGCTGGATGTGTTGATAGGAAATGGAAAAGAGGGGAAGGATGTTCCTTTTCCTCATTTCTATTTCCAGGTATCACTCTAGTTGCCTTCTATCGGCACAGCCTAACTAGAGATCATTTGGCAAGGGTGTCTAGGAAGTGTGGTTTGTAGAATCTATTACAGATCAGTTTATAGAAGAGTGGGGTTGAAGCTGAGAGAAATAAATAAATAGCCAGCATAATAGTGAAGGACTAATTAAATCTGAATGAAGGAAGATAAAATTAGGCAGTATTAGAAATCAGTAATTCAGTGTGAAAATATGAACAGGATTTTAAGAGACTGAGAAAAGGAGATGGTAGGGATTGAGATGGGAAAGTATTCCAGGTGAGAGAACAGGAAGAAAAGTATGCATGATTGCTGACAAGTACTAGGAATGCCAGAAGAATAGTCTGGAGGGTATATACATGGAGGATAAAGTGGGAGATGAATGCTAGAAAAGTTGGCAGGGGCCAGGTTACTGAGGATCATGTGAGTTTAAGGTGTTCAAACCTCAGTTTTTAGGCTATGGTTAGCTGCTCAATCATGTTCTACTCTTTGCAACCCCATGGACTGGAGCTTGCCAGGCTCCTTGGTCCATGGGGATTCTCCAGGCAAGAATACTAGAGTGGGTTGACATGCCCTCCTCCAGGGGATGTTCCCCGGAGGGGAAGGGATCGAACCCCAGTCTCCAGCATAGCACGTGGATTCTTTACCATCTGAGCCACCAGAGCAATAGAAAACTATCGGAATGCTATAAGTAAAGGAGGAAAATGGGTCTGGTTTGTGTTCAGTAGGATCATTCTGGTGGCAGTGTAGGAAACAGATAACACATTATAGGGGAAAAACTGGAGGCAGATGTACTATTTTGAAGGCTGGTTGTAGTAGAGGAAAGAGAGGGGGTTAAGGAATCCAGTGAAACAGTAACACTGGGATGGAGAGCCACTATGGAAAAGCTAAGGAGAGTTTGCAAGTATTTCCATGATAGAAGCAATTTTGTTCAACTTTCATCTGCACAAATGGTTCTGAAGGTTAGAATGTTCTTTGTTTTTCTGTGCTGAAATCTATCATTTATACTTCTAGCTATTGGTCCTAGTTCTATCCTTTAGACATCAAAGAATAAGTATGCTCCTTTTACATGAGTACCCTCCATTAACTTTAAGATAATGACATATCTAATATCTTCTGGTGTGGCCAGGAAGTAGTGTAGTGTTTAATAATCTCAAGTTTCTTGGTTACCTTGATACTGGCTTTTTGTTTTTATTCAAATTAATTTATTTTAATTGGAAGGTAATTACTTTACAAAATTGTGATGACTTTTGCCATATGTCAACATGAATCGGCCACAGGTATACATGTGTCCCTACCCTCATTCTTAAACCCCCACCCACCTCCCTCCCCAACCTATCCCTCTGGGTTGTCCCAGAGCACTGGCTTTGGGTGCCTTGTTTCATGTATTGAACTTGCACTGGCCATCTATTTTACATATTGTGGCTTAGCTGGTAAAGAATCTGCCTAGGTTTTTTTTTACCAATGTGGGAGACCTAGGTTCAATCAGTGAGTTGGGAAGATCCCTTGGAGAAGGTAAAGGCTACCCACTCAAGTATTCTGGCCTAGAGAACTCCATGGACTGTATAGTCCATGGGGTCGCAAAGAGTCAGACACGACTGAGCAACTTTCACTTCATTTCACTAATGTACATTTTGAACTAGTTATAGGCTTACAGGAAATTGGAGGTATAGTACAGAGAGGCACTGTGTACCACTTCACCCAGTTTCCCCTAATGATTACTTCTTTCATAACTACAGTACAACATCAAAACCAAGAAATTGACATGGTACAATGTGTATATACAGTTCTGTGTCATTTTGTCATAGTAGATTCCTATGACCACCATTCCAGTCAACACAGAGAACTGTTCCATCACCACAAAGATCTCCCTTGTGTTACCCTTTTAGTCATATACTCCCTTTTCCCTGCTGTCCCTAAACCTTGACAATCACTAATCTGTTCTCCCACTCTAAAAGTTTGCCATTTCAAGAATATTATATAAATGGATTCATATAGTATGTACTCTTTTAAAATTGTTTTTCCATCTAGCACAGTACTCTTGAAACACATCTGAGTTGTTACATGTGTCAATAGCTTATTCCTTCTTATTGGTGAACAGTATTCCAAGATTTGGATGTAATACAATTTATTTAACCACTCACTTATTAAAAGGTATTATGGTTGCTTCCAGTTAGCTATTATAAACAAAGATGCTATGATTAGGAATAAAATGCTATGAGTTTTTCTGTGGATATAATTTTCATTTCTCTGGGATAAAACACCAAGAGTGCAATTGCTAGGTTGTATGGTACTTGCACATTTAGTTTTAAAAGAAACTATCAAATTTTTCCATACTGTACTATTTTATATTCACATCAGCACTGAATACATGATCCAGTTTCTCTATATCCTTGCCAGCATTTGGTGTCATCATTATTTTTTAGTTTAGCCATTCTGATAAATATATAGTGATATCTCATGATGGTCTTAATTTGCATTTCTGAATATGGAACAACAGACTGGTTCCAAATAGGGAAAGGAGTATGTCAAGGCTGTATATCGTCACCCTGATAATTTAACTTCTATGCAGAGCACATCATGAGAAACACTGGGCTGGAAGAAACACAAGCTGGAATCAAGATTGCCGGGAGAAATATCAATAACCTCAGATATGCAGATGACACCACCCTTATGGCAGAAAGTGAAGAGGAGCTAAAAAGCCTCTTGATGAAAGTGAAAGAGGAGAGTGAAAAGGTTGGCTTAAAGCTCAACATTTAGAAAACGAAGATCATGGCATCGGGTCCCACCACTTCATGGCAAATAGATGGGGAAACAGTGAAAACAGTGGCTGACTTTATTTTCCTGGGCTCAAAAATCACTGCCGATGGTGACTGCAGCCATGAAATTAAAAGACGCTTACTCCTTGGAAGGAAAGTTATGACCAACCTAGATAGCATATTCAAAAGCAGAGACATTACTTTGCCAACAAAGGTCCGTCTAGTCAAGGCTATGATTTTTCCAATGGTCATGTATGGATGTGAGAGTTGGACTGTGAAGAAAGCTGAGCACTGAAGAATTGATGCTTTTGAACTGTGGTGTTGGAGAAGACTCTTGAGAGTCCCTTGGACTGCAAAGAGATCCAACCAGTCCATTCTGAAAGAGATCAGTCCTGGGTGTTCATTGGAGGGACTGATGCTGAAGCTGAAACTCCAATACTCTGGCCACTTGATGTGAAGAGCTGACTCATTGGAAAAGACTCTGATGCTGGGAGGGATTGAGGGCAGGAGGAGAAGGGGACAACAGAGGATGAGATGGCTGGATGGCATCACTGACTCGATGGACGTGAGTCTGAGTGAACTCTGGGAGTTGGTGATTTACAGGGAGGCCTGGTGTGCTGAGATTCATGGGGTCACAAAGAGTCAGACATGACTGAGCGACTGAACTGAACTGTGTTGCTAACTCAGGTTAGCTCCTTCAGATTGTCCTCAGGGCATGCAGGCCCGGTCCCCACCCTAAGCCTGCATTCAGCACCTCCCTGTTCAAACCCTGCTTGCTGCTCGCAGACTGAAGTGTCCAGGCTACCTCTCCACTGGAAGTCGTGGCTAGGTGCATAATCTGTGGGTTCTTTTTTTTTTTTTTTTTTTAATTCCTCCCAGTTATGTTGATTTCCAAGATTCCAAAACTTCCCACAGAGCTGCTTGTGAGAGGGTTTCCTGGTGTTTGGAAACTTCTCCTTCATGACTCCCTCCCCAGGACAAGTCTGTCCCTAACTCTTTTGTCTCTCTTTATATCTTTTACATTTTGTCCTACTTCCTTTTGAAGAGAATGGGCTGCCTTTCTGGGTGCCTGGTGTCCTCTGCCAGCATTCAGAAGTTGTTTTGTGGAATTTTCTCAGTGCTGAAATGATATTTCAATGATTTTGTGGGGGAGAAAGTGGTCTCCCTGTCCTATTCCTCCGCCATCTTCTGCACTTCCCCCAAAAGTCTGTTCTTTACATCTGTGTCTCTTCTTTTGCCCTGGTTGATTCTATCCTCAGCCACTGTGAGCTGGGTGACCTCCATTCCCTTGTCTCCAGGCTTGAGAGTCTTTGGGCAGACTCTCAAGTTCCAAATGGAACATTCATGTACAAGGTTGCTGATATAAATCAAGTAGGGGGGAAAAAATTCGTTTTGGTGTGGTCATCATGTCAACTCATAGTATTTCAGTTCAGCATGACCACATATATAAATCTCCTTTAAGGAACCAGAAAAGGGATATATGAAATAACATTTCTAAGCGGCATGGTCACTTGCTTTTATTAATAATCACTACTTGCAAAGCCTGGAAGTGCTTAAGATGTTCATATTTTTTGAACGATCGACTGGCTCCTTTATTTATACATATAAGAAAAAAAGCCAAGTGGGGAGAGGAAATCATCTGTTGCTGCAGAAACGTGAAAGTCACATTTTTGGCACTGTTCCTTGGTTGATGTCATTCTGGGGAATGTGCTAAAGGCCATAATTTTCCAGAGGGAGCAGATATTCTTTTCATAGAAGGCTGTTTGTGGGCACTTATTGTCCTCTCTGAAGTCAGATGAAAACCAAGTTAGGCCTTTTTCTGCCATGTTTGGCAGTACCAAGGCAGGCCCACTTTGAAACAAGAGTCCAAAATCTTTGCTGGTCACTGTGCCCAGCCACTCCCTGAACCTTCTTATACCTTCTGACTATTCTCTTTAGGGGCCTCTTAGCTGTTTGGCCTTTGTTCAGGCTGCTGGTAAGGTTGATTTTCCCCTGCTGTGTGAAAGCACTAAGGGCTGCCAGGGGTGTTGTGTGTATTTAAGGGCCATCCCTGAGCTGACTCCTGAGGTAGATCACAATGCTGCAGGTGGTGTGTTGGCTTGGGACTTGAACCCAGCTGTTTTCATTCCCTCTTACCTCCTAAATGGCCTCAAAGCAAGATGGGTTTACAGAAGGGGTTTACTACCCCTTCCTTCCTTGCTGAACCTGATCTTCATCGTCTGATATGAAGCTACCCAGAGACCCTTTAGAAACTACTTGTCATGGTCTAGAAGACTTTACTTGGGTCCATCTATCATCAAAGAAAGATTTTTGCCTTACAAAATTGGCTAGGAGTTTATTGTGAGCCCCACAAGGTCAGACCTCAGTTCTTACTATCTCTATCACCCCCTTAGCACATAGGCAGACATTTGAACTTCAGGATCATTCCCATCTTCTTACCTATGTTCTTACCTTATGAAAACCTGTTTTACTATATACCTTGCACAAAACTACTCATACCTGGCTCACTTTTGTAGTCTCATCTGGTTCAGGCCCTTCTGCTTAGCTCTTAAGGTCCTCTAACATTTAACTCCAACTTTTATTTCCTGTTCCCCAGCACTCATTCTTTACAATATTTGTAGCCATTTATTCCTTTCACAAATGAAAAGCTAATTAAGAAAAATTAATGCCCTAATGGAGGCATTAAAACAAAGCACAGGGTTAGCCCCTAAACAGCTGAGATCAGTTCTGTTCCAGAAAGTCAGAAAGAAAGTCTCACAGATGAGATGATGCTTAAAGCTGGGTCTCTAACATTCAGAAAGAGCCCACCAAGAAAATATACTTCAGTGAGAAGTAAGAAAAGTTTTCTAGGAGTCTATGGGGCCCTGATCCTTTTCTTGGAAGTGGTAGCTAGAGTTTTTCTCACAGCCTTATCCTTGCACCCTGCTATAAGCTTCCTTGGAGCCAAGGAATCATATCTTATAGAGTATCAACAGTAGGGTATAGGTTCTTAGGTAATGTCTAGCTCAATTAATTTATTTTACTGATGAGGAATCTAAAAACAAAAAAGGGAAAGGTTAGTTACCTTTTAACACACAACTAGTTAGTGGCAGAGGTAGAACTAGAGGTAGAAGGACTCCTGGACTCTCATTACAGGGCTCTTCCCACTAGATTGCTTTGTGGTGTTAGCATGTCCCAGTTGTGCCTTTGATCTCCCCCTCTGAGAGCTCCCATCAGCCTCAGTTCACTCAAGGCTGGTTCCCCTTCAAGACCAGACAGAAATGTTTGTTGCCACTAACTCCTTATATAACTTTAGGAAAACTATATTCCTTCTTTTGACCTTAGTCTTTAGTTTCCTCGTCTAAACATGAATGATGGTTAACTAATAGATTTTTATAGCTAGGTCTTATTTAGAGCAGCACAGAGCCAGTAATTTCTACAGGAGCTTGACTTTTTTGTGTGTATTTGCTGGAGTGGAGTATAGGGATCTGAATGGAGCTGAATGAAAGGAATGAAAAAATGTAGTGGGGACTGAGACACTGAAGACTTCCCACTGGCTTAAAAACAGATACATAATCCAAGTGCAGTTCTCTTATTTTTAATGTGGTAAACATGAGGCCCAAGTTGGAGTAGGGGAAGTTCTCATAGGAATTAATGAGGATATGGGCCTGGATCCAGGTCTTCTGACTCCAGATACAATACTTTCTACCAGCCCATACTGCCCCATTGACCTGATTATGTCCTGTCCAGTGAAGGGTTTCCCTGGTGGCTTAAACAGTAAAGAATCTGCCTGCAATACGGGAGACCCAGGTTCAATCCCAGGGTCAGGAAGATCCCATGGAGAAAGGAATGGCAATCTACTCCAGTATTCTTGCCTAGAGAATTCCATGGACAGAGGAGCCTGGCAGGCTATACAGTTCATGGGGTTGTAAAGAGTCGGACATGACTGATCAACTAACAAGAACTCAGGCGTCTGTTACAGAGTTTAGTTTCAATGTGTACAGATTGTTTGCAGCTGGCCATTGTGAAGGGAGATAGTCCAGAGTTTGAGGGTGGGGAATGGTGTACTTACCTCTTCAGACCCCATTTGGGGGTTTTGAAGACTTCATTTGACTTAAACCCCAAGATGCATGGGGCTCAGGGCTTGGTTATCCTTTTTCCCTTCTCTTCTAATCACTTCCCATTCACACTGTCTCTCCTCTCATCTCCTTTAGTTTCCATATGACTACACTCTTCTAGTCATAAACAGAAATTATCAATCACTGGGTTAGTTTACCTCTATTTTCCCACTATCCCTCAAAGGAACAGAATATCCCACAAACCACTTTTGCTTTTGCTTTTAATTTCATGTTGCTTAAGATTAATTGATTTTGTGCTTTCCCAGAATGCTCTGGTAGAAAAAGGAAACAAACTGAGGCTTCTTCCTTTTTGGAAAAGAACTTGGCTTATATTGTATAGGTAATGTCTCATTCATCACAATACTTCCCCGTACTTTTATTCTTTGGATTGTTTCAAGTGGTCTCCAAGCCATTAGTACTTTTTTCTGGTAGGTGAAGCACGTGCATCTGCTTTTGCTTTTTTTTTTTTTTGGAAGATGGGGGAGATCAGGAGTTTAGTTCTGAACATGTTGAGTTTAAGAGGTCTATTTTGACATCTGAGTAGATATGTTGAATAAGCAAATGGATTTATGAGTCTGGAATTTGATAAACACTTTTGGTTGGAGATATAATTTAGGAGTCATTGGCAAACAGGTGACATTTTAAGCCATCAGAACTGATGAGATAAACCAGGGAGAGAAATGTAGAGAGAAAAAGAGTTCCATGAACGTTCTCATCCCATCATTTATCAAGGAACTGGGAAGCAGTGGAAGCTAATCCTCTTGGAGGAAGTAGTTTTTATTTTCCCCAGATTGGTAATATTTGATTTCTAAGTGTGGTGCCATAGAAAGAGTGAGGCCACTGGTTTAATGTATACCTTGGGTAAGTAACCCACATGTTCTGGATCTCAGTTTTCTCACCTGTATAATGAGAGGGCTAAATGTGATGATCTGATGTTCTAGAATGGTTTATCATTTCTAGTAATGGAATTGGCAAAGGACTCTCAACATGTGTTGTTGAGGTGACAAGCATGTGAAGGAACTGTGTAAAATGACAAATTCTATGCAAATGATGACTGCCATTGTAGGTCTTCATTGCTGTGCACAGGCTTCCTCTAGTTGTGGTGAGAAGGGGCTACTCTCTAGTTGCGGTCCAGGGGTTTCTTGTGGTGGTGGCTTCTTTTGCAGTGGAGTAAGGGCTCTAGGCTTCTTGGGCTCAGTAGTTGCAATGCATGCTCTTCAGTAGTTGGAACACATGGGCTTAGTAGTGTGGCTCCTGGGCTCTAGAGTGTGGTCTGTGTTGTGGTGCATGGGCTTAGTTTCCCCATGGCATGTGGAATCTTTCCAGACTAGGAATCAAATCTATGACCCTTGCATTGGCAGGCAGATCCTTAACCACTGGACCATCAAGGAAGTCTGTTATGTTCTCTCTCATCTGTGAGGTGTTGATATGTAAAGGGGCTTCTCAAGTGGCGTTAGTGGTAAAGAACCCACTTGCCAATGCAAGAGATGCAAGAGATGCAGGTTCGATCCCTGGTTCAGGAAGATCCCCTGGAGGAGGGCATGACGATTCACTCCAGTAGCCTGGAGGGCTCCTCAGGGCAACCATGTGGTCGCCAAAAGTCAGACACAATGGAAAGGATGGAGCACGCACAATCTCTAAAGATCACTGACCTAGAGTGTCTGCACACCTGAAATTTTTCTTCCAGCTCTGACTCTAAGTCATTATGTGATCTTGAATATGATCCTTTCCTTCTCCGGTCGGTCTTCAGTTTTCACATCTATAAAGTGAAGGTTTTGTTTTCTGCCAGTGATTTTTAATATTTTAAAAAACAGAGAAACATTTTTCAAATGAAATTGACATAATTTCTCTCATTGAAGTGTTGGTCAAGTGGGGGTCAAGGTTCAGGTTCACCTCAGAGGAATCTCTTGAGCCACTTCTAGAATCCCAGAACACAAAGGAGTGTAGTTTTATATTCGACTGAGTTCTCAAAGCCCTAGTTGAATTGAAAATTCTGACATTCTGTAGTTTGAAGGTACCCTTGTCATTAGTATAAGGTTCAGAGGTTAGTGAACTTTTTCGATAAAGTGTCAGATAGTATTTTAGGCTTTGTGAACCACTACAGTCTGTCTTCTCCTCTTCTACCTTCTCCTTTCTTTTCCTCCCTCTCCCCTCCATCTCCTATTTCCCCTCCCCTTCCTCCTCCTCCCTCTTCTCCTTTTCTTTCTTCTTCAAATCCATTTAAAATATAAAAGCCATTCTTAGCTCATGGACACTACAAAAACAAGCCACAGACAAAATTTAGCATGTGGGCCACGGTTGACAACCCCTGGATAATCTATGATGTGACTGCAGCACTGAGCCCCAGTGACCAGATGTACAATGGTAAGACTGTAAACTATCCTCCATCCCCAATAGGATATATATATATATCCTATATATATATAGGTGAGGTGAGGTGAGGTGAGGTGAAGTCGCTCAGTCGTGTCTGACTCTTTGCGACCCCATGGACTGTAACCTACTAGGCTTCTCCGTCCATGGGATTCTCCAGGCAAGAATACTGGAGTGGATTGCCTTGTAATTTTCAGACTGTTCTTGGTTGGACCTGGAGAAGGTGGTGGAAGGTGTAGGTCACAGGTGGAACCTGAACCTCAGGCCCATCTGGGGCCCTACTTAAAGCAAACCAGCTCCCCTCCCCTACAATCCCCTTCCCTGAGCTGGGCCCTTCCATGTGCACACAGCCTCGGGGAAGGCAGAGCTAGTAATAGTGGCCCAAGTTGGCTTGGGGCCAAGAAGTTTGGCTATTTGTTGCAGACACAGCTGGGAGGGTGTGGGGCAAAGGGGAACATCCAAATATCAAAGTCCAGGCTGAGAGGAGGAGAGGCCTAATTGAGATCAGATGTCTCTGTAGAGCAATAACGCTGCCACCTGGTTATGAGCATCTTAGCTTTGCAGAACCCAAAGGACTTTTCCAGACAGTATTTAATTTTATCTTCACTGCACTCTTGGGAAGGAGAAAAAAGGGAAGGTGGTTTAGCTGTGGTGATGAAGAAAGAATTCTGGCTTAAGAATCAGGAGCCACAGCTTGGTCAACGACCTGTGAGGTAACCTTGGACAAGTCTCTTTTTTTCCGTGGGCCTCATTTTCCTCATTTGTGAAGTGGTGAGATTGGACCAAGTCAGTGATTCTTGAAATGTGATCCCTGGATGAGCAGCAGCTGTATCACCTGGGAACTTGTTAGAAATGCCAATTCTCAGGCTCCATCCAAGACCAGAAAATCAGACACTCTCTGGGTGGGGCCAAGAAATGTTTGTTTTAACAAGCACCATCCCTCCAGGCAAGAACCACTGGACTGGAATCATCTAAAGACATTCCAGCTTAGATTATCTAATTGTGTAAGACAATGGATGTAAACATACATTTTAAACTGTGCCCCATACCTTTTAGGGATGATGGTAGTGACGATGATAAGGGTGATATTTCTGTTGACTTTATACTTCAGCAGCCAAGTTTATTCCCTAAGGCAGAACTCTATTACCCAACACCTCATCCCCTATGGAGTTTCTCTCAAGTCCTGTAAGACAGAGATGCCCTAAAGAGCTTATACACTGTGTGAGTAGGTAAATTAGACAAGGCAAACTGCTTCAGATGGTTGACAGAGATGAAGTCACAAGACAACTATTTTGAAGAGCCAGAGAATAGGCACAGCCAGTAATAGAGGTAGTGTGTGTGTAGCTGGGGGAGAAATTCACTGCATTCTGGGGAGCTGTGACATTGGAGAGAACTAGAATAATGAGTAGTGAGGTCTTAAAGAATGGGGAAGATTTAAACACTTTCCACAAAGGTGGGGGGACTTTATAAGGGATGAACATGAAGGTGAGGCACACCAAAGCAGGGGGTGGGGGGAGCATGTGGCCTCAGCTTCTTATAGCATTAGAACTAGAAGGATCCTTATATTTATTCAGGATTCAAGGTGATTCCCTAGGTGCTGGATGTAACACCAGGCATTTCCTTATCATTCTGGAAAACATATTGAAAAAACAGTGAATATGGGTAATGTAATATGGAGGACCTAAACTCTATTCTAGAATATAAAAATTAAGTCACTCACAAACATTTATATGTTAATTTAGTAACAAATTTATTTTAACACACTTTCCAAGTGATTCAAAAATTCAGACATTCTGGTTGAATAAATGACACACAATATCACTCAGAAAGTTAATGGGACTGGAAGCCATTTCTCTTAATTTCTAGTCCAGTGTGTTGCCCTTGTAATCTGTATTTGGTCTGAAATTTCTGGAATGGAGCAGTTTGCCCAAAATCCAGAGTTTAGAAGGCATATGTATGAAGTACAGTTGGAGGGAGCTAGGGAAGTGCTATGGAGAACCTGGAATACCAGGCTGAGGCTTCTTAAATTTTCTCCCATAGCTAATGGGATATCAGTAAAGGTTCCGGATCTGTGGTGTGGCATAACCTACAATTTAGGGATATTACTCAAATGATGTGGTACAGCAGTACCTGCTGGACTGCAGTGGGAGAGTACTTGAGGGGAACAATGCAACTTGTAGTCCCCAAAGTAGGCTAGAAACCCACTGTCCTTCCCATTCCATCAGTATATTTTTATTTTTAACAGAAGAAACAATGTGCTGCAAAACATGGATTTTCTTCTGGTATTTCAGCCATTAGCAATGGGAATATTTAGGAGCTGAGCTTTCCTGGTCGTGGAACATAATGCTGGGGAGACCTCCTCCCTAAATTGCACCACACCAGCCCTTACTAAAGCTCAGTGCTGTTCTCTGCACTCTGGTTTCATTTTGCACTCAGATTTCTATGTATTATAAGTCAGGGTTCAAGAGTTTAGGGTATACTTCAGGCTTTCTTTCATTTCTCTTACAATGATGTAAGCTGAGAGAAGTTCAGTTCAGTTCAGTCAGTCGTGTCCAACTCTTTGCGACCCCATGAATCGCAGCACGCCAGGCCTCCCTGTCCATCACCAACTCCCGGAGTTCACTCAGACTCATGTCCATCTAGTCAGTGACGCCATCCAGCCATCTCATCCTCTGTCGTCTCCTTCTCCTCCTGCCCCCAATCCCTCCCAGCATCAGAGTCTTTTCCAATGAGTCAACTCTTCACATGAGGTGGCCAAAGTACTGGACTTTCAGCTTTAGCATCATTCCTTCCAAAGAAGTCCCAGGGCTGATCTCCTTTAGAATGGACTGGTTGGATCTTGCAGTCCAAGGGACTCTCAAGAGTCTTCTCCAACACCACAGTTCAAAACCATCAATTCCTCGGCACTCAGCCTTCTTCACAGTCCAACTCTCACATCCATACATGACTACTGCAAAAACCATAGCCTTGACTAGATGGACCTTAGTTGGCAAAGTAATGTCTCTGCTTTTGAATATGCTATCTAGGTTGGTCACAACTTTTCTTCCAAGGAGCAAGCATCTTTTAATTTCATGGCTGCAGTCACCATCGGCAGTGATTTTGGAGCCAAAAAAAATAAAGTCTGACACTGTTTCCCCTGTTTCCCCATCTATTTCCCATGAAGTGATGGGACCAGATGCCATGATCTTCGTTTTCTGAATGTTGAGCTTTAAGCCAAGTTTTTCACTCTCCTCTTTCACTTTCATCAAGAGGCTCTTTAGTTCCTCTTCACTTTCTGCGATAAGGGTGGTGTTATCTGCATATCTGATGTGATTGATATTTCTCCCAGCATTCTGATTCCAGCTTGTGTTTCTTCCAGTCCAGCATTTCTCATGATGTACTTTGCGTATAAGTTAAATAAGCAGGGTGACAATATATAGCTTAGATGTACTCCTTTTCCTATTTGGAAAAAGTCTGTTGTTCCATGTCCAGTTCTAACTGTTACTTCCTGGCCTGCATACAGATTTCTCAAGAGGCAGGTCAGGTGGTCTGGTATTCCCATCTCTTGAAGAATGTTCCACAGTTTATTGTGATCCACACAGTCAAAGGCTTTGGCATAGTCAATAAAGCAGAAATAGTTGTTTTCCTGGAACTCTCTTGCTTTTTCCATGATCCAGCAGATGTTGGCAATTTGATCTCTGGTTCCCCTGCCTTTTCTAAAACCAGCTTGAACATCAGGAAGTTCATGGTTCACGTATTGCTGAAACCTGGCTTGGATAATTTTAAACATTACTAGCATGTGAGATGAGTGTAGTTGTGTGGTAGTTTGAGCATTCTTTGGCATTGCCTTTCTTTGGGATTGGAATGAAAACTGACTTTTTCCAGTGCTGTGGCCACTGCTGAGTTTTCCAAATTTGCTGGTATATTGAGTGCAGCACTTTCACAGCATCATCTTTCAGGATTTGAAATAGCTCAATTGGAATTCCATCACCTCCACTAGTTTTGTTCGTAGTGATGCTTTCTAAGGCCCACTTGACTTCACATTCCAAGATGTCTGGCTCTAGATTAATGATCACACCATCATGATTTTCTGGGTCGTGAAGATCTTTTTTGTAAAGTTCTTCTGTGTATTCTTGCCACCTCTTCTTAATATCTTCTGTTTCTGTTAGGTCCAGACCATTTCTGTCCTTTATCAAGCCCATCTTTGCATGAAATGTTCCCTTGGTATCTCTAATTTTCTTGAAGAGATCTCTAGTCTTTCCCATTCTGTTCTTTTCCTCTATTTCTTTGCACTGATTGCTGAAGAAGGCTTTCTTATCGTTTCTTGCTATTCTCTGGAACTCTGCTTTCAGATGCTTATATCTTTCCTTTTCTCCTTTGCTTTTCACCTCTCTTCTTTTCACAGCTATTTGTAAGGCCTCCCCAAATAGCCAGTTTGCTTTTTTGCATTTGTTTTCCATGGGGATGGTCTTGATCCCTGTCTCCTGTACAATGTCATGAACCTCATTCCATAGTTCATCAGGCACTCTATCTATCAGATCTAGGCCCTTAATCTATTTCTCACTTCCACTGTATAATCATAAGGGATTTGATTTAGTTCATACCTGAAGTGTCTAGCAGTTTCCCCTACACTCTTCAATTTGAGTCTGAATTTGGTAATAAGGAGTTCATGATCTGAGCCACAGTCAGCTCCTGGACTTGTTTTTGTTGACTGTATAGAGCTTCTCCATCTTTGGCTGCAAAGAATATAATCAGTCTGATTTTGGTGTTGACCATCTGGTGATGTCCATGTGTAGAGTCTTCTCTTGTATTGTTGGAAGAGGATGTTTGGTATGACCAGTGCATTTTCTTGGCAAAACTCTATTACTCTTTGCCCTGCTTCATTCTGCATTCCAAGGTCAAATTTGCCTGTTACTCCAGGTGTTGCTTGACTTTCTACTTTTTCATTCCAGTCCCCTATAATGAAAAGGACATCTTTTTTGGGTGTTAGTTCTAAAAGGTCTTGTAGGTCTTCATAGAACCATTCAACTTCAGCTTCTTCAGCATTACTGTTTGGGGCAGAGACTTGGATAACTGTGATATTGAATGGTTTGCCTTGGAGATGAACAGAGATCATTCTGTCGTTTTTGAGATTGCATCCAAGTACTGCATTTCAGACTCTTTTGTTGACCATGATGGCTACTCCACTTCTTCTGAGGGATTCCTGCCCACAGTAGTAGATATAATAGTCATCTGAATTAAATTCACCCATTCCAGTCCATTTTAGTTTGCTGATTCCTAGAATGTTTATGTTCACTCTTGCCATCTCTTGTTTGACCACTTCCAATATGCCTTGATTCATGGACCTGACATTCCAGGTTTCTATGCAATATTGCTCTTTACAGCATTGGACCTTGCTTCTCTCACCAGTCATATCTACAGCTGGGTATTGTTTTTGCTTTGGCTCCATCCCTTCTTTCTTTCTGGAGTTATTTCTCCACTGATCTCCAGTAGCATATTGGATACCTAGTGACCTGGGGAGTTCCTCTTTCAGTATCCTATCATTTTGCCTTTTCATAGTGTTCATGGGGTTCTGAAGGCAAGAATACTGAAGTAGTTTGCCATTCCCTTCTCCAGTGGACCACATTCTGTCAGACCTCTCCACCATGACCTGCCCGTCTTGGGTTGCCCTGCAGGTATGGCTTGGTTTTACTGAGTTAGACAAGGCTCTGGTCCTAGTGAGGAGAAGGCAATGGCACCCCACTCCAGTACTCTTGCCTGGAACATCCCATGGACGGAGAAGCCTGGTGGGCTGCAGTCCATGGGGTCGCTAAGATTCGGACACGGCTGAGGGACTTCACTTTCACTTTTCACTTTCATGCATTGGAGAAGGAAATGGCAACCCACTCCAGTGTTCTTGCCTGGAGAATCCCAGGGACGGGGGAGCCTGGTGTGCTGCCATCTATGGGGTCACACAGTCGGACACGACTGAAGCGACTTAGCAGCAGCAGTGGTCCTAGTGTGATTAGATTGACTAGTTTTTTGTGAGTATGGTTTCAGTGTGTCTGCCCTCTGATGCCCTCTTGCAGCACCTACCATCTTAGTTGGGTTTCTTTTACCTTGGGCATGGGGTATCTCTTCATGTCTGCACCAGCAAAGCATAGCCGCTGCTCCTTACCTTGGATGAGGGGTATCTCCTTACTGCTGCCCTTCCTGACCTTCAACATGGGATGGCTCCTCTAGGCCCTCCTATGCCTGTGCAGCCACTGCTCCTTGGGTTGCTCCTCCTGGCCACTGCGCTGGCCTCGGGCGCAGCATGGCTCCTCAGGGCCACCGCCCCTGGCCTCGGGCATGAAGTGGCTTCTCCTGGCCGCCCCTGGCCTTGGACATAAGGTAGCTCCTCTCGGCCACTGCCCCTGACCTCGGACTCAGGTTAGCTCCTCCCGGCCACCACCCCTGACCTCAGACTTGGGTAGCTCCTCTTGGCCGTTCCTGCGCTGTTGCTTCCTGGCACTCTTGGCCACTGCCCCTGACCTTGGACGTGGGGTAACTCCTCTCAGCCACACTTAGTGCGCCACGTCACAGCCGCCCATGCTTAGTGCACCGGGTTGCAGCCGTACTTATACATATTACTGTGCTAGTTGCATCACCCAGTCAGCTTCAGAGATACTAGCTCTAAGTTTCACAATTTACAGCTTTCAAAGCTCACTCATACCCATTATCTCATTTGGTTCTTATAAAGCCTTGTGATGTGGGCTGAACTTATTCAACTTATAGTTTAATGGGATGAAACTGAAGACCCGAGTAGGGGAAGTAACTTGTCATGCAGCCAGTAAGTAGCACAGCTCACTTATTCTGCCTTCCAGGCAATACTTTGTGCTTCCACTTGTGCTGTTGGGATTGTGGTGATCATTTTTATGAGCACTTTTAGTAAAAAACCCTAAAAAGTCAATCAGGGCCCAAGCTGTGGTATAGAAGGAAACAGAAAGTCAGGAAAACAAATTTCTCATTTCCAGTTGTGAGCCCTTCCCTCAATACCATAATCTCTCCTTTGAGTATACTGAAAGACCTTGTGGGAAAATCCATGGCTATACCTGCTCATAGCCCTGTATCCACCTCAGTTTGATGCCAATAGTGCTCTGGGTTAGAATGTATTACATTTGTCTTCAGCCTGCCATGTTTCCTTTCTGCCATTATCTCTCCTCACCATGGGTCGCTGCAACAAAGGTATGGCCAAGGGACTCCTCTTCTCTGGCCTACTGCAAGTGGTGAGGCTCACAGCCCCAGATCTTCCTTGCACAGTACAAAAAGCCAATCACTGTCTGAGAGACCTGGTCACCACTAAATGTAGA
Organism: Oryx dammah; assembly: GCF_014754425.2. Lineage (NCBI taxonomy): Eukaryota > Metazoa > Chordata > Mammalia > Artiodactyla > Bovidae > Oryx > Oryx dammah. The sequence goes on from NW_024070207.1 coordinate 68,068,085, forward strand.
CAGTTTTTAAAATATGGATGCCACAGGGTCTTTGGCTGAACTTGCTTTGGCCTGATCTTTCTGGGAGTCTGACTTGGCCCTCAGTGCGAGCCAAAGGCAACACCAACCAGAGTAGCATCAGCCTGACTTTCAGAGTTCATACAATGTCATGCTGTCTAGATTTTCATCATGAATGTTCCCAAGACTCAGATGCAAAGAGAAATGGGTTGATTTCAACTGGAAAATATTCCTGCCATCTCAACATTCTCTGGAATAACCTGCTTGCAGCTGTCATGGGGCGGCACCCTCCCTGTAAAGTGTGGCTTTTCCAAGGCTCAAACTCCAGAGATCTGTAGGGGAAGAAGAGGGAGCCAGATTCTGTATACCTATTCCCCCAGCCTGGATAGTGCATGCATTTTTCAGGCCTGAAATTTGGTGGTTGTGTTTGGGGTTGGGGGTGAGGTAGAGAGGTTCATGGAACAGCCTCCTACGGAGTGGATCTCTACTTGCAGCTTGCTGCATTTCTTTAACTCATTGGCTTCCAACAGGAAGAAGTCATTTTCTGATGGAGAGGCAGATTTCCTTGGATAGAAACTCTAGTTGGCTTGGGGGCAACAGACCTGGGTTTAGTTCTAGGGTCTGCCATCAACTTGCCTTGTGACTTTATGCAATCAATCATCACCTCTTTGTGTTTTAGCTTCTTCCATTTAAAGTGGAGCTACCAATACAAATTCTAAATATATGGAAAAAGAACAAGAGATGAATGTGCTAGGGGAGATGAAGGAATGCTAAGAATTTGTTCATACCTCCTCCAGACCCATGGAACTAAACTAGTTGCTCTTCTTTTCTTTCCCCATCTCCCACAGTGTTGGTAGAATGGCAGGTTATGGGAACATCTCCAAGGATTTAGATAGTCATAAGGCAAAGGGAAGAATGGTGTTATAAGCAGTGGCATAACCCAATATGAAAGTGGGGATATCCTAAAATCTTATCAAGGAGACGTTGGCAGTCATTTAGAAACAAAGTCCTATGATAATGGGAAACAAAATGTTGGGATCAGGGGTAACACACAGGATGCCAGGAAGATAGAGAGTTGTTGTTATTTAGTAGCTAAGTCATGTCTGACTCTTTGCGACCTCATGGACCAGGTTTCTCTGTCTTTCACTATCTCCTGTGGTTTGCTCAAATTCATGTCCATTAAGTCAGTGACCCTATCTAACCATCTCATCCTCTGCCACTCCCTCCTCCTTTGCCTTCAATGTTTCCCCAAAAGGTAGAGAGTGACAAAGACAAACTTTATTGCCTCTTATCATTATGCCATGGACTTGCACTAATGCTACTCTAGAAGTTGCCTTCATTGGCCACCTGGATTGTCAGAACCTAGGCTTAGCTTTGATGTCTTTCAAGTCTATTATTTCCTTTGGACCAGAGTAGTATTCGGTTGCATATACCTTAGGAGTGGGTGTCAAAGAGAAGATGGTAACGATAACCCTGTATATGAGACAGCAAAATAGACGCAGATGTAGAGAAGACTTTTTGACTCTGTGGGAGAGGGAGAGGGAGAGGGCAGGAAGATTTGGGAGAATGGCATTGAAACATGTATAATATCATATAAGAAATGAATCACCAGTCTAGGTTCGATGCAGGATACAGGATGCTTGGGGCTGGTACACTGGGATAACCCAGAGGGATGGTATGGGGAGGGAGGTGGGAGGGGGGTTCAGGAGTGGGAACTTATGTACACCCGTGGCAGATTCATGTTGATGTATGGCAAAAACAATACAGTATTCTAAAGTAAAAAAAAAAAAAAAAAAGAGTAGAGAACAAACAGCTCCCACCCTAGCATCAGGGTTTGCTTTGGGTCTACCTGTGCTCTGGTGCTCTTATCTCTGAATTACTGGCCTCCTGAGATCTACATAGGTGCTATCCAGAATGGTAGCCACTAGCCATATGAACAGCCCTGCATTGCTTATGAGAAGGCCTGGAGAACAGTACAGATGGTTTAGGGACAAGCAGTCCAGTACTGCTATGAGACCTCAGGGTTCATATCCTCCTGAGAGTAAGTAAGATGTTTTTTCTTTACAAGGGCCCTTACATGGAGCATTTTTAAAAAGAAAGAAAGAAACCTGAAAAATAGTATTGGACTAGGCATCTTATCACCTGTTGATCACTCATTTGTGCTTGCAGTGAGTCTAAACCCATGAGTTATCCTCAGTCTTCCTGTTTCATAGCTCTTTGTACCTTAGAAAAAAGCATTCACAGCCATATGTTTCATTTGAGTCTCCCTAATATGACAGAGGCAAGTACACTGAGTGACTAACACTTTCACTACACACTTGTATATATGAACCACATTTTTTTTTTACCTCTTCATCTGCCAATGAACATCTAGGTTGCTTCTAAGTCCTGGCTATTGTAAATAGTGTTGGAATGGACACTGGGTTAAAAGAAAGTGAAAGTGTCAGTCGCTCAGTTGTGTCCAAGTCTTTGGACTGTATTCCACCAGGATCTTCTGTCTACGGAATTCTCCAGGCAAGAATACTGGAGTGGGTTGCCTTCTCTAGGAGATCTTCTTAATACAGGGATCAAACCTGGATCTCCTGCATTGCAGGCAGGTTCATTACTGTCTGAGCCACCAGGGAAGCCCCTGAAAGTGAAAGTGTTATTGGCTCAGTTGTGTCTGACTCTTTGTGACCCCACGGACAGTAGCCCACTAGGCTCCTCTGTCCACAGAATTCTCCAGGCAAGAATACTGGTGTGAGTTGCCTTTCCCTTCTCCAGAGGATCTTCCCAATCCAGGGATCGAACCTGGATCTCCTGCCTTGAAGGCAAATTCTTTACCAGACAACTGAGCCACCAGGGAAGCCCATTGGATATATCGATAGTTATGGCTGATTTGCACTGTTGTATGGCAAAGACCAAAACAACATTGCAAAGCAATTATCCTTCAATTAAAAAAAAAAAAGCAAACATCTTGAATCTGGGCTACTTAGCTGTGAATGGTAGAGAGTCACTATCTTTAGCTCTTCCCACTCCTTTGCATTCTTTCCTCCAATAAGTTTGAAAATTTTCAGGTTTTTTAAAAATTCTGCCTCATGTCTGTGTACATGCTATTCCCTCTGCTTTCCACACTCTGTTCCCCCAATCCTTTTCACTTGGTAATCTCCAAGAACTCACGTTCTTCAAGCTCTAACTTCAACTTTGTGTCCTCTAAGAACTTCCTCTTGCCTGCCTCCCTACTCAGAATGGGTTAGTAGCCTCTTTGCACTCCCATGTCACCCAAGACTTGCTTATTAATATGCTGTTATTATTCTTTACTATAATAATTATAGGGGCTTCCCAGGTGGCTCAGTGGTAAAGAATCTGCCTGCCAAGCAGAAGACCTGGGTTGGATCCCTGGGTTGGGAAGATCACCCGAAGAAGGGACCAGCTACCCACTCCAGTATTCTGGCCTGGAGAATTCCATGGACTGTATAGTCCATGGGGTCACAAAGAGTCAGACACGACTGATTAACTTTCACAATAATTATAATTATATATTATAATAATATATTAGCTGTCTGTGTCTTCTGGTAGATTGTGAGTGCCATAAGAGCAAGTTCATGTCAATTTTAACTCTCTACCATGTCCCTGGAATGTAGCACAGGGCCTGGCATGGGATGGGTGCTTATAGTTATTTCTTGATTAATTGAATGAATTAATGAATGGAGGAATGATGAATCTCAGGTAATTCACCTTGCTACCCTGTGTTCTTTCTAGTTGAAAGTAACTTATTTGCATACAAAGATAGTCATTTAACCTTCAGACCACCATTTTCAGTGAATATTTAGGACGTTTACTAATCATAGGACTTTAATCTTGGAGCAAAAAGCCAAACATCTGCTGTGTTCCAGGCATATTTTTAAATGATTTAAATTCAATGTATTCATTCATTACTTCATCAGTTATATCTTGAGTATACCTTATAACAGTAGAAGCTATTATTGTCCTCATTTTACTGTTTAGGAAACTAAAGATGGAAGAGGCTTACTTGTTCAAGACTACACAGCTCCAAGTGGTGAAATGGGATTTGAAACTAAGCCTGTATGACTCTAAAAGATACTTTCTATATTATACTGACCCAGACAATTGTTCTGCTTTATTGACTATGCCAAAGCCTTTGACTGTGTGGATCACAATAAACTGTGGAACATTCTTCAAGAGATGGGAATACCAGACCACCTGACCTGCCTCTTTAGAAATCTGTATGCAGGTCAGGAAGCAACAGTTAGAACTGGACATGGAACAACAGACTGGTTCTAAATAGGAAAAGGAGTACGTCAAGGCTGTCTATTGTCACCCTGCTTATTTAACTTATATGCAGAGTATATCATGAGAAACGCTGGGCTGGAAGAAGCACAAGCTGGAATCAAGATTGCCGAGGGAAATATCAATCACCTCAGATATGCAGATGACACCACCCTTATGGCAGAAAGTGAAGAGGAACTAAAGAGCCTCTTGATGAAAGTGAAAGAGGAGAGTGAAAAACTTGGCTTAAACCTCAACCTTCAGAAAATGAAGATCATGGCATCTGGTCCCATCACTTCATGGGAAATAAATGGGGAAACAGTGTCACACTTTATTTTTGGGGGGGCTTCAAAATCACTGCAGATGGTGACTGCAGCCATGAAATTAAAAGACGCTTAAAAGAAGGAAAATTATGACCAACCTAGGTAGTATATTGAAAAGCAGAGACACTACTTTGCCAACAAAGGTCCATCTAGTCAAAGCTGTGGTTTTTCCTGTGGTCATGTATGGATGTGAAAGCTGGACTGTGAAGAAAATTGAGTGCCAAAGAATTGATGCATTTGAACTGTGGTGTTAGAGAAGACTCTTGAGAGTCCCTTGGACTGCAAGGAGATCCAACCAGTCCATCCTGAAGATCAGTCCTGGGTGTTCATTGGAAGGACTGATGCTAAAGCTGAAACTCCAATACCTTGGCCACCTCATGCAAAGAGTTGACTCACTGGAAAAGACTCTGATGCTGGGAAGGATCGGGGGCAGGAGGAGAAGGGGATGACAGAGGATGAGATGGCTGGATGGCATCACCAACTCAATGGACATGAGTTTGGGTGAACTCTGGAAGTTGGTGATGGCCAGGGAGGCCTGGCGTGCTGCAGTTCATGGGGTCGCTGAGAGTCGGACACGACTGAGTGACTGAACTGAACTGAGACAACGGTTACTTGAGAACAGGACCTGCTCTCTTTCTTCCATATTATAGAGTACTCAAGAGCTGATTAACCCTATTAAATAATGATGTTATAAATGGCTCATTAAGGCAACAGTTTTTCAAGGGCTGATAGATTTCTTTTTTCTTTTTTAAATTATGAAAATATGATAACATTTACATGAGACTTGGAAAATAAAGAAGAAAGCTACATATAGTCCCACATATATGTATAATACATATCGTTCCACATATATGTATAATATATGTGGAATATAATATAAAATTATATTATATACAACATAATTTAAAATATATATTATATTTTTTGAGGGCGGTCCTAAGATAGCGGAGGAATAGGATGGGAAGACCACTTTCTCCCCCACAAATTCATCAAAAGAACATTTCAATGCTGTGTAAATTCTACAAAACAACTTCTGAATGGTGGCAGAGGACATCAGGCATCCAGAAAAGCAGATCATTGTCTTCAAAAACAGGTAGGAAAAATATAAATGACGAGAAAAGAGACAAAGGAGATAGGGAGGGAGCTCCATCCTGGGAAGGAAGTCCCATCCCGGGAAGGAAGTCTTAAAAAGAGAGAAGTTTCCAAACACCAGGAGACACTCTCACTGCCGAGTCTGTGGTGAGCCTTGGAAGCACAGATGGCAACATAACAGGGAAGAAAAATAAATAAATAATTAAAACCAACAGATTACGAGCCCAACGGTAACTCCCCCAGTGGAGAAGCAGTGCAGACGCCTGAATCCGCCACTAGCAAGTGGGGGCTGGGCACAGAGGCTCGGGCTGCAGTGCTTTTTAAAAATCGGGCTGGAATGCCCCGAATGTAACCAGAGTGAACTAACTTGGGCTAGCATACCAGACTGTGGGATAGCTACTATGCGAAAAGCTCTAACATAAGACACTGCCAGGACCACGCACAGAACAAAGGATGGAACAGAAATAAGCCAGTTGCAGACCATCCCCCTCCAGTGACAGGCAGCCAGAGCCATAAGGGCTGGAAGGGGGCAATTGCAGCCCCAGAGAGACTTTACCTACCAAACTGCAAGCAGGCTTTTTTGCTAACTAAGACTTCTTGGGGTTCTGGATAGTCACCATCTGCCTGACAAGGGGTGCCAGCGGTACACCCAGAAAACTGAGCAGCAGGGAAAGGTGATAAGTCGTAGTGACCGCGCTCGCCAAACACCTGAGCTACTCGGTCCTGGGAAGGGCACAAAACACAGACCTAACCGAATCTGCACCTAGGAGGGCTACCTGAGAGCCGAGCCTGAGCGGCTTAGACCAGGGAGGTGCATGTAGCCTAGGGCCGGCCTCAGACGGTTCCTGGCAGAACAACGTAGAGCCTGAGCTGTGTGCGCTGTGTGCAGGGGCATGCCCAGTGTGGCTGAGACACTGCAAGCACCTGCCAGTGTTATTAGTTTGCAGCATCCCTCCCTCCCCACAGCGCGACTGAACAAGTGAGCCTAAAAAAAAAAAAAAAAAGTGTCCACCACCGACCCCCTTGTGTCAGGGCAGAAAGCAGACACTGAAGAGACCAGCAAACAGAAGAAGCTAAACAGAGGAAACCGCCTTGGAAGTGACCCCACACTGCCCACAACACCAGAGAAAGTCCCAGATATATCTTTACTATCTTTATGACCATTCTCTCTTTTTTTTTTGATGTTGTTGTTTGATTGTTTTTTCTTCTTTTCTTTTTCTTCTCCTTTTTAAAAACTTTTTAAAATTTTTAAGTCCTCTATATCTCCTTTAACTTTAATTTTTATAACCTACTATCACTTTAAAAAAAAGCCCTATTTTTAAAGCAAACACCCTATATATTTTTGTGGTTTTTGTTGTTGTTTTTTAATAATTCTCTTGACTTTGTTTTTTTTTCTTCTTGTTCTTCTTCTTTTCTTTAATATTGTATTTTTGAAAATCCAAACTCTACTCTAGATTTTTAATCTTTGCTTTTTGGTATTTGTTGTCAATTTTATACATTTAAGAACCCAATCTTCAGTACCCAATGTTACCTGATAGCGCGATGACTGGCTTGACCACTCTCTCCTCCTTTGGACTCTCTTTTTTCTCCACCAGGCTGTCTCTGTCTCCTCCTTCCCCCTTCTCTTCTCTACCCAACTCTGTGAATCTCTGTTTGTTCCAGACGATGGAGAACACTTAGGGAACTGGTTACTGGCTGGATCTGTCTCTCTCCTTTTCATTTCACTCTTTTATCCTCCTGGCCACCTCTGTCTACTTCCTCCCTCTCCTCTTCCCTGTATAACTCCGTGAACATCTCTGAGTGGTCCAGACTGAGGAGCGCACATAAGGAAGTGATTACTGGCTAGCTTGCTCTCTCCTCTTTTGATCCCACCTCATCTCATTCCAGTCACTTCTAACTACCCCCTCCCTTTTCTCTTCTCCATGTAACTCAGTTAACCTCTCTGGGTGTCCCTCAATGTGGAGAAACTTTTCATCTCTAACCTAGATGTTTTATCATTGGTGCTGTATAGATGGAGAAGTCTTGAGGCTACTGTAAAAATAAAACTGAAAACCAGAAGCAGGAGGCTTAAGTCCAAATCCTGAGAACCTTAGCGAGCTCCTGAATCCAGGGAACATTAATCTATAGGAGCTCATCAAATGCCTCCATACCTACACTGAAACCAAGCACAACCCAAAGGCCAACAAGTTCCAGAGCAAGACATACCACACAAATTCTCCAGCAACACAGGAACATACCCCTGAGCTTCAATATACAGGCAGCTCAAGTTACTCCAAAACCATAGACGTCTCATAACTCATTACTGAACACTTCATTGCACTCCAGAGAAAAGAAATCCAGCTCCACCCACCAGAACTCTGACACAAGCTTCCCTAACCAAGAAACCTTGACAAGCCACTGATATAACCCCACCCACAGTGAGGAAGCTCCACAATAAAGAGAACTCCACAAATTCCCAGAATACAGAAAGGCCACCCCAAACGCAGCAATATAACCAAGATGAAGAGACAGAGGAATACTCAGCAGGTAAAGGAACAGGAGAAATGCCCACCAAACCAAACAAAAGAGGAAGAGATAGGGAATCTACCTGAGAAAATATTCTGAATAATGAGAGTGAAAATGATCCAAAAGCTTGAAATAAAAATGGAATCACAGATAAATAGCCTGGAGACAAGGATGGAGAAGATGCAAGAAAGGTTTAACAAGGACCTAGAAGAAATAAAAAAGAGTCAATATATAATGAATAATGCAATAAATGAGATCAGAAACACTCTGGAGGCAACAAATAGTAGAATATCGAAGGCAGAAGATAGGATTAGTGAATTAGAAGATAGAATGGTAGAAATAAATGAATCAGAGAGGAAAAAAGAAAAACGAGTTAAAAGAAATGAGGACAATCTCAGAGACCTCCAGGACAATATGAAACGCTCCAACATTCGAATTATAGGGCTCCCAGAAGAAGAAGACAAAAAGAGAGACCATGAGAAAATACTTGAGGAGATAATAGTTGAAAACTTCCCTAAAATGGGAAAGGAAGTAATCACCCAAATCCAAGAAACCTAGAGAGTTCCAAACAGGATAAACCCAAAGCGAAACACCCACAGACACATATTAATCAAATTAACAAAGATCAAACACAAAGAACAAATATTAAAAGCAGCAAGGGAAAAACAACAGATAACACACAAGGGGATTCCCATAAGGATAACTGCAGATCTTTCAGTAGAAACGCTTCAGGCCAGGAGGGAATGGCAAGACATACTTAAAGTGATGAAAGAAAATAAGCTACAGCCCAGATTACTGTACCCAGCAAGGATCTCATTCAAATCTGAAGGAGAAATCAAAAGCTTTACAGACAAGCAAAAGCTGAGAGAATTCAGCACCACCAAACCAGCTCTCCAACAAATGCTAAAGGATATTCTCTAGACAGGAAACACAAAAAGAGTGTATAAACCTGAACCCAAAACAATAAAGTAAATGGCAATGGGATCATACTTATCAATAACTACCTTAAATGTAAATGTGTTGAATGCCCCAACCAAAAGTCAAAGACTGGCTGAATGGATACAAAAACAAGATCCCTATATATGCTGCCTACAAGAGACCCACCTAAAAACAAGGGACACATACAGACTGAAAGTGAAGGGCTGGAAAAAGATATTCCATGCGAATAGAGACCAAAAAAAGCAGGAGTAGCAATACTCATATCAGATAAAATAGACTTTAAAACAAAGGCTGTGAAAAGAGACAAAGTAGGAAACTACACAATGATTAAAGGATCAATCCAAGAAGAAGATATAACAATTATAAATATATATGCACCCAACATAGGAGAACCACAATATGTAAGACAAATGCTAACAAGTATGAAAGGGGAAATTAAAAATAACACAATAATAGTGGGAGACTTTAATACCCCACTCACATCTATGGATAGATCAACTAAACAGAAAATTAACAAAGAAACACAAACTTTAAATGATACAATAGACCAGTTAGACCTAATTGATATCTATAGGACATTTCACCCCAAAACAATGAATTTCACCTTTTTCTCAAGTGCTCATGGAACCTTCTCCAGGGTAGATCACATCCTGGGCCATAAATCTAACCTTGATAAATTCAAAAAAACTGAAATCATTCCAAGCATCTTTTCTGACCATAATGCATTAAGATTAGATCTCAATTACAGGAGGAAAACTATTAAAACTTCCAACCTATGGAGGCTGAACAACACGCTGCTGAATAACCTACAAATCACAGAAGAAATCAAAATACTCATAGAAATGAATGAAAATGAAAACACAACAACCCAAAACCTGTGGGACACTATAAAAGCAGTGCTAAGAGGAAAGTTCATAGCAATACAGGTATACCTCAAGAAACAAAAAAAAAAAGTCAAATAAATAACCTAACTCTACACTTAAAGCAACTAGAAAAGGAAGAAATGAAGAACCCCAGGGTTAGTAGAAGAAAAGAAATCTTAAAAATTAGGGCAGAAATAAATGCAAAAGAAACAAAAGAGACCATAGCAAAAATCAACAAAGCTAAAAGCTGGTTCTTTGAAAGGATAAATAAAATTGACAAACCATTAGCCAGACTCATCAAGAAACAAAGGGAGAAAAATTAAATCAATAAAATTAGAAATGAAAACAGAGAGATCACAACAGACGGCACAGAAATACAAAGCATCATAAGAGACTACTATCAGCATTTATATGCCAATAAAATGGACAACCTGGAAGAGATGGACAAATTCTTAGAAAAGTACAACTTTCCAAAACTGAACCAGGAAGAAATAGAAAATCTTAACAGACCCACCACAAGCACAGACATTGAAACTGTAATCAAAATCTTCCAGCAAACAAAAGACCAGGACCAGACAGCTTCACAGCTGAATTTTACCAAAAATTTAGAGAAGAGCTAACACCTATCCTACTCAAACTCTTCCAGAAAATTGCAGAGGAAAGCAAACTTCCAAACTCATTCTATGAGGCCACCATCACCCTAATACCAAAACCTGACAAAGGTGCCACAAAAAAAGAAAACTACAGGCCAAGATCACTGATGAACATAGATGCAAAAATCCTTAACAAAATTCTAGCAATCAGAATCCAAAAACACATTAAAAAGATCATACACCATGACCAAGTGGGCTTTATCCCAGGGATACAAGGATTCTTCAATATCCGTAAATCAATCAATGTAATTCACTACATTAACAAATTGAAAAATAAAAGCCATATGATTATCTCAATAGATGCAGAGAAAGCCCTTGACAAAATTCAACATCCATTTATGATAAAAACTCTCCAGAAAGCAGGAATAGAAGGAACATACCTCAACATAATAAAAGCTATCTATGACAAACCCACAGCAAACATTATCCTCAATGGTGAAAAATTGAAAGCAATTCCCCTAAAGTCAGGAACAAGACAAGGGTTCCCACTCTCACCACTACTATTCAACATAGTTCTGGAAGTTTTGGCCACAGCAATCAGAGCAGAAAAAGAAATAAAAGGAATCCAAATTGGAAAAGAAGAAGTAAAACTCTCACTGTTTGCTGATGACATGATCCTCTACATAGAAAACCCTAAAGACTCCACCAGAAAATTACTAGAGATAATCAATGAATATAGTAGAGTTGCAGGATATAAAATCAACACACAGAAAATGCTTGCATTCCTATACACTAATAATGAGAAAGTAGAAAAAGAAATTAAGGAGACAATTCCATTCACCATTGCAACGAAAAGAATAAAATACTTAGGAATATACCTACCTAAAGAAACTAAAGACCTATATAGAAAATTATAAAACACTGATGAAAGAAATCAAAGAGGACACTAATAGATGGAGAAATATACCATGTTCATGGATCAGAAATCAATATAGTGAAAATGAGTATACTACCCAAAGCAATCTACAGATTCAGTGCAATCCCTATCAAGCTACCAACGGTATTTTTCACAGAGCTAGAACAAATAATTTCACAATTTGTATGGAAATACAAAAAATCTCAAATAACCAAAGCAATCTTGAGAAAGAAGAATGGAAATGGAAGAATCAACCAGCCTGACTTAAGGCTCTACTACAAAGCCACAGTCATCAAGACAGTATGGTACTGGCACAAAGACAGAAATATAGATCAATGGAACAAAATAGAAAGCCCAGAGATAAATCCACACACCTATGGACCCCTTATCTTCAACAAAGGTGGCAAGAATATCCAATGGAGGAAAGACAATCTCTTTAACAAGTGGTGCTGGGAAAACTGGTCAACCACTTGTAAAAGAATGAAACTAGAACACTTTCTAACACCACACACAAAGATAAACTCAAAATGGATTAAAGATCTAAACATAAGACCAGAAACTATGAAACTCCTAGAGGAGAACATAGGCAAAACACCCTCTGACATAAATTACAGCAAGATCCTCTATGATCCACCTCCCAGAATACTGGAAATAAAAGCAAAAATAAACAAATGGGATCTAGTTAAAATTAAAAGCTTCTGCACAACAAAGGAAACCATAAGCAAGGTGAAAAGACAGCCTTCAGAATGGGAGAAAATAATAGCAAAGGAAGCAACTGACAAACAACTAATCTCAAAAATATACAAGCAACTTATGCAGCTCAAGTCCAGAAAAATAAATGACCCAATCAAAAAGTGGGCCAAAGAACTAAATAGACATTTCTCCAAAGAAGACATACAAATGGCTAACAAACACATGAAAAGATGCTCAACATCACTCATTATCAGAGAAATGCAAATCAAAATCACAATGAGGTACCATTTCACACCAGTCAGAATGGCAGTGATCCAAAAGTCTACAAGCAATAAATGCTGGAGAGGGTGTGGAGAAAAGGTAACCCTCTTGCACTGTTGGTGAGAATGCAAATTAGTACAATCACTATGGAGAACAGTGTGGAGATTCCTTAAAAAATTGCAAATAGAACTGCCTTATGACCCAGCAATCCCACTGCTGGGCATACACATTGAGGAAACCAGAATTGAAAGAGACACGTGTACCCCAATGTTCATCGCAGCACTGTTTATAACAGCCAGGACATGGAAGCAACCTAGATGTCCATCAGCAGATGAATGGATAAGAAAGCTGTGGTACATATACACAATGGAGTATTACTCAGCCATTAAAAAGAATACATTTGAATCAGTTCTAATAAGGTGGATGAAACTGGAGCCTATTATACAGAGTGAAGTAAGCCAGAAAGGAAAACCACCAATACAATATATTAACACATATATATGGAATTAGAAACATGATAATGATAACCCTCTATGTGAGACAGCAAAAGAGACACAGATGTATAGAATGGACTTTTGTACTCTGTGGGAGAGGGAGAGGGTGGGATGATTTGGGAGAATGGCATTGAAACATGTACACTATCAGGTAAGAAACGAATCGCCAGTCTGTGTTCGATACAGGATACAGGATACTTGGGACTGGTGCACGGGGATGATCCATAGAGATGATATGGGGTGGGAGGTGGGAGGGGAGTTCAGGATTGGGAACTCATGTACACCCGTGGCTGATTCATGTCAATGTATGGCAAAACCAATACAGTATTGTAAAGCAAAATAAAGTAAAAATAAAAATTAAAAAAAGAAAAGCCCACACAGCAAGAAAGATCCAGCACAGCCAAAAATAAAAATAAATAAATAAATATATATTATATTTTTAAGTAGATAAATTAAGTTTTTAGTTGGAGTTTCAATATCAAGTTCTCAAAAATTAACAGAATGAATATACAGGAAGTAGAAGAATGTAGTAGAACCAAAAAGCACTATGAACCAAGTCAGCATAATTTAGATTTATACAATTCTCACACAGGAGTAGGATACAAATTCAAGTTCCCATAGACTAGAAACTAGGAGACACTGGAATATATTCAGGGACATAAGAGCAGGTGCAAAAATTTTATGATCTAAAGGTACTGAAATCATATAAAGTCTGTTCTCTTATCACTTTGCAATTATATTAGAGATCAATATAAAAAGATATTTGAAAGTAACCCATATGTTTTCAAGTGCAATGTGACATTTATCAAGAGAGATCTTTGACTTAGCCACTGAAAGTCTCAGTAAAGTTAAGAGACTGAAAAACCACAGAGGTTGATTGTAGAGGAGAAACATTTAAATGAGAAATTAATATCAAAATGAGAAATTAGCATAAGAGATACTTTAAAAATCCCATATATTTGGAAGGTAAATTTTCACTTTTAAATGATGTGTGTATCTAAAAAGTCATAAAAAATAAAATTAGAAACTATTTATAATAGAATAAAAGGAGAGTTTACCAGAATTTGTTGTATGCTGAAGCTGCTCAATGCAGTTAAATACAATGTGGAGTCTTGAATAAGGTATGAAAACAAATAATGGATGCTAGTACAAAATATGGTGAAATTCGAACAAACTCTATAGTTAGTAACACTATATTACATGTTAATTTCTTAGTTTTTGCAACATAGCATTTCTTTATAGTCTCAGAGTTGGATTAGAAGTTTCAAGCTTGACTCAAATTTCTTAAAAAAAAAAAATCACTAAGATAATAAACTTTCTAGACTTTTAGGAGTAATACTAGATGCCAGAATACATGGAACTATATCAAAGTTTTGAGTGAATATAAATAAGAAATCTAGCATTCTATTCATACCAAATCAAACAGGTGGAATCAAAATATCAAATTTTTTTCTAGGCAAAAATCCAACTTTCTTGAAAGTTGGACATATATATATAGTACATTATATATATATATGTACTATGTTTTTCTACTATGCTTTATAAAGACTTGAGACAGAACATCTGAAAAAATAGAGAAATTAGAAAACATAAACTAAATAAAATGGGAGCATTAAATATGAAATAGAAAAAGTGAAACAAACTAAATAAAAGTAAAAGATCATTGTATAGTCCAGTTGTTCTTAAACATGGCTGCTCATTAGAAACACATCTGGAGCTTTGAATAAAAAAAGCAATAGTTGGGCATTTGCATTTTTCAAAAATTCCAAGATAATTCTGATATGCATCTGAATTTTAAAAAGTGATTACAGGTTTTTCTATTAAATAGGAGTTTTAGTGATATACAAGTCTATAATTTTCTGTTGACCAATCATGGTACAATGGTATTAAATGAATAATAGTTATATAATCACAACAGTAAAAGATGTTTGTTAGTTATCAAAAACCATAGCCAGACAAAAAATAAATGATAATTACAACCACAAGCCATAATAGAAACATGATTAACCTAACAATATAAAATTATTGAATGCAATTTGGAAGGTTAAACAGAGTGATGTGGTAAGTGGACACACATACATGCACATATTTTCATCTGCCCAGCCAGTCTATGTCTTTTGGTTGGTGCATTTAATCTATTTACATCCAAGGTAATTATTGGTATGTATGATCCTATTATCATTTTCTTAAATGTTTTGGGTTTGTTTTGTGTAAGCTTTTTCCTTCTCTTGCATTTCCTGCCTAGAGTAGTTCCTTTAGCATTTGTTGGAAGACTGGTTTGGTGGTGCTGAATTCTCTTAACTTTTGCTTGTCTGGAAAGCTTTTTTATTTCTCTGTCAAATCTGGACAAGAGTCTTGCTGGGTAGAATATTCTTGATTATAGGTTCTTCCTTTTCACCACTTTAAATATGTCATGCCATTCCCCTCTGGCTTGTACAGTTTCTGTTGAGAAATCAGCTGATAACCTTATGGAAGTTCCCTTGTATGTTATTTATTATTTTTCCCTTATTGCTTTTAATATTTTATCTTTGTCTTTAATTTTTGTCAGTTTCATTACTATGTGTCTTGATGTTTTCCTCCTTGTGTTTTTCCTGTCTGGGACTCTCTGTGCTTCCTGGACTTGGTTGACTATTCCTTTTTTTTATGATTTTTTTAAAAAAATATAAATTTATTTATTTTAATTGGAGGTTAATTACTTTACAATATTGCATTGGTTTTGCCATACATCAACATGAATCCGCCACAGGTATACACGTGTTCCCCATCCTGGATGCCCCTCCCTCCTCCCTCCCCGTACCATCCCTCTGGGTCGTCTCAGTGCACCAGCCCCAAGTATCCAGTATCATGCATCAAACCTGAACTGGCGATTCATTTCTTATATGATATTATACATGTTTCAATGCCATTTTCCCAAATCATCCCACCCTCTCCCTCTCCCACAGAGTCCAAAAGACTGTTCTATACATCTGTGTCTCTTTTCCTGTCTCACATACAGGGTTATTGTTACCATCTTTCTAAATTCCATATATATGCATTAGTATACTGTACTGGTATTTTTTTTTTTTCTGGCTTACTTCACTCTGTATAATAGGCTCCAGTTCCATCCACCTCATTAAAACTGATTCAAATGTATTCTTTTTAATGGCTAATACTCCATTGTGTGTATGTACCACGGCTTTCTTATCCATTCTGCTGATGGACATCTAGGTTGCTTCCATGTCCTGGCTATTATAAACAGTGCTGTGATGAACATTGGCATACACACCGAGGAAACCAGAATTGAAAGACACTATTTCTTTTTCCATGTTAGGGAAGTTTTCAGCTATTATCTCTTAAAACATTTTCTCATGTCCTTTCTCTCCCCTCCTTCTGGGATCCCTTTAATGCAAATGTTGGTGCATTTGTTGTTGTCCCAGAGGTCTCTTAGACTGTCTTCATTTTTTTCCATTCTTTTTTCTATATTCTGTTCTGCGGTAGTGCTTTCCACAATTCTGTCCTCCAGGTCACTTATCCATTCTTTTGCCTCAATTATTCTGATATTGATTCTTTCTAGTGTATTCATCTCTGTTTGTTCTTTAGTTCTTGTAGATCTTTGGTAAACATTTCTTGCATCTTCTCCATTCTGTTTCTGAGATCCTGGATCATCTTCCCTATTGTTATTCTAAATTCTTTTTCTGGAAGATTGTCTATTTCCACTTCATTTCGTTGTTTTTCTGGGGTTTTATATTTTGTCCCTTCATCTGGGATGGAATTCTCTGCTTTTTCATCTCGATTAACTTTCTGTAATATGGTTTTCATTCTAGCTACTCTGAAATTGTGGTTCTTCTTGCTTCTTATGTCCGCCCTCTAGTGGTTGAGGTTGAGAGGTTTGTGTAATCTTCCTGATGGGAGGGACTAGTAGTGGGGAAAACTGGGTCTTGCTCTGATGGGCAAGGCCTTGCTCAGTAAAGCTTTAATCCAACTATCTGCTGATGGGTGGGGTTTCACTCTATTTGTTAGTTGTTTGGCCTGAGACTACCCAGTCCTGAGGTCTACAGGCTCTATGGTAAGTTTAATGGCAACCTCCAAGAAGACTTACACATGAGACCACTTCCAGGACTGCTGCTGCCAGTATCCCCGTCTTGTGCCAGCCACTGCTGACCCATGCTTCCACAGGAGACCCTCCAACACTAGCAGGTAGTTTTGGTTCAGTATCCTGTGGAGTCACTGATCCTTTCCCCTGGATCTTGGAGCATACAAGGTTTTGTTTGTGCACTCCAAGAGTGGAGTCTCTGTTTCCTCCAGTCCTATGGAAATTCTGTAATCAAATTCGGCTGGCCTTCACAGTCAGATTCCCTGGGGATTCCCAGTCACTTTTGCCAAATCCCCAGTCTGAGAAGTCTGACCTGGGGCTCAGAACCTTCACAACAGTTGGAGAATTTTGCTATTATTGTTCTTCCAGATTGTGTGTCACACACCTGGTTGGTATGGGATTTGATTTTATCGTGATTGCCCCCTATTGCCATTTGTTCTGGATCCTTCTTTGTCTTTGGAGGTGGCATATCTTTTTATGGTAGGTTCCAGCATCCTCCTGTTGATGGTTGTTTAACAGCTAGTTTCGATTTTGGTGCTCTTACAGGAGGAGATAAGTGCATATCCTTCTACTCCACCATCCTGAACTGGAAGCTCAGGGACTATTAAATTTCTAGAATGAGATAAGTTTCTCTGCACTGTTTCATGTCAGTCCTCTTCCCTCAGGTCAGTTCAGTTCAGTCTCTCATTCGTGTCTGACTCTTTGTAACCCCATGGACTGCAGCACGCCAGGCCTCCCTGTCAATCACCAACTCCCAGAGTTTACTCAAACTCATGTCCGTTGAGCCAGTGATGCCATCCAACCATCTCATCCTCTGTCGTCCCCTTCTCCTCACACCTTCAATCTTTCCCAGCATCAGGGTCTTTTCAAATGAGTCAGTTCTTCACATCAGGTGGCCAAAGTATTGGAGTTTCACCTTCAACGTAAGTCCTTCCAATGAATATTCAGGACTGATTTCCTTTAAGAAGGACTGGTTGGATCTCCTTGCTGTCCAAGGGACTCTCAAGTCTTTTCCAACACCACAGTTCAAAAGCACCAATTCTTCGGCACTCAGCCTTCTTCACAGTCCAACTCTCACAATACCATACATGACTACTGGAAAAACCATAGCCTTGACTAGATGGACCTTAGTCGGCAAAGTAATGTCTCTGCTTTTGAATATGCTATCTAGGTTGGCCATAACTTTTCTTCCAAGGAGTAAGCGTCTTTTAATTTCATGGCTGAAGTCACCATCTGCACTGATTGTGGAGCCTCCAAAAATAAAGTCTGACACTGTTTCCACTGTTTCCCCATCTATTTCCCATGAAGTGATGGGACCAGATGCCATGATCTTCATTTTCTGAAGGTTGAGCTTTAAGCCAACTTTTTCACTCTCCTCTCTCACTTTCATCAAGAGGCTTTTTAGCTCCTCTTCACTTTCTGCCATAAGGGTGGTGTCATCTGCATATCTGAGGTGATATTTCTCCCGGCAATCTTGATTCCAGCTTGTGTTTCTTCCAGTCCAGCGTTTCTCATGATGTATTCTGCATAGAAGTTAAATAAGCAGGATGACAATATACAGCCTAGACATACTCCTTTTCCTATTTGGAACCAGTCTGTTGTTCCATGTCCAGTTCTAACTGTTGCTTCCTGACCTGCATACAAATTTCTCAAGAGGCAGGTCAGGTGGTCTGGTATTCCCATCTCTCTCTAGAATTTTCCACAGTTTATTGTGATCCACAAAGTCTGTGGGCCAGGAGGGGAAAAAAAAAAGATAATATGCTGTCTAGATTGGTCATGACTTTTCTTCCAAGGAGCAAGCATCTTTTAATTTCCTGGCTGCAGTCACCATCTTCAGTAATTTTGGAGTGCAAGAAAATAAAGTCTCTCACTGTTTCCATTGATTCCCCATCTATTTGCCATGAAGGGATGGGACAGGATGCCATAATCTTTGTATTCTGAATGATGACTTTTAAGCCAACTTTTTCACTCTCTTCTTTCACTTTCATCAAGAAGCTCTTTAGTTTTTCTTTGCTTTCTGCCATAAGGGTGGTGTCATTTGCATATCTGAGGTTATTGATATTTCTCCCAGCAATCTTGATTTCAGCTTGTGTATCAAGCCCAGTGTTTCTCATGATGTACTCTGCATAGAAGTTAAATAAGCAGGGTGACAATAGACAGCCTTGACGTACTCCTTTTCCTATTTGGAACCAGTGTGTTGTTCCATGTCCAGTTCTAACTGTTGCTTCCTGACCTGCATATAGATTTCTTAGGAGGCAAGTCAGGTGGTCTAGTATTCCCATCTCTTTGAGAATTTTCCACAGTTTGTTGTGATCCACACAGTCAAAGGCTTTGGCATAGTCAATAAAGCAGAAATATATGTTTTTCTGGAACTCTCTTGCTTTTTCAATGATCCAATGGGTGTTGGAAATTTGATCTCTGGTTCCTCTGCCTTTTCTAAATCCAGCTTAAACATCAGGAAGTTCATGGTTCACGTATTGCTGAAGCCTGACTTAGAGAAGTTTGAGCATTACTTTACTACCGTGGGAGATGAGTGCAATTGTGCAGTAGCTTGAGCATTATTTGGCATTGATTTTCTTAGGATTGGAATGAAAACTGACCTTTTCCAGTGCTGTGGCCACTGCTGAGTTTTCCAAATTTGCTGGTATATTGAGTGCAGTACTTTCACAGCATCATCTTTCAGGATTTGAAATAGCTCAACTGGAATTCCATCACCTCCACTAGCTTTGTTCATAATGATGTTTTCTAAGGCCCACTTGACTTCACATTTCAGAATTTCTGGCTCTAGGTGAGTGATCACACCATTGTGATTATCTGTGTCATGAAGATCTTTCTTGTACAGTTCTTCTGTGTATTCTTGCCACCTCTTCTTAATATCTTTTGCTTCTGTTAAGTCCATAGCATTTATATCCTTTATTGAGCCTGTCCTTGCATGAAATATTCCCTTGGTATCTCTGATTTTCTTGAAGAGCTCTGTAGTCTTTCCCATTCTATTGTTTTCCTCTATTTCTTTGCATTGATTGCTGAAAAAGGCTTTCTTATCTCTTCTTGTTATTCTTTGGAACTCTGCATTTAGATGCTTATATCTTTCCTTTTCCCCTTTGCTGTTCACCTCTCTTCTTTTCACAGCTATTTGTAAGGCCTCCCCTGACAGCCATTTTGCTTTTTTGCATTTCTTTTCCATGGGGATGGTCTTGATCCCTGTCTCCCGTACAATGTCATGAACCTCATTCCATAGTTCATCAGGCACTCTATCTATCAGATCTAGGCCCTTAAATCTATTTCTCACTTCCACTGTATAATCATAAGGGATTTGATTTAGGTCCTACATGAATGGTCTAGTGGTTTTCCCTACTTTCTTCAATTTGAGTCTGAATTTGGTAATAAGGAGTTCATGATCTGAGCCACAGTCAGCTCCTGGTCTTGTTTTTGTTGACTGTATAGAGCTTCTCCATCTTTGGCTGCAAAGAATATAATCAGTCTGATTTCGGTGTTGACCATCTGGTGATGTCCATGTGTAGAGTCTTCTCTTGTGTTGTTGGAAGAGGGTGTTTGCTATGACTAGTGCATTTTCTTTGCAAAACTCTATTAGTCTTTGCCCTGCTTCATTCCACATTCCAAGGCCAAATTTGCCTGTTCAGTTCAGTTCAGTTCAGTTCAGTTCAGTCTCTCAGTTGTGTTCGACTCTTTGCGACCCCATGTATTGCAGCACGCCAGGCCTCCCTGTCCATCACCATCTCCCAGAGTTGACTCAGACTCACGTCCATCGAGTCCGTGATGCCATCCAGCCAAATGTTTCTTGACTTCATACTTTTGCATTCCAGTCCCCTATAATGTAAAAGACATCTTTTTGGGGTGTTAGTTCTAAAAGGTCTTGTAGATCTTCATAGAACTGTTCAATTTTAGCTTCTTCAGCATTACTGGTTGGGGCATAGACTTGGATAACTGTGATATTGAATGGTTTGCCTTGGAAACGAACAGAGATCATTCTGTCGTTTTTGAGATTGCATCCAAGTACTGCATTTTGGACTCTTTTGTTGACCATGATGGCTACTCCATTTCTTCTGAGGGATTCTTGCCCGCAGTAGTAGATATAATGGTCATCTGAGTTAAATTCACCCATTCCAGTCCATTTTAGTTCACTGATTCCTAGAATGTTGATATTCACTCTTGCCATCTCTTGTTTGACCACTTCCAATTTGCCTTGATTCATGGACCTGACATTCCAGGTTCCAATGCAATATTGCTCCTTATAGCATCAGACCTTGCTTCTATCACCAGTCATATCTACAGCTGAGTATTGTTTTTGCTTTGGCTCCATCCCATCATTCTTTCTAGAGTTATTTCTCCACTGATCTCCAGTAGCATATTGGGCACCTACTGACCTGGGGAGTTCCTCTTTCAGTATCCTATCATTTTGCCTTTTCATACTGTTCATGGGGTTCTCAAGGCAAGAATACTGGAGTGGTTTGCCATTCCCTTCCCTTCTCCAGTGGACCACATTCTGTCAGACCTCTCCACCATGACCTGCCCGTCTTGCGTTGCCCTGTGGGCATGGCTTAGTTTCATTGAGTTAGACCACCTTAAATGGAGGCGAGTATGGCAAAAAGTGAGTATGACAGAAATACCAAGTTTGAACGCTATCTTTGTGCAGCTGCAGGGGATAGGTTGGAGCTGCCTCCCTTATAGCACAGTCGTGAAATCAGATATGATAATGCTTCTCAGTTGTATAAGGTAATGCAGTTTACAGATCACTTTTGCACCTTCTATTGTACCTGAAACTCAGAAGTTTACTATTCAATATATAAAGAAGCAGGTCTAAAGGTGTCATGCCACTTGGTCAAGGTCTCAGAGTGTTGGGACTTACAGATTTCTCAAATTTGAAAAACATTACACATATGAAATGACTTAATTTTACTGTGCTAATGTTAATTTTTTGGACAGAGAGGTTATTTCTCACACATATATGTATCAATATGTTAAAAGACAGGTAATAGAATAGTCAAACTATTGACTGGTTATAAATTAAATATGAGTTTTTTACTTTTTTTGCTTTGTGAGCCTGCTAGCTTTCAATGTTAGTATTTTTTAAGTTAATTTATATATTATAATTGGAGGTTAATAACTTTACAGTATTGTGATTTTTGCCATACATTGACATGAATCAGCCACAGGTGTACATGTGTCTCCCTATCCCAAAACCCCCTCTGACCTCCCTTCCCATTCCATCCCTCTGGTTTGTCCCAGTGCAGTGGCTTTGAGTGCCCTGTTTCATGCATTGAGCTTGGACTGGTCATCTATTTCACATGGTAATATACATGTTTCAATGCTATTCTAACAAATCATCCCACCCTTGCCTTCTTTCACAGAGTCCAAAAGTCTGTTCTTTACATCTGTGTCTCTTTTGCTGTCTTGCTTATAGGGTCATTGTTACCATCTTTCTAAATTCCATTTATATGCATTAATATACTGTATTGGTGTTTTTCTTTCTGACTTACTTCACTGTATAATAGGCTCCAGTTTCATCCATCTCATTAGAACTGACTCATATGTGTTCTTTTTAATAGCTGAGTAATATTCCATTGTGTTTATATACTACAACTTTCTTAACCATTCTTCTGTCACTGGGCATCTAGGTTGCTTCCATGTCCTAGCTGTTGTAAACAGTACTGCAATGAACACTGGGGTATACATGTCTCTTTCAATTCTGGTTTTCTCAGTGTGTATGCCCAGCAGTGGGATTGCTGGGTTGTATGGAAGTTCTATTTCTAGTTTTTTAAAGGAATCTCCACACTCTTCTCCATAGTGGCTCTACTAGTTTGCATTCCCACCAACAGTGCAAGAGGGCTCTCTTTTCTCCACACCCTCTCCAGCATTTTCAATATTAGTTTTTCTTCTTCTGTAGTGGGCTTCCCTTGTGGCTCAGCTGGTAAAGAATTAACCTGCAATATGGGAGACCTGGGTTTGATCCTTGGGTTGTGAAGATCCCAACTACTACTTCTTCAGTAGTAGTAGTAGTAGTAATAGAGATTTTTGCTGAATACAAGGCTACACAGCTAATTTTTAATATTGTTAAGCCTCCTTTGCAGCTAGGTGTGACCATTTGACTACTTTTTGCCTAGTGAAGTATTGATTCATTTAATATTTATTGAGTGGCTAATATATACAAAGCACTGTTCTAGATGCTGAGGATAGGACAACAAAACAGTAATCTTTGCCATTATAAAGCTTGTATTATGATTGGAAAGAGGGATAAATAAACAGATAAGGAAAACATAGTGTATTAGATGGTATTAACACTGGTAAGAATGACCATCATCAAAAAAATTTTAAAATAAAAAAATCCACAAATAATAAATGCTGGAGATGATGTGGAGAAGAGGGAACACTCTTGCAGTTTGGGTGGGAATTTAAATTGATACAGCCACTATAGAGAAAAGTATGGAGATTTCTTTAAGAAAACTAGGAATAAAACTAGCATATGACCTAGCAATCCCACTACTGGACATATACCCTGAGGAAACCATAATTGAAAAAGACACAATGTAGAGGCAGTCCTAAGATGGTGGAGGAATAGGTCTGGGAGACCACTTTCTCCCCCACAAATTCATCAAAGGAACATTTGAATGCTGAGTAAATTCCACAAAACAACTTCTGAATGCGGCAGAGGACATCAGGTACCCAGAAAAGCAGCCTATTGTCTTCAAAAGGAGGTAGGAAGAAATATAAAAGACAAAAAGAGAGACAAAAGAGGTAGGGACAGAGCTCCGTCCCAGAAAGGGAGTCTTAAAAAAGAGAGAAGTTTCCAAACACCAGGAAACACTCTCACTGCCGAGTCTGTGGCAAGCCTTGGAACCACAGATGGCAACATAATTGGGAGGAAAAATAAATAAATAATTAAAACCCACAGATTATGTGCCCAATGGTAACTCCCCAGTGGAGAAGCACTGCAGATGCCTGAATCTGCCACTAGCAAATGGGGCCTGGGCAGGGAGGTGTGGGCTGCATTGCTTAGAATAAGGACTGGGCCTGAATGCCCCAAGGACAATCTGAGGGAACGAACTTGGGCTAGCAAATCAGACTGTGGGATAGCTACCATGGGAAAAGCCCTAACCTAAGACACTGCCAGGCCCATGCACAGAACAAAGGACTGACTAGAGCTAGCCAGCTGCAGACTGGCCTATCCCCCTTCAGTGACAGGCAGGCGAGGGCAGCCAGAGCCAGAAGGGGGCAATTGCGGCACCAGAGAGGCATTATCTATCAAACTGCAAGCAGGCTTCATTGCTAACCAAGCCTTATTGGGATTCTGGATGGTTGACATCCACCTGAGAAGGTGTGCTGGTTGTACACCCAGAAAACCGAGCAGCAGGGATGGGGGAGGCGACCGTGCTCGCCAAACACCTGGTCACCTGAGCAGCTCGAACCTGGGAAGGGCACAAAACACAGGCCCAACCGATTCTGTGCCTCTGAGGACTACCTGAGTACCTGAACCTGAGTGGCTTAGACCTGGGAAGTGCATACAACCCAGGGCTGGCCTCAGACAGTTCCCGGCAGAGCAACCTAGAGCCTAAGCAGTGTTGACAGGGAAAGCACACACGCTGTGAGTGGGGGCAAACCCAGTGTGGCCAAGACACTGCGAAGACACGCCAGTGTTATTTGTTTGCAGCATCCCTCCCTCCCCACAGTACTACTAAACGAGTGAGCCTAAAAACGTGTCCACCACCGCCCCCTTGTGTCAGGGCGGAAATTAGACACTGAAGAGACCAGCAAACAGAAGCTAAAACAGAGGGAACTGCCTTGGAAGTGACAGGTGCAATAGATTAAAACCCTGTCGTTAGTACCGACTACATGGAAAGGGGCCTACAGGGCTTGAGAAATATGAGTCAGATAAAGGAACTATCCAAAAATGAACTGACCCCACACTGCCCACAACAACACCAGAGAAAGTACTAGATATATTTTTACTATTTTTACTATCATTCTTTAATTTAAGAAAAAAAACTGTTTATTTTTAAGTCCTCTATTACTCCTTTAATTTTCATTTTTATAACTCACTATTACTTTCCAAAAAAAGAGAGACCCTATTTTTTAAAGCAAACTTCATATATATATATTTTATAATTTTTGTGACTTTTTTTCATTAATATTCTATTTTTGAAAATCCAACTTCTACTCTAGACTTTTAATATTTACTTTTTGGTATTTGTTATCAATTTTGTACCTTTAAGAACCCAATCTTCAGTACTCATTTTTACTTGGGAACAAGATTACTGGCTTGACTGCTCTCTCACCCTTTAGACTCTCCTTTTCCTCTACAGGTCGCCTCTATCTCCTCCCTCCCTCTTCTCTTCTCTTCTCTACCCAACTCTGTGAGTCTCCTTGTGAGTTCCAGACAGTGGAGAACACTTAGGGAACTGATTACTGTCTGAATCTGTCTCGCTCCTTTTGATTCCCCCCTTTATCCTCCTGGCCACCTCTGTCTCCTTCCTTCCTCTCCTTTTCTCTGTATAACTCTGTGAACATCTCAGAGAAGTCCAGACTGTGGAGTGCACATAAGGAAGTGATTACTGGCTAGCTGGCTCTCTCCTCTTTTGATTCCACTTCATCTCATCCTGGTCACCTCTATCTCCCTCATCCCTCTTCTCTTCTCCATGTAACTCTGTGAACCTCTCTGGGTGTCCCTCACTGTGGAGAAACTTTTCATCTTTAACCTAGATGTTTTATCAATGGTGCTGTATAGATGGAGAGGTCTTGAGGCTACTGTAAAAATAAGACTGAAAACCAGAAGCAGGAGGCTTACATCCAAACAATGAGAACACGAGAGAACTTCTGACTCCAGGGAACATTAATCGACAGGAGCTCATCAAATGCCTCCATACGTACACTGAAACCAAGTAACACCCAAGAGCCAACAAGTTCCAGAGCAAGACATACCACGCAAATTCTCCAGCAACACAGACAGGAACACAGCCTTGAGCTTCAATGTACAGGCTACTTAAAGTCACTCCAAAGGCAGAGGAACCAGAGATCAAATTGCCAACATCTGCTGGATCATGGAAAAAGCAAGAGAGTTCCAGAAAAACATCTATTACTGCTTTATTGACTATGCCAAAGCCTTTGACTGTGTGGATCACAATAAACTGTGGAAAATTCTTCAAGAGATGGGAATACCAGACCACCTGACCTGCCTCTTGAACAATCTGTATGCAGGTCAGGAAGCAACAGTTAGAACTGGACATGGAACAACAGACTGGTTCCAAATAGGAAAAGGAGGATGTCAAGGCTGTCTATTGTCACCCTGCTTATTTAACTTCTATGCAGAGTACATCATGAGAAACGCTGGACTGGAAGAAACACAAGCTGGAATCAAGATTGCCAGGAGAAATATCAATCACCTCAGATATGCAGATGACACCACCCTTATGGCAGAAAGTGAAGAGGAACTAAAAAACCTCTTGATGCAAGTGAAAGAGGAGAATGAAAAAGTTGGCTTAAAGCTCAACATTCAGAAAACGAAGATCATGGCATTCGGTCCCATCACTTCATGGGAAATAGATGGGGAAACAGTGGAAACAGTGTCACACTTTATTTTGGGGGGCTCCACAATCAGTGCAGATGTTGACTTCAGCCATGAAATTAAAAGACGCTTACTCCTTGGAAGAAAAGTTATGGCCAATCTAGATAGCATATTCAAAAGCAGAGACATTACTTTGCCGACTAAGATCCGTCTAGTCAAGGCTATGGTTTTTGCAGTAGTCATGTATGGATGTGAGAGTTGGACTGTGAAGAAAGCTGAGCACTGAAGAATTGATGCTTTTGAACTGTGGTGTTGGAAAAGACTCTTGAGAGTCCCTTGGACTGCAAGGAAATCCAACCAGTCCATTCTGAAGGTCAGCCCTGGCATTTCTTTGGAAGAAATGATGCTAAAGCTGAAGCTCCAGTACTTTGGCCACCTCATGCGAAGAGTTGACTCATTTGAAAAGATTCTGATGCTGGGAGGGATTGGGGGCAGGAGAAGAAGGGGACAACAGAGGATGAGATGGCTGGATCGCATCACTGACTAGATGGACATGAGTCTGAGTGAACTCTGGGAGTTGGTGATGGACAGGGAGGCCTGGCATGCTGTGATTCATGGGGTCGCAAAGAGTTGGGCACGACTGAGCAACTGAACTGAATTGAACTGAACTGAAAGTCACTCCAAACCCACTGACATCTCATAACTCATTACTGGAAACCTCATTGTATTCCAGAAAGAAGAAATCCAGATCCACCCACCAGAACACCAACAAAAGCTTTCCTAACTAGGAAACCTTGAGAAGCCACCTGTACAACCCCACCCACAGTGAGGAAACTCCATAATAAAGAAAACTCCACAAACTGCCAGAATACAGAAAGGTCACCCAAAACACAGCAATATAAACAAGATGAAGGGACAGATATATACCCAGCAGGGAAAGAAACAGGATAAATGCCCACCAAACCAAACAAAAGAGGAAGAGATCAGGAATCTACCTGATAAAGAATTCCAAATGACAGTGAAAATGATCCAAAATCTTGAAATCAAAATGAAATGACAGAAAAATAGCCTGGAGATAAGGATTGAAAAGATGCAAGAAAGTTTTAACAAGGACCTAGAAGAAATAAAAAAGAGTCAATATATAATGAATAATGCAATAAATGAGATTAAAAAATAAAAACTCTGGAGGAAACCAACAGGAGAATAACGGAGGCAGAAGATAGGATTAGTGAGGTAGAAGATAGAATGGAAGAAATAAATGAATCAGAGAGGAAAATAGAAAAAAGAATTAAATAAATGAGGACAATCTCGGAGATCTCTGGGACAATGTTAAACGCCCCAACATTCGAATCATAAGAGTCCCAGAGAAGAAGACAAAAAGAAAGACCATGAGAAAATACTTGAGGAGATAATAGTTGAAAACTTCCCTAAAATGGGGAAGGAAATAATCACCCAAGTCCAAGA
Organism: Oryx dammah; assembly: GCF_014754425.2. NCBI lineage: Eukaryota > Metazoa > Chordata > Mammalia > Artiodactyla > Bovidae > Oryx > Oryx dammah. Next base: position 68,096,083 of record NW_024070207.1, read on the forward strand.
AACCCAGAGAGTCCCAAACAGAATAAACCCAAGGTGAAACACCCACAGACACATATTAATCAAATTAACAAAGATCAAACACAAAGAACAAATATTAAAAGCAGCAAGGGGAAAACAATAAATAACACACAAGGGGATTCCCTTAAGGATAACAGCTGATCTTTCAATAGAAACTCTTCAGGCCAGGAGGGAATGGCAGGACATACTTAAAGTGATGAAAGAAAATAACCTACAGCCCAGATTACTGTACCCAGCAAGGATCTCATTCAAATCTGAAGGAGAAATTAAAAGCTTTACAGACAAGCAAAAGCTGAGAGAATTCAGCACCACCAAACCAGCTCCTCAACAAATGCTAAAGGATCTTCTCTAGACAGGAAACACAGAAAGGTGTATAAACCTGAACCCAAAACAATAAAGTAAATGGCAACAGGATCATACTTATCAATAATTACCTTAAACATAAATGGGTTGAATGCCCCAACCAAAAGACAAAGACTGGCTGAATGGATACAAAAACAAGATCTCTATGTATGTTGTCTACAAGAAACCCACCTTGAAACAAGGGACACATACAGACTGAAAGCGAAGTGCTGGAAAAAGATATCCCATGCAAATAGAGACCAAAAAAAAGCAGGAGTAGCAATACTCATATCAGATAAAATAGACTTTAAAACAAAGGCTGTGAAAAGAGACAAAGAAGGACACTACCTAATGATCAATGGATCAATCCAAGATGAAGATATAACAATTATAAATATATATGCTCCCAACAGAGGAGCACCACAATATGTAAGATAAATGCTAACATGTCTGAAAGGGGAAATTAACAATAACACAGTAATAGTGGGAGACTTTAATACCCCACTGACACCTATGGACAGATCAACTAAACAGAAAGTTAACGAGGAAACACAAACTTTAAATGATACAATAGACCAGTTAGACCTAATTGATATCTATAGGACATTTCACTCCAAAACAATGAATTTCACCATTTTCTCAAGTGCACACAGAAACTCCTCTGGGATAGATCACATCCTGGGCCATAAATATAGCCTTGGTAAATTTTAAAAAAATGGAAATCATTCCAAGTATCTTTTCTGACCACAATGTAGTATGATTAGATCTCTATAACAGGAGAAAAACTATTAAAAATGCCAGCATATGGAGGCTGAACAACACACTGCTGAATAGCCAACAAATCACAGAAGAAATCAAAAAAGAAATCAAAATATGCATAGAAATGAATGAAAATGAAAACACAAGAACCCAAAACCTGTGGGACACTGTAAAAGCAGTGCTAAGGGGAAGGTTCATAGCAGTACAGGCATACCTCAAGAAACAAGAAAAAAGTCCAATAAATAACCTATCTCTACATGTAAAGCAACTAGAAAAGGAAGAACTCCAGGGTTAGTAGAAGGAAAGAAATCTTATTGCAGCCATGAAATTAAAAGACGCTTACTCCTTGGAAGAAAAGTTATGACCAACCTAGATATCATATTGAAAAGCAGAGACATTACTTTGCCAACATAGGTCCATCCATTCAAGGCTATGGTTTTTCCAGTGGTCATGTATGGATGTGAAAGTTGGACTGTGAAGAAGGCTGAGCACCAAAGAATGGATGCTTTTGAACTGTGGTGTTGGAGAAGACTCTTGAGAGTCCCTTGGACTGCAAGGAGATCCAACCAGTCCATTCTAAAGGAGATAGTCTTGGGTGTTCTTTTGAAGGACTGATTCTAAAGCTGAAACTCCTATTCTTCAGCCACCTCATGCGAAGAGTTGACTCATTGGAAAAGACTCTGATGCTGGGAGGGATTGGGGGCAGGAGGAGAAGGGGACAACAGAGGATGAGATGGCTGGATGGTATCACTGACTTGATGGACGTGAATCTGAGTGAACTCCAGGAGTTGGTGATGGGCAGGGAATCCTGGTGTGCTGCAATTCATGGGGTCGCAAAATGTCAGACACGACTGAGTGACTGAACTGAACTGAACTGAACTGAAATGCAAAAGAAACAAAAGAGACCATAGCAAAAATCAAGAAAGCCAAAAGCTGGTTCTTTGAGAGGATAAATAAAATTAACAAACCATTAGCCAGATTCATCAAGAAACAAAGGGATAAAATTTAAACCAATAACATCAGAAATGAAAATGGAGAGATCACAACAGACAACACAGAAATACAAAGGATCATGAGAGACCACTATCAGCAATTATATGCCAATAAAATGGACAACTTGGAAAAAATGGACAAATTCTTAGAAAAGTACAATTTTCCAAAACTGAACCAGGAAGACATAGAAAATCTTAATAGACCTATCACAAGCACTGAAATAGAAACTGTAATCAAAAATCTTCCAGCAAACAAAAGCCCAGAGCCAGACGGCTTTACAGCTGAATTCTACCAAAAATTTAGAGAATAGCTGACACCTATCCTACTCAAACTCTTCCAGAAAATTGCAGAGCAAGGTAAACTTCCAAACTCATTCTATGAGGACATCACCCTAATACCAAAACCTGCCAAAGATGCCACACAAAAAGAAAACTATAAGCAATATCACTAATGAACATAGATGCAAAAATCCTTAATAAAATTCTAGCAATCAAAATTCAACAACACATTAAAAAGATCATACATCATGACCAAGTGGGCTTTATCCCAGGGATGCAAGGATTCTTCAATATCCACAAATCAATCAACGTAATACACCACATTAACAAATTGGAAAATAAAAGCCATATGATTATCTCAATAGATGCAGAGAATGCCTTTGACAAAATTCAACATCCATTTATGATAAAAACCCTCCAGAATGCAGGAATAGAAGGAACATACCTCAACATAATAAAAGCTATATATGACAAACACACAGCCAACATTATCCTCTATGGTGAAAAATTGAAAGCAATTCCCCTAAAGTCAGGAAAAAGACAAGGGTGCCCACTCTCACCACTACTATTCAACATAGTTTTGGAATTTTTGGCACAGCAATCAGAGCAGAAAAAGAAATAAAAGGAATCTGGATTGGAAAAGAAGTAAAACTCTCACTGTTTGCAGATGACATGATCCTCTACATAGAAAACCCTAGAGACTCCACCAGAAAATTACTAGAGCTAATCAATGAATATAGTAATGTGGCAGGATATAAAATCATCACACAGAAATCCCTTGCATTCCTATACACTAATAATGAGAAAAAGAGAAATTAAGGAAACAATTCCATTCACCATTGCAACAAAAAATAAAATACTTAGGAGTATATCTACCTAAAGAAACAAAGGACCTACATATAAAAAACTATAAAACACTGGTGAAAGAAATCAAAGAGGACACTAATAGATAGAGAAATATACCGTGTTCATGGATTGGAAGAATCAATATAGTGAAAATGAGTATACTCCCCAAAGCAATCTATAGATTCAGTGTAATCTTTATCAAGCAACCAAGATTATTTTTCACAGAGCTAGAACAAATAATTTCACAATTTGCATGGAAATACAAAAAACCTCGAATAGCCAAAGCAATCTTGAGAAAGAAGAATGGAAATGGAGGAATCAACCTGCCTGACTTCAGGTTCTACTACAAAACCACAGTCATCAAGACAGTATGGTACTGGCACAAAGACAGAAATATAGATCAATGGAACAAAATAAAAAGCCCAGAGCTTTCTAAATCCATGCACCTATGGACCCCTTATCTTTGACAAAGGAGGCAAGAATATACAAATGAGAAAAGGCAATCTCTTTAACAAGTGGTGCTGGGAAAACTGGTCAACCATTTGTAAAAGAATGAAATTAGAACACTTTCTAACACCATACACAAAAATAAAATGGATTAAAGATCTAAATGTAAGACCAGAAACTATAAAATTCCTAGAGGAGAACATAGGCAAAACACTCTCCGACATAAACCACAGCAGGATCCTCTATGAGCCACCTACCAGAATATTGGAAATAAAAGCAAAAATAAACAAATGGACATAATTAAAAGTAAAAGCTTCTGAACAACAAAGGAAACTCTAAGCAAGGTGAAAAGACAGCCTTCAGAATGGGAGAAAATAATAGCAAAGGAAACAACTGACAAAGAACTAATCTCAAAAATATACAAGTAACTCCTGCAGCTCAATTCCAGAAAAATAAATGACCCAGTCAAAAAATGGGCCAAAGAATTAAACAGACATTTCTCAAAAGAAGACATACAGATGGGTAACAAACATATGAAAAGATGCTCAACATCACTCATTATCAGAGAAATGCAAATCAAAAGCACAATGAGGTACCATTTCACGCTAATCAGAATGGCTGCTATCCAAAAGTCTACACGCAATAAATGCTGGAGAGGGTGTGGATAAAAGGGAACTCTCTTACACTATTAGTAGGAATGCAAACTAGTACAGCCACTATGGAGAATAGTGTGGAGATTCCTTAAAATACTGGAACTAGAACTGACATACGACCCAGCAATCCCACTGCTGGGCATACACACCGAGGAAACCAGAATTGAAAGAGACACATATACCCCAGTGTTCATCGCAGCACTGTTTATAATAGCCAGGACATGGAAGCAACCTAGATGTCCACATGCAGATGAATGAATAAGAAAGCTGTGGTACATATACACAGTGGAGTATTACTCAGCCATTAAAAAGAATACATTTGAATCAGTTCTAATGAGGTGGATGAAACTGGAGCCTATTATACAGAGTGAAGTAAGCCAGAAAGAAAAACACCAATACAGTATAGTAACACATATATATGGAATTTAGAAAGATGGTAACAATAACCCTGTATGTGAGACAGGAAAAGAGACACAGATGTATAGAACAGTCTTTTGGACTCGGTGGGAGAGGGAGAGGGTGGGATGATTTGGGAGAATGGCATTGAAACATGTATAATATCATATATGAAACGAATCTCCAGTCAGGTTTGATGCATGATACAGGATGCTCGGGGCTGGTGCACTGGGGTGACCCAGAGGGATGGTGTGGGGAGGGAGGTGGGAGGGGGGTTCGGGATGGGGAATACGTGTACACCCATGTTAGATTCATGTTGATGTATGGCAAAACCAATACAATATTGTAAAGTAATTAAAAAAAAAAGTTGTAGGGGGAAAAAAAAGTGTCCAAGATTGAAAAATGATAGGAGAGTCCAAATGATACCTTTGAGTTCTGGACACATATAGGACGCTTAGAGACAAATGATGGTCATCTGAGAAAAGTGAATGTGCAAACCTAGATGAAGTGAGGCAGCTTGATTATAGCAGGAATGGCATGGGGCAGTCAATTAGGAAACCTAGGTTTATGCTACTTCGGTTGTGCACTCGGTTTATGACTGGAAAAATTTACCCTCTCTAAGCCCCACTAACCCTCATCTATGAATGAGGATACTCTTTGGTTAGGTGACCAGCTTTCAAACTACTCTGTGGTATATTACAGATGTGGAAAGCCCCATCAGGGCCTGCTGAAGTGGAGGTGGATGGGAGAGCTATTGGTCATCCCCTTGCTTCAACAGAGTCACTCACTGGGCTAGATAGTATCTGAAATGCCTGCTAGCCCAGACACTTTGACTCTGGTTATCTGAAAACAGCACTGGGAACCTTTACTCACCTCTCCTTATAGCTTATTAAAGAATTTGAGGAGGTTTCCTGAGTAATATGGGTATCACAGAGTTGAGGAAGGAACAAAAGGAAAAGGCTGTACCATATGGCGCTGTCAGTTTTCTCCGTTATTACACAGATCAGGAAAGGAGAATCCTCAGTCTTAGGGGTCAGAGCAGCTTCTGTGATGCTGGTTATCAAACACTGGGACTTTTCAATTGAGTGAAGTTTGACTGTTGTTAATATTTTCCACTAGTGTAGCTTTGGCACTCAGGCTGAAATACTGTAGAACAGCTAGGCTTTAGTTAACAAGCCAGTGCTACCCCATTCATGGGAATAGGGCAACTCATACGGACTACCATATACACAGGTCTTTTGAGTTGATCAGTTTCTTAGTGGGATTTGAGTACTCCAGACTAAAAGTACACAGTTACTAGTCCCTTTTTTGTAGCTGCTTGTGAAGAGTAGAGGATAGTCAGATCAAAGAGCAGGTATAGTAATTCCTTATCTACATATGCTACATTGTGTTTTACATAATTCTCTTCAATCAAGGCTCTCAGTTGAGCTTCACATGAATCCTGCGGGATTGACAGGGGTTGGATCCTTATTCTCATTTTATAGATCCCACTTCTTTATCTTCTAAGGACTAGCTTGAGCTTTACCTCCTTTACAGTAGTTCCATTGTTATATCATCCCTCCACTGCCCCTCAACCATAGTACTTAAACTGTATATTCCATGTGTAGTCATCTCATTATTCCTATTTGAGTTTTCATGTTTGTGTTAGATGTTTATGTTCCCCCCAACAAGTCACCGTCATTGCTAAGAAAACCTTCTTTTCCCCTGCTTCAGCTTTTACTGCCCTCCCTATGGTCTACGGGTTTACTCTCAACAAAGAAGCTATCCTCTTAAGTTATAAATCAGATCATAACACTTCCTATGATAAAAATGTTGCAGTGTTTCCCAGCGTTTCACTCAGAGTAGTATTCAAATTCTTAACAGTGGCCTACAAGGTCCTTCCATACTCTTCACCCTACTTGCAACTTCTCTGATTTCCTCTCTTAATACTCGCCCTTTGCTTGCTTTGCTTCAACCACATTAGCTTCCTTGCATTTCCTTGCATACCTACAGTACATTCCTTCTCAGGGATTCTGTACTTTCTGTTTCTGATACCTGGAATTATCTTCCCCTCAGATATGTGGTTGGGTCCTTCACTTCCTTCCTAATCAAATGTTACTTTACAAAAGAGGCTTTTCTTTATGTGAATTAGTATTTGCTCTCCTTTATTATTTTTCATTGTGCCCACTGACATACTATGATTTTGCTTATTTATTTGATTTTGGTCTATCTCTCCTCAGTAGAATATGAGTTGCTTGAGAACAAGGACTTTGTTCTGTTCAATGCTATATTTCTAGCTTCTAGAACAGTACTTGGCACATTGTAGACATTAAAAAAATTCTGTTGAGTAAATAAATAAACAAGACCATCATAACCTAAGGAAAAATACTTTTCAATTCCCCCATTCATGTTCCTCATGATAAACATACTTGTATTAATAGAACAATGAAAGTTAGAGCAGAAGCAGGCCTTAGAGACCTCCTTGTTTACCTCCCTCATGTAACAGAAGACTGAGGAGAAATATTTTGCTTAGGGTCATTCATCAAGTTGTTGGCAGTAAGAAGAAGATTTCAAGTCATCTAAGCTTAGATTCACAACTTTTTATACTGTAGCATTCTAGACACAAAAATTAATCCTATTTTTAAAATACAGGGCAAAGGAAAGGCACCGTCAATCTGGAGAAGGAAGCTTTAGGCATATTAATGTGGAGGTGGAAGAATTTGGCTTTTCTGTAAACAAGAGTTTCCTTGAATATTTTTCTCTCTTGTTTTGGAGGGCAATAACAACTAGACCATGTATTACATAAATGCCTGACCATAAATGACAGTCATTCACTAATCAATTAGCAAGCCTTTTTAAATGCCTCACATGTGCTTAGATCTGTTCTAGATGCCTCAGTTCAGTTCAGTCGCTCAGTCGTGTCCGATTCTTTGCAACCCCATGAATCACAGCACGCCAGGCCTCTCTGTCCATCACCAACTCCCACAGTTCACTCAGATTCATGTCCATTGAGTCAGTGACACCATCCAACCATCTCATCCTCTGTCGTCTCCTTCTCCTCCTGCCCCCAATCCCTCCCAGCATCAGAGTCTTTTCCAATGAGTCAAACCCCTGCATGAGGGGGCCAAAGTACTGGAGTTTCAGCTTTAGCATCATTCCTTCCAAAGAAATCCCAGGGTTGATCTCCTTCAGAATGGATTGGTTGGATATCCTTGCAGTCTTAATTTCATGGCTGAAGTCAACATCTGCACTGATTGTGGAGCCCAAAAAGATAAAGTCTGACACTGTTTCCACTGTTTCCCCATTTATTTCCCATTAAGTGATGGGACCAGATGCCATGATCTTCGTTTTCTGAATGTTGAGCTTTAAGCCAACTTTTTCACTCTCCTCTTTCACTTTTATCAAGAGGCTTTTTAGTTCCTCTTCACTTTCTGCCATAAGGGTGGTGTCATCTGCATATCTGAGGTTATTGATATTTGTCCCAGCAATCTTGATTCCAGCTTGTGCTTCTTCCAGTCCAGCGTTTCTCATGATGTACTCTGCATAGAAGTTAAATAAGCAGGGTGACAATAGACAGCCTTGATGTACTCCTTTTCCTATTTGAAACCAATCTGTTGTTCCATGTCCAGCTCTAACTGTTGCTTCCTGACCTGCATACAGATTTCTCAAGAGGCAGGTCAGATGGTCTGGTATTCCCATCTCTCAGAATTTTCCACAGTTTCTTGTGATCCACACAGTCAAAGGCTTTGGCATAGTCAATAAAGGAGAAATAGATGTTTTTCTGGAACTCTCTTGCTTTTTCCATGATCCAGCAGATGTTGGCAATTTGATCTCTGGTTCCTTTGCCTTTTCTTAATCCAGCTTGAACATCAGGAAGTTCATGGTTCACATATTGCTGAAGCCTGGCTTAGAGAATTTTGAGCATTACTTTACTAGCATGTGAGATGAGTGCAATTGTGTGGTAGTTTGGGCATTCTTTGGCATTGCCTTTCTTTGGGATTGGAATGAAAACTGACCTTTTCCAGTGCTGTGGCCACTGCTGAGTTTTCCAAATTTGCTGGCATATTGAGTGCAGTACTTTCACAGCATCATCTTTCAGGATTTGAAATAGCTCAACTGAATTCCATCACCTCCACTAGCTTTGTTCATAGTGATGCTTTCTAAAGCCCACTTGACTTCACATTCCAGGATGTCTGGCTCTAGATGAGTGATCACACCATCGTGATTATCTGGATCATGAAGATCTTTTTTGTACAGTTAATATAAAGATGTTCAGCTCTGATTCCTACTTTCTAAGAGCAGACTAGCAATGGAGGCAAGACTCACTTGCCTGAGACAAGCAGATATCAATATGTGAGATATAGACAACAAGCATTATAAAGAATAACAGGAGATCACTGAGGGCTGAGGGCATCCTTGGTGGCTCAGTGGTAAAGAGTCTCAGGGGTAAAAAGCCTGCCAATACAGGAGATGCAGGTTCAATCCCTGGGTTGAAAAGATTCCCTGGTGAAGATCCCTGGAGAAGGAGATGGCAACCTACTCCAGTATTCTTGCCTGGAAAATCCCATGGACAAAAGAGCCTGGCAGGATACAGTCCATGGGGTCACAAAGAGTTGGACATGACTTTGCAACTAAAGAACAGCAACAACAATGACTGAGGGCTGAAATATTCCAAGAAGTCATTATGGAAGAAAGGAGACATCTTTCCACTTATTTCAGACGGCATTTCTTGTAAGTTTTTTGTCTTCCTTCATTCAGAAATGTTCTTTTACACCCATGGGCCTGACCCTATCTACATGGTTTTTCAGGGGAGGATGATGTGTTTGATCTAGTTACTTACCTCTCTTTTTGCTCTCTCAGATGGAGTCTGCTATCAGTTCAATACATGTTTACTGAACACCCTGTAGGTAACAGGCATTGAGCCAGTGGCTTGCAATAAAAAGATGAATATGCTATGGTTGCTTACCTTGAGTAGGTCAAAGTCTAACAGTGTAGGTAAATATGCACAGAACTTTACAACATAATTCTGATTAAAAAATAGTTTATTTATATCCTTCTTCATTTATAAAATGGATTTGAGGTGGTGAACATGGTAAGTTTTGCTCATGAATAAATTTTAATGAGAGCCCCGATGAAAGAAGGAATGATATGGAGTGAATTGGCCAAAGACTCCTAGATTATTTGATATTTTAATTTAACTCAAAGGATGATTAGGAGTTTTCTAGGGAATTGGGGATTGGAGGTGTGGGTGGGGGGAGTCATTCCAGACAAATGGAACATCACACAATGTAGGGGTTTTCTGGCTTGTTTAGAAAATGGCTTTTCTGTGTCTCAAGCAGATATGGTAAATGCCTGGGATGATCAGCACTATTGGCTCCTCCCATATCCATGGCAGAAATTTTAATCAGACATATAATTTTTTTTTCCAAGTGAGCCTAGATATGGCTTAGAAGGAATAATCCTAAGCACAGTGTTCCAAATGTCTACTTGTAGTCAATATATGTTGAATCATGAGATGAAATATATATGCCATCCTTGGCTGACCTGCAATGCTTTTTAAAACTATATATTTTCAGGAACCAGAAACTTATTGGGAATCTAAGCTTTTAACAAGCTTCCCTTGCCCTCCCCCTCGCCCTCATGATTCTGATGTAGTGAGTTCATGGATCTGTATTTGGTAGCTACTGTGCTGTATTACATCGAGCTTCCCCAGTGGCTCAGTGGGGGAATCTCCCTGAAATGCAGTAGCTGCAGGAGATGAGGGTTCAATCCCTGGGTCAGGAAGTTTCCCTGAAGTGGGACATGGCAACCGATTCCAGTATTCAGTTCAGTTCAGTCACTCACTCGTGCCCAACTTTTTGCAACCCCATGAATCGCAGCACGCCAGGCCTCCATGTCCATCACCAACTCCCGGAGTTCACTCAGACTCACATCCATCAGGCCAGTGATGCCATCCAGCCATCTCATCCTCTGTCGTCCCCTTCTCCTGCCCACAATCCTCCCAGCATGAGTCGTTTCCAATGAGTCAACTTTTCGCATGAGGTCACCAAAGTACTGGAGTTTCAGCTTTAGCATCAGTCCTTCCAAAGAACACCCAGGACTGATTTCCTTCAGAATGGACTGGTTGGATCTCCTTGGAGTCCAAGGGATTCTCGAGTCTTCTCCAACACCACCGTTCAAAAGCATCAATTCTTTGGTGCTCAGCCTTCTTCACAGTCCAACTCTCACATCCATACATGACCACTGGAAAAACCATAGCTTTGACTAGATGGACCTTTGTTGTTATTTCCTGGAAAATCCCATGGACAGAGGAGCCTGGGGGGCTATAACTCATAGGGTCTCAAAGAGTTGAACGTGACTGAAGTGACTTAGCATGCATACACACACTATATCGTGTTACTAAATTTAGATTTTTCTCTTGCTACCAGAAATTTTAAATCATAAGAGTGGTCTGCATTTCAGAAAGTTGCCTGGAAAAGTTGGTGACATGGAGATTGTTTAGTATTAACTGTAATATTTTAAGCAGAGATGATGAATGTCTAGGAAGAGAGTAAATTGGAAAGACTAACAGAGGTAGGTAATATAAAAGTAGTTAAGTGCTAGAAGGTGATTTTGGGGATACCAAAGAGGGAGAAACAACTTGCAGGTGAAAAGTAGGGTGTTTGATATGTAGAGAAATTTTTATAAAGATAAAATTTGAGCCAAGCCTTGAAGGATAGTTAGTACTAGACATTGAGAAGAAAGAAGGTGGTTACAAGAGTTTGACAAGGATATAGGGATACATGATATAAGGACATAGGGTATAAAGATATAGCAGTAGTAATTGGCCAAAGCAGGTTTAAATCCATATCTTCTACCACTATCTCTAACTCCTAAATATTTCCACATCACAAGGAGGTATATCAAGGGTTTAAAATGGCATTGAATCCAACCGATATCTCTAATTCATTCTTTTGAGGGTTATTTAACAATAATTAATTTCAACAAACACTTTCTGAGCACCTATTCTAATTTAGGGACTATATTAAGTCCATGGGGTGCAGACTGAGGAAACACATTTCTTATGCTCAAAGAGCTCACAGTTTAGTGGGAAAGACAGACACATGTATAGTTAATCACAAGCCAATACGAGCAATGATAATGGAAGAATGTGTATAGCACTCTGGAAATTCAGAAGGGACAAGTACTGTAGAGAGAAGAATTGGCTATTAGAAAAGGCTGAAACCCTCAGTTAACACAGTTAAATTGTTATGGAAGAACTGCAGATTTGGAGATGTTGAAGAGGGCAAAGAACTGAATGCATATATTTTGAGGGTCTTTCTAAAAATACTTTTGTACTTCTCTGATTAGAGAGTTGGCTGCATTTGTCGTGGCCTTTACTGTGATGCTTCTGTCTGGGTTGGGTTCAGTGGGGCCCACAGCTTATCCCAGCAACTCTTGATTGACTTATGCCAGGTCTGGTGCAACAGGTGTTGGATACTGGATCAGTAGACAGAGTATTACCATTTGTAGTTCTCCATGTGCTTGGATTAGAGTGGATCAGGTCCACGAGCCTTTGGAGTCTGCAGTAAGAATAGGGTCTGCCAGCCATCATTCTGCTATCCAGAGGAAGGAGAACTGAGCTAACATTGACTGAATATTTAAAATTTCAATTCAGTTCAGGTGAAAGCATTCTTATGGAGTATCTCCTATGTGCTAGTCTTTTTTCAGTTCAGTTCAGTTGCTCCTGTACAATGTCATGAACCTCTGTCCATAGTTCTTCAGGTACTCTATCTATTAGATCTAATCTATTTGTCACTTCCACTGTATAATTGTAAGGGATTTGATTTAGGTCATACCTGAATGGTCTAGTGGTTTCCCCTACTTTCTTCAGTTTAAGTCTGAATTTTGTGAGGAAGAGTTCATGATCTGAGCCACAGTCAGTTCCTGGTCTTGTTTTTGCTGACTGTGTAGAGCTACTCCATCTTTGGCTGCAAATATAATCAATCTGATTTCAGTATTGACCATCTGATGATGTCCATGTGTAGTGTCTCCTCTTGTGTTGTTGAAAGAGGGTATTTGCTATGACCAGTGCATTCTCTCAGCAAAACTCTGTTAGCCTTTGCCCTGCTTCATTCTGTACTCCAAGACCAAACTTGCCTGTTCCTCCAGGTATTTCTTGACTTTCTACTTTTGCATTCCAGTCCCCTATCATGAAAAAGACATCTTTTGGGGGTGTTAGTTCTAGAAGGTCTTGTAGGTCTTCATAGAACCGTTCAACTTCAGCTTCTTCAGTTTTACTGGTTGAGGCATAAACTTGGATTACTGAGATATTGAATGGTTTGCCTTGGAAATGAACAGAGATCATTCTGAAATTTTTGAGATTGCACCCAAGTCTTTTGATGACTTTTTGATGGCTCTTTTGATGACTACTTCATTTCTTCTAAGGGATTCTTGCTCACACTTGTAGATATAATGGTTGTCTGAGCTAAATTCTCCTATTCCAGTCCATTATAGTTCACTAATTTCTAAAATGTCAATGTTCACTGTTGCCATCTCCTGTTTGACCACTTGGAATTTACCTTGATTCATGGACCTAACATTCCAGGTTCCTATGCAATATTGTTCTTTGCAGCATTGGACTTTACTTCCACCACCAGTCACACCCACAACTGGGTGTTGCTTTTGCTTTGGCTCCATCTCTTCATTCTTTCTGGAGTTATTTCTCCACTGATCTCCAGTAGCATATTGGGCACCTACTGACCTGGGGAGTTCATCTTTTGGTGTCATGTATTTTTGCCTTTTCATGCTGTTTATGGGATTCGCAAGGCAAGAATACTGCAGTGGTTTGCCATTCCCTTATCCAGTGGACTACGTTTTGTCAGAAGTCTCCACCATGACCCGTCCATCTTGGGTGGCCCTACAAGGCATGTCTCATAGTTTCATTGAGTTTGACAAGGCTGTGATCCATGTGATCAGTTTGATTAGTTTTATGTGATTGTGGTTTTCATTATGTCTGCCCTCTGAGGAATAAATAAGATGCCTATGGAAGCTTGCTGATGAGAGAGACTGACTTTGGGGTAACCTTCAAATTGTTCTGGTGGGTGGGGCCATGCTCAGTAAATCTTCAATCTAATTTTCTGTTGATGGGCAGGGCTGTGTTCCCTCCATGTAGTTTGACCTGAGACCAAATTATGATCGAGGTAATGAAGAAAATGGCAACTTCCTTCAAAAGGTCCCATGCATGCACTGCCCCACTCAGTGCCCACAAAGCTGCAGCAGGCCACCGCCAACCGACGCCTCCACCAGAGACTCCTGGACACTCACAGGAAAGTCTGGGTCATCCTCAAGAAAAAGAAATGAAAAAAGGCAAAATGGTTGTCTGAGGAGGCCTTAGAAATAGCTGAGAAAAGAAGAGAAGCTAAAGGCAAAGGAGAAAAGGAAAGATATACCCATTTGAATGCAGAGTTCCAAAGAAGAGTAAGGGGAGATAAGAAAGCCTTCCTCAGTGATCAGTGCAAAGAAATAGAGGAAAACAATAGAATGGCAAAGACTAGAGAGCTCTTAAAGAAAATTAGAGCTACCAACGAAAAATTTCATGCAAAGATGGGCACAATAAAGGACAGAAATGATATGGATCTAACAGAAGCTAAAGATATTAAGAAGAGGTGGCAAGAATACACAGAAGAACTACAGGGAAAAGATCTTCATGACCCAGATAATCACAATGATGTGACTACTCATCTAGAGCTATACATCCTGGAATGTGAAGTCAAGTGGGCCTTAGGAAGCATCACTATGAACAAAGCTAGTGGAGGTGATGGAATTCCAATTGAGCTATTTCAAATCCTGGAAGATGATGCTATTAAAGTGCTGCACTCAATATGCCAGCAAATTTGGAAAACTCAGCAGTGGCCACAGGACCAGAAAAGGTCAGTTTTCATTCCAATCCCGAGAAAGGCAATGCCAAAGGAATGTTCAAACTACCACACAATTGCACTCATTTTACATGCTAGCAAATTAATGCTCAACATTCTCCAAGCCAGGCTTCAACAGTATGTGAACTGTGAACTTCCAGATGTTCAAGCTGGTTTTAGAAAAGGCAGAGGAACCTGAGATCAAATTGCCAACATCTGCTAGATCATGAAAAAAGCAAGAGAGTTCCAGAAAAACATGTATTCTGCTTTATTGACTACGCCATAGCCTGTGACTGTGTGGATCACAACAAATTGTGGAAAATTCTTAAAGAGATGAGAATACCAGACCACCTGACCTGCCTTCTGAGAAATCTGTATGTGGGTAAAATATTAAGACATACCATGTAAGATTTGAGGATTGCATGAGATGATCCATGTAATGCATATTAAAAAAGTTTCCAAATTTTCTTTGTTCACTGTGCCTTTAATGTAATTGTTTTGAAAATGTTTTCACAGCACCTCTAAGCCAAAAGAAATAAACATTTCTGTTTATTAAGTAATTAGGTATAAAAACTTAATGGTAGTAATTCATGCCATGTCTGACAGATGTCACTGTTTCCCTCAAATCTAAAATCTCTTAAATTACCCCCCTATGCGTTGACTATGGTACTTTGGGCTGTTTTGGTGCACAGTTTAGGAACAAAACATTGCCAAGCACATACTTGGTGCTAAGTACATAGTATTTATTATTATTGTTGTTGTAAAATGTCTCTGATTATTGTTAGAAGGGACCTGGGTACCATAAAGGAGACTCATCCAATAGTTTAACTCATGTTGCATATCTCTGAGGAGGGACACCAATCTTTTTGTTAGTAATCCCGTCTAGTCCCATGCTTCTTCCAAGTCAGCATGAACTTCCCCCAGTCTTGCGGGGAGAGTGATTTCTTTGTGAACAGACAAGAAAACTTCATTTGCAAAGCAGTGCCATTTTCTACCTTTGCCAAGATTTTCCCACTCCTCTATCCTCACTCATCAGCCAAAAGTCGCTCATTTAAAGGAGACTTCTGTATGGTAAACAAAATATTTCCTTCTGCCTGGTTTCTTGCACCCTCCTTTTCCTTCCCTTTCCTCTTCCTCCTCTCTCTTTGTCCCTCTTGACCTGTGCCTAAAACTTGGGCCCTGCCTCATTATGATTAGGGGAAGCTGGCTACTTAATTCAGAAAAATGATTGATTGAACTCTCTTTTGAGTCTTAGCTTGGCCTGTGAGCCAGCAAGAACAGTGGGTACTGAGAGCTCATTCCTACATATCTCCTTCCTCTTTCCTAAAGGAGGAAAGAAAATAAATTTAAACAAAGAGACTCCAGAAAGTGGCCTGTGGGTTTGGGTACCCTTGAGAAGCAGAGGATGGATGTGGGGGCTGTGTTGATTCTCTACCAGCAACTGAGGCCCATGGGGGATCTTTGACATTTTCCTAGAGAATAGAGTTGACTTTAGTTCTGTTTGGTTATTAAGACTCACTGAAGATAAATCTGATGTTTGAGGAATGAGAAGGAATGAAATAGCAGATCTGTCCATGCACTGTTGACTCTGGGCCTCCATGGTGCTAGCCGGCAGAGGTCGGGAGCGGCTGGCTGGCTTTTAGCCCTGGCCGGCAGCGTTTGCTTTGGCTGTTGGGGGAAAGAGCACTTTGTGGAAAGCCAGCCTTCCCATCCAAGGGCCTATTTTTGTCCTGAATTGTTTGAGTCCAGCCCAAAGGCTAAGTCCAGGATCAACAGAGGCCATGGAAAATGGGACTAGATGTCTGGCAACCAGAACTGTGGGTTTTGTCTTCCTGTACAGGGCATTCAGCCTTGAACTCATGAAAGCAGGAAATATGGGGAGCTGGGGTCCTTGTCCTATCAAGGCCAGAAATCTAGCTGCTTTTTGCTTGGTCATTGCAGCTCAGGACTGGCTAGAATATATCACAACACCTCACCCTTTCCCAAGGTATACCATCTGGGAAGGTATATGTGTGGTTAGAGCTGACATAGCTCCCAAAGTGCCTGAAGTCCTCTATGTGGGGACCTCTCCACACATTGAGGGACCACTAGATCATCAGGTCAATAACACCAATCAATCAATCAATCAGATACCATGGGAACACAGAAAAGTATCAGGTAGAATCTCCCTTTACCCCCTGGGATCTCAAGGTCTTTCTGGGGAAATAGGCCATTTTCACAAAGAAATATTTTCAACACTACACAGGTGGAGTGAGGACCATATGAATGGCACAAAGTGCTGAAGGAATTCAGAGGAGGGCAAAAGCTCTGGGAGAGATATGGATTGGGTTGTGTTCTGAAAAGTGGGTAAGAATAAACATGTGATGAGTGTTTTTCTATGCTCCTAAGGCAGAGATATTTTGAAACTGACTCAGTATATATCTTTTATTTGCTGTAGGATCCTGATCTTCAACCAGATGTGTTCAGACTGGGATACTTGTATTGAGATGTTTCTGAACCTGATTGACCAGAATGATTTGAACTTCTCAGATCACTGCTACTTGTCTAGAGGTAGAATAGAACTAGAGTGATTTCTGGAAGCATTAATCATCTCCCTCAATATTTATTTTACCCTGTCGCTTAACCCTATCTGAAGCCCAACTCTTCCACTGCCTTCAGGATGGCCAAGCAACTGTATTTGGTATTCAAGGCCTTTCACACTCTGATCCCAACCTTTTTTAACATCTGTCCTCTCATTCTTTTTGAAGACTCTCAGTAATTCCATACAAGTTAAACTTCCTTCTTATCCCTAGAAGTCACAAGAAGTGACTTCAAGTTATATGTGGGCTCAGAGGACTTTGGCACCAGTCCCCTCAATGTCTTTGAGAATTTGAGACTCTTTGTAAGGTCTCTTCACTTTTTTTTTTCATATCTAACATTCCCATTACATTCCTACTTGAGTACAGTTCTGTTGAAAACTGATTCTTTGTTGCTGTAGCCTGAGAGTCAGGAAACTTATTCTGTAAAGGGTCAGATAGTAAATATTTTAGGCTTTGAGAGCCATAAGGTCTCCTATGCAGCTATTCAACTCTGCTGTGGTAACAGGAAACCAGTCATAGATAAGTTGTAAATTAATAAGCATGGCTGTGTTCCAACAAAATTTTATTTATGGACTAAAATTTGAATTTCATATAATTTTTCACATGTCATAAAATACTTTTTTTTCAACCATTTAAAAATGTAAAAAACATTCTCAGCTCACATGCTGAACAAAAATAAACAGTGACTTGGATATGGCCCACAAGCCCAAGTTTGCCAACCTTTCTCTAGAAGACAGGACTGGACTACTGTGTGGAAATTATGGGGGAGATAGTTTGGCTGAAAAAAAATGATAAGAATTATAGGGAAATAGAACAGATTTCCCAGGAAGTTAAAATTGCTCATTTTTTTATCAAAAGTATTCAAGCACCACGGGTGAGGGATATCATAGAGGAATACCTTTGAATCTTGTGGGATCTTGGTTTTGCTGCTAAGTCTAAATAGGATTATTTTTTAGTATGAGTTTTCTTCCTCCACATAGCCATTATTTTCAAATCACTTGTTGCCTTCCTTTTAATTTTGAAAGTCTATGTGTTTGTCTCCACATTTCCCCACCTATTATTTGATGATACTGTCTCAATTTGCTCCCCAATTTTTAAATGTGTGCACATATTATTTCCCTTCCAGAAACCCAGGGATTACTGTCAAAAGGGCAAGGTTCATTAGGCAGCTGCTACTCTGTTGCCTAGCAACCATCAGAGGCAGCTTGGAATTACTACAGAGGGCTTTGTGGGAAGATGATCTGACCCAACTGGTCAGGGAGGAGTAAAGAGCAAATGAGATCATGTAAATGTCCTTTATTATTGATAAAAACAAAGTTTGATTCAGTCTTGCGGAATATCATATGCACTATTACTTTACTAAAAGAAATTTAAATTTGCTTCAAGAAATTTCAGCTTCTTTTTGCTTCCCTCCCTCCCATAGTGGTTTGACAGTGGTTTGATCCTGCTTCTTAGAACAGCATTCCCTTTCTGCAAATCCTCCACAGTAGTCTCATCTATCTCACAAACTACTAGGCCCTTTGTGTCCTTATTCTACCTTCTTCCATCCCTACCCCAGAATGGTTTGAAGACACCTGATAGAAAAGCATCCTTGTTCAGCCCTCTGTGCATCTCAATGGTTTGATCCTGTCTGGAGAGCATCAGCATCTTTCCCCCTCCTGTTTCATGCCTATGATTTAATCCTTTGTCACTGAGCATCAGTTTCTTTTAGCTCCTCCCTCAGATCTACAGTGGTTTGATCCTACCTCACAGACTATTAGGTCCTTTCTGATCCCCCTCCAGCATCACCTTTACAAATGGTATGGTCCTTAGTATCAGATCCTTTTTTGTAACTCCCACTGGTCTTCCAAGGAGATTGAAGCTGCTTCATCTCATTCCTAATTCATCTTGATCCCTTCAGTGGCTTATTCTTGCATTAGCAATGTAAAACTGGCCCAAAGGGGTCAATAGTTGCTCTTGACCAGTTCAAATATTTTCTCACAAGGGAAAATTAGTTCTGACCACTTCAAATCTATTTTGACCAATTTGAACTAATTCTATAGAACTGGAGCCTGAGGTCGATAAACCCAGGAAGATGGCTGAAGATGATTCTGATTTGAGCCACAGCAAGGAATCAGGTACTTACACAAATGTTGAAATTGATCTGAGAAGTAGCAAAGAAAACAGATCAAATGAGACAGAAAAATATAGCTGCCAGTGTCGGTTAAAGGGTGGCCCAAAAGAGACTAATTGCATCCAAACCTATTTATTTAGAGAGTTGAGAGGCCATTTTGAGGAGGTAATTCAGGATTTGGGACTCTGTTTGTTGGTATGTCTGGTAAGCAGTGTGGGAACTGATACCATCTAGCAGCCCCATCCTGCTAGAGCTCCAACTAGATTGTATGTGGGTCCAGTGCTGCCTGTAAGCCATCCCATGGGATCATTCTTTGTATCTGACTTCATTTCAGGCTGCAATTTTTAGAGTCCCAAGTCATGAATGACAACCTTTTCATCCCTTTAACTATGGATGGTCATGGTACTTTTTAGCTGTTTAGGGATGCTATTTAGATTAGAAGGAAGAACTGGTAAACCCTGAAGAAAAAGGGTTAATTACATTAGGTAAGACACGAAGTGAGTGACTTGGTTAATTGAAAATTGAGTTGAGGAATATACCTTGCAATTTTTTAGAAAGATGTATAAGAAAGGTTGAGAACAGTATCTAATTTCTCAGCTGTGGGACTGTTTATCTATCTCCTCATTACTGTGGGCTGAAGTAGAAATTGGCCTGTGTTGTCTGGTATTTCTTCCAGGTGGTTATATTTCTGTCCTTTGTGGGAACTGCACTGTGAAGGATAGGGATTTTAAAAAATGGAGGATGAAAATGAAATTTTTGTAGACTATAACATTTCTAATTTGTGCAAAATCTCTGCAGTGGGACAATGGACAGCCTGGATGCTTTGATGATAAGTGACAGAATGCTGCAAGATTGAGGGTGGGGCTGGAGCTCTGGTTTGGCACAAAATGTCTCAACATATTTTCTGCAGATGAATAAGGCTTTTGGGTTGCTTACCTGAAAGGTAAAATAGAAAGGATTCCTAGAATGGCAAAGGAACTTAGCTGTCTGGGAAGAAAACGATCTTTCTTGTGAAAGAATTGGCTTAGTATCCTGTGATTTGAAAGATGTCTTTCAGGAAGATTAACTCAGTTAGCCAGTGCCTGTTTCATGACAGGGGAGGATGGTGGCCATTTTAGTGAAAACAGCTGAATGGCACATTCTTTCTTTCTTTCTTTCTTTTTTAAATGTAAATTTATTTATTTTAATTGGAGGTTAATTACTTTACAATATTGTATTGGTTTTGCCATACATCAACATGAATCTGCCACAGGTATACACTTTCAAATGCTGAGGTATAAAAAATTAGAAAATTTGGAGTCATATAACTTAGGCTTTGAATCCTGGTTTTGCTATTTACTATGTGAATGTTGAGCAAATTATCTAACCCAAAGACTTGTTTTCCTCATTTATAAAATAAATGTCAAATGTCTTAAAAAATAGGAACCTTAGAGTTTATGCCTTTTTGAGCAAAGTAGCTGCCATTGAACATTTTTGTTTGTTTAAACTAGATTTTGTGGCAGGGATTATTTTGTGGATGTATGGAGGAAATAATGCATAATTTAGCCTAATAAAGACAAAATTTCTCTTAAAATTTTCAACAATGTTGTCCTCAAATGAAGCTGTTGAACTGTCTTGAGGAAAAAAGGAGAATTTATTCACTGAAAGGTTTTATAGACTATAAGTCACAATATGTGTGTGTGCGTGCTTAGTCACTTAGTCTCTCAGTCATGTCCGACCCTTGTGACTCCATGAACTGTAGACTACCAGGCCCCTCTGTCTATGGGATTTCCCAGGCAAGAATACTGCAGTGGGTTGCCATTTCCTTCTCTAAGTGATCTCCCCAACTCAGGGATTGAACCCGGGTCTCCTGCATTGTAGGTGGATTCTTTGCCAGATGAGCCACCAGGGAAGCTCAAAACACAGTATAGATGTGAACGATTGTTACTTTTATACTAATATGTTAATCATCATTAAAGTGACACAAAAGCAACAACATACAAAAGCCATAGCTTCCAGTGT
The DNA here is from genome assembly GCF_014754425.2 of Oryx dammah. Classification (NCBI taxonomy): domain Eukaryota; kingdom Metazoa; phylum Chordata; class Mammalia; order Artiodactyla; family Bovidae; genus Oryx; species Oryx dammah. The sequence continues at coordinate 68,117,383 of NW_024070207.1, forward strand.
TTCAGATTCACAGATATCTCTGGTTCTAGTTTAATTTCCTACTTCATCCTGGACCTGTGGCCACCAGAAGCCCTGAGATGTGGTATGCAGCATTATAAGTGGTGGTGAATAAAGGTGGGTGATGGGAGATGAGCAGATCTTATGAAAAATATAATTGATGAGTGTGGCCCATTGTGGGTATCACAATCTGTCCTGCAGTTGAAAACATCTTGAAATTGCTTTATTGCAAGGCAAGCCTGAATTACCTCACCTGGATTTGTCACCCTCCTTGAAAATAGCAGGATCAGGTACAGGAGCAATAGGAAAGGCAATGATGTAGACCTTCATGAAGGGCTACCCTGGTAGCTCAGCTGGCAAAGAATCCACCTGCAATGCAGGAGGCTCGGGTTCAATTGCTGGGTTGGGAAGATCCCCTGGAGAAGAGAACGGCTGCCCACTCTAGTATTCTGACCTGGATAATTCCATGGAGTCCATGGAGTCACAAAGAGTAGGACACAACTGAGTGACTTTCACTTTCATGAAGGTGAATGTCCTGATTCTGCCATTCAGAGATGAAGGAGATGGGAGTCGAGTCAGACAAATTGCAAAGTTGATGTCACATTGCACTTGAAAATATGTGGGTTATTTTCAAATATATTTTGATATTGATTTCTAACATAATTCCACAGGGAAAAGAGAACAGACTCTGTATAATTTCAGTACCTTTAGACCATAAAATTTTTGCATCTTGTTTTATGTCCCTGGATACGTTCCAATGTCTCTTAGTTTATAGTCTATGGGAACTTGAATCAAATTTGTATCCTGCTGTTATGTGAAAATTATATTAATATAAACCTTAATTATGTTGAATTGGTTCATAGTGCTTTTCAGGTCTACTATACCTTTCTACTTTTCTGTCTATTCTTTATATTAATTTTTGGGAGTTTGATATTGAAACTCCAACTTAAAATCTTAACTTATTTACTTAAATAGTAATAATATATAGTAGAACTGCATATAACCTTGTTCTGTATTTTTCCAAGTCTCTTGTAAATGTGTTATTATACTTCCATAATTAAAAAAAATAAAAAGTAAAAATTAAAAAATATGGGAAAAAGAAGAGATGTCTGGAGAGTGGAGTGGGCATGATTGCTATCTTCCAGTATGTGCATGGCTGTCGTAAAAAAGACAATTTTATCTGTAAAATGTGACCCCAAGGGACAGAATTAGAACTCCTAGGTGGAAGTTAAAGCAGAGCTGACTGAAGATAAAATGGGCTGTGTTAGAAGGGAATGAATTCCCTATCATAGGAAACAATTTAGCAGAAGCTGGCTGTTTACTAGGGATTAAAATTTTGCTACAAAATCTCAAATGCAGCCTTAATTGCTATAATCCAGTGGATTAAGAGAATTGTGATGGGCATTATTGAATGTTTTTGTTTAGTTGAAGGAGAGGGTGGTGACCAGAAAGGTAAACCCTGATAATAACTAGTGAATCCAAGGAAACCCTGGGGTTAGCTGGTGTTGCCTAGCCAAGGAGTACACTGAAGGAAGGAAGCATTTACTAAGTACCTAGTGTGTGCTTTGTGCTTTTACACACAGTATTTTTTTAATTTTCACAACGATTGGGTGAATTTTGTATTATTAGCATTGCCTTTATGGGCTTCCCTGGTGGCTCAGCTGGTAAAGAATCTGCCTGCAATGTGGGAGACCTGGGTTTGATCCCTGGGTTGGGAAGATCCCCTGGAGAGGGGAAAGGCTACCCACTCTGGCCTGGAGAATTCCATGGGCTATATAGTCCATGGGGTCACAAAGAGTCGGACACAACTGAGCGACTTTCACTTACAGATGAGAAAACAGGCTCAGAGAAGTTCAGTGACTTACTCAAGGTCATACAGCTAATAAGTGACTTTGGGGAAGCATATCAGAAACCCTATGTAGGGAAAAATGTGATAGAATTTCTAATTTTTACCTGATCACTTCTCCAGTTGAGTAAAGAGCTGGTATTGCCAGAGGCAAGTCAGGAGTGTGGACAAATGCGTCATGCTGGGCTGGGTGCCTGGAGTAGATGAGAATATCATGAAGATATATGATCAGTTTCTAGTCCAGCAGGTCCTGGAGGATGGTGTTGGAAGGCAGCTGAGCTATTACACAGACTAAATGGCTTGACTGTTTATTCATAATGTCTGTACTTATACGGAATGTTGTTTTCCATAGACTCTTCAAATGATACAGCTGTAAGAGGATGCAAAGATCTTCAAAGTCCAGACAATTCTATCTATTTTGAAGAATAAGAAGTTGTGATTCAGAGAGCAAAAGGGAGTTCTACTTCTTCCATATTTTGCCTCTGATAGTGTGAAGGATTTATTTTTTTAAATGTAACCTAGTGAATTTAGGATTAGAGTTTCTTAGAAAAGATTTTTTTTTCTAGGAAGGAATAACTCCCCTGTGAAGTTTGCTACTCTGTTTCAGAGCTACAAGATAAGCATGTGATCTTCTGGTTTGCTCCCCCACCCCCAATATTATAGAAGCCAGCACGTTGAAAAAACAAAACAAAACATGAGCTTTAGAGTCAGACAGATTGGATTTATTTGCCTGAACCTGTGGGAAATTAACTTATTTGAGCTTCAGAATTATTATCTTAGAAAATGGGAATAATAGTTTGATTTTAGCCATGTATACTTTGAGGTACTTGTGGAAAATCCAAGAGGAGACATTTAGGAAGGCTGAATCTCAGGAGAATGACCTAGTCTTGAGGTACAGATTTAAGAGTCAACAGCCAAGAGGAAGGCATATAAAATATAAGCATAGATAGCATTGCTTAGGCAGAGGAATCATTTTCCTCTGACAGCTCTTCACAACCTCTGATATTTGGGGTTGACAGTTATGTTATCCAGATTATTCAATTCTCTAGGCTTGACAACTCTAGATGTCTGAATTATCTTTGATAATTCTGCACTTGTCTTGAATTCCAGCCTCTTCATCAACCAAATTGTTCTTTTGGGGACATATCACATTTTGATTTCATTATTCTTGAGGTGTTCTAATGCTAAACTAGTACTCCAGGTATGGTCTGGAGTAAGAGCAAGACCATCACCTCCTTCATTCTAGACACTATACTTTTATGTGTGTGGCCTAAGGTCACAGTAGCTCATTTTTGGTCTCCATGTCTTACCACTGACTCAATCATGTATATTGTTGACTAAATTTCCTAAATCTTTTAGCAGATACTACTGACAAGCCATATTATTGACCCTCTAATCATGATATCGTGACTGTCTGTGTCAGTGAGTCTCAAACCTTAGCATGTAGAAGATTTACTTGGGAAGCTTGTTGAAAATGCAGATTCTAGGTACCCAGTCACCATATTCTCATTCAGTAGGTCTGCAATGGGGCCCAGGAATCTGTTTTTAACAAACATCTCAAGTGACTCTGATGCAGGTTGTCCTTGAAAATATTCTGAGAAATACTGACCTATGACATGGAGAAAACTATATTTGATCCATTCTATTTCCTGGTAGTGACTTGGCATCTAGCCTCATGCTTGGTCCTGCTTCATTGCAGAATGCAGCCATGAAATAGCAGTAGGATATCACCAGCCCCATCTCAGTTCTTGATATCCCATGTTTGGGTTTAGTGGGAAAGGTAAAACTTTTTTTTAACATTGCTTTTCCAAACTTTTTTTTTTTTAGAATGAAAAATTTCTAAAATTTATTTATTTAATTATTTATCAATGGATCATTTATAGAAAACTTACTTTTTTGTACTAGTATTTTTAAAATAAATTTATTCATTTTAATTGGAGGCTAATTACTTTACAATATTGTAGTGGTTTTGCCTAACATTCCCATGATCAGCCATGGGTGTACATGTGTTCCCCATCCTGAACCCCCCTCCCACCTCTCACCCCATCCCATCCCTCTGGGTCATCCCAGTGCACCAGCCCCGAGGACCCTGTCCCATGCATTGAAACTGGACTGGCGATCCATTTCACATATGCTAATACAGAGGAACCAGAGATCAAATTGCCAACATCCATGGATCATGGAAAAAGCAAGAGAGTTCCACAAAAACATTTATTTCTGCCTTATTGACTATGCCAAAGCCTTTGACTGTGTGGATCACAATCAACTGTGGAAAATTCTGAAAGAGATGGGAATACCAGACCACCTGACCTGCCTCTTGAGAAACCTATATGCAGGTCAGGAAGCAACAGTTAGAACTGATCATGGAACAACAGACTGGTTCCAAATAGGAAAAGGAGTACGTCAAGGCTGTCTATTGTCACCCTGCTTATTTAACTTCTATGCAGAGTACATCATGAGAAACGCTGGACTGGAAGAAACACAAGCTGGAATCAAGATTGCCGGGACAAATATCAGTCACCTCAGATATGCAGATGACACCACCCTTATGGCAGAAAGTGAAGAGGAACTAAAAAGCCTCTTAATGAAAGTAAAAGAGGAGAGTGAAAAAGTTGGCTTAAAGCTCAACATTCAGAAAACGAAGATCATAGCATCCGGTCCCATCACTTCATGGGAAATAGATGGGGAAAGAGTGGAAACAGTGTCAGACTTTATTTTTTTGGGCTCCAAAATCACTGCAGATGGTGACTGCAGCCAAGAAATTAAAAGACGCTTACTCCTTGGAAGAAAAGTTATGACCAACCTAGATAGTATATTCAAAAGCAGAGACATTACTTTGCCGACTAAGGTCCGTCTAGTCAAGGCTATGGTTTTTCCTGTGGTCATGTATGGATGGGAGAGTTGGACTGTGAAGAAGGCTGAGTGCCGAAGAATTGATGCTTTTGAACTGTGGTGTTGGAGAAGACTCTTGAGAGTCCCTTGGACTGCAAGGAGTTCTAACCAATCCATTCTGAAGGAGATCAGCCGTGGGATTTTGTTGGAAGGAATGATGCTAAAGGTGAAACTCCAGTACTTTGGCCACCTCATGTGAAGAGTTGACTCATTGGAAAAGACTCTGATGCTGGGAGGGATTGGGGGCAGGAAGAGAAGGGGATGACAGAGGATTTGATGGCTGGATGGCATTACTGACTCAATGGACATGAGTCTGAGTGAACTCTGGGAGTTGGTGATGGACAGGCAGGCCTGGCGTGCTGCGATTCATGGGGTTGCAAAGAGTCGGACACGACTGAGCGACTAAACTGAACTGAACTGAATATACATGTTTCAGTGCCATTCTCCCAAATCATCCCACCCTTGCCCTCTCCCACAGAGTTCAATAGACTGTTCTAAACATCTTTTGCTGTCTCGCATATAGGGTTATTGTTACTATCTTTCTAAATTCCATATATGCTTTAGTATACTGTATTGATGTTTTTCTTTCTGGCTTACTTCACTCTGTATAATAGGCTCCAGCTTCATCCACCTCATTAGAACTGATTCAAATGTATTCTTTTGTTTTAATTGTTTTTTTTTCTTTATTTTACTTTACAATACTGTATTGGTTTTGCCATACATCAACATGAATCCACCACAGGTGTACACGTGTTCCTAATCCTGAACCCCCCTCCCACCTCTCTCCCCATTTGAAACATGTATAGTATCATATAAGAAACTAATCGCCAGTCTAGGTTCAATGCAGGATACAGGATGCTTGGGGCTGGTGCACTGGGATGACCCAAATGTATTCTTTTTTAATGGCTCAGTAATACTCCATTGTGTATATGTACCACAGCTTTCTTATCTGTTCATCTGCTGATGGTAACCTAGGTTGCCTCCATATCCTGGCTATTATAAAGAGTGCTGCGATGAACATTGGGGTACACGTGTCTCTTACAATTCTGGTTTCCTTGGTGTGTATGCCCAGCAGTGGGATTGCTGTGTCACATGGCAGTTGTATTTCCAGTTTTTTAAGGAATCTCCACACCGTTCTCCATAGTGGCTGTACTACTTTGCATTCCCACCAACAGTGTAAGAGGGTTCCCTTTTCTCCACACCTCTCCAGCATTTATTTTTTCTAGACTTTTGGATAGCAGCCATTCTGATTAGCGTGAAATGGTACCTCATTGTGCTTTTGATTTACATTTCTCTGATAATGAGTGATGTTGAGCATCTTTTCATGTGTCTGTTAGCCATCTGTATGTCTTCTTTTGAGAAATGTCTGTTTAGATCTTTGGCCCACTTTTTGATTGGGTCATTTATTTTTCTGGAATTGAGCTGCAGGAGTTGCTTGTATTTTTTTGAGATTAATTATTTGTCAGTTGCTTCCTTTGCTATTATTTTCTCCCATTCTGAAGGCTGTCTTTTCACCTTGCTTATAGTTTCCTTTGTTGGGCAGAAGCTTTTAATTTTAATTAGATCCCATTTGTTTATTTTTGCTTTTATTTCCAGAATTCTGGGGGGTGGGTCATAGAGGATCCTGCTGTGATTTATGTCGGAGAGTGTTTTGCTTATGTTCTCCTCTAGGAGTTGTAGAGTTTCTGGTCTTACCTTTAGTCCTTAATCCATTTTGAGTTTATGTTTGTGTATGATGTTAGAAAGTGTTCTAGTTTCATTCTTTTACAAGTGGTTGACCAGTTTTCCCAGCACCACTTGTTAAAGAGATTGTCTTTCCTCCATTGGATATTCTTGCCTCCTTTGTCAAAGATAAGGGGTCCATAGGTGTGTGGATTTATCTCTGGGCTTTCTATTTTGTTCCATTGATCTATATTTCTGTCTTTGTGCCAGTACCATGCTGTCTTGATGACTGTGGCTTTGTAGTAGAGCCTGAAGTCAGACAGGTTGATTCCTCCACTTCCATTCTTCTTTCTCAAGATTGCTTTGTCTATTCGAGGTTTTTTGTATTTCCATACATATTGTGAAATTATTTGTTCTAGTTCTGTGAAAAATACCATTGGTAGATTTATAGGGATTGCATTGAGCTTCTAAGGTATTGAGATGGCACATTCAGGCTGTAGAGGGTGTTTGACCTGTGACTGTGGAGTCCAGCCATTCCCAGTAGCACTAGCTTCCTAAAGGCCTAATTAGTGGATTAAGGCAGTGCAGTGTCTGTGGCTAGCCAGTAACATGCAACTCCCCAGAAGAAGTGAGAGGTATGGGGGTAAGGAAGAACTCAATCACACAAAGGAGACGGAAACAACACATTCCAGGTTGAATAATTCCCAGAAAGTGTAGTGAGCTGCTATTTGTCGATGCATTTCCATGGTCTTTGCAAGAAGAGTCATGAGTAATAACATATGAAACAGTTTATCTCATTGATGCCATGAGAGGAATGTCAGGCAGTGAGGCTGAGATTTCCTTGTGTCCAGAAAACATTTTGAGGTGCCACTTTGGTTACCAAGTGGCTCCACACTTTAGATCCTGGTGGGGGAGGTATCCCGGAGGAAAAATAGTAACAGATAGAGGCTCCCAACTTGGAGGTACCTCTGAGGAAAACCAAGATAAAATAGAGAGCAGCTACAAGAATCCCCAAGCTGTCCTCTCCCAGTAACAACAGCAAACACAACAATAAAAATGATGGAGATAGCAGCTACCACTTATATAGCACTTACCTGTGCCAGGCAGTGTTTTCAACACTTTATGCATACTATTTTTCTTTCAGGATTTAACAGCAATCCTCTAACATAGGTATTAATAGCACTATTTTCCTAAAAGAACAACACTTTTTCCCAGGATTTTATCCCCATTCTACCCCTTGATATCTTCCGTCCTGGGTATATATTGAGGTAGACAGTTGCTTGTCTGAATCTTTGGAGATTGTTTTGAAAACATGATTTGGACTTTGCCTTCACAGAGATTTTTATAACATGTATGTATATATGTGTGTGTGTAAATATATAGATGATCCCTGGAAGGTAGCACAGGAACTTTTTTTTTTTCCATTTCCCCATCTTCTGCTTTCCCCCAAATAACACTGTAACACTCTTATACAAATAATAGGGTTTAGTGCAGAAGAAGGAAACATAAAAATGGAGCTTGCTGTTGAATTTTTCTTGTTTTTTTTTTTTTTTCTTGAGAGGGCTTATTGTATCTTGTCTGTGTGTATGCTAAGTTACTTCTGTCATGCCCAACTCTTTGCAACCCATGGACTGTAGCTCCCCAGGCTCCTCCTTCCAGGCAAGAATACTGATGTGGGTTGCCATGCCCTTCTCCAGGGGATCTTCTTGGCCTGGGGATCGAACCCACATCTCTTATGTCTCCTGCATTAGCAAGTGGATTCCTTACCACTAGCGCCATCTGGGAAGCCCTATTGTATCTTCAGTTCAGCTCAGTTGCTCAGTCGTGTCCGACTCTTTGTGACCCCATGGACTGTAGCATGCCAGGCTTCCTTGTCCATCACCAACTCCTGGAGCTTGCTTAAACTCATGTCCATTGAATTGGTGATGCTGTCCAACCATCTCATCCCATGTTATCCCCTGTTCCTCCTGCCTTCAATCTTTCCCAGCATCAGGATCTTTTCCAATAAGTCAACTCTTAGCATCAGGTGGCCAAAGTATTGGGGCATCAGCTTCAGCATCAGTCCTTCCAATGAACATTTAGGATTGATTTTTCTTAGGACTGACTGGTCTGATCTTCTTGCTCCAAGGGATTCTCAAGTGTCTTCTCCAACACCACAGCTCAAAAGCACCAGTTCTTCAGTGCTCAGCTTTCTTTCTGGTCCAGGTCTCATATCCATACATGCCTGCTGGAAAAATCATAGCTTTGACTATACAGGCCTTTGTCACAAAAGTAATGTCTCTGCTTTTTAATATGCTGTCTAGGTTTGTCATAGATTTTCTTCCAAGGAGCAAGCATCTTTTAATTTCATGGCTGCAGTCATCTGCAGTGATTTTGGAGCCCAAGAAAATGAAGTCTCTCACTGTTTCCATTATTTCCCCAACTATTTGCCATGAAATGATGCGAGTGGATGCCATTATCTTAGTTTTCTGAATGCTGAGTTTTAAGCCAGCTTTTTATTTATTTATTTTTAAAATTTATTAATTTTGCTTTATTTTATTTATTTATTTTTTCTCTTAATAGGCATTTTGTTTATTTATCTATATTTTCTTATTAGTGCTTTTTAATTTTTTTTTTTTACTTAACAATATTGTATTGGTTTTGCCATACATCAACATGAATCTGCCATGGGTGTACACGTGTTCCCCATCCTGAATCCCCCTCCCACTTCCCTCCCCATCCCATCCCTCTGGGTCATCCCAGTGCACCAGCCCCGAGCATCCTGTATCATGCATCAAACCTGGACCTAAGCCAGCTTTTTAAATCTCCTCTTTCACCTTCATCAAGAGGTTTTTAGTTTCTCTTCACATTCTGTAATAAGGGTGGTGTCATCTGCATATCTCAGGTTACTGATATTTGTCCTAGCAATCTTGATTCCAGCTTGTGCTTCTTTCAGCCTGGCATTTTCTATGATGTGCTCTGCATATAAGCTAAATAAGCAGGATGACAACATGTGGCCCTGATGTACTCCTTTCCCAATTTGGAACCAGTCTGTTGTTCTATGTTTGGTTCTAACTGTTGCTTCTTGACCTGCATACAGATTTCTCAGGAGGTACTTAAGGTGGTCTGGTTCCCATCTCTTGAAGAATTTCCCACAGTTTGTTGTGATTCACATAGTCAAAGGCTTTAGCATTGTCAGTGAAACAGAAGCAGATGTTTTTCTGGAGTGCTCTTGCTTTTTCTATGATCCAATGGATGTCAGAAATTTTATATTTTAAAATTTTGATCCTTTTCTAAATCCAGCTTGAGCATCTGTAAGTTCTTGGTTCACATATTGTTGAAGTTTAGCTTGGAGAATTTTGAGCATTACTTTGCTAGACTGTGAGATGAGCTACTGTATCTTATAAACATTCTAAATAGGTCCATCTGTTCAGTTCAGTCGCTCAATCATGTCCGACCCTCTGCGAACCCATGAATCGCAGCACACCAGACCTCCCTGTCCATCACCAACTCCCGGAGTTCACTCAGATTCGTGTCCATTGAGTCAGTGATGCCATCCAGCCATCTCATCCTCGGTCGTCCCCTTCTTCTCCTGCCCCCAATCCCTCCCAGCATCAAAGTCTTTTCCAATGAGTCAACTCTTTGCATGAGGTGGCCAAAGTACTGGAGTTTCAGCTTTAGCATCACTCCTTCCAAAGAAATCCCAGGGTTGATCTCTTTCAGAATGGACTGGTTGGATCTCCTTGCAGTCCAAGGGACCCTCAAGAGTCTTCTCCAACACCACAGTTCAAAAGCATCAATTCTTCAGCGCTCAGCCTCCTTCACAGCCCAACTCTCCCATCCATACATGACTACTGGAAAAACCATAGCCTTGACTAGACAGACCTTAGTCGGCAAAGTAATGTCTCTGCTTTTGAATATTCTATCTAGGTTGGTCATAACTTTTCTTCCAAGGAGGAAGCGTCTTTTAATTTCATGGCTGCAGTCACCATCTGCACTGATTTTGGAGCCCAAAAAATAAAGTCTGACACTGTTTCCACTGTTTCCCCATCTATTTGCCATGAAGTGATGGGACCGGATGCTATGATCTTCGTTTTCTGAATGTTGAGCTTTAAGTCAACTTTTTCACCCTCCACTTTCACTTTCATCAAGAGGCTTTTTATTTCCTCTTCACTTTCTGCCATAAGGGTGGTGTCATCTGCATATCTGAGGCGATTGATATTTGTCCCGGCAATCTTGATTCCAGCTTGTGTTTCTTCCAGTCCAGCATTTCTCATGATGTTCTCTGCATAGAAGTTAAATAAGCAGGGTGACAATAGACAGCCTTGACGTACTCCTTTTCCTATTTGGAACCAGTCTGTTGTTCCATGTCCAGTTCTAACTGTTGCTTCCTGGCCTGCATACAGATTTCTCAAGAGGCAGGTCAGGTGGTCTGGTATTCCCATCTCTCAGAATTTTCCACAGTTTATTGTGATCCACACAGTCAAAGGCTTTGGCATAGTCAATAAAGCAGAAATAGATGTTTTTCTGGAACTCCCTTGCTTTTTCCATGAGTATACATTCTATACTTTGTATTATAAAGAGAATAAAGTTAAACATATGTCACCTTTTCCGCCTATACTTTTATTTGAATGGGGGTTATAACTTGGTCTGCAGAGAAGGCAATGGCAACCCACTCCAGTTCTCTTGCTTGGAAAATCCCATGGATGGAGGAGCCTGGTAGGCTGCAGTCCATGGGGTCGCCAAGAGTCGGACACGACTGAGCAACTTCTCTTTCTTTTTTCACTTTCATGCTTTGGAGAAGGCAATGGCAACACACTCCAGCGCTCTTGCCTGGAGAATCCCAGGTATGGCTGAGCCTGGTGAGCTGCCGTCTATGGGTTCGCACAGAGTCAGACACGACTGAAGCAACTTAGCAGTATAACTTAGTCTGAGGTCTGCTAGGTGTTTGGTTTAACAGAAACATTCTATTTCAATTAGCCTGAGGTACCTAAACTAAATAAAACCATCATGTAGATGTCTTGCCATTCAAAAGAGTTTTCTTCACCCTTGTAATTCATTGAAACTTCTTTTTAAAATATGAGACCTCAACACACTCTTGCCCCATACCCTGGGCTAGTTTTGTCTTTGTCCTGTCATCTTTGTGAGTGCCATCTTGTCTCTTCCCTTCAAGTTGATATACCAACCACCCCCAAAATGAAAATCTTTTCCTGGTTTAACCCTTCTATACAACCTAAAACCTCTCTCTTTCCAGTCCAAGCCCCCACCCTCATTTCTAACTGGTAATCTGAAGGACTACTTATTATAGTTAAGTTTCAGGGTGAATGAAAAGTTCCTTAAGATCACTTCTTGCTTTATAAGTTTTTTGTTCACTTGAAGCAAGTATTTCACATTCCAAAGAATAACCATTCCTCTTGGCCCTCTTTCTCTACCTTCTTTAGGATTTGCAATGTCAGGGATTGAATGCACTTCTTTTTCCAGGGGAAGCTCAGGGAATTCACATTGTTTAAACCAAAGAAATGGATTATTAATGTTAACAGTGAGATATCTAGTCCTGTAGAGGCTGATTTTTGGATGAAGTCTTTCCTAGTATCCCTCACATAGATTTATCTTTGCAAACTGTAATCCCCCCAGCCCCACACTATCCCACGCCTTAGACTAGGAAAGGATCAACAAAACAGAAAGTTCATCATTCTTATGGAGCTTCCCTTGATATTTCCCCACCCCTCTGTCCACATCCCAATATTACCTTTGCCCTTTGAAGTTACCTCTCAGAGTTAACTTGCTCAGTCTGATCACTTTGAAGATTACAGCTACATAGAAAATGCCTCCAACATATAGACCATTTAAAGCCACTATGTTCATGAACTAGTGAATTCTTACAGTTCCAGGTCTTGGGTTGAAGGCTTCACCTCATGCATTTGTGTCACCCCCTACCCCAAACTAATTATGGCTGACCTGAGTCACATTGAGAAGTCTGAGAAAATCAAGCCCTTATGCTTTGCTCTAAGGCAAAACTCTATCCCTCTTGTTACTTTAAGTCCCTGATTTCAATTAACCACTTTCCTTTCTCCTGGTAAAAATTAATACCATGTTTAAGGAACTGGTCTCAAGTCCCAGTGACAATATCAGACTTTGGCTGATATATAATGAAAAACAAAAGATGGAAAGAATAACTCTCTGACACTGTATAGTGGGATCTCTACTAGTCAGCAAACTGTGCTCCAAGCCAGTACCCTAAGAGTTGGAACACCATTCCATATCAGGCTTGGTTGAAAAGGATCTCTTACTTGGAAAGATGAGACATGTTTTTAGTGGAATGGTCTTTAGCCCCTGTTATAAGCAGATGGCATGATAATGAAAGAGAGCAGTAGAAGGCTCTGGTAGGATCTAGAGTGATAATCTCTCCTCTCCCCAGCTCTAAAAATAATACAGCTTTATCTATCTCACAGAGTCTGCTTGGCCCCTGGTGTCAACCTCAACTGATAGCAACTGCAAAAGCCCTCAGCTAACTGAGTCATGTCATCATAGGGAGGCTCTGAGGTCATCTAATTCACACCATTCTTCTCTCACTCACCTCCAGCCCCCATTCAGCATTATACTTGAAATAAACTCTTAACTGCTGAATTTGTCAGGACTTGTTAGGAAAGGCTCTAGGATTATTGTTTCCATTTCTACCCACAGAAACTGGAATGCAAAAAAAGCAAAGGAATTTAGGAACCCAGCTTTACCTGTCAGCTTGACTGCACATGTGCTTAGGCTAGAAATGTCAACTTTGTAGAAAACATACCCAGACAGAGAGAAAACAGTTAAGATGAGAAAGTGAAGACAGAATGGGATCTCCAAGTAAGCTAGCCCAGTTCTTAATACTGAGTTGTAAAGCTTCTTGTGTCTTTCTGGTGCCTTCTATTTACATGAATATCTCATTTCTGACAAGGCTTTTCTTCTCAAGTTCCCTAGGTTCTGGCACATTTCTTCTTCCTGGTTCCCAATAGCTTCCTGAGTTTGAGGGCAGAGACCTTAGGATTGTGTATAAACACATATACACATTGCTCTGACAATAGGAGCTAGAAGGTCCTGGAGAAGGACTTTGTAGTCATTCTGTGCTGTGTGCTATGCTTAGTTACTTAGTTGTGTCTGACTCTTTGAATCCCGTGGACTGTATGTAGCCTACCAGGCTCCTCTGTCCATGGGGATTCTTCAGGCAAGAATGCTGGAGTGGGTTGCCATGCCTTTCTTCAGGGGATCTTCCTAACCCAGGGATCGAACCCAGGTCTCCTACAATCCTGGAAGATTGTTTACCATCCTAGCCACCAAGGAATCCCTCTCTAGACATAGCCAGTCAAAATGATTTTTACTGTGGATGCTTCTAGTTAAGAAAGGCATCAAATGTCTGATTAATGCTTTGGTATTCCAGAGAATCTCCAGTTTAAAGGCTATGACTTTTGGGATAATTGAATTTTAAAGGAAGCTCTCCTCAGATGGTAAAGAATCTGCCTGCAGTGCAGGAGACCAGGTTTGATCCGTTGGTCAGGAAGTTCCCCTGAAGAATGGAGTGGCTACCCACTCTAGTATTCTTGCCTGGAGAATTCCATGGACAGAAGAGCCTGGAGGGAAACAGTCCATAGGGTTGGTGAGCAACTAAAACACACACACACACACACACACACACACACACACATGTCAGAACTTCAAGAGTTACCACACAAGGTCATTCCTGTGAGGGAGCACAGAGTTTTACAGTGGTGTATGAAATCTAGTAGTTGACCCAAGATATTGGCAATGAAGCTGAGAGGGTAAGAAAGAGGGTATATTCTTCTTTTTGCATCTTAAAAAGCTGGCTTAAAACTCAACATTCAAAAACTAAGATCATGGCAACTGGTCCAATCACTTCATGGCAAGTAGATAGGGACAAAATGGAAATAGCGACAGACTTTATTTTCTTGGGTTCCAAGATCACTGCAGATGGTGACTGCAGCCACAAAATTAAAAGATGCTTGCTCCTTGGAAGAGAAGCTATGACAAATCTATACAGCATATTACAAAGCAGAGACATTACTTTGCCAACAAAGGTCCGTATAGTCAAAGCTATGGTTTTTCTAGTAGTCATATATGGAAGTGAGAGTTGGACCATAAAGGCTGTGTGCTGAAAAATTGATGCTTTTGAATTGTGGTGCTGGAAAAGACTCTTGAGAGTCCCTTGAACTGCAAGGATATCAAACCAGTCAGTCCCAAAGGAAATCAGCCCTGAGTATTCATTGGAAGGATTGTTGCTGAAACTGAAGCTTCAATACTTTGGCTACCTGATGTGAAGAACTAACTGACTTATTGGAAAAGACCCTGATGCTTGGAAAGATTAAGAGCGAGAGAAAAGGGAGGCAACAGAGGATGAGATGGCTGGATAGCATCATGAACTCAATGGACATGAATGTGAGCAAACTTGGGGAGATAGTGAAGGACAGGGAAGCCTGGCGTGCTGCAGTTCATGGAACTGCAGTGTCAGACATGACTTAGCAATTGAACAATAAGAACACTGTTTTACTAGTTACAATAAACTCTTCATCAATATATTTAAAATTTTAATAAAGAAAAATTTTAATAAAGGCAAAAATGTAAGAAATATTCAAAAGGAAAAAATTACTTTAAAATCATAGATATAAAGGAAAAAAGGAATAAAGAGGGAAGGAGAAAATATTTAAAGCTAACAGGAAAGAAAAACGGGGAGGGGAAAATAGGGGTAAAATGAAAATAGAAATAAAAAGGAAACTGAAGGAATTTCCCTGGTGGCTCAGTGGATAAGAATTCACCTGCCAATGCAGGAAACACAGGTTTGACCCCTGGTCTGGGAAGATTCCACATGCTGCAGAACAATTAAGCCTGTGAGACACAACTGCTGAGCCTGTGTGTTACAACTACTGAACCAGTGTGCCTACAGCCTGTGCTCTGTGACAAGAGAAGCCACTGCAATGAGAAGCCCATGCACCAGAATAAAGAGTAACCTCTGCTAGCTGCAACTAGAGAAAAGCCTGTGCACAGCAATGAAGACCCAGTGCAACCAAAAAAAAAAAAAAAAAGAATAATCAATGAACATTTTTTTTTAAAAAAAGGAGACTGAAGCAAATGTAAAAGAGGAAGAGGTAATATTAGAATATTAAACAAGTGGTAAAACAAACAAACAAAAAAGAGCATGTCAAAGGAACTCAGAACAAACCTGAAAGAATTCTCAATGGCCAAAGCTAGAATAATTGGAGCAACACAATAAGTAATGTGATAATGTGTTGCAAATAATTTATTTGGATATGTGTACCTTGTCCAGGAGATGGAGCTTAATCTCTCCCATGTTAAATGTAGACAGGGCTTAATGACCTAATAAAAAAAAATACAATATGGAAAGGAGGGAAAAATAACTTTATTGTGTAGAAATTTGGCAAACATACCTTAGCCAGGTGATCAGGTTAGCTTCAGTAGCCATAAGTCATGTTGATACTGGGTGCTCTTTTTTGATGTGATGAGAAAAGCACTTCACCTCTGTGGTCTTCCTCTCTGAAACACATTACCCCAGGCTAGTCATGAGAAAACAATTGGAAAAATCTCAATTGAGGAACATTCTATAAAATACCTTACCAATACCTCAAAACCATTAAGATCATCAAAAAACAAATCTGGAATACTATCAGAGCCAAGAGGAACCCAAGAAGACATGACAGTTGGATGTAATATAGATATATAATAGATGGGATGTTGGAACAGAAAAAAGACATTAGGTAAAAGCTAAGGAAATGTGAATAAAGTGTGGACTTTAGTTAATAATAACATATTAGAATTAGTTCATTCACTGTAACAAATGTACCATACTAATGAAAGATGTTAATGTAGGGAAAACTGGGGGTTGTGTAAATGGGAACACTTTGTACTATCTTTGTAAGTTTTCTATAAATCTAAACTGATTTGACAGTTAAAATATTACTAAAATGTTAAAAAAAGACAAGAGGCAAAAAGTGTAAAATAAAGAGAAGATAAGATTTTTAAAAAGAAAAAATATAGTGAAAGAATACTAAAAATAATATATATAACTGAGTCACTTCACTGTACAGAAGAAATTAACATAGAATTTTTAAAGAAACAATAAAGAAAAAAGGAAAGCTTTAAAAGAAAAATACTTAAATTCTAAAATAATCTAAAAAGCACCTCAAAAAATCCCCAAAAGAAAAATAAAAACATAATAAACCTAAAGAAAGAAAAAAATGGAAAAGAAAAAAATGGAAAAGAAAAATACAAAAAAAAAGAAAAACTTGTTAATAGAACAGAGAAAACAGGTAAAAAGAGAAAACCTGGAAAAGAAAAAAAAACAAACAAAAAAGGAAGAAATATACCAAAACCCCATAAAATACAAAACAACAAAATAAAAAAGAAACAAGGAAAATATGAAAATGAAAAACAAAACAAAACAAAACAAAACAAAAAACTAAAACCCCCCAAACAGAAAAGGAAATTTCCCCAAAGCACAACATAAAGGAAAAGCAATGGAAAGAAGAAGGAAAGGGAATAATAGCATCAGTAGCAGCAACAAAAACAACAAAGAAAGAAAAAAAAAAAAACATTAGAAAGGATAAAAAGAAAAAAAAATCTCAAAGGATACAAAGGACAAAAGAACGAAAAGCGGAAAAACACTTAAAGGAAAGGGAAAACCCTAATAACTATTACTATAAATAACAAAGTTAGGGAGACATAAAAAGGAATTTGCTTTTTGTGGGTAGGTGTGTGGACTGGGAGAAATACTTACAAAATTTGGCTGTCCACAGTGCCCTTTGAGAGCTGTTGAGGGAATGAAAAAGGCATGTTATTGTAATATAGGCAGACAGGCCTTTAAGTGGCCCTTTACCACCATATTAAATTTTCCCATGTGAATCTTGAAAGTTAGCTTTTATCCAAAACCTCTGAGCGCTGTTTTGTTTTACCAAGGTCTGAGAGATGAACATTTATTGAAGCATTGGTCTGAGATCTGTACTGAGGTGTGCCTATCCAGATAGAGATACTCGTTTTCTTTTCAAAGGTTATTTATTATAAATGATGGCAGATTCTATCTGCACCTCAGCTAAGTGACCACTATGTAGTTCCTCCTAGCACTGTGCTGAGTCAGAGCCCTGGAAGTTGCTAGCCATCAACCTAACAAGCAGGCAGAAGCCAGGTTTTGCCATCTGCTTAAAAAAACCGTGTGATTCTTGTCCACTTACATAAAGGGATGCAGAGATGTGGATTACCCCAAACAACCAGAATCCCAAAGAGCATTCCAAACAGTTACTATTCCAAATAGCAGGAGTCTCAAAGGCACTTTTGTTTGACATTGGAGTGTATTTTGGATTATTTTTGCTCTACTTTTAAAATTCTTTGGCTTTAGGCTGATGTTAAAATCTATTTGGACTATCAGGGTGGGTCTTGATTGAGTGGTGGAAAGTTATGGTGTCTAGGATGAAACAGTTAACCTACATAATCTGTATGTCAAGTCATCTCAAGGAGGATCACTGAAATTTGGTAATGATAAAGATGATGATGATGCTTAAGTGTTCATTTTGATACACTAGTTCAATCCTCTCAACTTTACATGGCTAAAAGTGGTAGCAAGAGATGGCTACAATGATGGGGCTGTTGGGGCACCTATAATGAGTAGCCAGGAGTCCAAGGCCTTTATAGTCCCAGTAACCTTTTAATTCCTCTGGGTCTTGGAGCCTGGTGCTTCTTGTACCTGGCACTTACAATGGTGATGCTGGGCACTTTTGGGACAGGTGGTGCATACCGCAAAATCTTTGACAAGCTGACAGATCATATCCAAAATTTCAGTTAAGATGCATACAGGGTAGAAATGTAGGGTCAAAGAAGGATTTTTGCTGCTGTTCAGTACTAAGTTGTGTCCAGCTTTTTGTAACCCTATAGACTGCAGCATGCCAAGCTACCCTGTCCTTCACTGCCTCACAGAGTTTGCTAAAATTCATGTCCATTGAGTTGAGGATGCTATCTAACCATCTCAGCCTCTGCTGAACTCTTCTTCTTTTACCTTCAATCTTTCCCAGCATCAGGGTCTTTTCCAATGAGTCAGCTCTTCATACCAAGTAGCCAAAATACCAGAGCTTCAGCTTCAGCATCAGTCCTTCCAATGAATATTCAGGGTTGATTTCCTTTAGGATGGACTGATTTGATCTCCTTACAGTCTAAGGGACTCTAAAGAGTCTTCTCTAGCACCACAGTTTGAAAGCATCAATTCTTTGGCACTCAGCCTTCTTTATGGTCCAACTCTCACATTTGTACGTGACTACTGAAAATACCATGAAGTGAAAGTGAAGTCGTTCAGGCATGTCCGACTCTTCGAGACCCCATGGACTATATTCTACCAGGCTCCCCTATCCATGGAATTTTCCAGGCAAGAGTGCTGGAATGGGTTGCCATTTCCTAAAGTGATGTCTCTACTCTTTAATACCATGTATAGGTTTGTCATAGCTATTCGTCCAAAGAGCGAGCAGCTTTTAGTTCGTGGCTGCAGTCACCATCCACAGTGATTTATGAGCCCATGAAAATAAAATGTCACTGTTTCCAATTTTTCCCTATCTATTTGCCAGGAAGTGATAGGACTAGATGTCATGATCTTAGTTTTTTTATTGGAAGGTAATTGCTTTGAAATGTTGTGTTGCTTTCTGCCATACATCAACATGAATCAGGCACAGGTATGCATATGTCCCCTCCCTTTGGAACCCCCTCAAATCTCCCTCCCCATCCCACTCCTCTAGGTGGTCACAGAGCACTTCTAGGACATGGAAGCAACCTAGATGTTCATTGACAGATGAATAGATAGAGAAATTGTGGTACATATGTACAATGGAATGTTACTCAGCTATAAAGAAAGATCTTAGTTTTTTTAATGTTGAGTTTCAAGCCAGTTCTTACACTCTTCTCTTTCAACCTCATCAAGAGACTCTTTAGTTTCTCTTCACTTTCTGCCATTAGAGTAGCATGATCTACATACATGAAGTTGCTGATATTTCTCCTAGCAAACTTGATTCCAGATTGTGATTCATCCAGTCTAGCACTTCACATGATGTACTCTGCATATAAGTTAAATAAGCAGGGTGACAATATACAGCCTTGATGTACTCCTTTCCTGATTTGGAACCAGTCTGTTGTTCCATGTCCAGTTCTAACTGATTCATTCTGAGCTGCATACAGATTTCTCAAGAGGCAGGTCAGGTGGTCTGGTATTCCCATCTCTTTAAGAATTTTCCAATTTGCTGTGGTCCACACAATCAAATCCTTTAGTATAGTCGATGAAGAAGAAGTAGATGTTTTTATGGAATTCCCTTGCTTTCTCTGTGATCCAACACATGTTGGCATTTTGATCTCTGGTTCCTTTGCCCTTTCTAAATTCAGCTTGTATATCTATAAATTCATGTACTGTTGAAGCCTAGCTTGAAGGATTTTGAGCATAATCTTGCTAGCATGTGAAATGAACACATTGTACAGCAGTTTGAACTTTCTTTCTCATTTCCCTTCTTTGGGATTGGAATGAAAACTGACCTTTTCCAGTCCTGTGGCCACTGCCAAGTTTTCCAAATTTGCTGACATATTGAGTGCAGCACTTTAATGGCATCATCTTTGGATTTTTCAAATTTGGATTTGAAATAGCTCAGCCTGAATTCCATCACCTACACTAACTTTGTTTATAGTAATGCTTCTTAAGGTCCACTTGACTTAACATTCTCGGATGTCCAGTTCTAGGTGAGTGACCACACCATCATGATTATCTGGGTCATTAAGATCTTTTTTGTACTATTCCATGTTTTCTTGTATACCTCTTATTAAACTATTGTGCTTCTGTTAGGTCCTTGTATTTCTGTCCTTTATCATGTATATCCTTGCATGAAATGTTCCCTTGATATCTTCAATTTTCTTGAAGAGATCTCTAATCTTTCCCATTCTATTGTTTCCTCTATTTTTTGCATTGTCCATTTAAGAAAGCCTTCTTTTTTTTCCCCTGCTATTCTCTGTAACTCTGCATTCAGTTGGATACATCTTTCCCTTTCTCCCTTGCCTTTCACTTCTCTTCTTTCCTCAGCTTTTTGTAAAGCCTCCTTAGACAACCACTTGGCATTCTTGTATTCTTTTTCTTGGGGATGGTTTTAGTTATTGCCTCCTGTACAATGTTATGAACCACTGTCCATAGTTTTTCAGGCACTTTGTCTTCCAGATCTAATTGCTTGAATCTATTTGTCACCTCCACTGTGTAAGCAGAAGGGATTTGGTTTAGGTCATATCTGAATGGCCTAGTGGTTTTCCCTACTTTCTTCAATTTAAGCTTGAATTTTGCAATAAGGAACTCATGATCTGAGACATAATCAGCTCCCAGTCTTGTTTTTTTTTTGCTGACTGTATAAAGCTTCTCCATCTTTGGCTGCAAAGAATATAGTCAATCGGATTTCGGTATTGACCATCTAGTGATGTCCATGGATAGAGTCATCTCTTCTGTTGTTGAAGAGGTTGTTTGCTATGACCAGTATTTCCTCTTGACAAAACTGTTAGCTTTTGCCCTACTTCATTTTGTACTCCAAGGCCAAACTTGCCTGTTACTCCTGGTATATCTTAACTTCTTACTTGTGCATTCCAATCTCCTATGATGAAAAGGACATCATTTTTATGTTAATTCTAGAAGGTATTTTAGATAGATCTTCATAGAACTGATCAATTTCAGCTTTTTCAGCATTATTGGTTGGAGTATAGACTTGGGTTACTGTGATGCTGAATGGTTTCCTTCGGAAATGAACCAAGATCATTCTGTCATTTTTGAGGTTGCACCCAAGTACTGCATTTCAGAGTCTTTTGTTGTTTCATCTAATCTTCCCATGTCTGTTCATGGGGTTCTTGTGACAAGAATACTGAGTGGTTTGCCATTCCCTTCTCTAGCGGGCCACATTTTGTTGGAAGTCTTCATTATGACCTGTCCATATTGGCTGGCCCTGCATGGCATGTCTCATAGCTTTGTTGAGTTATGTAAGCCCCTTCACCATGACAAGGTTGTGATTCATGAAGGGATAAAGAAGGATTATGAGATCTAGAATGAAGTTCTAAGATTTATTCCTGGAACAATCCCATATCAACCAAGTTATCTTGGGAAAGTCAGTTAACTTCTTTTAGCTTCTTCTATACAATGTAGCTACCTCACAAAAGTTGAGTAACTGTGTTTTTTTTTTTTTCTCATGATGAAAATTTGAATTAAGCCACAAATGAAAAATATAAATAAATAGTGGAAGAGCTATTGCCTGTTAAATCAGGGCTTTATATTAACTTGAAGTTACTGCAACAAAAGATGGGATGAAGCATTGATCATAAACCAATTTGTTTCTCCACGTATAGCCTTGGGTTTCTTTCCTTTTCTAGTTTGTCCTCACTTCACATCCCAGCCAAAAGACTCTTTCTGACACTTTGTTCACTCTATGACACTTCAGTGGCATATTCAGTAGGTATAGAACCTCTTAGGGGTAGAAGATACCTTGGATTGAGTGGTTATATCCTGCTTGACACCAAAGGATTGGACTAGACTAATGGTAAAAGATTTTCACACACAAAAAAAATTTTTCCAAAAAAATCTTGCCCCTTCACATAGGGCTGCCAATTTATTGTTTTGCTAGTTAAGGATATTACAAAAATAACAACTACTCTCTGTGATTATCATTTCATAAAAGAAGGGATATTGTAACATAAAAACTAGCATGGGTATAATCTCATAATCAGAGTTTAAAAATTAACTTTATAAAGCAATCATTA
This sequence comes from Oryx dammah, assembly GCF_014754425.2. Classification (NCBI taxonomy): domain Eukaryota; kingdom Metazoa; phylum Chordata; class Mammalia; order Artiodactyla; family Bovidae; genus Oryx; species Oryx dammah. Next base: position 68,139,566 of record NW_024070207.1, read on the forward strand.
TGTAATCCTTGTTTTTCTCATTTTTCCCTTGCACCAGTGAAATGTTCATTATAAACTGATATTTAGGTACTGCCCCATTAGATCTGGGTTCTATTTTTGACTCTGCTGATAATTTACTGGCTAACATTTGGCCAAGCTTCCTCTTCCTTTTCTTCATTTTTCTTATCCCTCGAATGGGAAAAATCAGATAAGATGAGATCCAAGTTCCTTTCTAGCTCTAATGTTTAGGATACTGTACTTGTAGAGGTTTTTTCCTAGTCCTTGTAATGTCAGTTCATTCTGAAAAAAAAAAAAGGCTGATAATTACAGAACCCCAAATCAAGTAGCAAGCAATTCACAATCCTGGCATGCACATGACAGAGAGTATTTGTGCCAGCCATGGTACAAGGCATCAGGGCTTTCCCTTTTTATGTTCTTTACATTTTGAAGGGAAGAAGGTTATTTTTTTGAGAGCAAATTGTTGGTTCTCTAAAATTCCCTACAATCACTTCATTCTCCTATTTTCTTCACTTTTACCCCCAAATAATATAAACTCAAAACTTCTGAACCCTCATTTAGTATGTGTGTCTGTTTGGGGGTTGATTGCTATATAAAGGTTTTTACCTCTTGTCTCTTTCCTCCTCCTTCTGACCCTATCTTCTAATATGCACTTTCCATGAATCCTTCCCTATTTATTTTTCTTTCTTTTTTCCCCTTTAGACAGAAAATATGACCTCAGCTGTTGGCATGATCCATAAATGGCATTATCTGAATTCTTGGCAAAGCCCCAGTTGGGGAATGTTGGGCTGCAGTTGGTTCTAGGTGGTTGAAGGAAATATAAAATTAATTAGCAACATAATTTGGGGCTTTACTTGCCTTGTAAAAGTGCACTAATATTTGTACTAGAAAGCACTTTCTGGCCAAAATCCTACTGTGCTGTTTCAAGAAGACTTGGATTTTAAATGCAACATTTTGAGCAAAGTGGTCATTTTATTGGCAACCCTAACTTCACTAGTCCCGGGCAAGAAATAACAAGAGTAAATTTAGGGTTTCAAGGCTACTGTCTTGGAGTTTAAGGGGAATTCAGTGGGTACTTAAGGGACCCTAGGTCTCCAAAGATGAAGTTCTGTTTCCTTGCCCCTACTCCTGCCTCTACTGCCTCTATTCATAGATTGTTTTCTTGGCATCTGTTTGAGTGACATCTGAAAAATGGGTCACTAAAAAAAAAAACACACAGGGCACTCAAGAGGCAGCACAAATTATAGTGTTTTTTTTTTTAATCAATTTTACTTAAAAATAAGCCAAAATGATATAATCCAAATTTTAATTTGGATTATGTTTCTCTGGCTGTTCACTCTTGATGGTGATAGATTGTTTTGTCTCAGGGAAGGCCACAATTTAGGCCAGTTGCTTGTGATCCATAGCCCTCCCCTCCCCCTGCCCACCTCCTCACTCCAGCCTTCTTTGTTGCCTTAGAGCTGGACCTTCACAGCCTGGGATAGTGGGGGCATGGTGCAGTGCACTTTTGCATTCTTCCAGCTGTACTCTCACTGGGGAAAATCAACTTTGAAGTGAAGCTGGGGGCCTGCCAGGAAACTGAAAAGAAGTTATTAAAAATGGTATTTTTTAAACCATGAGTGATGTTTTGCTAGCAGAGGGTAACAGGTTACTTGGAATCTGAACTGCTTTTGGGTTTTGGATTAAATTGCAAAGTTGGCTGAGATTTCAGACCCCCAGGGTCTTGAGGGCTGAGGACACAATTGAAAGCATATTAGATGCTGGCTGCATCCATACAATACCAACCAATGAGTTAAAAAGGGAGAATTCACTAAAATGGGTTTATTTAGTGTCATGAACACAAAAATGTAAGTTTGTGTTTAGCCTTGTCCTTAATTTAGTTTTATTTTAGGTTTATTTATTTAGCTTTATTTTAATAAATTCAAACTAAAATATTTCAGTATGGAAATAGTCTGTATTTATACTATAAGCATCATATTGCTTAGAATTCCACTATAGTGTTCCTCATATTACTACCGCCGGCAGTTTTAAGTGGTAATGATTATATCTTAAGAACAACAACAACAAAAATTTCATGGAATTATTTTCAACGTCACTATCCCATTCCACCCTCCCAACTGTTTTCCTAAAGAAGCTATGACAGAATCTAAAATTTCATGATTGCCTTTAACCTTTTGTTCATTTAGTTCTGTAAGTTTTGGTTTCTAAGTATCCTCACTCCATTATTTGTTGGTGGTTTATGCAGGCCTTTGACGTCATCTCCTCTGGTGCATAGTTGATAATGCTCCCAGCTTGAGAGGGATTTCTGTCCTTGTGTCCTTCTACTGGGTTCTTAGAGGTGTTTCCTTCTATAGTTATGTATCCAAAATTTTCCCAGCCTTATGTTCCATGATTCCCCTGGACTGGACCACTTACTCTTCCCTTTATATGTTCAGGATGCATTAGCTGTAGCCCTGGTCTGAGCCTTGACTATGGTGGTTTTGAACAATGTTCTCCAGGGTACCCCTCAGCTATCTGACAAGATTTGCTTGGTAAGATTTTTAGGGAAATGTTGGTATTACCTTATTATTAGCCCATAATCTAGTTCTGAACTGTAAACATAGTTTCAAGCTGCTTTTACTTTGAGCATAGCCAGCTAGACATTTTTGTGGACCTGTCCTTGCATTGCCTACTCCTCCTTCTTGTTCCTGGGTCAAGAAGATCCTCCCCCAAGAGAATGGTTTGGGGAGCTATGGCCAAGCCAACTGAATTTGGTGGTGGACAACAAATTCCAAGTGTCTAATCTCACTTGGATATTTTCTTAACTCAAGATCCCAGAAGTGTGATTTAAACTACTAGACTTGAAAACGTCCTTAGAGATTTTCTAGTGCAACTTCAATTTTTATGCTGGGAAGACCAAGGTTGAGGGTAGGGATCTGACCAAGGTCATAGGGCTGATCAGTGGGAGCACTGGATGAGAGCCTTAGTCTGTAAAATAAGTTGTCTAAGGTTATAGTTAGTAAGCATTGGTGCTGAGTGAGATTCAATCCCTAATTATTTCAACTTCCAAGCAACTCCTTCCACTTTTCCTCATAGTCTACCTAATAATAAAAAATGTAACTAACAAAGTAGTATGCATACAGACCATAACAACATAGATATTAGAACCTTTTAGGTCTTATCTCAGCTATATCACCTCAGGCCCTGCCCTGACCCTCACAGCTGCCTTTCTCTGTGGGATGTCTGGGATAGAGGCTCTGGGAGGTGTCCAGAAAAGTTCATGGAAGGAAGGTGAGGGAATTTTTCTGCCTCTACAGAAGGCCAGTACTGGCCTGAGGTCAACTTTCCTGAGTTTCTCCCAGGCAGATTGCACAGTAGATGGGGGTAGGGGAGGCACAATTGGTCCAGACTGTTTTTATTTGGTCTGCAGTGTGAGAGATCAGACATTCTGAAGAGAATTGAAAACACTTCTTTTTTTGTATTCCTGGGGCTGTGAAGGGAGAGGTTGGGCCCCATTTGGCACAGAATTGATTACAACATTAAAAAAAACTCCAATATTGTTGCCCAAGGCTGAATGGAAAGTTTTTCTTCCAGTCAGGGCTGGCTCCTAAACCCCACACTTTCTTAAGCCTTTGATTAGCAGACACCTGCCACCAAGGAGACCAACAAACAGGGGCTGTTTGTGAAGGGCTGCTCAGAAGGTTTCTGAGAGTAGATAAGCAGTAATGAAGTTTGGGTAGGAGGAGTAGAATAATTTGGCACCTCTGTTGGGTCCCCAAGGACCAAAACAACAACACTTTAATGCTGAGACTAAAGAAAAAAAATTTTTTTTGAGTTTTTTGCTTTTGATTCATTTATGTGTATCTGAACCTATCAAAAATTTGGTAATGCCACTGTGTCCACAAAGTTAACCCATCTCCTTAGTTTTTCTTTTGAGGTAACAGTGTCAGCCATCTTACTTTTTATCATCTCTTATTCAAAATGTTTTTAAGAGAAGAGACTAGAGACAGAAGATTGCTATATTGCTGATGACCACTTCAGGGGAATTTGTGGCTTAGAAGATGTTGGAAGAAAGTTATGATTAACGCAAATGAAAAAAAAAATAATGACTCACAAATAGAGGAACTTCAGACCTACTGGGGAGGAGAGAGATTTTTGAGATCCCTTACATTAATCAGCCGTAATGTGAGACTATCTCTGAAAATAAACTTCCTGTTAATCAGCATGAAAGGTTATTTTAAAATAACAATGATTATATATACCCCAGGTACTTTAAAAAATATTTTGGATTGCTAAGAGTAACAATTTTGATCTGATGGGAAGTCACTGCAAAGAGGCTCCTTCTGCAACTGGCTCAGACAAGGTATTTACTCAGAGCAAAGCACATTGGCCTAGTTGTCTTGGTGATAGACAGTTTGGCAGCAAATGCTGTCTGCACAGCTCTGAGGTGGGGTTGAACTGTCTGTAATGTCTCCATTCAAGTTTGGCTAATTGAAATCAGGAAGAAAATTAATGTATAAAGGCAAAAAAAGTTACATCTCCAGTCAGGTTTTGCGTGTCTGTCAATGTGCTGGATAAAAACAGTTTGGGGAGTTCTTGTTCTGTTATTTTTACTATGTTATTGTTATACATGAGCTGCCACATTAGCCTCCAAGACAGGGATACTACGTGTGGCAATATGCCAGTTTCCCAAGGACCGCAAGTGAACCTGAGCTGTGTCACTATTCACACTTCATCCACATAGTACCCGAGGCACAGAGAAAGCAAGGACCATGTCTCTGGAAGGCAACCCAACTAGCCATTCAGGTAAAAATGTTATATCTTTAGCCAGGATAGGAAGCACCATGCTGAAAGCTAAAATAAACTAAGACAGAGGATTTTTCAAATCTGTGAATCTCCAGAAATTGCATGTGAAAACTTCATGTGTATATGCATATGTAAATTTTTTAGAATCTTTAGCTTTGATCAAATTCTCTAAGGATCTGAAATCTTCCAAAAGTTAAGAACAATTGCTACATAGATTAAAGTTTTCAACCTTAGCCCCTGTTTAGTTTTTCCTTGTATTTCATATTGGCTGATGGAAATGGTGAAATTCAGATATTTGTCATATAGATCCAACAGCTAGACATGCTCTAGTTCAGAATAGTTAGATGAGGAGATCATTCAGCACATCATTCTTTATGTAAAATAAAAGCATAAATACAGTAAATTCTCTACATACAAATCTTCAATTTGTGAATTTTAAGAAATCAAATGTAGGTGCACATGTCCAATCATGTAAGTTAGTTCACGTGTCTGGTGAACATTGTCATGGGAGCATATACAAGTGGTTGTACTTTTGTGTACTTTAATATACAGTACTGTTGCTATGCAACACAAGGAGCTTATAATGAAGACCTGATGGAATTGAAGGTGTAGAGAAAAGACAGAAAGAGACAAGAAAAAGAAGTACTAAAGAACCAAAAAGATTCACAGCACAGGAAATGCAAGGAGATTTTCTTTATTTAAGGAGGCACTGATAGTTTTTGAGGAACATAACTCAAATGTAAAATGGTACATTAAGGTTTCAGCAGCTGTTTAGAATGGAATCCAGTGCTACAGTGCTATCTATGATGAGAAAAAAGAAAAAAGACCTACTGCTCAAACATTACTGGATCATTTTTCTCAAGAGGTTAGATAGGATTGAATCCAGCAAGGAACCAGAACTTGTGCCATCAACATCAGCTGTGAGTGAAACTGCAGCTTTCCCTCCATGGCAAGAGTGAACATTGACATTTTAGGATTCAGTGAACTAAAATGGACAGGAATGGGCAAATTTAATTAAGGTGACCATTATATCTACTACTGTGGGCAACAATCCCTTAGAAGAAATGGAGTAGCTCTCATAGTCAACAAAAGAGTACAAAATGCAGTACTTGGGTGTAATCTCAAAAATGACAGAATGAACTCTGTTCGTTTCTAAGACAAACCATTCACTATATAATCTAAATCTATACTCCAACTACTAATGCTGAATAAGCTGAAGTTGAATGGTTATATGAAGACCTACAAGACCTTCTAGAACTAACATCAAAAAAGATGTCCTTTTCATCATAGGGGACTGGAATGCAAAAGTAGGAAGTCAAGAGATACCTGGAGGAACAGGCAAGTTTAGCCTTGGAGCACAAAATGAAGCAGGGCAAAGGCTAACAGAGTTTTTCCAAGTTAACACACTGGTCATAGCAAACATGCACTTCCAACAACCCATGAAATGACTCTACACATGGACATCACCAGATGGTCAATACTGAAATCAGATTGATTATATTCTTTGCAGCCGAAGATGGAGACCCTCTACACAGTCAGCAAAAACAAGACCAGGAGCTGACTGTGGCTCAGATCATGAACTCCTTTAAGCAAAAATCAAAGTTAAATTGAAGAGGATGGAGGAAACCACTAAGCCATATAGGTATGATCTAAATCAAATCCCATATGATTATACAGTAGAAGTGACAAATAGATTCAAGGGATTAGATTTGATAGAGAGAATGCCTGAAGAACTATTGACTTAGGCTCATAACATTGTACAGAAGGTGGTCATCAAAACCATCCCCATGAAAAAGAAATGAAAATTGGCAAAATGGTTATCAGTTACAAATAGCTGATAAAAGAAGAGAAAGGCAAAAGAGAAAAGGAAAAATATGTCTACCTAACTTCCAAAATATATAAGCAGCACATACAACTCAATACCAGAAAAACAAACAACCCAATCCAAAAGGGGAAAAGACCTAAACAGAATTTCTGCAAAGAAGACATACACATGGCTAACAAACACATGAAAAGATGCTCAACATTGCTCATTATTAGAGAAATGCAAATCAAAACTAAAATGAGATATTCAATAATTCCCTTAAATGTAAATGGGTTGAATGCCCCAACCAAAAGATAAATACTGGCTGAATGGATACAACAACAAGATTGCTATATATTTTGTCTATAAGAGACCAACCTGAAAACAAGGGAAACATACAGACTGAAAGTGAAGGGTTGGAAAAAGATATTCCATGCAATTAGAGACCAAAAGAAAGCAGGAGTAGCTATACTCATATCAGATAAAATAGACTTTAAAACAAAAGCTGTGAAAAGAGACAAAGAAGGACACTACATAATGATCAAAGGCTCAATCCAAGAAGAAGATATAACAATTATAAATATATATGCACCCAACATAGGAGCACCACAACATGTAAGACAAATGTTAACATGTCTGAAAGGGGAAATTAACAATAACACAATAGTGGGAGACTTTAAAACCCCCCTCACACCTATGGATAGATCAACTAAATAGAAAATTATCAAGGAAACACAAACTTTAAATGATACAATAGACCAGTTAGAGCTAGTTGATATCTATAGGACATTTCACCTCGAAACAATGAATTTCACCTTTTTCTCAAGCGCACATGGTACCTTCTCCAGGATAGATCACATCCTGGGCCATAAATCTACCCTTGGCAAATTCAAAAAAAATGGAAATCATTCCAGGCATCTTTTCTGACCACAATGCAGTAAGATTAGATCTCAATTACAGGAGAAAAACTATTAAAAATTCCAACATATGGAAGCTGAACAAAACGCTGCTGAATAACCAAAAAATCGCAGAAGAAATAAAAAAGGAAATCAAAATATGCATAGAAATGAATGAAAATGAAAACACAACAATCCAAAACCTATGGGACACTGTAAAAGCAGTGCTAAGGGGATGGTTCACAGCAACACAGGCATACCTCAAGAAACAAGAAAAAAGTCAAATAAATACCCTAACTCTACACCTAAAGCAACTAGAAAAGGAAGAATTGAAGAACCCCAGGGTTAGTAGAAGAAAAGAAATCTCAAAAGTTAGGGCAGAAACAAATACAAAAGAAACAAAAGAGACCATAGCAAAAATCAACAAAGCCAAAAGCTTGTTCTTGAGAGGATAAATAAAATTGACAAGCCGTTAGCCAGACTCATCAAGAAGCAAAGGGAAAAAAAAAATCAAACCAATAAAATTAGAAATGAAAATGGAGAGATCACAACAGATAACACAGAAATACCAAGGATCATAAGAGACTACTATCAGCAATTATATGCCAATAAAATGGACAACCTGGAAGAGATGGACAAATTCTTAGAAAAGTACAACTTTCCAAAACTGAACCAGGAAGAAATAGAAAATCTTAACAGACCCATCACAAGCACGGGCATTGAAACTGTAATCAGAAATCTTCCAGCAAACAAAAGCCCAGGTCCAGACGGCTTCGCAGCTGAATTCTACCACAAATTTAGAGAAGAGCTAACACCTATCCTACTCAAACTCTTCCAGAAAATTGCAGAGGAAGGTAAACTTCCAAACTCACTCTATGAGGCCACCATCACCCTAATACCAAAACCTGACAAAGATGCCACAAAAAAAGAAAACTACAGGCCAAGATCACTGATGAACATAGATGCAAAAATCCCTAAAAAATTTCTAGGAATCAGAATCCAACAACACATTAAAAAGATCATATATCATGACCAAGTGGGCTTTATCCCAGGGATGCAAGGATTCTTCAATATCCACAAATCAATCAATGTAATACACCACATTAACAAATTGAAAAATAAAAGCCATATGATTATCTCAATAGATGCAGAGAAGGCCTTTGATAAATTTCAACATTCATTTATGATAAAAACCCTCCAGAAAGCAGGAATAGAAGGAACATACCTCAACATAATAAAAGCTATATATGACAAACCCACCACAAACATTATCCTGAATGGTGAAAAAGTGAAAGCATTTCCCCTAAAGTCAGGAACAAGACAAGGGTTCCCACACTCACCACTACTATTTAACATAGTTTTGGAAGTTTTGGCCACAGCAATCAGAACAGAAAAAGAAATAAAAGGAATCCAAATTGGAAAAGAAGAAGTAAAACTCTCACTGTTTGCAGATGACATGATCCTCTACATCAGTTCACTTCAGTCGCTGAGTCGTGTCCGACTTTTTGCGACCCCATGAATTGCAGCATGCCAGGCCTCCCTGTCCATCCTCTACATAGAAAACCCTAAAAACTTCACCAGAAAATTACTAGAACTAATCAATGAATATAGTAAAGTTGCAGGATATAAAATCAACATGCAGAAATCCCTTGCATTCCTATACACTAATAATGAGAAAATAGAGATAAATTAAGGAAAGAATTCCATTCACCATTGCAAGGAAAAGAATAAAATACTTAGGAATATATCTACCTAAAGAAACTAAAGACCTATATATAGAAAACTATAAAACACTGATGAAAGAAATCAAAGAGGACACTAATAGATGGAGAAATATACCATGTACATGGATAGGAGGAACCAATATAGTGAAAATGAGTATACTACCCAAAGCAATCGATAGATTCAATGCAATCCCTATCAAGCTACCTATGGTATTTTTCACAGAACTAGAACAAATAATTTCACAATTTGTATGGAAATACAAAAAACCTCGAATAGACAAAGCAATCTTGAGAAAGAAGAATGGAACTGGGGGAATCAACCTGCCTGACTTCAGGCTCTACTACAAAGCCACAGTCATCAAGACAGTATGGTACTGGCACAAAGACAGAAATATAGATCAATGGAACAAAATAGAAAGCCCAGAGATAAATCCACACACCTATGGACCCCTTATCTTCAACAAAGGAGGCAAGAATATCCAATGGAGGAAAGACAATCTCTTTAACAAGTGGTGCTGGGAAAACTGGTCAACCACTTGTAAAAGAATGAAACTAGAACACTTTCTAGCACCATACACAAAAATAAACTCAAAATGGGTTAAAGATCTAAATGTAAGACCAGAAACTCTACAACTCCTAGAGGAGAACATAGGCAAAACACTCTCCGACATAAATCACAGCAGGATCCTCTATGACTCATCTCCCAGAATATTGGAAATAAAAGCAAAAATAAACAAATGGGACCTAAATAAATTAAAAGCTTCTGCACAACAAAGGAAACTCTAAGCAAAGTGAAAAGACAGCCTTCAGAATGGGAGAAAATAATAGCAAAGGAAGCAACTGACAAAGAATTAATCTCAAAAATATACAAACAACTCCTGCAGCTCAATTCCAGAAAAATAAATGACCCAATCAAAAACTGGGCCAAAGAACTAAACAGACATTTCTCCAAAGAAGACATACAGATGGCTAACAGACACATGAAAAGATGCTCAACATCACTCATTAACAGAGATATGCAAATCAAAACCACAATGAGGTCCCATTTCACACCTGTCAGAATGGCTGCTATCCAAAAGTCTAGAAAAAATAGATGCTGGAGAGGGTGTGGAGAAAAGGGAACTCTCTTACACTGTTGGTGGGAATGCAAACTAGTACAGCCACTATGGAGAACGGTGTGGAGATTCCTTAAAAAAACTTGAAATAGAACAGCCATACGACCCAGAAATCCCACTTCTGGGCATATACACTGAGGAAATCAGAATCAAAAGAGACAAGTGCACCCCAATGTTCATCACAACACTGTTCATAATAGCCAGGATATGGAAGCAACCTAGATGTCCATCAACAGACAAATGGATAAGAAAGCTGTGGTATGTGCACACTACGGATTATTACTCAGCCATTAAAAGAATATATTTGAATCAATTCTAATGAGGTGGATGAAACTGGAGCCTATTATATAGAGTGAACTAAACCAGAAAGAAAAACACCAATTCAGTATAATAACACATACATATGGAATTGAGAAAAATGGTAATGATAACCCTGTATGCAAGACAGCAAAATGCGAGACAGCAAAAGAGACACAGATGTATAGAACAGTCTTTTGGACACTGTGGGAGAGGGCAAGGGTGGGATCATTTGGGAGAATGACATTGAAACAGGTATATTATCATATGTGAAAAGAATCACCAGTCCAGGTTTGATGCATGATACAGGATGCTCAGGGCTGGTTCACTGGGATGACCCAGAAGGATGGTATGGGGATAGAGGGTGGGAGGTGGGTTCAGGATGGGGAACACATGTACACCCGTTGTGGATTCATGTTGATGTATGACAAAACCAATACAATATTTAAAGTAATTAGCCTCCAATTAAAATAAATAAATTAAAAAAAAATCCTCTTGATGAACTGTACCGGGGTCCAGCCCCAGTGGATCCAGGGAATTGGAAGTGGGGACGGCATTGGCGAGGAGAGATTTATTTATTTAGAGATATAAAGAGAGATTAGGAAAGAATAGTGTAGTGGAGAAAATAGAGGAGAAAAGTGGCTGTATTCCTTGGTTTATATAGAAAGCCAATAAAGCCCCAAGACAAGGGACTTGCACTGTCTACGTAGGCTGCAGGTGCCCGCTTGAATAGTGGAGGGTGCCCCACCTTGGGCTCCCTCTCGCGTGGGTCTTAGAAGCCCAGGCAAATAAGTCGACACGGCGACCCTCTATGCTTCAGATGGGAATTTAGCCTGAAAAGGGAGAATAAGAAAAGAACAACATGGGGGAGCCAAGCATCAGTGCAAGACCCACAACTTTATTTTCAAAGGCAGCTTATATATCCCAAATTGTACATAAAGAAATAATGGAATATGCAGAGTTATGCAGGGGCAGCAGTCCTGACCCTTATTGAGAACAGGCTTTCTTTTTCCATACCTTCCTGTATACAAAAGGTCTCAGGTGATTTACATTATCTTCTGGCCAAGAGGCCTGTTAACATTTTTGTGGCTCTTTTCCTAGATAAATGTCTATCAACCAGAAAACTCATTTTCCCTTGAAGTGTTTTTTCTTTAATCTGCATCACCCACAAAGTACTAAATAAAGTTACATTCCTGTAGAATAAAAGTGCAATGGGTTATAACAAAGAAAGTACTTAACTCAAAGATCTAATGTTGCTAATGCCAGGGCTCCTATCTGTTTTTTCTACATACCAACTATATCAACAAATAAAAGATATGAAAAGTTGACAGCAAGTATTGGCTCAACAATGAAACCCTTCAGTTCAGTTCAGTTCAGTTCAGTCACTCAGTCGTGTCCAACTCTTTGCGACCCCATGAATCGCAGCATGCCAGGCCTCACTGTCCATCACCATCTCCCAGAGTTCACTCAGACTCATGTCCATCGAGCCCGTGATGCCATCCAGCCATTTCATCCTGAGTCGTCCCCTTCTCCTCCTGCCCCCAAATCCCTCCCAGCATCAGAGTCTTTTCCAATGAGTCAACTCTTCGCATGAGGTGGCCAAAGTACTGGAGCTTCAGCTTTAGCATCATTCCTTCCAAAGAAATCCCAGGGTTGATCTCCTTCAGAATGGACTGGTTGGATCTCCTTGCAGTCCAAGGGACTCTCAAGAGTCTTCTCCAACACCACAGTTCAAAAGCATCAATTCTTCGGCGCTCAGCCTTCTTCACAGTGCAACTCTCACATCCATACATGACCACTGGAAAAACCATAGCCTTGACTAGACGGACCTTAGTCGGCAAAGTAATGTCTCTGCTTTTGAATATACTATCTAGGTTGGTCATAACTTTTCTTCCAAGGAGTAAGCGTCTTTTAATTTCATGGCTGCAATTACCATCTGCAGTGATTTTGGAGCCCCAAAAAATAAAGTCTGACACTGTTTCCACTGTTTCCCCATCTATTTGCCATGAAGTGATGGGACCAGATGCCATGATCTTTGTTTTCTGAATGTTGAGCTTTAAGCCAATGTTTTCACTCAGTTCTATTCTAATGATTTTGACTCCTCGGAAGGCCTTACATTCCTAGGATGTTTTAAGCTTCCAGTGCCTCTCACAGTTGGGAGGCTGTAAACAATCACATGCGTAGCTGTAAGAGTCTGGATAAACCTGTCAGGCAGGCTAGAAAGCCATCAGAGGGGTTTTTGGATTGAAACACTCTTATTATGCCCAGGAGACGTATTATCTAAAAGCTCTAAATTAACTTTTTCCAGAAAAAGGTGGTGGGGCGACAGCCCCCTGTTAATGTCAGAGGATTGGTTAAAGGCATAATATAGTAAGGCAGACAGATTCTGGTTCTGGGGTAAATGCTCGAGTAGGTCCAGGGAGGTTCCCTTGAGATCCGACTCGCCTTTGCCTGTCAGGTCTCTTCCTCATGACCTTTGCCATGGGTGGGATTCCTCGTGCTGGCTCCTGGCAGAAGTGGGAAGAGGAGTGTGAAAAAGCCGGCTTAAAACTCAACATTCATAAAACTAAGACTGTGGCATCAAGTCCCATCACTTCATGGCAAATAGATGGGGAAACAATGGAAACAGTGACAGACTTTATTTTCTTGGGCTCCAAAATCACTACAGACGGTGACACAAAATTAAAAGACGCTTGCTCCTTGGAAGAAAAGCTATGACAAACCTCAGTTCAGTTCAGTCGCTCAGTCGTGTTCAACTCTATGCGATCACATGGACTGCAACATGCGAGGCTTCCCTGTCCATAACCAACTCCCGGAGCTTACTCAAATTAATGGCCATACAGTCAGTAATGACATCCAACCATCTAATCTTCTGTCATCCCCTTCTCCTGCCTTCAATCTTTCCCAGCATCAGGGTCTTTTCCAATGAGTCAATTCTTTGCATCAGGTGGCCAAATTATTGGAGTTTCATCTTTAACATCAGTCCTTCCAATGAATATTCAGGACTGATTTCCTTTAGGATGGACTGGTTGGATCTCCTTGCAGTCCAAGGGACTCTCAAGAGTCTTCTCCAACACCACAGTTCAAAAGCATCAATTCTTTGGCTTTCAGCCTTCTTTATAGTCCAAGCCTCAGATACATACATGACTACTGTGAAAACCATAGCTTTGACAAGTTGGACCTTTGTCAGCAAAGTAATATCTCTATTTTTTAATATACTGTCTATGTTGGCCGTAGTTTTTCCTCTAAGGAGCAAGTTTATTTTAATTTCATGGCTGCAGACACCATCTGCAGTGATTTTGGAGCCCCCCCCAAAAGTCTGTCACTTATTTCCATTGTTTCCCCACCTATTTGCCGTGAAGTGATGGGACCAGATGCCATGATCTTAGTTTTTTGAATGGTGAGTTTTAAGCCAATATTTTCAGTCTCCTCTTTCACTTTCATCAAGAGGCTCTTTAGTTCTTCTTCACTTTCTGCCATAAGAGTGGTGTCATCTGCATATCTGAGGTTATTGATATTTCTCCTGGCAATCTTGATTCCAGGTTGTGCTTCATCCAGCCCAACATTTCACATGATGTACCCTGCACTTAAGTTAAATAAGCAATGTGATGATATACAGCCATGATGTAATCCTTTCCTAAACTGGAATGAATATGTTGTTCCATGTCCATTTGTCACTGTTGCTTCTTGACCTGCATACAGAGTTCTCAGAAGGCAGATCAGGTGGTCTAGTATTTTCGTCTTTTTAAGAATTTTCCACAGTTTGTTGTGATCCACACACAGTCAAAGGCTTTGGCATAATCAATAAAGCAGAAGTACATGGTTTTCTGGAACTCTCTCACTTTTTTGATTATCCCATTGATGTTGGCAGTTTGATCTCTGGCTTCTCTGCCTTTTCTAAATCCACATTGAACATGAGGAAGTTCACAGTTCACATACAGTTGAAGCCTTGCTTGGAGAATTTTGAGCATTACTTTGTAAGCGTGTGAGATGAGTGCAATTGTGCAGTAGTTTGAGCATTCAAACTACATTGCCTTTCTTTGGGATTAGAATGAAAACAGACCTTCTCCAGTCCTGTGGCCACTGCTGAGTTTTCCAAATTTGCTGGCATATTGAGTGCAGTACTTTCACAGCATCATCTTTCAGGATTTGAATTAGCTCAACTGGAATTCCATCCCCTCCACTAGCTTTGTTCATAGTTATGCTTTATAAGTCCCACTTGACTTCACATTGCAGGATGTCTGCCTCTAGGTGAGTGATCACACCATCGTGGTTACCTGGGTCATGAAGATCTTTTCTGTATAGCTCTTCTGTGTATTCTTGCCACAACTTCTTAATATTTTCTTCTTCTGTTAGGTCCATACCATTTCTGTTGTTTATTGTGCCCATCTTTGCATGAAAATTTCCCTTCGTATATCTGATTTTCTTGAAGAGATCTCTAGTCTTTCCCATTCTATTGTTTTCCTCTATTTGTTTGCACTGATCACCGAGGAAGGCTTTTTTTATCTCTCCTTGCTATCCTTTGGAACTCTGCATTCAAATGGGTGTATCTTTCCTTTTCTCCTTTGCCTTTTGCGTCTTTTGTTTTCTCAGCTTATTGAAAGGCCTGCCCACACAACCATTTTGCTTTTTGTCCTTCTTTTTCTTGGGGATAGTCTTGATCCTTGTCTCCTGTACAATGTCACGAACCTCTGTCCATAGTTCTTCAGGCACTCTGTCTATCAGATCTGATCCCATGGATCTATTTGTCAATTCCTCTGTATAATGTTAAAGGATTTGGTTTAGGTCATAACTGAATGGTCTAGGGGTTTCCTCTACTTTCTTCAACTTAAGTCTGAATTTGGCAATAAGGGGTACATGATCTGAGCTACAGTCAACTCCTGGTCTTGTTTTTCTGTTTGTATAGGGATTCTCCATCTTCGGTGGCAAAGAATATAATCAATATTATTTCAGTAGTGATGTCCAATTGTAGAGTCCTCTCTTGTGTTGTTGGAAGAGGATGATTGCTATGACCAGTGCATTCTCTTGGAAAAACTCTGTTAGCCTTTGCCCTGCTTTGTTTTGTACTCCAAGGCAAAATTCACCTGTTACTCCAGGTATCTCATCATTTCCTACTTTGGCATTCCAGTCCCCTATGATGAAAAGGACATCTTTTTTGGGTGTTAGTTTTGGAAGGTCTTGTAGGTCTTCATAGAACCATTCAACTTCAGCTTCTTCAGCATTGCTGGTCGGGGCATAGACTTGGATTACTGTGATATTGAATGGTTTGCCTTGGAAACGAACAGAGATCATTCTGTCATTTTTGAGATTGCATCCAAGCACTGCATTTCAGACTCTTTTATTGACTATGATGGCTACCCCACTTCTTCCAAGGGATTATTTCCCACAATGGTAGATATAATGGCCATCTGAGTTCATTCACCCGTTCCAGTCCATTTTAGTTAGCTGATTCCTGAAATGTCAATATTCACTCTTGTCATCTCCTGTTTGACCACTTCCTGTTTGCCTTGATTCATGGACCTGACATTCCAGGTTCCTATGCAATATTGGTCTTTACAGCATTGGACTTTACTTCCATCACCAACCACATCCACAACTGGGTGTTGTTTTTGCTTTGGCTCCATCTCTTCATTCTTTTGGGAGTTATTTCTCCACTGATCCCAGTAGCATATTGGGCACCTACCATCTTTAGGACTTTATCTTTCAGTGTCCTATCTTTTTGCCTTTTCATACAGTTCATGGGGTTCTCAAGGCAAGAATACAGAAGTTGTTTGCCATTCCCTTTTCCAGTGTACCACATTTTGTCAGAGCTCTCCAACATGACCTGCCCATCTTAATGGCCCTACATGGCATGGCTCATAGTTTCATTGAGTTAGACAAGGCTGTGGTCAATGTGATCAGACTGGTTAGTTTTCTGTGATTGTGCTTATCATTCTGTCTGCCCTCTGATGGAGAAGGATAAGAGGAAGCTTATGGAAGCTTCCAGGTGGGAGAGACTGACTGAGGGGTGGTAGGTCTTGTTCTGGTGGGCGGAGTAATGCTCAGTAATCTTTAATACTGTTGATGTTGATGTTCTGTTGATGTGTAAGGTTGTATTCCCTCCATGTTGTTTGACTGGAGGCCAAGCTTTGGAGGAGGTAATGAAGATAAGGGCAACCTCCTTCAAAAGGACAAACCTAGACAGCTAAAGAGCAGAGGCAGTACCTTGCTTCCATCACCAGTCACATCCACAACTGGGTGCTGTTTTTGCTTTGGCTCCATCTCTTCATTCTTTTTGGAGTTATTTATCCACTGATCTCCAGTAGCATACTGGGCACCTACCAACCTGGGGAGTTCATCTTTCAGTGTCATATATTTTTGCCTTTTCATACTGTTCATGAGGTTCTCAAGGCAAGAATACTGAAGTGGTTTGCCATTCCCTTCTCCAATGGACCATGTTTTGTCAGAAGTCTCCAACATGACCCATCAATCTTAGGTGGCCCTACATGGCATGGCTCATAGTTTCATTGAGTTAGACAAGGCTGTGGTCCCTTGATCAGTTTGATTAGTTTTCTGTGATTGTGGTTTTCATTCTCTCTGCCCTCTGAAAGATAAGGTAAGAGGCTTATGTAAGCTTCCTGAAGGGAGAGACTGATCCTGAGTCTTGTTCTGATGGGTGGGGCCATGCTCAGTAAATCTTTAATCCAGTTTTCTGTTGACAGTCAGGGCTGTTTACCCTCCCTGTTGTTTGACCTGAGACCAAACTATGTTGTAGATAAGGAAGACAATGGTGATCTCCCTCACAAGGTCCTATTGCTGTGTGCCCCCAACCCTGCAGAAGCCACCACCAACCCATGGCTCTGCTGGAGACTCCCACACTTACGGGCAGGTCTGTGTCAATCTCTTGTGGGGTCACTGCTCCTTTCTCCTGGATCCTGGTGCACACAAGGTTTTGTTTGTGCCCTCCATGAGTCTGTTTCCCCAGTTCTGTGTACGTTCTGTAATCAAATCCCACTGTCCTCCAAAGTCAAATTCCCTGGGGGTTCTCAGTCCCTTTGCTGGAGACCCAGGTTGGTAAATCTGTTGTGGTTCCTAGAACTTTCTTAATAGTGCAAGAGTTTATTTGGTATAATTGTTCTGAAATTTGTGGGCCATCTGCTAGGCAGCTCTATGGTGGGGCTAATGGCAACCTCTTCCATGAAGGCTTATGCCACATGCTGCCTGACCCAGGTCTCCTGTAAGGAAAAACATACCCTTAAGCAAGAAGAGTTGTTTTGTTGTACAATCACTAGCTCTGGGTTTAAAGAAAAAAAAGTTTTATGTGACTAAGAGGAAGGAATGTAGAAAAAAAAAGTTTGTCTTTTTCTTCTCCTTGAGGACCCCAGACCCCCTTCTTCCTCCTCAGGGGTCCTGGACTCCTCATAAACCTACCTATAATTAACTCTGTCAGGATCAATAAGGATGTCTGATTCTACCCGTACTGCAAATTTGGATGTCTACAATCAAGCATGGTTACTTTCTGTCTCTTTCTTTTTGACTAAATAAATTTTTCTGTGATATCCTCTGAATTGGATTTATGAAACTGTCATAAGATATAATCCTAGCTGAATTGGTTCAAAGCAGCTTAAGTTACCTTATTTGCAACTCTGAGAAGTGATTAACATAAAAAGCTGTCTCCAACCTTTCAGTCTCTGAAGATTTTGTTGACTCAAGAGAGCTCTGTCAATTGGACTTCTTATCAGACAGGAGGGTGGTGGAACAGAATTCAGTAAGGATTTATTAGAAAATATGGGTTTTGGGGAACCCGTCATATCACACCTACTTGAGGGGAATTGGTTATTACATTGGATATATGTAAACTTGGAACTTTCCATATTTACTGAGGAAGATTCATGAGAAGTTTTCAAATAAGTGAAATTGTAGTCAATCTTGAGCACTAGATAGCATACCTTAAGTGTTTGGGAAGTTCTCAAGAGTTAGCCATACATCTTCCATTTTTGGTAGAATTTAAATGTGAGTTTATCTCTGAGCATCCTAGAATTTAGCTCTTAGAGCTTAGGTAGCTATTAGATGTATGCAGCTGATGCCTTTATTGGATGGATAACTTGATAGTTACTGCCACAATCAAGTCACAGATAACTGAAATACAAAACAAAAAAAACACTTGTTTTGACATTTGTTGAGTATCTATTACATACCAGGTAATGTTCTAAGCATTTAACATGAATTTACTCATCTTTAATACAACACAAAGAAGTAAGTACAATTATTATCTCCAGTTATAGATGAAGATAGTGATTAAAAGAAAACCCTTGATCACAGGTGTCTGAGTCCAGATTTGAATCCAGATAATCTAGCTCCAGATTCAGTCAATAAATATAACATATTATAACTATACCACTTTATACTTATATAATTACATAATTTGCTTTTTACAACATTCGTGTATGTGGATATTTAATTATATTCTTCCATATTCCAGAAAAGATATCAGCTTAGAGTATCATATAAGGTAAAAAATACAAGTGATAATATTTTTCTTTTATGACCAACGAAACAAGCAGAGATGAATTCAGCTAAATAGTAGGACAGCCATGACTAGAAGCCGAGTTTCAGTTCAGTTCAGTCACTCAGTCATGTCCGACTCTTTGTGACCCTATGGACTGCAGCACGCCAGGCTTCCCTGTCCACCACTAACTCTGGAGCTTGCTGAAACTCATGTCCATCACGTCTGTGATGCCATCCAACCATCTCATCCTCTGTCGTCCCCTTCTCCTGCCTTCAATCTTTTCCATCATCAAGGTCTTTTCCAGTGAATCACTTCTTTGCATCAGGTGTCCAAAGTATTGGAGCTTCAGCTTCAACATCAGTCCCTCTTCAGCATCAAAAGCTGAGTTTACTGGTTCATAAAAGGGCTTGGGAATTATTGTTTATTTGGAAAACTTTATAAGGGCTAAGAGGCATAGTTAAATAACAAAGAATATAAGAATAAATGAATATGTGGTAACATCCCAGTGCCACTGGGGGGATCTGGTAAATAGTAAATGTTTAGTTAGTATTAAGACACTCTGTTTTAAGTACTGGTACCACACAGATAAAGTAGATATGATTCTTGCCCTCAGGGAAATCATAGTCTAGTTGGAGTCACTCTTGATTACAGTATGATTCATGCTGTAGTGAGGGGTAAGGCAGGCAGAGGAAACATCACTAAGGCCTAAAGAGTTTAGGTTATAGCCCCACTGCAGTGAAGACTCACTCAACTAAAACAGTGATCTGATCAAATTTGTGGGAAAGTTCCTTCTACTAAAAGTGCAGAACACATATTGGAGAATGATGAGATTAGAAGGTTTCAGCTTTTACCTACCCCTGATTTTTTTTTTTTTTTGTTTTCTTTTCTGTTTGTTTATTGAAACACTTTTTAGTGGGTATCTATTATCTTTGCTAGTTGTAAAGAATATATAAGTGAAAAGAATTGCTCTCAAAGTCCTCACAGTCCAGCTGGGGATACATTCTTTATAAATATATGGATGACAATAAGAATTTAATTGTTCTATTAACACAGTGATAGGGAAGCACAAACTGCCAGAGTGTCTGGAGAGAGCCTACCTTATTAGATTATAATAGCTTCTTGAAGACACATGACTGTCTCTTGTTTCCTGTATCCATAGAAAACATGAAGATCAGTAGGAAAAGATCAGTTGAATGTGTTATTATTGTTATTTGGAGTCTAGAATTTCCACAGACAATGAGCTCCATAGTGGTGGCTCAGGGCTTAGGTCTGCCCCTGCCTCCTTTTCATCTCAGCTAATCTTTTCACCCCTGTTAAAGTTGCATATATAAAATCATTGATAAAAATACTTCAGTCTTTCATGGCTCATTCTTTTCTTCCTAACATAATATATGTAGCTGTTGGAAAAATTCAGTCACACATTGGATAAGACTCCATAGTAGATGACCAAAGCTATGACCTTATTCCTTTTGGTTTTAAAAGCCTTGATGGGTAGGAGTTCATGCTGCATAAACTCAGAATCACTAAAATTTGAGAAAACAGGCTGTAGAAGTCAGTTCTCCCCCTCCCCCAATATCAAGATGATATCCAGTAGAGGAATTTCAGCCAGACACAGAGAGCATTTACTTTGCCATCTTAGTAGTCCTTTGGGAAATTTCTGGAGGAATGACTCCTCAAAGAAATCTGCTCAAAATCTTTTTTTTTTTTTTTTTTTAAGATTTTCAGTCAGGTTTAGTTCTGGGAAAACACTGTTGGTTGTGGCCAACTGCTTTCATTTTGCCCTGGTTCAGAGGCTTTCACCACAGGGTTGTAACTTATAATTCCAGTTTGCCCTTAAATTGTGGCCAAATACTGATTTCTGACCCCAGAAACTTTTTTTCAAATGTTCAGATATGAAGGTTGTGTTATATTCTTGATTTCCTTGCAAGAGGATGGGGTTGGTAGAAATGCAATAGAGGTGAACATCCGTGGCACTGACCTAGTTTGTTGTTTTCAAAAAATTATTATTTTCAGGTCTATTATTAGCTGAGGATCTTCATGGTGTCAAAGTGTGGTTGGTTTTCCTGAATTTATTTCTATTTAAGTAGGAGACAGGCATTTCCCATCTCTCATACATAACTGTAAGAGTTTAGTTGGTTGACTTAGACAAGGGGTTATTCTCGCAGTTCTAACTAGGGGGAAGAGAGAGATGAGAGATAGAGAAAGGAGGGGGATGGGGGAGGAAAAGAGAGAAGGAGAAGCTTTCTACAACTCAATGAAAAACAAAAGAAGTAAAAAAATTAAAATAATTTATAGAGAAGATAGGAATAGGGTAATGAAGTTAGTTTATGCTAAGCAAACTAAATCTTGTTGTTATTAAAAAGAAAACATTCCAAATTTTCTTCTTTCTGCCTGAACTAAAGATTTGCTCCTGAAGTCATCCCAGTACCAGGTGATTGACACTAAACCCAGAGGGTGGAAAGGAAGAGGGATGAACAAAGATGTTGTTTTGACAGCTATTCAGGCTTGATTCAAGTGGTATTCCTTCTGTCTAGCTGTCTAAACCTGAAGGTCCATTATTAAAATTTGTTTGATTGTTATAGCTAAGAATTGGGAGTCTATCCTCCAGCCAAGAGGGGGATTCAAAGAGGAAACTATAAGCTCAATCACCAGATATTTCCCACAGAGGCTTTGATAACCAGAGTACAATGTTTACCATGTGTTGTAAATGTTCTTTTTTCTTTGACATTACTACTTTGGCCACCTCATGAGAAGAGTTGACTCATTGGAAAAGACTCTGATGCTGGGAGGGATTGGGGGCAGGAGGAGAAGGGGACGACCGAGGATGAGATGGCTGGATGGTATCACTGACTCGATGGACATGAGTCTGAGTGAACTCTGGGAGTTGGTGATGGACAGGGAGGCCTGGCGTGCTGTGATTCATGGGGCCGCAGAGTCGGACATGACTGAGTGACTGAACTGAACTGAATGTAACACACTGATAGTGTTAAGTAAAGGCAACAATGTCATAAGATTGTAATAGTTCCCAGATTTGTGATCCATTGGAGAAGGGAATGCCGTATCCTCTCAAGTATTCTTGCCTTGAGAATCCCATGAACAGTATGAAAAGGCAAAAAGATATGACACTGAAAGATGAAGCCCTCAGGTCAGTAGGTCCAATATGCTACTGGAGAAGAATAGAGAAATAGCTCCAGAAGGAATAAAGAGGCTGGGCCAAAGTGGAAATGATACCCAGTTCTGTATGTGTCTGGAGGTGAAAGTCAAGTCCGTTGCTGTAAAGAACTATATTGCAAAGGAACCTGGAATGTTAGTCTATGAGTTAAGGTAAACTGGAAGTGGTCAAACTGGAGATGGCAAGAGTGAACGTCGGCATCTTAAGAACTGGTGAACTAAAATGAGTGGGAATTGGTGACTAATTCAGATGACCATTATATCTACTGAAAGGTTGTTGTTGAATGAAAAGATGCTGGGATTCTTGGCCCCCGGAGGAGGAGAATTCAATCCGGGGCCAGAGATGAAGCTTGATCTCTCAGAACTTTTGTGTAATAAAGTTTTATTAAAGTATAAAGGAGATAACGAAAGCTTCTGACATAAGCATCAGAAGGGGGCAGAAAAAGTACTCCCCTGCTAGTCTTCAGTTCAGTTCAGTTCAGTTCAGTTCAGTTCAGTCACTCAGTCATGTCCGACTCTTTGCAACCCCATGAATCGCAGCATGCCAGGACCCCTATTCATCACCAACTCCCGGAGTTCACTCAGACTCACGTCCATCGAGTCAGTGATGCCATCCAGCCATCTCATCCTTGGTCGTCCCCTTCTCCTCCTGCCCCCAATCCCTCCCAGCATCAGAGTCTTTTCCAATGAGTCAACTCTTCGCATGAAGGCCAAAGTGCTGGAGTTTCAGCTTTAGCATCATTCCTTCCAAAGAAATCCCAGGGCTGATCTCCTTCAGAATGGACTGGTGGGATCTCCTTGCAGTCCAAGGGACTTGCAAGAGTCTTCTCCAACACCACAGTTCAAAAGCACCAATTCTTCAGCGCTCAGCCTTCTTCACAGTCCAACTCTCACATCCATACATGACCACAGGAAAAACCATAGCCTTGACTAGACGGACCTTAGTCGGCAAAGTAATGTCACTGCTTTTGAATATACTATCTAGGTTGGTCATAACTTTTCTTCCAAGGAGTAAGCGTCTTTTAATTTCATGGCTGCAATCACCATCTGCAGTGATTTTGGAGCCCCCCAAAATAAAGTGTGACACTGTTTCCACTGTTTCCCCATCTATTTGCCATGAAGTGATGGGACCAGATGCCATGATCTTCGTTTTCTGAATGTTGAGCTTTAAGCCAACTTTTTCAATCTCCTCTTTCACTTTCATCAAGAGGCTTTTTAGTTCCTCTTCACTTTCTGCCATAAGGGTGGTGTCATCTGCATATCTGAGGTGATTGATATTTCTCCCGGCAATCTTGATTCCAGCTTGTGTTTCTTCCAGTCCAGCGTTTCTCATGATGTACTCTGCATAGAAGTTAAATAAGCAGGGTGACAATAGACAGCCTTGACGTACTCCTTTTCCTATTTGGAACCAGTCTGTTGTTCCATGTCCAGTTCTAACTGTTGCTTCCTGGCCTGTATACAGATTTCTCAAGAGGCAGGTTAGGTGGTCTGGTATTTCCATCTCTTCTGGATGTTATATAGTCACTAGCAGTCTGTTAATGAAAGAAAGAAATGTCTTAAAACTCAGAATGGCACCAGGGCCTTCACCCTTAAGATGCATTTTGGATAATCTTGGCACCAAATGGTTCATCCTGGGCCTTAAAATGATTAACTTGAATCTTTTAGAAAGACAGATTACCATACAAATAATTTCATTTACATAGATTAGGAAAACAATATCTGAGTATAACATACTGATTTGTCAAGTAGGTTCTGAGCCAAGAGGTGGAACCGACTTGAAGACAGAGTTTGGGGTAAATGCATAGCACATTAACATAGCTTAAGACAAACATTTCCATAAGAAAAATGCATTGGTTATATCAAGGTTTGAGAATAGTTAACTTCAGGTGAAACCAAGTGTCATTATGGCAACACAGTGTTTTAAGAGTAACCTCCTTTTAAATTTGTATAGAGAAGGAAAAAAATATACCTAGTTTGTTTTCTCCTGCTGCTTAAGAGAGATAAAAATGTCTGACACTTGCAGGCTATTTCCTCCGTTTGGAGATCCCTGGCCTTCCTGCCTGTTACCATCTCATCCCCCCTTTTTCTTTTAGGAGAACTATGTTGCCTAGGGCAAAGGGGCATTGTTCTCATTCCATAACTGCTTCCGAGCTGACAAGGGGCATTGTCCTTAAATTGGTGAGGCAACATATTTTTCTAATCCTCATATTGAGGATATCTGATCCAGGGGCCCCAAATAGTAGCTGGAGGAAGCTGTAGCAGTAGCAGGAGTTTGAGCAACCATTTGTAACTTAAAAGCTTTCATGTGGCTAGAAACAAATCCAGTTACACAGTTACAGATGCAAGGCAAAATAGTCATGAAAACAAGTTAAAATTAAAATCAAAAGTCACGTTATATCCATAAAGTGGAACGTGTTACACCAGTCCATTTTATGGTTGTCAGATGTCATCAGATGAAGAAGAGGCATCACATATGATTGTTGTTGAAGGTATTCACAGACCTGGAGAAAGTCTTTTCCTTGAAGTGGAGATGTCCACCATGGGAAGCCTTCCACTGATGAAGAGGGGAGTGATCCGCAGACCCAGCAGTTAGACGGACTGTGGAATGCAGCGTAGGAGTGAGCCCAGGACAGGAAGGCATTGTCTTCAGGATCAAACGGCAGACTCAGGATTTTTGGAGTCAGCAGAAGTAAGCTCACATAGGTTATCAGGCCCATCTGAAAAGTACAAAGTCAGAGCATAGAAAGTAAAGACATAAAATGAAGTACTTAGTTTTGGTCAGGGTGCCACCTCTTAACTCGAGTGTGATGTACCCACGAATCAATTCTTGGCACTTTGACAGCTGTGGGAGAAGAAAGAATAACCTGGTAAGGGCCTTCCCAGAGGGGCTAGAGGGATGGGCCCCCAGATCCCGATGTTTTTATAAGGACCTCGGTTTCTGGCTCAAATAGAGGCTTGCCTGACTCAGAGGCTGGGTCAGGAGTCATCTCTGGGAATTTTGTTAATGCCTGTTGAAAAGCTGAGTGCTGAGTTACATAACTAGTTAATTCCAAGGCTTCAGGGTCTATAACAATGTCTGTGCATAAGAAAGGCCTTCCATAAATACATTTAAAGGGAGACAGTCCCTCTTTTTGGGGGGCAGTTCGAGCCCTCATTAAAGTTATGGGTAGGACTTTAATCCAATTGTCCTGTGTCTCTTGAGTTAATTTGTACAGATGTCTTTTGATAATTTCATTAGCTTTTTCAACCTTTCCTGAGGATTGGGGTCTCCAGGAACAGTATAAGTGATATTCTATTTCTAGAGCTTTAAATACCCCCTGAGTTATAGCAGCTTTAAAGGCAGAGCCATTGTTACTCTGAAGGCTCCGTGGCAGCCCAAACCTGGGGATAATTTCATGGATCAAAATCTTTATAACCTCCTTAGCCTGTTCACTATGACAGGGAAAAGCTTCAATCCATTCAGTAAAAGTATCTACCCAAACTTGTAAGCAAGAATATCCATTAGCTTTTGGCATATGAGTAAAATCAATTTCCCAGTCCTCTCCAGGATAGTTTCCACTTCGTTGTAATCCAGATTTTTCTAGCGTTTCAGTCTTTGGGTTATTTTTCTGACAAACCTCACACCTTTTGATAATATTCTTTAAAGTTTTTATTACATTTTTTCCTTCAAACAAACGAGAAGCCATTTGGTAAGTACTCTCTGCACCCAAATGAAAACTCTGATGTAAACCCTTAAGAATTTTCCACTGAGCATTTTCAGGAATTATTAATCGTCCATCCTCGGACTTTAACCATCTTTTATTAGTAATCTTTGTTCCTCTTTTTTCATATCTTCTTAATTCTTCCTCAGTATATTGTGGTTTTTCCTGTTCCACAGGACCTGTCCAAATCAAAGGCGTCTGTAGTGAAGGGGTTTCATAAAGTGCCGCTTTTCTGGCTTGACGGTCAGCCAACTGATTACCTTCAGCTACTTTATTCCCATCCCTGCTGTGCCCTTTGCAATGCATAACAGCTACTTCTTTAGGGCAATATATAGCCGTTAAAAGTCTCTCAGATCTCTCTGAAATGCTTAATAGGTTCACCTGTTGCTGTTTTAAACTGTCTTTTTTTCCATATTGCAGCATGAGCATGTGAAGTCAAATAAGCATACTTAGAATCCGTGTAGATATTTACTCACTGTCCTTTGCTTAACTCTAGAGCTCAGGTCAGAGCCACAAGCTCCACTAACTGAGCACTGGTTCCCTGGAGGAGAGATTTTGCTTCTAAAACCTGTTCAGCAGTCACCACCATGTAACCTGCTTTACAATTTCCATCCCGAACAAAAGAACTGCCATCTGTAAATATTTCCATGTCAGGATTGTCTAATGGAGTATCCATTAGATCCTCCCGAGCTGCATAGTTTAAAGTTAGGAATTGGGAACAATCATGATCAGGTGTTTCATTTTCCTTCTTGGGAAAGAACGTGGCAGGATTTAAATTTCCACAAACTTTAAGCTTAGTTACTGGTCCTTCTAACAACAATGACTGATATTTAAGAAGCCTACTGTCTGTCATCCAAATATTAACCTTAGAATTTAAGATTTCACTCACATCATGAGAAGTCAATACAGTAAGTTTTTGTCCATTGATTATTTTTAAAGCTTCCGGTGTTAATAAAGCCATTGCCCCAATTACTCTTAGGCAGCGGGGCCACTCACGTGAAATTACATCTAATTCTCTGGTTAGATAAGCAATAGGTTGCTAGTGAGGCCCTCGGGGTTGTGTCAAAACCCCCAAGGCCACACCTTTTCTTTCAGTGACAAACAAATTAAATTCTGACCCTGTGGGCAAGCTCAGAGCTGGAGCTTGTAGGAGAGTAGTCTGAAGAACCTTAAAAGCCTTTTGAGTTTCTGGAGACCAAACCAGTTTGTCAGTTTGGGCCTGCTGAGTTTCAGCTATAAGTTTATATAAAGGCTGGGCAAGTTCCCCATAATCTGGAATCCAAATGTAACCTGTGATTCCCCCAAATCCTCTCAATTGTCTTAAAGTCATAGGGAGGGAATGATTTAGTATAGGCTTAATTTTCTCAGGGCCTATGGCCCTAGTCCCTTCTGATATGATTAGGCCCAGATATCTAACCGATTTTTGACAAAGCTGAGCCTTTTCTCTTGATGCCTTGCAACCGCAGCCTGCCAGAAAGTTTAAGAAGTCTTCTGAGGCTCGTGAACAAGTTTCCTCTGTCTCAGCACAGAGCAAAATATCATCTACATATTGTAACACCACCACTTCAGAGCTATTAAAGATTTGTAGATCCCGTGACAAACTTTGTCCAAGTGAGGACTGTCACGAAATCCCTGGGGCAAAACTGTCCAGGTTAACTGAGAAGCTGGCTGCGTAGGGTCTTCAAAGGCAAATAGAAATTGAGTTTCCTCTGCCAAAGGCACTGAATAGAAGGCATCTTTTAAATCAATTACTGAGAAATATTTGGCTCGTTCAGGAATTTCAGACAATAGAGTATGAGGATTAGGCACCACGGGGTGTAAAGGAACTACAGCCTCATTTATTATTTGTAAGTCTTGAACTAGTCTCCATTTACTATTTGATTTCTTTATACCCAAAATGGGAGTGTTGTAGGAACTGTTACAGGGAATTAATAGTCCCTGTTTCTTTAAATTTTTGATGATGTGTTTTAACCCTTCCTTAACTTCAGGTTTCAGTGGATACTGCTTCTTATGTGGAAATAAGTGTGGGTCTTTGAGCTTGACAACTACAGGAATAGCATTGTGTGCTCGACACACAGATTTTCCATCAGCCCATACTCTAGGATTTACATTTTGTTCAACTAAAGCTGGAATCAAGATTTCCGGGAGAAAAAAAAAAAAAAAAGATTTCCGGGAGAAATATCAATCACTTCAGATACGCAGATGACACCACCCTTATGGCAGAAAGTGAAGAGGAACTAAAAAGCCTCTTGATGAAAGTGAAAGTGGAGAGTGAAAAAGTTGGCCTAAAGGTCAACATTCAGAAAACGAAGATCATGGCATCTGGTCCCATCACTCCATGGGAAATAGATGGGGAAACAGTGGAAACAGTGTCAGACTATTTTTGGGGGCTCCAAAATCACTGCAGATGGTGATTGGAGCCACGAAATTAAAAGATGCTTACTCCTTGGAAGAAAAGTTATGACCAACCTAGATAGCATATTCAAAAGCAGAGACATTACTTTGCTGACTAAGGTCCGTCTAGTCAAGGCTATGGTCTTTCCTGTGGTCATGTATGGATGTGAGAGTTGGACTGTGAAGAAGGCTGAGCACCGAAGAATTGATGCTTTTGAACTGTGGTGTTGGACAAGACTCTTGAGAGTCCCTTGGACTGCAAGGAGATCCCACCAGTCCATTCTGAAGGAGATCAGCCCTGGGATTTCTTTGGAAGGAATGATGCTAAAGCTGAAACTCCAGCACTTTGGCCATCTCATGCGAAGAGTTGACTCATTGGAAAAGACTCTGATGCTGGGAGGGATTGGGGGCAGGAAGAGAAGGGGACGACCGAGGATGAGATGGCTGGATCGCATCACGGACTCAATGGACGTGAGTCTGAGTGAACTCCGGGAGTTGGTGATGGACAGGGAGGCCTGGCGTGCTGCGATTCATGGGGTTGCAAAGAGTCGGACACGACTGAGCAACTGAACTGAACTGAACTGAACTGAAAGAGAGAGAAAGGGAGGGCTCCATATTCATGAAAACAGAGGCATGGACCTTGCTCAGTATATCACTCCCCAAAAGGGGTGAGGGAGATTCTGGCACGATCAGAAACTCAGGTGAAAATAGCATAGAATCTCAGTTACAAGATAAAGAATAACTAAAATAGTACCTTTTGGCTCGTCCAGATAGTCCCATTACAGAAGCAGATCGGAAAGAGAGTGGGCCAGGGGCTTCAGTAAGCACAGAGTAAGTTGCCCCAGTATCTAAAAGGAAATTGATGGATTGGCCCCCCCACAGTTATTAATATCCAGGGTTCCTCAGGTGTAATTAGAATGGGAGCTTATGTGAGGACCTCTGGGCACCTTCAGTCCTGATTCTCTTGAGAGTGCCACCCCAGAGACCTACGCCTCTGGGGGAAGTCTCTCATTCAGTGTGGTCCCTTGCAGATAGACATGGAACCAGGGGCAGCTTAGATGTCTGAGGGCAATCCTGCTTGAGGTGCCCCTCCCTTCAACAGTAATAGCAAGCCCATCCCTTTTCACCTGGGTCCCTCTGGGCATCTTTCTCAGGCTGTTTAAGAACGTTTTTCATAGCCATTGTGAAGGCTTCTGCCTTTTCCTTTGTCTTTTTCTGCCTTTCTTTCTTTTCCTCATATTCCCTACCATAATAGACTGTCTGAGCCAGTTGTAACAGAGTATATACAGACTGATTTGGTCCATGCTGCTGCTGCTGCTGCTGCTAAGTTGCTTCAGTCGTGTTCGACTCTGTGCAACCCCAGAGACCGCAGCCCACCAGGCTCCCCCGTCCCTGGGATTCTCCAAGCAAGAACATTGGAGTGGGTTGCCATTTCCTTCTCCAATGCATGTAAAGGAAAAGTAAAAGTGAAGTCATTCAGTCATGTCTGACTCTTTGCGACACCATGGACTGCAGCCTACCAGGCTCCTCCATCCATGGGATTTTCCAGGCAAGAGAACTGGAGTGGGTTGCCATTGCCTTCTCCAGGATTTGGTCCATATGCCCATTTTAATAGCTTATGGCGTGAGTGAGTGAGAAATCTATCCTTTAAGATCACTTTTCCCTCTTCACTTTCAGCATCAATCTCAGTGAATCTGCAAAGGGCTTCTCTTAGTCTATCTAGGAATTTACCAGGAGCTTCCTTCTCCTCTTGTTCTATGTCTGTCAATTTGCCATAGTTTAAAGGCTTAGAACGTGCCTGAGTCCTTCAAGAATACATCTGACAAAATGACTCTGATCCCATCTTCCTTGTTCTTACAGAACCAGTCTATTTGTAAAACAGTATTATACTTAAGAAACCCTCAACTGGCCACTGTTTGTTGTTTTTTAATGGATACCATGGCCACACAGTATCACATAGGAAGACCAGGTGTGTCTTCTTTAAGCCCTGGGGATCAAATCTATCCCAGTTTTTCAGGATACAGTTCAAAGGAGTGAGGCTGGAATTGTTAGCTTCCATCTGTAAGAGAGAAAAAAAGCGACCAATGCCATCTTTCTACTGGAGGCGTCCCTCCCTGCTCTAGATGGGGGTGTAGGCAGACTTTACACCAAAAACTTTTCCTTCCTGGTCAGACTTAGTCTGTCCCTTACTGATGCAGGCACCGTACTTGTTCCTCCCGATTCTACCACCGAGACGGGGTGGGGATGTACCAGGGGTAGACCTGATAGCATACCTGACTGACGTCCAGCTCTTCACCATTAACTTTGTTTGCCTCTGATGCCACCCAGGGTGCAATCAGAGTAACCTTCTGGAATGCCTCCCAAGTTAAGACCACTGGGGGAAACATTCATCACCGAAGTGCCTGTTTATGACCCTGAGTATATTCCTGACCACAAAAGACTAATACGAACATAAAACTGAGATGTTCCTTCCAAGCATCACCACACCAGTATAAGAGCCTTCTCTGGTCCACTAAGAGCCAGCGTTACCAAAGGAAAAGAACCCATTGCCGTCCCAATCTGAGTAACCTTTAACCTCAGAAATGTTCTTGGAGCTAGAGCTCCATCTAGCTTTCGAACTTTTGATTCCTAGCAAGGCTAGGCGCTTTCCTGACTACCAATCCAAGTTTGGGACCTAAGCCACAGTACACAGTAACAGTATAGATTGCAGGTCCCTTCAAAGTCTATGATCAGATAGATTAGGTTAGTACTTCTGATTCCCAAGGAGTTATGAAATGGTCAAAGAGACCGAAAAGTTTGACCGAGAAAGAAGAGTTTGGTCCACACGCTTTGCCATTTCTGGTCAGTTCCCGAAGGAGACATTGGGTGCCTCTTGGCATTGGCAAGTCGGTATAAACCCCCGACAGGTTTCTGCCATAAGCCGTATGAGGTCACCATGGAAACGCAGAGCAGGGCTTCTCACTTGCTTCACGTAGGGCATGTCATTCATTCACACAAGCACACCGTAGAGTTGGTAAAGCACAGCAGAAAACGTGTTCGCTAAGAGAACAAAGAACTAGAGCTCCAAGCATCCTCACCTTGTCCTGAAGGATCCTGGATGAGCCCCCAAGATGAAAGGTTGTTGTTGAATGAAAAGACGCAGGGATTCTTGGCCCCCGGAGGAGAAGAATTTAATCCGGGGCCAGAGACAAGGCTTGATCACTCAGAGCTTTTGTGTAATAAAGTTTTATTAAAGTATAAAGGAGATAGAGAAAGCTTCTGACATAGGCATCAGAAGGGGGCAGAAAGAGTGTCCCCCTTGCTAGTCTCCAATTGGATGTTTTATAGTCACTAGCAGTCTGTTAATGAAAGAAAGAAATGTCTTAAAACTCAGAATGGCACCAGGCCCCTCACCCATAAGATGCATTTTGGATAATCTTGACACCAAATTGTTTATCCTGGGCAATAAAATGATTAACCTGAATCTTGTAGAAGGACAAATTACCATACAAATAGTTTCATTTACATAGATTAAGGAAACAATATCTGAGTATAACATACTGATTTGTCAAGTAGGTTCTGAGCCAAGAGGTGGAACCGACTTGAAGACAGAGTTTGGGGTAAATGCATAGCACATTAACATAGCTTAAGACAAACATTTCTATAAGAAATGTTATTGGTTATCTCAAGGTGTGAGAATAGTTAACGTCAGGTGAAACTAGGTGTCATTATGGCAATACAGTATTTTAAGAGATAAAAATGTCTGACACTTGCAGGCTATTTCCTCCATTTGGAGACCCCTGGCCTTCCTGCCTGTTACCCTCTCACTACTACTGTGGACAACAATCCCTTAGAAGAAATGGAATAGCTCTCATAGTCAACAAAAGAGTCTAAAATGCAGTACTTGGTGCATTTCAAGTACTCATCTCAAAAACGACAGAATGATCTGTTTGTATCCAAGCAAACCATTCAGCATCACAGTAATCCGCGTCTATGCCCCAAAACACTAAAGCCAAAGAAACTGAAGTTGATCGGTTCTGTGAAGACCTACAAGACTTTCTAAAACTAACACCAAAAAAAAAAAAAAGTCCTTTTCATCATAGAGGACGGGAATCAAAAGTAGGAAGTCAAGAATTATCTGGAGTAACCGGCAAGTCTGGCCTTGGAGTACAAAATGAAGTATAGCAAAGACTAACAGAGTTTTGCCAATAGAACACACTGGTCATAGCAAACACTCTCTTCCAACAACAAAAGAGAAAACTCTACACATGGACATCACCAGATGGTCAACACCAAAATCAAACTGATTATATTCTTTGAGTAGAAAATGAAGAAGCTATACACAGTGAGCATAAATAAGACTAGGAGCTGACCGTGGCTTGGATCATCAGCTCCTTGTTGCATCAGGTATGACCTAAATTAAATCTCTTATGATTATACAGTAGAGGTGACAAATAGAGTAAAGGGATTAGATCTGACAGTATCTGAAGAACTATGGATGGAGGTTCATAACATTGTACAGGAAGCAGTGATCAAAATCATACCCAAGAAAAATAAAGGCAAAATGGTTGTTTGAGGAAGCTTTACAAATAGCTGAGGAAAGAAGAGTAGAGAAGTCAAAGAAGAAAAGGAAAGATATACTCATTTAAATTCAGAGTTCCAAAGAATAGCAAGGAGAGATAAGAAAGCCTTCTTAAGTGAACAATGGAAAAAATAGAAAAAACAACAACAACAACAAAATGGAAAAGACTAGAGATCTCTTCAAGAAAATTAGAGATACCAAGGGAACATTTCATGCAAAGATGGGCAAAATAAAGAACAGAAATGGTATGGACTTAACAGAAGAAGAAGATATTAAGAAGATGTGGCAAAAATACACAGAAGAACTATACAAAAAAAAAAAGTCTTAATGAACTGGATAAGCACAATGGTGTTATCACTCACCTAGAGCCAGACATCCTGGTTGTGAAGTCAAGTGGGCCTCAGGAAGCATTAATATGAACAAAGCTAGTAGAAGTGATGGCATTCCAGCTGAGCTATTTCAAATCCTAAAAGATGATGCTGTGAATGTGCTGCACTCAATATGCCAGCAAATTTGGAAAACTCAGCAAGGACCACAGGTCTGGAAAAAGATCAGTTTTCATTCCAATCCCAAAGAAGGGCAATGCCAAAGAATGTTCAAACACAATTGCAGTCATTTCACAAGCTAGCAAAATAATGCCCAAGGTCCTTCAAGCTATGCTTCAACAGTACATAAACCAAGAACTTCCAGAAGTACAAGCTGGATTTAGAAAAGGCAGAGGAACCAGAAATCAAAATACCAACATCTGTTGGACCTTACAAAAAGCAAGAGAATTCCAGAAAAACATATACTTCTGCTTCATTGACTACACTAGTGTCTTTGATCTGTGTGGATAAAAACAAACTGTGGAAAATTCTTAAAGTGATGGGAATACCAGAGCATCTTACCTGCCTCCTGAGAAACCTATATGCAAGTCAAGAAGCAGCAGTTAGTACTGGACATGGAGAAATGGACTGATTCAAAATTGGGCATGGAGTACAACAAGGCTGTATATTGCCACCCTGCTTATTTAACTTATATGCATAGTACATCATGTGAAATTTTGGACTAGATGAAGCTCAAGCTGGAATCAAGATTGCCTGGGAAATATCAATAACCACATATATGCAGATGATAGCACTCTAATGACAGAAAGCAAGGAGTAACTAAAGAGCCTCTTGATGAAGGTGAAAGAGGTGAGTGAAAAGCTGGCTTAAAACTCAATATTCAAAAAATTAAGATCATGGCCTCTGGTCAATGTAGAGGAGCAAAGGTAAAAACTATATCAGACTTCTCTTCCAAAACTATGCAAGAAAGGAGTGGAATGAAATATTTAAAGTATCAAAGGAAGAAGCCCATTAACTGAGAATTCTGTATCTAGAGAAATTATGCCTCAAAACTGAAAAAGAAATAAAGACTTTCTGAGACAAAAATTGAGAGAATTTTTCACCAGTAGACCTGCTTTGAAAGAAATGTTTAAAGTTCTTCAGAAAGAAGGAAAAAAAAGTCAGAAACTTGGATCTACAAGAAGAATGGAAGAGCATTAGAGAAAGAATAAATGAAAGTAAAATAAAACATATTATTTTTATTTTAATAAAATTTTATTTTATTGAAATATAGTTGATTTACAATGTTGTGTCAATTTCTACTGTATAGCTAGTGATTCAGTTATATATATATAGGCACACACATATACATACATATAATTCAGTTTATATAATAATCTTTTTCATATTCTTTTAAAAAATTTTATTTATGTTAATTGAAAGATAATTGCTTACAATATTGTGTTGATTTCTGCCATACATCAACATGAATCAGCCATAGTTATACAAAGAGCAAGGGCAACAAATAGAAAACAGTACTAAATATAATAGTGTTGTGCCCAAGTCACGAAATCTCCCAATGACCACCAGGGAGCCGTTATCCGATGCAAAAGCAAGAGAGTTTTTATTACCAAGCTTGAGCTGGGGCTATAGGGAGGAGCCCTGAGCTCTGGGTTACATTGCTTATATAGGGTATTCTCGCGCGAAAAATTCAAAAACCTGGTCTGATTGGTTACCTTCTGGTGAAGGGTTAGGTGTTGAGTTCTGATTGGTTCTCATTTCCTGGGCTGGCCACGGGTGCTGATTGGTTCCCATTTCCCAGACTTGATTCGAATTTCCCCGGGCTGGCCAAGGGTTCTGATTGGTTCGCAGGTGGTGGGGTGAGGTCAAGGGATTTCCAAAGGCTCTTGGATTTCCAAAGGCTCTTTTCCCGGAACCTTACAAAATGAAGTAGCTTAGATTCTTCAGTAGCTATTAATCTACCTATATCAATAATCACTTTAAATGTCAATGAAATAAATACCCTCAATTGAAGGATAATCTTTTTCCTCCTTGGCCACAGCACACTGTGTTCTAATCTAGTACACCTTCTGTCTGCCAAGGCACTGATGCAGAGTCATGCATATGGCAGGCAATCAATGTTCATAGGAAATGCACACTGCTTGAGGTTAATTGAATTGTTCTTCTCTCAGTGTTTTCAAATCAAAACTTCTTTCCAGGTGCAACTTAAAATACCACTCTCCTTCCTGGACACTTGCTAGCCATTTGTTTTCCTTTTGCTCTGATCAATTGCTGCATTTCTTGGCCACCTCCTTGAATCTCATTGCTGGGGGCCAGCGTGAGGAATTCCGCCCATGGCAAAGGTCATGAGGAAGGAGGCTTGGCATACGCAAAGGCGTGATCAAGTCTCAGGAAACCCCCTGTTCCTGAGCATCTACCCCAAAACCAGAGTCTGTTTTATGCTCTTCCCCATAACCATTTTTCTCGGAGAAGGAGTAAACGTGCAGCTCCAAGGCAATAAAAATTCTTGGGCATGACGAGAGTGTTTCAGCTTACGGACTCCTCTGAAGGTTATCTAGCCCACCTGTATAGGTTCGTCTGGCCACATGTGATTGTTTATAGCCTCCCAATCTGAGAGGCACGAGATGTTTTAGACTTACTAAAGGCAAATTCTTTTGGGGAGTTGGAAATTATTAGTATAGTGGGTTGGTTAGGAATTATATTGGTGAAGGGTTTTTCATTTGTTGTGCCAATAATTGCTGCTAATTCCCTACCCTGGGTGTGACAAGGATGTCTTAGGTCAAACCTCTCTGCTGACAGACTAGCTTGTGTGACAGGATTATCCATACTCCTGCAACTAGCACATGATTGTTTCTCAACCATAAACAGCACAGAGAGTTTTGGAGTATTTTTAAAGTCTTAATTAGCATAGGGCTTTTCTCATTGTTGAGTCAATGATTGCCACCAGGCCTCCATATCCTTAGGCACCTGGGAATATGTTAATCAATGTATTTGGAATATAGAAAAGGAAATATAGTAGTTTTTAAGGTTAGCAATACTAGACTTTTTGAGTTAATGAATCTTCTCTTTTGTAATAGATCACTGTACATTGTTATAAATCACTGTGTCCTTGCTGTGTAAAAAAGTAACTTTATCACTATCTTAAGACTAAATAGATCTTAAGGGAAACATTGGTGAGAGGATTTTCATTTGTTGGGCTGATGTTTGCTGCTAAATCTCCATATTCCTTGCCCTTATAATGAATATAACTAACATATAGGAGAAATAAGTATTAACCTTTAAGCATATAGGAGAAATAAGTATTAACTTTTAAGATTAATCATGTTAACCTTGGGTTAAATAAATTCCTTTCTTGATTGTAACTCACTACACCCTCACCCTATAGGAATGTAACTTTATTTGGAGGGTGGTGCCTGGTTTAAGAAAAAACACCCTTGGAAGAAATAAGCTTTT
This sequence comes from Oryx dammah, assembly GCF_014754425.2. Taxonomy (NCBI): domain Eukaryota; kingdom Metazoa; phylum Chordata; class Mammalia; order Artiodactyla; family Bovidae; genus Oryx; species Oryx dammah. The sequence goes on from NW_024070207.1 coordinate 68,176,278, forward strand.
TGGTTATCAGAAAGAAAGGATCATAAAATGTCAGCAAGTCTCACTCATGGCCAGAAGATGATGTAAAATCCCTAAGACCTTTTTATGTGAAGCACCTGATTTTGATAAAGGTCAGGACTGCTGACCCCTGCGTGACTCTGTATTCATTCCTATGTGTAACAAAAGGTATATAAGCAAACCCAAAAATAAAGAAATTGGATCAGTTTCCAGAAAGACTGATACCCCATGTCGTTCTTTCTTGCTCCTAGTTTTTCTGGCTGAATTCCCGTCTGGAGCATGGATGCTATTCCATGTAAACCAAGTATTCAGCCTCTTTTTCTGCACTAATTTTCCTACTACACTATCCATTTCTAATGTCTCTATATATCTGTAATTAAATATGTATTTTTCCAAGGACGCCAACACCGTCCCTACCTTTGAATCACCCTGGATCCACCGGGGCTGGACCCCGACATCTCATGAAGTGCACATGTTCTTTGTTTGCTTAACAATAGCTGGAGGCCTTTGGTGGCTTTTCTTTTGAATCTCTTTAAGAAGTGGTGACCTTGACCCTTAGGTAACCATAGTGCATTCCATCAGACTATGGCCCCCGAAGCAGAGAAAGCAAATCTCAAAGTTGCCCAGAAACTGTGGCTGAGATCAAATGTGAGAAAAAGAAGGCTTGCCTGTGAGTTTCTCTCTTGCAGGAGTGTGAACTGGGAACCATGAAGAGTGTGGGGCAGGCAGGGAAAGGAGCTGAATCTGAGAGGTTGGGGAGAGGCTGAGGAGAGGCTGTGGGGGCTGCAACAAACCACAAGCAAGATGAAGTCATAAGGGAGAAGACTCCATGTTTAAAGAGAAAGAATAAGGGAGAGAAACATTACAGGGAGTGAAGTGGGCAGTCAGTAGAGAAAGATAAACAAACAAAAGCCCAAAGAAAGAAGGTAGTGGGTTCATGGAAGAGGCAATGGATCCAATATCTGTGTCTGGCTACATTTAGGGACACTCCCAGTTTCCATTATTCCCACATAGACCTCCCAAAGTCCATGTTACAGAAGAAGCTAACTTGAGTGGGCCTCTCCAGCTTAGAACCCTAGCAGTCTTCATCAGAATCAGGATTTGGGAAGGCTGAGACATAACATCTTTGTGAGTCCTTTTTAAGAAAAGAGAATATAGAATTACTTTTGCAAATTTTGCAAAGATATCCATCTTCTACATGAACATATTGCATGGCATCCTGCAAATAAGATGCCTGGTAGCTTAAATTCATTAGCATCTCAGCAAATTTGCTTCTGGACACATATTTGAACTTTTGAAAGGAACTGAAACCATGCCACCATGTGAGAAAAGCAGAAAACTAATTCTATCTGGGAAGTATTTTGTAATTTTTGTTTCTTTCATATATATTATAGAACAATTTTGAAGACCATTTGATCAAAATAGTTCCTGAGAACTTGAGATATTAATTTTAAATGTTTTTTTCTAGTGATACTCATCTCACTTAAACCATTTAAATCAGTTTATTTTAAATCAAGACTTTTACCTGGGAAAAAAACCCAAAATTAAAAAAAAAATAAAATACAGACCCTTTTACAGCAGATTTTTAAAAAAGCCTAAGCTATAAGAATCTGGGACTTCCCTGGTGGCTCAGTGGTAAAGAATCTGCCTGCCAGTGCAGGAGATGTGGGTTCAATTCCTGAGTCAAGAAGATACCCTGGAGAGGGAATGGGCAACCCATTTTGGTGTTCTTACCTGGGAAATCCGATGGACAGAGGAGCCTGGCAGTCCATGGGGTTGCAAAAGAGTTGGACACAACTTAGTGACTAAAAAAGAAGAAGAAGCTGAGCTGTTGTATAAAAACCCAAATTGAAATATAAAGACAAAGATAAATTAAAAGTAAATGAATAAGGATATATCAAGCTCATATAAATAAAAAGAATAATGGAGTAGCTATAATAATTTCAGACAAAGGAGACTTCAGAGCAAGGAAAATTATCAGGGATAAACACGGACATTATATAATGATAAGGAGATCAATACTATAAGAATCTTTCTGCCTTTTAATACTGTTAATGGGGTTCTCAAGTCAAGAATACTGAAGTGGTTTGCCATTGCCTTCTCGAGTAGAAGTAGAAACATCTACTTCTGCTTTATTGATTACGCCAAAGCCTTTGACTGTGTGGATCACAACAAACTGTGGAAAATTCTTAAAGAGATGGGAATACCAGACCACCTGACTGACTCCTGAGAAATCTGTAAGCAGATCAAGAAGCAACAGTTAGAACTGGACATGGAACAACAGACTGGTTCCAAATAGGTAAAGGAATATGTCAAGGTTGTATATTGTCACCCTGCATATTTAACTTATATGCAGAATATATAATGTGAAATTCCAGGATGGATGAAGCCCAAGCTGGGATCAAGATTGCCAGGGGAAATATCCTGGCAATATAACCTCAGATATGCAGGTGACACCACCCTTATGACAGCAAGCAAAGAAGAACTAAAGAGCCTCTTGATGAAAGTGAAAGCGGAGAGTGAAAAAGTCAGCTTAAAACTCAACATTCAGAAAACTAAGATCATGGCATCTAGTCCCATCACTTCATGGCAAATAGATGGGGAAACAATGGAAACAGTGAGAGACTTTATTTTTGGGGACTCCAAATCACTGCAGATGGTGACTGCAGCCATGAAATTAAAAGCCACTTGCTTCTTGGAAGAAGACCTATGACCAACCTAAACAGCAAAGACATTAAAAAGCAAAGACATTACTTTGCTGACAAAGGTCCATCTTGTCAAAGCTATGGTTTTTCCTGTGGTCATGTATGGATTTGAGTATTAGACTATAAAGAAAGCTGAGCACCAAAGAATTGATGCTTTTGAGCTGTGGTGTTGGAGAAGACTCTTGAGAGTCCCTTGGACAGCAAGGAGATCCAATCAGTTCATCCTAAAGGAAATCAGTCCTGAATATTCATTGGAAGGACTGATGCTAAAGCTGAAGCTCCACCTGATGTGGCAAACTGACTCATTGGAAAAGACCCTGATGCTGGGAAAGTTTGAAGGCAAGAAGAGAAGGGGATGACATATGATGAGATGGTTGGATAGCATCACCAACACAATGGACATGAGTCTGAGCAGGCTTTGCGGGTTGGTGATGGACAGGGAAGCCTGGCATGCTGCAGTCCATGGGGCCACAAAGAGTCAGACACAAGTGAGTGATTGAACTGACTCTGAGAATACATAAAAATCTTCAGTATGTGTGCACCTAACAATAAGGCATCAAAATATGTGAGGAAAAATCTTATAGAACTGCAAGGAAAAATAGATAAACTTATTATAATCTTACTATAATAATTTGAGATTTCAATACCTATTAGTACTTGAGAGATCCAGCAGGCAGAAAGTCAACAGGGACAGAGTTGAACTGAACGGCACCATCAATCAACTAGATTAATCAATTCTATAAGTATTTTAAAGAATACTTTATCCAATAACAGCAAATTGTACATTCTTCTCAAGATCAAACTGAACTTTTACCAAGATAGACAACATTCTGGGCCATAAAACATACCTTGATAAGATTTAAAAGAATAGCAATCATACAAAGTATGCTGTCATATCCCAATGGAATTGAACTAAAATCAATAACAGAAAGATAGCTGGAAAACCTCATAATAATTGTGATTAAGAATGGCCATCATAAAAAAAAATCTACAAGAAATAAATGCTGGAGAGGGTGTTGAGAAAAGGGAACCCTCTTGCACTGTTGATAGGAATCCAAATTGATACAGCCACTATGGAGAACAGTATGGAGATTCCTTAAAAATCTAGGAATAAAAATATGATATGACCCAACAATCCCACTACTGGGCATATACCCCAAGGAAACCATACTTGGAAAAGACACATATACTCCAATATTCATCACAACACTATATACAATAGCTAAGACAAGGAAGAAACCTAAATGTCCATAGACGGGTGAATGAATAAAATATGTGGTACATATATACAATGGAATATTACTCGGCTATAAAAAGGAATGCATTTGAGTCAGTTCTAATGAGGTGGATGAACCTAGAGTCTATATATAGGCTCTTCACTCTATAATAGAGTGAAGCAAGTCAGAAAGAGAAAAAATATCATATATTAATAGATATATATGGAATCTAGAAAGATGGCACTGATGAACCTATTTGCAGGGCAGCAAAGGAGATGCAGACATAGAGAACAGACTCGTGGACACATTGGAAGAGGGAGAAGGTGGGATGATTAGAGAATAGTATTGAAGCATATACATTAGGGAATTTGCTGTGTGACAGAGGGAACCCAAACTCAGTGCTCTGTGGCAACTTAGAGGGGTGGGAAGGAGTGGGAGGTTGGATGGAGGTTCAAGAGGGAGGAGATGTATCTATACTTATGGCTGATTCATGGTAATATATGGCAGAAACCAACACAATATTGTAAAGTAATTATCCTCCAATTACAAATAAATAATCTTAAAAAGTAAGTAATAAATAACACATAGGTCAAAAAGAAAGTATTATGAGAAATTAAGAAATATTTCACATTAAATGAAAAAATATAATGTCAAAATTCATGAGATGTAGCAAAAGCAGTAATTGAAGGAAAATTTATAGCACTAAATACATATATTAGAAAAAATCTGCAATCAATAATCTAAGCTTCCACCTTAGAGAAATAGGAAAAGAGTAAATTAAATTATAGGTAAGCAGAAGAAATGAAATGATAAAAATTAGAAGAAAAATCAATGAAATTAAAAAGATCAACAGAGAAAATCAATGAAACTTAAAGTTGCTTCTTTGAAAAGATTAATAACATTGATAAATGTCTAGCCAGTACTAAAAAAATAAAAGATACAAACTACTAATATTTGAAATGAAAGAGGGACAATAACTACTGATCCCATGGATATTAAAAGACAATAAAGGTATATGATGAACAGTTCAGTTCAGTTCAGTTGCTCAGTCGTGTCCGACTCTTTGCGACCCCATGAATCACAGCATGCCAGGCCTCCCTGTCCATCACCAACTCCGGGAGCTCACTCAGACTCTCATCCATCGAGTCAGAGATGCCATCCAGCCATCTCATCCTCGGTCGTCCCCTTCTCCTCTTGCCCCCAATCCCTCCCAGCATCAGAGTCTTTTCCAATGAGTCAACTCTTCCATGAGGTGGCCAAAGTACTGGAGTTTCACCTTTAGCATCATTCCTTCCAAAGAAATCCCAGGGCTGATCTCCTTCAGAATGGACTGGTTGGATCTCCTTGCAGTCCAAGGGACTCTCAAGAGTCTTCTCCAACACCACAGTTCAAAAGCATCAATTCTTCGGCACTTAGCCTTCTTCACAGTCCAACTCTCACATCCATACATGACCACAGGAGAAACTATCGCCTTGACTAGACGGACCTTAGTTGGCATAGTAATGTCTCTGCTTTTGAATATGCTATCTAGGTTGGTTACAACTTTTCTTCCAAGGAGTAAGCGTCTTTTAATTTCATGAACAGTTATGTGATCACAAATTTAATAACCTAGATACAATGGACCAGTTCCTCGAAAGACACAATATACCAAAACTCACTTAAAGAGAGAGAGATAATTTGAATAGGCCTATGTTTATTAAAGAAATTGAATCAATAATAACCTTCCAAAACAGAAAGTATCAGGCACTGATGTATTCACTGGTGAATTCTACCAAATATATAAAGGTATTATACCAGTTCTCTATAATTTCTTCCAGAAAATAGAAGTCAGAGGAATGAGTCCAAACTCATTCAATAAGGCAACAAGATATATTATAAAGAACATAGGACTAAGAGGTCAATGCTTTGTGTTCTAGCCTTGACTTCTATTACTTATTAGTATGTACAAATTACCAAACCTCTTTGAGTCTTAGTGTCTTCATCAGTAAAATATAACAATAATACTGTTTTGTACAACTCCAAAATTCATATGTTGAAGTCCTAACCCTACTTTGGGGAAGTAGTTAAAGTTAAATGAGGCATAAATGCCTTCTAATCTGATAGTACTGGTGACCTCATAAGAAGAAGAAGAAATACTGGAGATCTCTCTCCCTGCACAAGCACAGAGGAAAGGATAATGTGAAAACATACTGAGAAAGTGGCCATCTACAGGACAAGAAGAGATGTCTCAGCATAAACCATCTCTGGTAACTTACTCTTGAACATCTGTCCTCTAGAATTATATGAAGACAAAAATGTGTGTTGTTTAAGCTACCAAGTTTATGGTAGTCTGTTATGGCAGCCTGAGCAGGCTAATACAAATAACCATTTTTTAATGTTCTGAACACTTAATTCAAAGCAAATGACCTTTGAAAAAGGGTAAAGTTTTATATGAATTTTAAGTATTCTTATTAATATTCCTTCTTTTCTTGTAACTAAACCATTTAAAACTGTAATAGGTAACTATGCTATAAGCCTGCAACTTATTTACCTTTAGCCTTTACCTTAGCCTTTACAATGCAGGAGACCCAGGTTCAATCCCTGGGTCAGGAAGATCCCCTGGAGAAGGAAATAGCAACCCACTCCAGTATTCTTGCCTGGAAAATCCCATGGATGGAGAAGCCTGGTAGGCTACAGTCCATGGGGTCGCAAAGAGTTGGACATGACTGAGTGACTTCACTTTCTTTTCTTTTCTTTCTTTCTTTTTTCTTTTAGTGTTTTGTATCCAATACTGTAGTAAATATAAATAAATCTGTCCAACAGATACTCTCATTGTAATACAATAAAGAAATTTGGTAAACATAAGAAAAGACAAAAGGATGGCCATAATCTTGAATTTCAGTCAAAAGAGCAAATATTTTAGGCTTGAGTAGTGCTGATGGAACCTACTATGGCTTGTTGGGTGTCCCTGGTTTGAAAATTTTCTTTACATGTTACTATTTATTTATTGTTGATTTACAATATTATATTAGTTTCAGATGTACAATATAATGATTCAGTATAAAAATAACATGCTCCGTTTAAAGTTATTACAAAATAATGGCTATATTTCCCAATACTGTATAATGTATTCTTGTTGCTTATTTATTTTATACATAGTAGTTTGTACCTCTTAATCCGCTACTCTTACCTTGCCCTTCCCCTCTTCTCTTTTCCCACTAGTAACCACCAGTTTGTTCTCTATATCTGAGTTTGTTTATGTATTGTTATATTCATTAATTTGTATTATTTTTAGATTCCATATGTAAGTGATAAATTATAGTATTTGTCTTTCTCTGTCTGACTTATTTCACTAAGCATAATAACCTCTAGGTCCATCCACATTGTTGCATGTGGCGGAATTTCATTCTTTTTAATGGCTGAATAATATTCCATTATGTATGTGTATATACACACACACACACACACACATTCATATGATGGGGGCTTCCCTGGTGGCTCAGAAAGTAAAGAATCCACCTGCAATGTGGGAGACCTGGGTTTGATCCCTGGGTTGGGAAGATCCCCTGGAGGAGGGCATGGCAACCCACTCCAGTATTCTTGCCTGGAGAAGCCCCATGGACAGAGGAGCCTGGTGGGCTACAGTCCACGGGATTGCAAAGAGTGAGACATGACTGAGCGACTAAGCACAGCACATATAATGGACGCTTGGGTTGCTTACATATCTTGACTATTGTAAATAATCCTGTTATGACCGTTGGGGTGCAAATATCTTTTTGAATTAGTGTTTCACTTTCTTCAGATATATACCAAGGATTGGAGTTGCTGGATCATATGGTAGTTCTTTTTTCAGTTCTTTGAGGATCCCCCATACTGTTTTCCATAGTGAATGTACCCATTTATGTTTCTACCAACAGTGTAGGAGGATTCCCTTTTCTCCATACCCTCTCTAGCATTTGAGGACTTTTTGATGATGGCTATTCTGACTGGTGTGAAGTGATACCTCATTGTAGTTTTGATTTGCATTTCTCTGATGATTAGTGATATTGAGCATCTTTTCATGTGCTTGTTGGCTCCACAGGTCCTCCAACCAGCCAAGGGAACCCATCTTCCTGGTGTCAGACCCCAGGGCTGGGGTGCCCAATATGTGACTCCAACTGCTCACTCCCCAGTGAGGATCTCTGCCTGGGTAATCCCCCTTCTCTTCTGAGTCCCCTTTCAGGGGTACAAGTCCCAGCATGATTGCTCTCTTTCCTTCCTACCTGATTCCCACTTGGATCTTTCTTACAGCCTTGGTTGTACTGGAGTTTGCCACTCTCCAATTAGTTTTCAGTGAAGACTGCTTCACATGTAGATGTATTTTTTGATGTGTTTGTGGGAGGAGGTGTGTTCCACATCCTCCTACTCCACCTTATTGATCATGACTTATCTGTATGTTAGTCTTTAGATACCAACTGGCACCTGAGTTAAAAATTTTAACACATCTCCATATCTTCTCCATTTTGTCTTTCTTTCCTTTTTCATCCAATGTATTAAATCTACATGCTCTGTTTTATCCTTCAAAGGCATTAGCCAGGTATCAAAAACAGAGATGGAAAGAGACAGATTTAGTCCAAGGCACCAGTTTCCATTACTTTAAGCTGCCTCAGTGGTTTTTCTGATGGGGTGAAATTTCTCACAGTTGGTCTCAGGCCCAAGGTATATGCAATACTTCAATCAAATTGCTTGTGACATATTAGACTGAGTGCCTGGGAACAACGTGTTCCTCAAATATTTTTTTTTAAAGGCTGAATACTTCTTGTATAAGCACTGAAGTAACTGGGAAGATTAATTTAAAAATATATGTCATGAAGCTATATACCCCAATGTTGAAAGTGTTTTGTCTTTCACAAAACACAAAGATGCACAGTCTCTGTCTATGTTGAGAATTGTAGATTCCAGGAATATCATGCAAAGCCCTCCATGACCCTACCCTGGCCCTCCCTTTGCACTCCTGTCACACTCTTCCTGTTGCATTCATTTGTGATGTACTTTCTGGTTGCATCCCAGACCCTGGGAATAGACAGATCAATCTATCTACAAGTCCCCTTTCAAAAAGCTTAAAAGTACATAGAGGAAACTTCTAAAGTGCCATACATAGTTAATAGAATTACAGGAGCTTACTTCCTTGGTGGCTCAGATAGTAAAGCATCCACCTGCAATGTGGGAGACCCAGGTTTGATCCCTAGGTCAGGAAGATCCCCTGGAGAAGGAAATGGCAACCCACTCCAGTATTCTTGCCTGGAAAATTCCATGGACAGAGGAGACTGGTGGGCTACAGTCCATGGGGTTACAAAGAGTTGGACATGACTGAGCAACTTCACTTCATTTCATGTAAAGAAGTCACATATGAGGGAGAATCAGCCACCCCTGTTCCATTCTTGGCCACTGGTTTTTCTGACAGCCTTGGGAGGTCTTGGATATGTGAAGTGTTAGTCCTGGTTTCTAGCCCTGCTGTATTGGTTTGGAACAAATCACTTTTTTGCAAAATATACAAAGTAATATTTTTCTCCTGCTTAACCATAGGAAGAGTTTAACAAAGCTAAAAGAATGAGATATGACCATCAATGAATTTTCTCTTAGTAGTGAGTCTTTGTCCCTGAATAGGAGGTTTTGTCCTTCCAACAACTTTAGGAGAAGCTTGAAATGCAGGAAATGTGCTGACATTCTAGCAAATATGGGTAAGTGCAAAGTTGTCAACCTGGGACTGCAATGCTGGGAATATCATGTATCCAGGTTTCACTTGCATTCCCTCTTGATGTCCCATTTCACCCTAAGACATCTGATGTAACAGCAGTGCAGATGTTTCAGCTGAGAAGAGAGAAAGCTATCTCAGTGAGAGGAGGGGATGCTTCTGCTAGATCAAAGGAATTCAAGATGACAGTCATTGAGGATTCTGTACTTTTATACTCTGCCCTCCTAGCAGTGGGTCCCATTCCTCCAGGGATTCTCAAGGTAAAGGGTGGGGATGAGATGTGAAGAAGGAGTGGAAGAACTATTGCTTAAATGGAGGCTTGGTGTTTGGAAAAATGATGTCTGGGAGGTTAGGCTACTTGGATTCTGGTCCCAGTTCTGCCATTGACTTGATGTGTGAACTTGGGCAAGTCATTTCTTAGTTCTGGCCCTCAGTTTATTTATACGATTTTTAAAAAGTGTTCGGATTAATTGATATCCAAGGTACCTTCTCACTCTGACCTTCAATACTTTTGAGTCCTCATGGTTATTTAGAGAGGGAACAGATACCAAGACTGTCAGGTATCTTAAGTCAAAAGTTATAACAAGCAACTCCTGCAGCTCAATTCCAGAAAAATAAACGACCCAATCAAAAAATGAGCCAAAAATCTAAATAGACATTTCTCCAAAGAAGACATACAGAGGGCTAGCAAACACATGAAAAGATGCTCAACATCACTCATTATCAGAGAAATGCAAATCAAAGCCACAATGAGGTACCATTTCATGCCAGTCAGAATGGCTGCAATCCAAAAGTCTACAAGCAATAAATGCTGGAGAGGGTGTGGAGAAAAGGTAACCCTCTTACACTGTTGGTGGGAATGCAAACTAGTACAGCCACTATGGAGAACAATGTGGAAATTCCTTAGAAAAACTGAAACTAGAACTGCCTTATGACCCAGCAATCCCAGTGCTGGGCATACACACTGAGAAAACCAGAATTGAAAGAGACGCGTGTACCCCAATGTTCATCACAACACTGTTCGTAATAGCCAGGACATGGAAGCAACCTAGATGTCCATCAGCAGATGAATGGGTAAGAGATCTGTGGTACATATACACAATGGAGTATTACTCAGCCATTAAAAAGAATACATTTGAATCAGTTCTAATGAGGTGGATGAAACTGGAGCCTATTATACAGAGTGAAGTAAGCCAGAAGGAAAAATACCAATACAGTATACGAATGCACATATATGGAATTTAGAAAGATCGTAACAATAACCCTGTATGCTAGAGAGCAAAAGAGACACAGATGTATAGAATGGTCTTTTGGACTCTGTGAGAGAGGGAGTGGGTGGGATGATTCGGGAGAATGGCATTGAAACATGTATAATATCATATAAGTAACGAATTGCCAGTCCAGGTTTGATGCAGGGGAAAAAAAGTTATAGAATATAAAATAATAACAGGAAACAATTTTACCATAGAAAAACATAATGTATGCATTGTTATTTGCATTCCTTTCTATGTAATTTCCAGATTTCCCAGGATAAATATCTTATCTTATTGTCCCTAGAAACAATCCAAATGCCCTGGTAATTGCAATGTTTCACCATTCTAATTGTATCTCTTGAATTTCCTCATTCAATCAGAAAGGACTTTAGAACATGAATCTTTTTTTCATCAGAAGCCAATGCCCATTTTTTTTTTTGCTTCAGAAAATATGGTCATTATAACTCTGTAGCACTCACCTGATCTTTCCTTTCTAGGTTTTTCTCATTGATATTAATAATTTTCAAAGTAGTTGAAACTTTTTATAAATGTAATCTTCTTGGATCACTTATTACTCACAAATGACATGTATTTGGGAAAATAAAGAACTATTCTAAAACTAAACATTTACAATGAATGGTTAAGCAGACAAAGAGGCCAAATAGGTTTCTCTGCAGTAAGGTTTTAGAGATAATTAGTGGACAGAAGAACATGTGGAATGGATGGAGGGGAATAGTAGAAACAGAAGCAGAGAAAGGGAAGAAAGTTTCAAATATCCTTTGTGTGTGGCCTCTGCTTATAGGGATTGAGAGCCAGAAAGTTTATATTTAGGTGAAGGAGCAGACAAGTTATGCCTGCCTGAATTCTTATCTCCAGTCCAACCTCTCCTGAGTTAGAATGTCAAATTGCTTGTTCTGCCTCTCAGTATGGCGCCTCAAACTTGTTTATGTTCCCTATAATACCTTTTTATTCTTCTGAATTTACTCCACCATTTTTATTTTCCCAATCACTAAGACTAAAATCTCTGATTCTTCCATTGCCCCACTAAATCCAGTCAGTTGCCAAGTTGTGTGCTGCTACTGCTAAGTCACTTCAGTCATGTCCAACTCTGTGCGACCCCATAGAGGGCAGTCCACCAGGCTCCACCGTCCCTGGGATTCTCCAGGCAAGAACACTGGAGTGGGTTGCCATTTCCTTTTCCAATGCATGAAAGTGAAAAGTGAAAGTGAAGTCGCTCAGTTGTGTCCGACTCTTCGCGACCCCATGGACTGCAGCCTACTAGGCTCCTCCCTCCATGGGATTTTCTAGGCAAGAGTACTGGAGTGGGTTGCCATTGCCTTCCTGCCAAGTTGTGTAGATATTCCTTGATAATGCTCTCACGACCAGCAATTCCTTTCCATATTCACTACTTCAACTCTCATTTAGGCCTTTATAACTTCTCATTTCAAATATTGTAATAAAATTATCTGGTCAATTCCCTCTAAACCTTAACTTCAATCAATACAAACATACAACAACATTTAGCTTAGTTTCTTTTCCCATCAGTAGTGTTAGACCAAGTTTACAGGAAGGTGACAGTCTCAGTTTTTAGTGGTACAAGCGTGTTTCATATTGAGAGAGGTGAAGAAGAATAACATTAGTTTGCATTTTTCTAGAGTAGTTGGAGGAAATTTCCGGATTTCATCGTGGACTAAGGAAAGATGCTTCCATAATTAGATTGTGTCTAACTCTGAAGCACTCCCATCGTCCCATCGTATATTTTATTTCCTAATTTGGATGTTAAAGTAGATCTGACACCTATAGCTTTCCTGTTGGCCACAGCATAAGATTTGATCTTCTTTGCTTCTTTCCTTATATACCTATATCAGCCGAATGCTTTTCTGTTGCTTTTTACCTTCTATCCTCATCTTATTATCTCACAGATACTGGGAATTCAGAGATTTCCTTTAAGTTTTAGTATCTCCCTCCTCATTACCAGCCCTGGCCTCTCACCACAGTCATTTTTCCATCACTAATATGTACTTGGCCATGTGGCAGGTTTGCTGATGGGCTCTGCAGCATCTCCCACAAATGCATGCTAAGATGTTACATTCAATCTGTCCACAGAATATACTTCCATCCTGCCAAAGCTGTTAAACTGTCTGGAATTGTAGTCCCTTCCTGTTATGTGCAGTGAGGTACCTGCCAATGACGTTAATGTTTCCTAGTGGTTTCATGGTACAGCAGGTAGAGCTCAGGTGGCTTGTAGCAGGAAAGTAAGGCTGTAGCAGCCCTGGGCTAGTTGTTTGGCTCAGAGCCTCTGAAACTCTTAAGCCTCAAGGCATGAGAAGTCCTTTGGGTGTTTCTTGAACCTATCCCAAAGACCAGAAAATATCCAGGCAGAGAAGGCAAAGGGAAGTTTAGGAGAACACAAACATCTTAGCTGTCAGGCAAAGTCTGTCTCCCCAGTGGGGGTTCTGGGGTGATCCAGCCAACCAATGGTTCCAGCTCAGCCATACTAGGGCTGATACTTCCTCAGGGGGCCTGCTTGTCTGAATTTAGGGGCAACTCTGGAGGACTTGCCCAGTGTCCCAAGTATGTACAATGCTTCCACCTAACCCAGACCACATGCAGAAGGATCATGTGATAGTTGGCATATAACAAATCAAGAAAGACATCAGGTGTCCAGACTTCAACTTGTTTTAACAAATAAAACATTTCTAAGAGGATATTCCAGAAAAACATACTAACTTAAGGTCTTAAAACAGATGTTCATTCTATAGGACTATGTTGCTTTGCAGCCATTATTATTGAATGCTATAAGTACAGCCAAATTGATCCAAGGTTTAAACCATGGTGGCTCTTCAGATTTTACTTATAGCTTTACTGTAGGCCAGGAGAAGGGTGGGTCAGATAACAGAGCATAATGCTGAAGAGGCAGCATTCTGTCATGTTTCAGTGCCTTGGTTTTCTGACTTAGGCAGACAAAAGCTTAGACCTCTGACTAGTTGTGTGATTTAACCTCTCAGAGCTTCAGTTTTCTCATCTGTAAAATGGTGATAATAATATTGCTTACTTGATAGGTTTGTGAAGAGAAATAAAAGAGATATCACATGTAGATTCTACACTGTATATCATGTATTAAGCACTCAATAACATTATAACTGTAAATACTTTACCTTTACTACTTCTACTACTACAACAACTACCGCTATCACTACTATTACTACTACTTATTTTTCTTCTACTACTCCTGGCAATGAGAGCTTTCCTCAAGTGAGTTGAAGTGAAGAGGGCCTCAAGGTCATAGTTTCCTAGCTTATGTAGAGGGTGGTAGTATCAAGGAAGAAGATTGCAGGACTATAATTCTAGCTGGGAACAGAGTAAATACCAGAAAAGTATAGAGACTTGTATGTTATTGTATTTCTCTTATCTCAGACCAAAGCTCTTCTACTCTTCATCAGTTTGCTATGTGACATAGCCCAAACCATTCTTAATCTCTAGGTTTTGGTAATTACCCTAGAAAATAAAGCCCATTGCCACTTAGGCTGGTACCAGAGGCCTAATCTATGAATGGAATGTTATGAGCAAACTGGTCTACAAAGGGCATGACACCAGCCTTTAAAGTCATACTAGCTAACTAGCTCCTAATCTAGAGATGTGCTATAGCTACCACCAGTATCTTTGTTAACCACAGCCAAAAAATGATATCTTGGGCTTGTTGTCAGATGGAAATAAGGTTTTAATTTCAACATAGCCATCACCTTGATATTTCACACTTGCCCACCTATGTTTGTTGATCCATAATGACTCTGAAAGAAATTTCATAAATTCACCCATAGCGTCACTCATTCAACAAATATTTATTGAACAACTTCAACATGCCAGATACTGCTCTAGACACGGGTTACAGCAGTGAACCAGACAGAAAAGGTCTCTGCTATCAGGAAGCTTATAGTTTAGCTGCTTTGTCCAGCCAAGTGTAGTATATTCAGAAACTTTATTGAGGCAAGTTCAGCTTAGAGTTTTGAAACAAATGATGGCCAATACTTTTCAATGGAATGTATCTTCTGAGAGGGAGGGATGGGTGGAGAGAAAGGAACTGGTTTTGGATCTAGCCTGAGCAAAACCTCAGAGGGTAGTGTGGGAAAGGACTTTAATAATAAAACGACTGTGTTTTATCATATTAATTTGGTTTATATGTATTATGTAGCTAATATATTGTATAGCTGATATATATCATAAACATTACCTTTTGATATATGAGAAGAAAGTAATTTGACTTTTAATTGTGTAGTTCATAACTGGCTCTGAAGGCAATTCTAAGGCAGCATTTTAAAAATATTCTGGGCAAATGGAATAAAATAAAAATAAATATAAATATTCCCAAAGGGACTACTTTGAAAACTACAGCACACATTTGGATGTATAAGTTCTAGTATGTCTTTAAAATAAAAAAATAAACTAACAGTTAGTTTGCTATAGAAAAATAAAAATAAAAAAAACTTGAACTAAAAAAATAAGTTTCTTATATGTATTCATTATATGTTTAAATTAGAGTTGTACAACTCAGCAAACAGTTATAAAATTAGCTTATTTTAAAAGTACTGAATCATCTCACACTTTCCCTCTACCACAGAGTCCAAAATGGCTTTGAAATATGTATAATATCATATATGAAATGAATCGCCAGTCCAGGTTTGATACATGATACTGGATGCTTGGGGCTGGTGCACTGGGACGACCCAAAGGGATGGTACGGGGAGGGAAGTAAAAGGGGGGTTCAGGATGGGGAACATGTGTATACCTGTGGCAGATTCATGTTGATGTATGGCAAAACCAATACAATATTGTAAAGTAATTAACCTCCAATTAAAATAAATTTTGAAAAAAGTACTGAATCAAATTTCTCTTTGTACTTAGTTTCTTCCAGTCAATTCATATACAGTGTTGTGCCTACAGTTCTTTAAAAGTACGATATAGTAATTTGGCCATTCCCTATGCTACGGAATGAAGCAGGGCAAACAGTAATAGAGTTTTGCAAAGAAAATGCACTGGTCATAGCAAACACCCTCTTCCAACAACACAAGAGAAGACTCTACACATGGACATCACCAGATGGTCAACACCGAAATCAGATTGATTATATTCTTTGCAGCCAAAGATGGGGAAGCTCTATACAGTCAACAAAAACAAGATCAGGAGCTGACTGTGGCTTAGATCATGAACTCCTTATTACCAAATTCAGCCTCAAATTGAAGAAAGTAGGGAAAACAGCTAGACCATTCAGGTATGACCTAAATCAAATCCCTTATGATTATACAGTGGAAGTGAGAAATAAATTTAAGGGCCTAGATCTGATAGATAGAGTGCCTGATGAACTATGGAATGAGGTTCGTGACATTGTACAGGAGACAGGGATCAAGACCATCCCCATGGAAAAGAAATGCAAAAAAGCAAAATGGCTGTCTGGGGAGGCCTTACAAATAGCTGTGAAAAGAAGAGAGGCGAAAAGCAAAGGAGAAAAGGAAAGATATAAGCATCCGAATGCAGAGTTCCAGAGAATAGCAAGAAGAGATAAGAAAGCCTTCCTCAGCGATCAGTGTAAAGAAATAGAGGAAAAGAACAGAATGGGAAAGACTAGAGATCTCTTCAAGAAAATGAGAGATACCAAGGAAACATTTCATGCAAAGATGGGCTCGATAAAGGACAGAAATGGTCTGGACCTAACAGAAGCAGAAGATATTAAGAAGAGGTGGCAAGAATACACAGAAGAACTGTACAAAAAACATCTTCACGACCCAGATAATCACAATGGTGTGCTCACTCACCTAGAGCCAGACATCCCGGAATGTGAAGTCAAATGGGCCTTGGAAAGCATCGCTATGAACAAAACTAGTGGAGGTGATAGAATTCCAATTGAGCTGTTTCAAATCCTGAAAGATGATGCTGTGAAAGTGCTGCACTCAATATGCCAGCAAGTTTGGAAAACTCAGCAGAGGCCACAGCACTGGAAAAGGTCAGTTTTCATTCCAATCCCTAAGAAAGGCAATGCAAAAGAATGTTCAAACTACCGCACAGTTGCACTCATCTCACATGCTAGTAAAGTAATGTTCAAAATTATCCAAGCCAGGCTTCAGCAATACGTGAACTGTGAACTTCCTGATGTTCAAGCTGGTTTTAGACAAGGCAGAGGAACCAGAGATCAAATTGCCAACATCCGCTGGATCATCGAAAAAGCAAGAGAGTTCCAGGAAAACATCTATTTCTGCTTTATTAACTACGCCAAAGCCTTTGACTATGTGGGTCACAATAAACTGTGGAAAATTCTGAAAGAGATTGGAATACCAGACCACCTGACCTGCCTCTTGAGCAATCTGTATGCAGGTCAGGAAGCAACAGTTAGAACTGGACATGGAACAACCAACTGGTTCCAAATAGGAAAAGGAGTACGTCAAGGCTGTCTATTGTCACCCTGCTTATTTAATTTCTATGCAGAGTACATCATGAGAAACGCTGGACTGGAAGAAACACAAGCTGGAATCAAGATTGCCGGGAGAAATATCAATAACCTCAGATATGCAGATGACACCACCCTTATGGCAGAAAGTGAAGAGGAACTAAAAAGCTTCTTGATGAAAGTGAAAGTGGAGAGTGAAAAAGTTGGCCTAAAGGTCAACATTCAGAAAATGCTCATAGCTATAGCATACCAAATCTTAATGCTCTTCAAAAGTGAGAGGCTTTGGACATGATTTCAACAAAGACAGCTAAAACAAGTAAAGTATCCAAAAAGGTTTAGCAGCACCCAGCAAATACATCTACATGTGTTTCTGTCTGTTTGTTCTGTTTTGTTTCCTTTCTGTTCTTTGTTTTGCTTTACTAGATCATGGCATCTGGTCCCATCACTTCATGGCAAATAGATGGGGAAACAGTGGAAACAGTGTCAGACTTTATTTTTGGGGGCTCCAAAATCACTGCAGATGGTGAGTGCAGCCATTAAATTAAAAGATGCTTATTCCTTGGAATAAAAGTTATGACCAACCTAGATAGTATATTCAAAAGCAGAGAGATTACTTTGCTGACTAAAGTCCATCTAGTCAAGGCTATGGTTTTTCCAGTGGTCATGTATGGATGTGAGAGTTGGACTGTGAAGAAGGCTGAGCACCGCAGAATTGATGCTTTTGAACTGTGGTGTTGGAGAAGACTCTTGAGAGTCCCTTGGACTGCAAGGAAATCCAACCAGCCCATTCTGAAGGAGATCAACCCTGGGATTTCTTAGGAAGGAATGATGCTAAAGCTGAAACTCCAGTACTCTGGCCACCTCATGTGAAGAGTTGACTCATTGGAAAAGACTTTGATGCTGGGAGGGATTGGGGGCAGGAGGAGAAAGGGACGACAGAGGATGAGATGGCTGGATGGCATCACGGACTCGATGGACGTGAGTCTGAGTGAACTCTGGGAGATGGTGATGGACAGGAAGGCGTGGCATGCTGCGATTCACAGGGTCACAAAGAGTCAGACACGACTGAGTGACTGAACTGAACTGCACTGAAACTTCTAATCCAATTCTGAGAATATAAAGAAACATTATGTTTTAAAACAAAAACAGAAAGTTAACATGTGATAATGATATTATTAACTAAAGTACAGCTTTGTTCAAATTTGACAAAATTTTATGCTAGTGTTCATTATTTGTCTTTATACCTTATTCAAGACTCCACATTGCATTTAATTTCATTGAGCAGCTTCAGCTGCATTCAACAAATTCTCTTTTCATTTGTATTCTATTACAAACATTTTCTAATTTGCCTTGTTATGTCTCTTTTATACATTCATCGTTTAAAAGTGGACATTTAATTACCAAATACATGGGATTTTTTAAAAAGTATCTTTAATATTAATTTCTCATTTAATGCTTTCTTCTCTGCAATCACCCTCTGCATTTTTTTTCACTCTTCTAACTTTATTGAAGCTTTCAATGGTTAAGTCAAAGATCTCCCTTGGCAAATGTCACATTGCATTTGAAATTATGTGGGTCATTTTCAAATATGTTTTGATATTGAATTTTAAAATAATTCCACAGTGGTAAAAGAACAGATCCTGTATGATTTCACTACCTTTAGACCATGAAAAATTTTCACAATGTCTTATGTCTATATGTTCCCGTGTCTCCTACTTTACAGTCTATGGGAGCTTGAGTAGAATTTGTATCCTGCTGTTGTGTGAAAACTGTATAAATCTTAATTATGTTGAATTGATTCATGGTACTCTTCAGGTCTATTATATCCTTCTACCTTTCTGTCTATTCATTGTATTAATTTTTGAGAGTTTGATATTGAAACTCCAACCAAAAATCTTAACTTATCTACTTAAAATATAATTGTAATATATAGTGGAATTATATGTAACCTTGTTCTATACTTTCCAAGTCTCCTGTAAATGTATTATAATACTTTCATAATTTAAGGTATAAAAAATAAGCAATAATGTTAACAGAGATAAAGGATGGAATTACATAATGATAAATGATTCATTTCTCTAAGACAATATAATAATGCTTACCACATACTTTAGGCATATTTGTATATGTGCCTAATAACAGAACATCAGACTATGTGAGGTAAAACTAATGGAACTGCAAAAAGATACTGATGAATCCACCATCATGACTGGAGATTTCTAAACCTCTCTGTCAGAAACAGATAAATCCCAAGGACTTCCTTGGTGGTCCAGTAGTTAAGGCTCCACCCTGGCCAGGAAACTAAGACCCCACATGCCATGTTGTGGGACAAGAAAAAACAATAAATCTAGCAGGTAGAAAATCAGTAAAGACAGAATTGAACTCAATGTTACCATTAATCAAGTAGATTTAGGTGACATCTATCTGCTATTTCACCCCAAAACAGGAGAATACAGTTTATTCAGACACATGTGGAATATTAACTATGATAGACCACATTCTGGATCAGAAAATACACTTTAACAAATTAAAAATATATATATATATAAATCATACAGTGTCTGTCCTCTTACCAAAATGGAGTTACACTAGAAATGAGAAACAGATAATTGGAAAACCCCAAATTTACAAATAATAAAAGATAGAGAATGTGTGGAGGAAAGGGGAACTTCATACACTGTTGGTGGGAATGTAAATTGGTGTAACCATTGTGGAAAACTGTATGGAGGCTCCTCAAAGACTAAAAATAGAGCTACCATATCAACCATCATTCTCACTCCTTGGTATATATCCAGAAAAAAACAAAAACCTTAATTCAAAAGATACGTGTACCTCAGAGTTAGGGCTTCCATGGTAACTCAGTGGAAAAGAATAAACCTGCAAACGCAAGAGATGTAGGTTCAACCCCTGGGTTGGGATGATCCTCTGGAGAAGGAAATAGCAACCCACTCCAGTATTCTTGCCTGGAAATCCCATGGAAAGTGGAGCCTAGCAGGCTACAGTCCATGGTGTTAAAAAAGGGTCAGATACCACTTAGCAACTAAATAACACCAACCCCAAAGTTAATAGCTCTATTTACAACAGCCAAGACATGGAAACAGGGCAGTCCTAAGATGGCAGAGGAATAGGATGGGGAGATCACTTTCTCCCCCACAAATTCTTCAAAAGAACATTTGAACACTAAGTAAATTCCACAAACAACTTCTGAATGCCAGCAGAGGACATCAGGCACCCAGAAAAGCAGCCCATTGTCTTCAAAAGGAGGTAGGAAAAAATATAAAAGACAAAAAGAGAGACAAAAGACATAGGGATGGAGCTCTGTCCCAGGAAGGGAGTCTTAAAAAAGAGAGAAGTTTCCAAACACCAGGAAACACTCTCACTGCCAAGTCTGTGGCAAGCCTTGGAACCTCAGAGGGCAACATAACTGGGAGGAAAAATAAATAAATAATTTAAACCCATAGATTACGTGCCCAATGGTAACGCCCCCAGTGGAGAAGCAGTGCAGATGTCTGCATCCACCATTAGCAAGCGGTGGCTGCTCAGGGAGGCATGGGCTGCATTGCTTAGAGTAAGGACCAGGCCTGAATGCCCCAAGGTCAATCTGAAGGAACTAACTTGGGCTAGCAAACCAGACTGTGGGATAGCTACCACGTGGACACCCTAACCTAAAACACTGCCAGGCCTGCTCACAGAACAAAAGAATGACTAGAGCTAGCCGGCTACAGACCATCCCCCCTCTGGTGGCAGGCAACCAGAGCTGGAAGGGGGCAATCGCGGCCCCAGAGAGGCATTATCTACCAAACTGCAAGCAGGCTTCATTGCTAACTAAGACTTCTTGGGATTCTGGACGGTCAACATCCACCTGAGAAGGTGCACTGGTTGTACACCCAGAAAACCGAGCGGCAGGGATGGGGGAGGCGATAAGTCACAGCGACCATGTTCACCAAACACCTGGTTACCTGAGATGCTTGGACCTGGGAAGGGCATAAAACGCAGGCCCAACCGAGTCTGTGCCTCTGAGGACTACCCGAGTACCTGAACCTGAGCGGCTTAGACCTGGGAAGTGCATACAACCCAGGGCCGGCCTCAGACAGTTCCCGGCAGAGCAACCTAGAGCCTAAGCAATGTTGACAGGGAAAGCACACACGCCGTGATAGGGGGCAAACACAGTGTGGCTGAGACACTGCAAGCACGCGCCAGTGTTATTTGTTTGCAGCACCCCTCCCTCCCAACAGCGTGACTGAACAAGTGAGCTAAAAAATGTCCACCACCGCCCCCTTGTGTCAGGGCAGAAATTAGACAGGAATCACCTTGGAAGTGACAGGTGCAATAGATTAAAACCCTGTGGTTAGTACTGACTACATAGGAAGGGGCCTATAGATCCTGAGAAATATAAGCTGGATGAAGGAACTATCCAAAAATGAACTGACCCCACACTGTGCACAACACCAGAGAAAGTCTTAGATATATTTTTACTATCATTTTTATTTATTTTTTAATTAAAAAAATTTTAAAGTCCTCTATTACTCCTTTAATTTTCATTTTCATAACCTACTATTATTTTGCAAAAATAAAAGCTATCCTATTTTTTTTAAAGCAAACTTCATATATATATTTTATAATTTTTGTGACTTTTTTTTCTTTAATATTGTATTTTCGAAAATCCAACCTCTACTCTAGATTTTTAATCTTTGCTTTTTGGTATTTGTTATCAATTTTGTACTTTTAAGAACCCAATCTTCAGTACCAATTAACTTGGGAGCGAGATTACTGGCTTGACTGCTTTCTCCCCCTTTGGGCTCTCCTTTTTCTCCACCAGGTCGCCTCTATCTCCTCCCTCCCCCTTCTCTTCTCTGCCCAACTTTGTGAATCTCTTTGTGTGTTCCAGACTGTGGAGAATGCTTAGGGAACTGATTACTGGCTGGATCTGTCTCTCTCCTTTTGATTCCCCCCTTTATCCTCCTGGCTACCTTTGTCTCCTTCCTCACTCTTCTCTTCTCTGTATAACTCCATGAACATCTCTGAGTGGTCCAGACTGTGGAATGCACATAAGGAGGTGATTACTGCCTAGCTTGCTCTCTCCTCTTTTGATTCCACCTCATCTCATTCGGGTCACCTCTATCTCCCTCCTCCCTCTTCTCTTCTCCATGTAATTCTGTGAACCTCTCTGGGTGTCTTCCACTGTGGAGAAACTTTTCATCTTTAAACTAGATGTTTTATCAATGGTGCTGTATAGATGGAGAAGTCTTGAGGCTACTGTAAAAATAAGACTGAAAACCAGAAGCAGGAGGCTTAAGTTCAAAAGCTGAGAACACCAGAGAACTCCTGACTCCAGGGAACATTAATTGACAGGAGTTCATCCAACGCCTCCATACCTACACTGAAACCAAGCACCACCCAAGGGCCAACAAGTTCCAGAGCAAGACATATCATGCAAATTCTCCAGCAACACAGGAACACAGCCCTGAGCTTCAATATATAGGCTGCCCAAAGTCACTCCAAATCCATTGACATCTCATAACTCATTACTGGACACTTCATTGCACTCCAGAGAGAAGAAATCCAGCTCCATCCACCAGAACACCGACACAAGCTTCCCTAACCAAAAAACCTTGACAAGACACCTGTACAACCCCACCCACAATGAGGAAACTCCACAATAAAGAGAACTCCACAAACTGCCAGAACACAGAAAGGCCACCCCAAACAGAACAATATAAACAAGATGAAGAGACAGAGGAATACCCAGCAAGTAAAGGAACATGATAAGTGCCCACCAAACCAAACAAAAGAGGAAGAGATAGGGAATCTACCTGTTAAAGAATTCCAAATAATGATAGTTAAAATGACCCAAAATCTTGAAATCAAAATGGAATCACAGATAAATAGCCTGGAGACAAGGATTGAGAAGATGCAAGAAAGGTTTAACAAGGACCTAGAAGAAATAAAAAAGAGTCAATATATAATGAATAATGCAATAAATGAGATCAAAAACACTCTGGAGGGAACCAACAGTAGAATAATGGAGGCAGAAGATAAGATAAGTGAGGTAGAAGATAGAATGGTAAAAATAAATGAATCAGGAAAAAAGAAAAATGAATTAAAAGAAATGAGGACAATCTCAGAGACCTCTGGGACAATGTTAAATGCCCCAACATTTGAATCATAGGAGTCCCAGAAGAAGAAGACAAAAAGAAAGACCATGAGAAAATACTTGAGGAGATAATAGTTGAAAACTTCCCTAAAATGGGGAAGGAAGTAATCACCCCAGTCCAAGAAACCTGGAGAGTCTCAAACAGGATAAACCCAAGGCAAAACACCCACAGACACATATTAATCAAATTAACAAAGATCAAACACAAAGAACAAATATTAAAAGCAGCAAGGGAGAAATAACAAATAACACACAAGGGGATTCCCATAAGGGTAACAGCTGATCTTTCAATGGAAACTCTTCAGGCCAGGAGGGAATGGCAGGACATACTTAAAGTGATGAAAGAAAATAAACTACAGCCCAGATTACTGTACCTAGCAAGGATCTCATTCAAATATGAAGGAGAAATCAAAAGCTTTATAGACAAGCAAAAGCTGAGAAAATTCAGCACCACCAAACCAGCTCTCCAACAAATGCTAAAGGATCTTCTCTAGACAGGAAACACAGAAAGGTGTATAAACTCGAACCCAAAACAATAAAATAAATGGAAACGGAATCATACTA
This sequence comes from Oryx dammah, assembly GCF_014754425.2. Taxonomy (NCBI): domain Eukaryota; kingdom Metazoa; phylum Chordata; class Mammalia; order Artiodactyla; family Bovidae; genus Oryx; species Oryx dammah. The sequence continues at coordinate 68,200,320 of NW_024070207.1, forward strand.
ATCAATAATTACTTTAAATGTAAATGGGTTGACTGCCCCAACCAAAAGACAAAGACTGGCTGAATGGATACAAAAACAAGACATATATATATATGTTGTCTACAAGAGACCCACCTCAAGACAAGGGACATGTACAGACTGAAAGTGAAGGGTTGAAAAATGATATTCCATGCAAATAGAGACCAAAAGAAAGCAAGAACAGCAATACTCATATCAGATAAAATAGACTTTAAAACAAAGGCTGTGAAAAGAGACAAAGATGGACACTACATAATAATCAAAGGATCAATCCAAGAAGAAGATATAACAATTATAAATATATATGCATCCAACATAGGAGCATCACAATATGTAAGGCAAATGCTAACAAGTATGAAAGGGGAAATTAACAATAGCACAATAATAGTGGGAGACTTTAATACCCCCCTCACATCTATGGATAGATCAACTAAACAGAAAATTAACAAGGAAAAACAAACTTTAAATGATACAATAGACCAGTTAGACCTAATTGATATCTATAGGACATTTCACCCCAAAACAATGAATTTCACCTTTTTCTCAAGCACATATGGAACCTTCTCCAGGATAGATCACATCCTGGGTCATAAATCTACCCTTGGCAAATTCAAAAAAATTGAAATCATTCCAAGCATCTTTTCTGACCACAATGCAGTAAGATTAGATGTCAATTACAGGAGAAAAACTATTAAAACTTCCAACCTATGGAGGCTGAACAACACGCTGCTGAATAACCAAAAAATCATGGAAGAAAACAAAAAAGAAATAAAAATTATGCATAGAAATGAATGAAAATGAAAACACAACAACCCAAAACCTGTGGGACACTGTAAAAGCAGTGCTAAGGGAAAGGTTCATAGCAATACAGGCATACCTCAAGAAACAAGAAAAAAGTCAAATAAATAACCTAACTCTACACCTAAAGCAACTAGAAAAGGAAGAAATGAAGAACCCCAGGGTTAGTAGAAGAAAAGAAATCTTAAAAATTAGGGCAGAAATAAATGCAAATGAAACAAAAGAGACCATAGCAAAAATCAAAAAACCAAAAGCTGGTTCTTTGAAAGGATAAATAAAATTGACAAACCATTCACCAGACTCATCAAGAAACAAAGGGAGAAAAATCAAATCAATGAAATTAAAAATGAAAATGGAGAGATCACAACAGACAACACAGAAATACAAAGGATCATAAGAGACTACTACCAGCAATTATATGCCAATAAAATGGACAACGTGGAAGAAACGGAGAAATTCTTAGAAAAGTACAACTTTCCAAAACTGAACCAGGAAGACATAGAAAATTTAATAGATGCATCACAAACACGGAAATTGAAATTGTAATCAGAAATCTTCCAGCAAACAAAAGCCCAGGTCCAGACGGCTTCATAGCTGAATTCTACCACAAATTTAGAGAAGTGCTAACACCTATCCTACTCTAAATCTTCCAGAAAATTGCAGAGGAAGGTAAACTTCCAAACTCATTCTATGAGGCCACCATCACCCTGATACCAAAACCTGATAAAGATGTCACATAAAAAGAAAACTACAGGCCAAGATCACTGATGAACATAGACGCAAAAATCCTTAACAAAATTCTAGCAAACAGAATCTAACAACATGTTAAAAAGATCATACATCAAGCCCAAGTGGGCTTTATCCCAGCGATGCAAGTATTCTTCAATATCTGCAAATCAATCAATGTAATATACCACATAAACAAATTGAAAAATAAAAAGCTTATGATTATCTCAATAGATGCCGAGAAAACCTTTGACAAAATTCAACATTCATTTATGATAAAACCCTTCAGAAATCAGGAATAGAAAGAATATACCTCAACATAATAAAAGCTATATATCACAAACCCACAGCAAACATTATCATAAATAGTGACAAATTGAAAGCATTTCCCCTAAAGTCAGGAACAAGATAAGGGTGCCCACTCACACCAATACTATTCAACATAGCTTTGGAAGTTTTGGCCACAGCAATTAGAACAGAAAAAAATAAAATAAAATGAATCCAGATTGGAAAAGAAGAAGTAAAACTCTCACTGTTTGCAGATGACATGATCCTGTACACAGAAAATCCTAAAGACTCCACCAGAAAATTACTAGAGCTAATCAATGAATATAATAAAGTGGCAGGATATAAAATCAACACACAGAAATCCCTTGCATTCCTATGCACTAAAAATGAGAAAACAGAAGAGAAATTAAGGAAACAATTCCACTCACTGTTGCAACGAAAACAATAAAATACTTAGGAATATATCTACATAAATAAACAAAAGACCTATATATATATAAAACTGTAAAACACTGGTCAAAGAAATCAAAGAGGACACAAATAGATGGAGAAATATACCATGTTCATGGATTGGAAGAATCAATATAGTGAAAATGAGTATTCTTTCCAAAGCAATCCCTGTCAAGCTACCAATGGTATTTTTCAGAGAACTTAAATAATTACAGAATTTTTATGGAAATACAAAAAACCTCGAATAGCTAAAGCAATCTTGAGAAAGAAGAATGGAAATGGAGGAATCAACCTGCCTGACTTCAGGCTCTACTACAAAGCCATATTCATCAAGCAGTATGGTACTGGCAGGAAGATAGAAATATAGATCAATGGAACAAAATAGAAAGCCCAGAGATAAATCCACACACCTATGGACCCCTTATCTTTGACAAAAGAGGCAACAATATACAATGGAGAAAAGACAATCTCTTTAACAAGTGGTGCTGGGGAAACTGGTCAACCACTTGTAAAAAACTAGAACACTTTCTAACACGACACAGAGAAATAAACTCAAAATGGATTAAAGATGTAAATGTAAGACTAGAAACTCTACAACTCCTAGAGGAGAACATAGGCAAACCACCCTCTGACATAAATCACAGCAAGATCCTCTATGACTCACCTCCCAGAATATTGGAAATAAAAACAAAAATAAACAAATGAGACCTAATTAAAAGTAAAAGCTTCTGCACAACAAAGGAAACTCTAAGCAAGGTGAAAAGACTGCCTTCAGAATGGGAGAAAATAATAGCAAAGGAAGCAACTTACAAAGAATTAAACTCAAAAATATACAAGCAACTCCTGCAGCTCAATTCCAGAAAAATAAACGACTCAATCAAAAAATGGACCAAAGAACTAAATAGACATTTCTCCAAAGAAGACATACAGATGGCTAACAAAGACATGAAAAGATGCTCAACAGCACTCATTATCAGAGAAATGCAAATCAAAATCACAAGGAGGTACCATTTCAAGCCAGTCAGAATGGCTGCGATCCAAAAGTCTACAAGCAATAAATGCTGGAGAGGGTGTGGAGAAAAGGGAACCCTCTTACACTGTTGGTGGGAATGCAAACTAGTACAGCCACTATGGAGAACAGTGTGAAGATTCCTTAAAAAACTTGAAATAGAACTGCCATATGACCCAGCAATCCCACTGCTGGACAACACACCGAGGGAACCAGAATTGAAGGAGACACATGTACCCAATGTTCATCACAGCACTGTTTATAATAGCCAGAACATGGAAGCAACCTAGATGTCCATATGCAGACGAATGAATAAGAAAGCTGTGGTACATACATACAATGGAATATTACTCAGAATTTAAAAAGAATACATTGAATCAGTTCTAACGAAGTGGATGAGACTGGAGCCTATTATACAGAGAGAAGTAAGCCAGAAAGAAAAACACCAATACAGTATCAGTTCAGTTCAGTTCAGTTCTGTCACTCAGTCATGTCCGAATCTTTGCAACCCCATCAATCGCAGCACGCCAGGCCTCCCTGTCCATCACCAACTCCCGGAGTTCACTCAGATTCACGTCCATCGAGTCAGTGATGCCATCGAGCCATCTCATCCTCGCTCATACCCTTCTCCTCCTGCCTTCAATCCCTCCCTGCATCAAAGTCTTTTCCAATGAGTCAATTCTTCACATGAGGTGGCCAAAGTACTTGAGTTTCACCTTTAGCATCATTCCTTCCAAAGAAATCCCAGGGTTGATCTCCTTCAGAATGGACTGGTTGGATCTCCTTGCAGTCCAAGGGACTCTCAAGAGTCTTCTCCAACACTACAGTTCAAAAGCATCAATTCTTCAGCGCTCAGCCTTCTTCACAGTCCAACTCTCACATCCATACATGACTACTGGAGAAACAATAGCCTTGACTAGATGGACCTTAGTTGGCAAAGTAATGTCTCTGCTTTTGAATATGCTATCTAGGTTGGTCATAACTTTTCATCCAAGGAGTAAGCGTCTTTTAATTTCATTGCTGCATTCACCATCTGCAGTGATTTGGAGCCCCCCAAAATAAAGTCTGACACTGTTTCCACTGTTTCCCCTTCTATTTGCCATGAAGTGATGGGACCAGATGCCATGATCTTCGTTTTCTGAATGTTGAGCTTTAAGCCAACTTTTTCACTCTCCTCTTTCACTTGCATCAAGAGGCTTTTTAGTTCCTCTTCACTTTCTGCCATAGGAGTGGTGTCATCTGCATATCTGAGGTGATTGATATTTCTCCTGGCAATCTTGATTCCAGCTTGTGTTTCTTCCAGTCCAGCGTTTCTCATGATGTACTCTGCATAGAAGTTAAATAAGCAGGGTGACAATAGACAGCCTTGACGTACTCCTTTTCCTATTTGGAACCAGTTTGTTGTTCCATGTCCAGTTCTAACTGTTCCTTCCTGACCTGCATACAGATTGTTCAAGAGGCAGGTCAGGTGGTCTGGTATTCCCATCTCTTTCAGAATTTTCCACAGTTTATTGTGATCCACACAGTCAAAGGCTTTGGCATAGTCAATAAAGCAGAAATAGATGTTTTTCTGGACTCTCTTGCTTTTTCCATGATCCAGTGATGTTGGCAATTTGATCTCTGGTTCCTCTGCCTTTTCTAAAACCAGCTTGAACATCAGGAAGTTCACGGTTCACGTATTGCTCAAGCCTGGCTTGGATAATTTTGAACATTACTTTACTAGCATGTGAGATGAGTGCAATTGTGCGGTAGTTTGAGCATGCTTTGGCATTGCCTTTCTTAGGGATTGTAATGAAAACTGACCTTTTCCAGTGCTGTGGCCCCTGCTGAGTTTTCCAAATTTGCTGGCATATTGAGTGTAGCACTTTCACAGCATCATCTTTCAGGATTTGAAACAGCACAACTGGAATGCTGTCACCTCCACTAGCTTTGTTCGTAGTGATGCTTCCTAAGGACCACTTGACTTCACATTCCAGGATGTCTGGCTCTAGATGAGTGATCACACCATCGTGATTATCCAGGTCATGAAGATCTGTTTTGTACAGTTCTTCTGTGTATTCTTGCCACCTCTTCTTAATATCTTCTGCTTCTGTTAGGTCCAGACCATTTCTGTCCTTTATCGATCCCATCTTTGCATGAAATGTTCCCTTGGTATCTCTCATTTTCTTGAAGAGATCTCTAGACTTTCCCATTCTGTTGTTTTCCTCTATTTCTTTGCATTGATTGCTGAAGAAGGCTTTCCTATCTCTTCTTGCTATTCTTTGGAACTCTGCATTCAGATGCTTATATCTTTCCTTTTCTCCTTTGCTTTTTGCTTCTCTTCTTTTCACAGCTATTTGTAAGGCCTCCCCAAATAGCCATTTTGCTTTTTTGCATTTCTTTTCCATGGGGATGGTCTTGATCCCTGTCTCCTGTATAATGTCATGAACCTCATTCTATAATTCATCAGGCACTCTTTCTATCAGATCTAGGCCCTTAAATCTATTTCTCACTTCCACTGTATAATCATAAGGGATTTGATTTAGATCATACCTGAATGGTCTAGCGGTTTTCCATACTTTCTTCAATTTCAGTCTGAATTTGGTAATAAAGAGTTCATGATCTGAGATACAGTCAGCTCCTGGACTTGTTTTTGTTGACTGTATAGAGCTTTTTTATCTTTGGCTGCAAAGAATATAATCAATCTGATTTCGGTGTTGACCATCTGGTGATGTCCATGTGTAGAGTCTTCTCTTATGTTGTTATAAGACAGTGTCTGCTATGACCAGTGCATTTTCTTGGCAAAACTCTATTAGTCTTTGCCCTGCTTCATTCCGCATTCCAAGGGCAAATTTACCTGTTACTCCAGGTGTTTCTTGACTTCCTACTTTTGCATTCCAGTCCCCTATAATGAAAAGGACATCTTTTTTAGACGTTATTTCTAAAAGGTCTTGTAGGTCTTCATAGAATCATTCAACTTCAGCTTCTTCAGTGTTACTGGTTGGGGCATAGACTTGGATTACTGTGATATTGAATAGTTTGCCTCGGATACGAACAGAGATCATTCTGTCATTTTTTTGATTCCATCCAAGTACTGCATTTCAGACTCTTTTGTTGACCATGATGGCTACTCCATTTCTTCTGAGGGATTCCTGCCCGCAGTAGTAGATATAATGGTCATCTGAGTTAAATTCACCCATTCCAGTCCATTTTAGTTGGCTGATTCTTAGAATGTCGACGTTCACTCTTGCCATCTCCTGTTTGACCACTTCCAATTTACCTTGATTCATGGACCTGACATTCCAGGTTCCTATGCAATATTGCTCTTTACAGCATCAGATCCTGCTTCTATCACCAGACACATCCACAGCTGGGTATTGTTTTTGCTTTGGCTCTATCCCTTCATTCTTTCTAGAGTTATTTCTCCACTGATATCCAGTAGCATATTGGGCACCTACCAACCTGGGCAGTACCTCTTTCAGTATCCTATCATTTTGCCTTTTCATACTGTTCATGGGGTTCTCAAGGCAAGAATACTGAAGTGGTTTGCCATTCCCTTCTCCAGTGGACCACATTCTTTCAGACCTCTCCACCATGACCCGCCTGTCTTGGGTTGCCCTGTGGGCATGGCTTACTTTCATTGAGTTAGACAATGCTGTGATCCTAGTGTGATTAGATTGACTAGTTTTCTGTGAGTATGGTTTCAGTGTGTCTGCCCTCTGATGCACTCTTGCAACACCTACCATCTTACTTGGGTTTCTTTTACCTTGGGGGTGGGGGTATCTCTTCAGGGCTGCTCCAGCAAAGCACAGCTGCTGCTCCTTACCTTGGATGAAGGGTATCTCCTCACTGCCACCCTTCCTGACCTTCAGCGTGGGATGGCTCCTCTAGGCCCTCCTGTGCCCGAGCAGCCACCACTCCTTGGACGTGGGGTTGCTCCTCCCGGCCGCTGCCCCTGGCCTCAGGGGCGGGGTGGCTCCTCCCAGCTGCTGCCCCTGACCTGACCTCGGACATGGGGTAGCTCCTCTCAGCTGCTGTCCCTGGCCTGGGACTCAGGGTAGCTCCTCTGGGCCATCACCCCTGGCCTCTGATGCAGGATAGCTCCTTTTGGCTGTTCCTGCGCCTTCACAGCCTGGCAATCTATGCTGCTGCCCCTGACCTCGGATGTGGGGTAACTCCTCTTGGCTGCTGCCCTTCAGGCATGGGGTCCTCCTGGCTTCTGCCTCTGACCTCAGACATGGGGTAGCTCCTCTCTGCTGCACTTAGTGTGCCAGTCACCAACACAGTATACTGATGCATATATATGGAATTTAGAAAGAAGGTAATGATAACTCTGTATGTGAGACAACAAAAGAGACACAGATGTATTGAATAGTCTTTTGGACTCTGTGGGAGAGGGCAAGGGTGAGATGGTTTGGGAGAATGGCATTGAAACATGTAAATTATCACATATGAAACGAATCTCCAGTCAGGTTTGATGCATGATACAGGGTCCCTGAGGCTGGTGCACTGGGATAGCCCAGAGGGTTAGGATGGGGAGGGAAGTGGGTGAGGGGTTCAGAATGGGGAAGACATGTACATGCCATGAGTACGGCAGATTCAAGTCAATATATGGCAAAACCAATACAGTATTGTAAAGTAAAATAAATAAATTAGTTAAAAAAGAAAAGGTAAAAATTATAGGCCTGTAGTTACAATATGACCTCCCCACTCACAGCAAGCTGCTTTCACCCAAGAACAACTTAAATGAAAGCCTACACAACTTCTTAGTTTTTTGCTGAAACTTGGAAAATGTATAGGAATTAGCAAGGTTTGAATTATAAGAGTAATGGTATTCTTCAAGCTTTACCTAATCAAAAAATTAGAACACGAGAGAAGTTCCTGATATGGCATGAGTTTCTAAGATCATTTCATCTAATTAAAAAAATTATTCTAAATCTAATTAAATGAAAACAGTTTACCTAAAACCTGCATTTCCCAAACCAGTTTGCCTAGTGTATAATTATTCGGCTTCAGTTCAGTTCAGTTGCTCAGTCGTGTCCAACTCTTTGCAACCCAGTGAAGCGCAGCACGCCAGGCCTCCTTGTCCATCACCAATCCCCAGAGTTCACTCAGATTCACCTCCATCAAATCAGTGACATCATCCAGCCATCTCATCCTCTGTCATCCCTTTCTCCTCCTGCCTCCAATCCCTCCCAGCATCAAAGTCTTTTCCAATGAGTCAGCTCTTTGCATGAGGTGGTCAAAGTACTGGAGTTTCAGCTTTAGCATCATTCCTTCCAAAGGAATCCCAGGGCTGATCTCCTTCAGAATGGACTGGTTGGATCTCCTTGCAGTCCAAGGGACTCCCAAGAGTCTTCTCCAACACCACAGTTCAAAAGCGTCAATTCTTCTGTGTTCAGCCTTCTTCACAGTCCAACTCTCACATCCATACATGACTACTGGAAAAACCATAGCCTTGCCTAGACGGACCTTTGTTGGCAAAGTAATGTCTCTGCTTTTGAATATGCTATCTAGGTTGGTCATAACTTTCCTTCCAAGGAGGAAGCGTCTTTTAATTTCATGGCTGCAGTCACCATCTGCAGTGATTTTGGAACCCAAAAAAATAAAGTCTGACACTGTTTCCACTGTTTCCCCATCTATTTCCCATGAAGTGATGGGACCAGATGCCATGATCTTCGTTTTCTGAATGTTCAGCTTTAAGCAAACTTTTTCACTCTCTTCTTTCACTTTCATCCAGAGGCTTTTTAGTTCCTCTTTCTGCCATAAGGGTGGTGTCATCTGCATATCTGAGGTGATTGATATTTCTCCTGGCAATCTTGATTCCAGCTTGTGTTTCTTCCAGTCCAGCGTTTCTCATGATGTACTCTGCATATCTGCCTAAAATTCAACTATCATTTGAGTGTTTCTACATCTGGTTGAGTGACCTGTTTTTTCCTTTTCATCTTTTTGACATTAAAAAAAAATTTTATCCCACTTTTAAGGATTTTAAAACCAATTTGTTTGTTGATATTTCCTCATAGTTCTAAATAATCATTCATCAAATTTTCAGTATTATATAAAAATAAGATTCTCTTGAAAAATTTTTTGAGGGTCTTTTTCTATTTTTTAATCCAGAATGTCTAAGGATCTGTTTTAGAAAAAAAGTCATAATTCAATGTTGTATGACTTTAATTTATTTTCTATGTAACTTCAAATATATTGAAGAGTTGCAATAGGAACTCCCATATAACCCTTCTCTCAATTTCACTAATTATTTACCTTTTATTTCATTAGCGGTATAGTTTAAAATAACTTATTACTAGAATACAAACCACTCCAAAAATAATTGTCTTGAAACAACCAACTTTAACTTTCATGATTCTTGCTGGGCTAGATAAGCAGCTCTTCTGCTAGTCTTACTTGAAATCACTTATGCTGTTACAGTGAGATTGCAGCTGGGGCTAAAATTGTCCAAAGGCTCAACTGTGATGCCGGGATCCTGGGATGGTTATGCTATGTAGTTTCAGAACCTTGCCTCTTCATTTACCTTGTCTACCTGGCCTTTCTTGCAAAATATTCAGAACTCTTACATGGTATCTTGAGACCCCACAAGCACAAAAAGGAAAGCTACCATGTCTTTTTAAGATGTGGACTCAGAAGTCCTAGAATGTCATATTATACTGGTTCAAGTAAGTCACAGGCCACTCCAGATCCATGTGGAAGGAAATTCCCTAAAGGCATTTATTAAAAGCTAGGTGGCTACACTATCTCAAATTTCAGTGCACTATGGGAAACAATTGGCTTCCTTTCTATATCTGCAGCTCTGTTCTCCAAAAGTAAAAATCCTAGCTCACATGTTCCTCAGTTTATTTTTTCATTTGCTCAAGTCTAGAACACACAGAATGTAGTCCCAGAATTACTATTACATACTACAGTGAGAAGCAAATCTACCAGTATACATCAATATATATTGACAATTATATATCAATATATGTTAACAAGGAATATGGCTATTTTATTATTCCTTTAGAAATTCTTTAATATTCTGTATACAAAATGCTTTGTCAGATATACTGTGTTGGTTAAAGTCCTTCAGAAAGTAGACATCAAAACAAAATTATAAGGGCAAGAGATTTGTTGTGGAAATGCCCTCAACCAATAAATGGAAAAGAGCAGGAGTAGGTATGGAGATCCTCAGACTGTATTCATGTCTGACAGTGAAATGAGAGAGGAAAGGAAGAAGTACTGAGTAGGAAGAGCCTTAGGCTGAAGCACAGCTCTTAGAAAGTTTCAGTCAAGCTAGCAGGGAGCCCCAGAGCAAAGACTGTACACTAAAGCAATCAAATTAAGCAGGAATGCCCCAACCTTAGTACCACCATAAAGCTTAGTCATAGTTTGGAAACGTATACTGGATGTAATGTGGCTTCTACATGAATCCTGTAGTGGTTACAGAAGGTATATCAGCTTGAGGTTTCCAGCTAACTACACTTCTTACAGCAGGTTCTCTCTGAAGGAAGATCCAAGCGGTACACACCTATAACTGAGAGTCCATCTCTGTGTTACACTCATCTCCATCTCCATCCATGATCAGAGAACAGTTCTTCCATGGTTCCTATGAAACTTTTCTTTTGAAGGGAAACTAAAAAGAAGGAAGCTGGTGGAATGAATTATAGCCTCCATTGTTACAACTGGCCTTGAGGCAGCAACTGATATACATCCTCACCATAATTTACCATCCACTGTAAAGCCCCTTCATCTTTGGCTATCACCTCTGCAGGTCTTGGTGATCTACTTCATTATATGACCTAAGCCTTTATTCCTGAGAGGTCTGCTCCTTTGAACAAATCATATTCTTCTCAAGCTGGAAATTGCTCTACATGTTCATTACATTTACAATTGGACAAGGAAGTAAGAGGAGGTACATTGGAATCCAAAGTTGAATTTCCATTCCAAAAATAAATCAACATAATTCACAATGTAAATAGGGTGGAAAATGTGATTATCTCAGTAGGCATCAAAAAGCACTTGAGAAAATCTAATATCCATTCATGATGAAAAACTCAGAATGTTATGAATGAGAGGGAGTTCCTCAACCTGATAAAAGTATCTAAAAAGCCTGCAGCTTTCATTACAATTAAAAATGAATTATTTAAGCCTTCTCCCAAGGATTGGTAACAAGCCGGATATGGTGCCTTTCAAGACTTCTTTACAACATTGCTCTGGAAGTCACAGCAATTGCAATAAAACCAGTAAATACCACATAGATTGGAACGGAATAAGTAAAACTGTCTTTGTTGACAGATGACATGATTTTCTATGTATAAAATTTGTTTTAATCTACAAAAAAATCAAAGAGCTAAAAAGTGAATTTATTAATATTGCCAATCAGTGCTGCTTATTCTACCAGAAACTGTAATGAAAGGGCACAGAAGAATGTGCTTAATTCCGTGAAGGTCTCATGTATCATTCTAGGATGTATGGATAGGCCACCAGACTCTCTCAATAAAACTGTGCAAAGGAGGAGAACCGGATGGCAGAGTAGGAGGAAGTGAAGCCCACACTCTCCAAGAACATTAAAGATACATCTACACCCAGAAATAAAACCAGGCATTTATGGTCAATTGGCTTCCCTGATGGCTCCGTGGGTAAAGAACCTGACTGCAATGCAGGAGACACAGGAGATGTGAGTTTGATCTCTGGGTCAAGAAGATTCCCTAGAAGGGGAAATGGCAACCACATCCAATATTCTTGCCTAAAGAATTGCATGGGCAGAGGAACCCGACAGGCCACAATACAAAGGGTCGCAAAGAGTCAAATATGACTGAACAACTAAGCACAAGCACAAATCTAAAACAAAGGTGGTATGAATATACAATGGAGAAAAGGCAGTTTCTTCAATAAGTGGTGCTGATAAAACTGGACAGCTACATGTAAAGGAATGGAATTAGAACATTCTCTAATATCAGATTCAAAAAACAAACTCAAAATGGATTAAAGACCTAAATGAAAGACCAGACTCTACAAACTCCTAAAGAAAAACAGGCAGAGCAAACTTTGAAATAAACTGTGGCCAAATTTTTTTGGATCCATATCATAGAATAATGGAAATAAAATAAGATAAAAAAGGGACCTAATTAAACTTAAAATATTTTGCATAGCAAAAGAAACCATAAACAAAACAAAAAGACAACCTGCAAAATGGGAGAAAATATTGGCAAACAATGCAACCAACAAGGGATCAATTTCCAAAATATGCAAACAGCACGTATACTTCAAAAAAAAAATCAAAAAGTGGCAAAAGATCCAAATAGACATTTCTCCAAAGAAGACATACAGATGACCAACAGACACAGGAAAAGATGTTTAATATTTCTAATTATTAGTGAAATGCAAAACAATACTAAAACATGGTATCTCTTCACTCCAGTCAGAATGGCCATCATCAAAAAGTCTAAAAATAGTAAATGCTGGAGAAGGTACAGAGAAAAAGGAACCCTCCAACACTCTTGGTGGGAATGTAAATTGGTACAGTCACTGTGGAGAACAGTGTGGCATTTGCTTAAAAACTACAAATAGAGTTATGTTATTCAGCAATCTCTTTGGGCATATATCTGAAAAAGATGAAAACTCTAATTTGAAAAGATACATGCACTATTGAAAAGATACTATGCCATGTTCATAGCAGCAATAGCTAAGACAGAAGCAAACTAAATGCCCATTGACAGATGAATGGACAAAGAAGATGTGGTATTTACACACACACACACACACACACACAAAATGGAACATTACTCATTCATAAAAAAAAGAATGAAATAATGCTGTTTATAGCAAACTGGATGGAACTAGAGATTATATACTAAGTGAAGAAAGTCAGACAGAGAAAGACAAATATCATATGACATCATTTCTGTGTGAAATCTAAAATATGACACAAATGAATGTATCTACCATACAGACTTGCAGACATAGAGAACAGATTTGTGGTTGCCAAGGAGGAGGAGAGGTGAAAGAGGGACATACTGGGAATTTGGGATTAGTACACGCTAACTTTATACATAGGATGGATATCCTACTGCATAGCACAGGGATATTCAGTGTATCATGTGATAAGCCATAATGGAAAAGAATGTGAAAAGTGTATACCTGAATCACTTTGCTGTACAGCAGCAATTAACACAACATTGTAAATTAGCTATAATGTGTCAGTCGCTCAGTTGTGTCCAGCTGTTTGCAACCCCATGGATTATAGTCCACCAGGCTCTTCTGTCCCTGGAATTCTCCAGGCGTGAATACTGGAGTAGGTAGACATTCCCTTCTCCAGAGGATCTACCCAATTTAGCAATAGAACCCTGGTCTCCTGCATTTTAGGCAGATTCTTTATCATCTAAGCAAAATCAGGGAATCCCAACTATATGGCAATAAAAAAATATATCTACATGTGGAGCAATTCTTACTGAAAACAAACTGAAGACTGGCAGAAAACTCATACAATGAAGACTGTGAGAAAGACCCACAAAGGATTGAGCAGGAAAGGAAGATAAGTGATCAGGTTGAGATCTATACCCCTAGGAGAGGATACAGAAGAGAAGAGGGATTACATGGACTCAGAGATTATCCCTGGGGAATGAGTGGCTCAAATCACATATTGGTGCTCCAGCCCTGGTGTCTGACATCAGGAGAATAGTTTCCCTTAACTGGTTTGAAAACAAGCAGGACTGATAGCAAGACTGGGGGTGGGGTGCACTTTCCTGGTGGCTTAGATGGTAAAGAATCCGCCTGCAATGTTGGAGACCTGGGTTCGATCCCTGAGTTGGGAAGATTCCCTGGAGAAGGGAACAGCTACCCACTCCAGTATTATGGCCTGGAGAATTTCATGGACTGTGTAGTCCATGGGGTCACAAAGAGTTGGACACGACTGAGTGACTTTCACTTAGGAATCCTAAACTCTATTTGTGAAGAGTACAAACACATTCTTATTCCTGAAACAAAATGAAGGAAGCAGATTGAAACAGCCCAGGACACTGGCCAATTACCCATAACTGTCACAGCACATGCCCCAGCCCAAGTAAAGTGCCTGCTCTGGGCTCTCTTGCTCCATGGTGCAGCTCCACACTAGGGCAAAGGCTCAAGTGTCTAAGGAGAGTGTGCAGTTGTGGGGGACAGAGCCAGCTTGGACTGACACAGCAACCAAATAAGATGAAGGTAGCCACTACTGGCATTCGAGAGAATGGCATATTGGAAGCAGTATGGCACTCTGATTGATGCCAGGACAATGCCAGTGTGTGCCCAGTCCCATACTAAGACCCCACTCCAGCCCATATCACTCCATGGTGCAGTTTCACATGTGGGCAAAGGCTGATGTGGCTGAGGAGAGTGTGCAGTTGTAGGGGACAGAGTTGGCACATATTCAAGTGTTAGGGCCTCTGCTTCAGCTACTTGGGACCTGCCGCCATCACTGAAAGAGGGCTGTTGGCCACTGAGAAGAGGAGAAGGCTTGGCTCACACCTGGCTGACTCTAGTCCCTTTACTGTCAAACCCAACTCCTACCAAGGTGATAGCTGCTAGTATACCATAGGGAAAGATATAACTCATGCTCACTTAGATCCAGTTCCCCCACTAAAGGCACTAGGAAAATAAAAGACTATACGGGAATGCTCCCATAAAAGGACAACACTTTAAGGCAAGGATAGGTAAGTATTTCACCTAATTTCATGGAAAAATAGAAAGTTAAGAAAATTGAGAAAATGACAAAATGGAAGATGGAATTTGTTGAAAAAGCTGAAAAAACAATGAATGAAACAGACAAATAATTTATCAGATAAAGAATTCAAAGCAATAACAATAAAAATGCTTAACTAAATGATGAAAAAGGATCACAATGAACACAGTAAGAATTTTGATAAGAAATTAGACAATATAAAAAAAGAATCAGTAAGAACTGAAGAATACAATAACTGAAATGAAAAACATACTAGAAGTAATTAAGATATAGTGAAAATGAGTATACTACAAAAAGCAATCTATAGATTCAATGCAATCCTTATCAAGCTACCAGCAGTATTTTTCACAGAGCTAGAACAAATAATTTCACAATTTGTATGGAAATAAAAAAAACCTCGAATAGACAAAGCAATATTGAGAAAGAAGAATGGAACTGGAGGATCAACCTGTCTGTCTTCAGGCTCTACTACAAAGCCACAGTCATCACGACAGTATGGTACTGGCACAAAGACAGAAATATAGATCAATGGAACAAAATAGAAAGCCCAGAGATAAATCCACACACATATGGACCCCTTATCTTTGACAAAGGAGGCAAGAATATACAATGGAGAAAAGACAATCTCTTTAACGAGTGGTGCTGGGAAAACTGGTCAACCACTTGTAAAAGAATGAAACTAGAACACTTTCTAACACCACACACAGAAATAAACTCAAAATGGATTAAAGATCTAAACGTAAGACCAGAAACTCTACAACTCCTAGAGGAGAACATAGGCAAAACACTCTCCGACATAAATCACAGCAGGATCCTCTATGACCCATCTCCCAGAATATTGGAAATAAAAGCAAAAATAAACAAATGGGACCTAATTAAAAGTAAAAGCTTCTGCACAACAAAGGAAACTCTAAGCAAGGTGAAAAGACTGCCTTCAGAATGGGAGAAAATAATAGCAAAGGAAGCAACTGACAAAGAATTAATCTCAAAAATATACAAGCAACTCCTGCAGCTCAATTCCAGAAAAATAAACGACTCAATTAAAAAATAGACCAAAGAACTAAATAGACATTTCTCCAAAGAAGGCATACAGATGGCTAACAAAGACATGAAAAGATGCTCAACAGCACTCATTATCAGAGAAATGCAAATCAAAACCACAATGAGGTACCATTTCACAACAGTCTTATGGCTGTGATCCAGAAGTCTACAAGCAGTAAATGTTGGAGAGGGTGTGGAGAAAAGGGAACCCTCTTACACTGTTGGTGGGAATGCAAACTAGTACAGCCACTATGGAGAACAGTGTGGAGATTCCTTAAAATACTGGAACTAGAACTAGAACTGCCTTATGACCCAGCAATCCCACTGCTGGGCATACACACCGAGGAAACCAGAATTGAAAGAGACACATGTACCCCAGTGTTCATTGCAACACTGTTTATAATAGCCAGGACATGGAAGCAACCTAGTTGTCCATCAGCAGATGAATGGATAAGAAAGCCGTGGTACATATACACAATGGAGTATTACTCAGCCATTAAAAAGAATATATTTGAATCATTTCTAATGAGGTGGATGAAACTGGAGCCTATTATACAGAGTGAAGTAAGCCAGAAAGAAAAACACCACTACAGTATACTAACGCATATATATGGAATTTAGAAAGATGATAATGATAACCCTGTACGTGAGACAGCAAAAGAGACACAGATATATAGAAGTGTCTTTTGGACTCTGTGGGAGAGGGAGAGGGTGGGATGATTTGGGAGAATGGCATTGAAACATGTATAATATCACGTAAGAAACGAATCGCCAGTCCAGGTTTGATGCAGGATACAGGATGCTTGGGGATGGTGCACTGGGATGACCCAGAGGGATGGTACAGGGAGGAGGTGGGAGGGGGGTTCAGGATGGGGAACACGTGTACACCCGTGGCAGATTCATGTTGATGTATGGCAAAACCAATAAAATATTGTAAAGCAATTTGCCTCCAATGAAAATAAATAAATTTAAATGAAAAAAGTAAATAATAGCAAACAAGAAGTTATAAAAGCAAAAGAAGGTATAAGTGATCTGGAACATAGAAGAAAAGAAATCACCCAACATAAGGGCAAAATTAAAAATAAATTTTAAAAATGAGAACAGTTTAAGGGACCTCTAAGACAAGAAAAACACGCCAACATTCTCATTGTAGGGACCCTAGAAGAAGAGAGAAAGGTGCTGAAGATACAATTTAAAAAGATACATGTACCCTAATGTTTATGGAAGCACTATTTACAACAGCCAGTATATGGAAGCAACCTAGATGTCCATCAACAGATGAATGGATAAAGAAGTTTGATATGTGTACTCAGCCATAAAAAGGAATGAATTTGAGTCATTTGTAGTGAGGTGGATGAACCTAGAGCCCATTATACAGACTGAAGGAAGTCAGAAAGAGAAAAAACAAATATCATATATTAATGCACACATATATATGAAATCTAGAAAACGGTACTGATGAACCTGTTTTCAGGGCAGGAATAGGGACACAAACATAGAGAGTCCACTTGTGAACTCAGCTGTGAGGGAAGGAGAGGGTGAGACAAATTGAGAGAGTAGCATTGATATATATACACTACAATGTGTAAAATAGCTAGCAGGAAGCAGCTGTATAGCACAGGGGACTCAGCTTGGTGCTTTGTGATGACCGAGCAGGCTGGGATCGAAGGCAATGGCACCCCACTCCAGTACTCTTCCCTGGAAAATCCCGCAGAAAGAGGAGCCTGGTAGGCTGCAGTCCATGGGGTCGCTAAGTCAACTGCTGCTGCTGCTAAGTCGCTTCAGTCGTGTCTGACTCTGTGCGACCCCATAGATGGCAGCCCACTAGGCTCCACTGTCCCTGGGATTCTCCAGGCAAGAACACTGGAGTTGGTTGCCAATTCCTTCTCCAATGTGTGAAAGTGAAAGTGAAGTCACTCAGTCGTGTCCGACTCTTCGAAACCCCATGGACTGCAGCCTACCAGGCTCCTCCGCCCACGGGATTTTCCAGGCAAGAGTACTGGAGTGGGTTGCCATTGCCTTTTCCAAAAAGAATACATAGAACCATGCAAAACTCGGTAGGATAAAGAAATTAGGGGGAAAAACCAGAGTGTTAATAGGACTGGACCTGCCCTCTGCAGGTGGGGGAGCTTAAGCAGGGGTCCAATCCCCACATTCAGGCAATTGTCTGAGTCAGAGGAGAAACATTTAAGGCTCAGAGTGACACAGCTGAGTGACACAGCCTAAATGGAATGAGAATTAGACAGTCCTTGTCAAAGCCATATATACCCCAGACAGGGATGCAGGTCCCCTAGAAGGCACAGCAGCTGGGAGCTGAAGTTTAGGGATTGTGGAGCAATCCCAGGGTGAGGGCTGCTGTTGACTGTGGAGAGACAGATCAAGGGGATGTGAGGGAGGAGATTGTGATGGGAAATGTCTGTGGAGAAAAGCCAGGCAGTCATGGAAGCAAGGCAATACTGCTGAGTCAAGCATAGGGCGTGGAGCCATCACCATAGTCTCTCTCTCCACACTCGCCAGCTTCAGCAGCTGAACAATAGAGAGGCTGGCTCATCAAACACCTGATGCACTGAACTACAGATTAGGACCCAACCCAGGGTGCCCCTTTAAGGGCCTGACATGCCAATCTACAGAGGAGGACCCCAGCCAGGGGGGCACCTCTATGTGCCTAATGCACCGAACAACAGAGAAGGATCCAGGCAAGGGAGCCCTTGCCTGAACCGGCAGAGCTACGGAAAAAACTAGCCAAAGAGGCACTCTGATTGCCAGCTACAAGAGGCTCAAAAAAAGATTCTGATAGGGTCATAACTCCTGTGGCTGAGGCAGTCTGTGTTCCTGCACACTTGTCACCACCAGGGTCCCCACAAGCCAAGCTGCTGC
Source organism: Oryx dammah (assembly GCF_014754425.2). Taxonomy (NCBI): domain Eukaryota; kingdom Metazoa; phylum Chordata; class Mammalia; order Artiodactyla; family Bovidae; genus Oryx; species Oryx dammah. The sequence continues at coordinate 68,219,210 of NW_024070207.1, forward strand.
ACTACCTCCATGCTCAACTCTCACTGGGGCAGAGCCACCACAGACAAAAAAAAAAAAAGTGTTATGTCTATACATGCAGGGTCCCTGCAGTTGTGTCCAACTCTTTGCAACCCTGTAGACTGTGACCTGCCAGGCTTTTCTGTCAGGGAAGGGGGCATTCTCCAGGCAAGAATACTGGAGCATATTGTCCAATACTGGTTGCCATACCCTTCTAGAGCACCATATTTCCTGCTGCCCTAGTCTCCATCTCCCCTGAGTAACTGGTGCTGCCAAAACCCGTGACTCAAGCAGCTGTGCCAGCTCCACACCTGGCCCTCACAGGGGCAAACCCAAGTTCTCCAGGGCAGCCTCAGGAGCAAACTGCTATGGACGACCCACATGCAGAGGTGGAAATAAAACCACAATTGAAACACAGGGAGAAGTGTGGCTAAGGAAGAAGACCCAAAACCTTTCCACCAGCTGGTACAAGCTGCAGATTAACTCCACAGGATCAACTAAGCAGACTCTGTGTCTATGGAATATATAAAAGAACGCTGAGAACTCTCACAATAGAAAACGCAGTCGTTCTGATAGCTATGGACATTGGAGGCAAGAAAACACAGGCGTAGGACCAGATCAGAATCTGAGCTGCTTCCGTAGCAGGTCCAGAGATCAGCACAGTGTGGGAGGGCATCCTAGGAAGGTGAGGTGGACTGTGACTCCCAGCAAGGGAAAGGACTCTGACAGCAGTGACTCAAGAAAAACATTTATTATTCTTATGTTTTGACTTGTTCTGTAGATTCTTTTGCATTTTTCTCCCCACCCCTTTTATCCCCCTCTGTTGTATTTGTTGATTATACTGGTATTATGAAATCTAATTAAGCTTTTGAGATTTTTTTTTCTTAGCCACATTTTTATTGTTGTTATAAACCTCTGCCTCTACTTCGGGCTTTTGCAGTTCTATGAAGTTTTCCTTTTTTTTCTATAATTTTAATTTTTAACTTTTTAAACCTATTATTAATTTTTCATATTTATTCTTTTGTTTGCCTTTTCTAATGTTCTCTTCCCCTTGCAGTTAATCTTTAATGTATATGACTCTTCTCCATCTACCTCTATTTAACTTTGCATGTCTATTCTTTCTTTTCTTTCCTTTCCTCTAAACATATTTGTTAGTTTTGTTTTCATTGCTTTATTCCTCACTTGGCATGTTGCTTTAGTTTTGTTTTCCAGTTTGTGCTTTAGTTTTGCTCTTAACTGCTAAATATAATTTTTTATTTCCTTTGTTCACCAGATCAATTTACTGTACTTTATTTTGTTGAACTGTTTTGACTTTGCCAATGGGTGTATATATATAGATATATATGTATATATTCTATTATTTTAATTATTATTTGCCTGATTTTGTAACTGCCATTTGTCTCCTGTTCCTCTTGGGTTTCTAATTTTTGGGTATTTATTTTGTTCTCACTCAATGACATAACAAACCACTTGTGGAATCTTCATTCTATTTTTTTGGAATAAAAAAATGAACAATTTTATTATATTTGTAAATAACCATGATTACTTTCTAACAAAATATGTGTTCTTGCTGAAACATTGCCTCCTTAATTTCAGGTCCCACATGGACATTCATTTTTTACTTGCTTTCATCACAGTAATCATATAAAACTCAACTTCACAAAAATATGAAATCATTTGAAAGAGTAGCGTAGTCTAAGGTTGAAATGTGAAGCACCTTAAGTTCGTTCACCATCTGATAAATACATTGTGTTCCCCTGAAAAATTTAAAATTCTGAAGGCACCATAGTACCCTGGGACAACTTGGCCCATATTTTGGGAACTACAGCTCTAGCACATAGCAATTACTTGAGAGAAATCCAAAGTAGATGAATTATCTCTCTCAGGTGAATAATTCTATGATTTGTTAGTTTTTTGTTTTCTTTTTAAAAATTTATTTTAATTGGAGGCTAATTACTTTACAATATTGTGGTGGTTTTTGCCATACATTCACATGAATTAGCCATGGGTATACATATGTTCCCCATCCTGACCCTCCCTCCCACTTATCTCCCCATCTCATCCTTCAGGGTCATCCCAGTGCACCAGCCCTGAGCACGCTGTCTCATGCATGGAACCTGGACTAGTGATTTGTTTCACATATGATAATATACATGTTTCAATGATATTCTCTCAAATCATCCCACCCTTGCCTTCTCCCACAGTGTCCAAAAGTATGTTCTTTACATCTGTGTCTCTTCTGCTGTCTCACATATAAGGTCATAGTTAACATCTTTCTAAATTTCATATATATGTGTTAATATACTGAATATGTGTTTTTCTTTCTGACTAACTTCACTCTGTATAATAGGCTCCAGTTTCATCCACCTCATTAGAACTGATTCAAATGCATTCTTTTTAATACCTGAATAATATTCCATTGTGTATATGTACCACAGCTTTCTTATGCATTCTTCTGCCAAAGGACATCTAGGTTCTTCGATGTCTGGGCTATTGTAAACAGTGCTGTGATGAACATTGGGGTACACGTGTCTCTTTCAATTCTGGTTTCCTCAGTGTGTATGCCCAGCACTGGGATTGCTGGGTCATATGGCAGTTCTATTTCCAGTTTTTCAAGGAATCTCCACACCGTTCTCCATAGTGGCTGTACTAGTTTGCATTCCCACCAACAGTGTAAGAGGGTTCCCTTTTCTCCACACCCTCTCCAGCATTTATTGCTTGTAGATTTTTGGATAGCAGCCGTTCTGACTGGTGTGAGATGGTACCTCACTGTGGTTTTGATCTGCATCTCTGATAGTGAGTGATGTTGAGCATCCTTTCATATGTTTGTTAGCCATCTGTATGTCTTCTTTGGAGAAATGTCTATTTAGTTCTTTGGCCCATTTTTTGATTTGGTCATTTATTTTTCTGGAATTGAGCTGCAGGAGTTGCTTGTATATTTTTGAGATTAACTTTGTCAGTTGCTTCCTTTGCTATTATTTTCTCCCATTCTGAAGGCTGTCTTTTCACCATGCTTAGAGTTTACTTGTTGTTCAAAAGCTTTTAAGTTTAATTAGGTCCCATTTGTTTATTTTTGCATTTATTTCCAATACACTGAGAGGTTGGTCATAGAGGATCCTGCTGTGATTTATGTCAAAGGGTGTTTTGCTTATGTTTTCCTCTAGGAGTTTTATAGTTTCTGGTCTTACATTTACATCTTTAATCCATTTTTAGTTTATTTTTGTGTATGGTGTTAGAAAGTGTTCTAGTTTCATTCTTTTACAAGTGGTTGACCAGTTTCCCCAGCACCACTTGTTAAAGAGATTGTCTTTTCTCCATTGTATATTGTTGCCTCTTTTGTCTAAGATAAGGTGTCCATAGGTGTGTGGGTTTATCTCTGGGCTTTCTATTTTGTTCCATTGATCAATATTTCTGTCTTTGTGCCAGTACCATATTGTCTTGATGACTGTGGCTTTGTAGTAGAGCCTGAAGTCAGGCAGGTTGATTTCTCCAGTTCCATTCCTCTTTCTCAAGATTGCTTTAGCTATTCGAAGTTTTTTGTATTTCCATACAAATTGTGAAATTATTTGTTCCAGTTCTTTGAAAAATACCATTGGTAGCTTGATAAGGATTGCACTGAATCTATCAATTGCTTTGGGTAGTATACTCATATTCACTATATTGATTCTTCCAATCCACGAACATGGTTTATTTCTCCATCTATTTGTGTCCTCTTTGATTTCTTTCATCAGTGTTTTATAGTTTTCTATATACAGCCCTTTTGTTTATTTAGGTGGATTTATTCTTAAGTATTTTATTCCTTTCATTGCAGTGGTGAATGGAATTGTTTTTTTAATTTCTCTTTCTGTTTTCTCATTGTTAGTGTATAGGAATGCAAGAGATTTCTGTGTGTTAATTTTATATCCTGCAACTTCACTGTATTCATTGATTAGCTCTTTTCTGTCCACAATGCAGTAAGATTAGATCTCAATTACAGGAAAAATTTTATTAAAAATTCCAACATATGGAGGCTAAAAAACACGCTGCTGAATAACCTACAAATCACAGAAGAAATCAAAGAAGAAATCAAAATATGCATAGAAATGAATGAAAATGAAAACATAAGAACCCCAAATCTATGGGACACTGTAAAAGCAGTGCTAAGGGGAAGTTTCATAGCAACAGAGGCTTACCTCAAGAAACAAGAAAAACGTCAAATAAAGAACCTAACTCTACACCTAAAGCAACTAGAAAAGGAAGAAATGAAGAACCCCAGGGTTAGTAGAAGAAAAGAAATCTCAAAAGTTAGGGCAGAAACAAATACAAAAGAAACAAAAGAGACCATAGCAAAAATCAACAAAGCCAAAAGCTGGTTCTTTGAGAAGATAAATAAAATTGACAAACCATAGTCAGACTCATCAGGAAACAAAGGAGGAAGAATCAAATCAACAAAATTAGAAATGAAAATGGAGAGATCACAACAGACAGCACAGAAATACAAAGGATCATAAGAGACTACTATCAGCAACTATATGCCAATAAAATGGACAATTTGGAAGAAATGGACAACTTGGAAAAAATGGACAAATTCTTAGAAAAGTACAACTTTCCAAAACTGAACCAGGAAGAAATAGAAAATCTTAATAGAGCCATCACAAGTACAGATATTGAAACTGTAATCAGAAATCTTCCAGCAAACAAAAGCCCAGGAACAGACGGCTTCACAGCTGAATTCTACCAAAAATTTAGAGAAAAGCTAACACCTATTACTCAAACTCTTCTAGAAATTTGCAGAGGAAGGTAAACTTCCAAACTCATTCTATGAAGGGGCAACCTAGATGTCCATTGACAGATGAATGGATAAAGAAATTATTTTACATATACACAATGGAATATTACTCAGCCATAAACAGGAACACATTTGAGTCAGTACTAATGAGATGAGTGAACCTAGAACCTATTATACAGAGTGAAGTAAGTCAGAAAGAGAAAAATAAATATTGTACTCTAAGGCATATATATGGAACCTAGAAAAGGGTACTGAAGAGTTTATTTACAGGGCAGCAATGGAGAAACAGACATAGGAAATAAACTTATGGACATGGGGAGAGGAGAGGGGAAGATGAGAAGTATGGGAAGAGTAACATGGAAACTTACTTTCAGTTCAGTTTAGTCACTCAGTCGTGTCCGACTCTTTGTGACCCCGTGAATCGCAGCATGCCAGGCCTCCCTGTCCAATACCAACTCCCGGAGTTCACTCAAACTCATGTCCATCGAGTTGGTGATGCCATCCAGCCATCTCATTCTCTGTCTTCCCCTTCTCCTTCTGCCCCCAATCTCTCCCAGCATCAACGTCTTTTCCAATGAGTCAACTCTTCACATGAGGTGGGCAAAGTACTAGAGTTTCAGCTTTAGCATCATTCCTTCCAAAGGTGGCTGCGCAGGCACAGGAGGGCCGAGAGGAACTACTCCACGTTCAAGGTCAGGAGGGGCAGTGGTGAGGAGATACCCCTCGTCCAAGGTAAGAAAAACCCAAGTAAGGCGGTAGGTGTTGTGAGAGGGCATCAGAGGGCAGACACATTGAAACCATGGAAACTTACATTACCATATGTAAAATAGATAGTCAATAGTAATTTGCTGTACGACTCAGGAAACTCAAACAGGGGCTCTGTATCAACCTAGAAGGGTGGGATGGGGAGGCAGATGGGAGGGAAGTTCAAAAGGGAGGGGATATATGTATGTATACCTATGGCTGATTTACGTTGAGATTTGACAGAAAACAACAAAATGCTGTAAAGTAGTCATCCTTCAATAAAAATAAATCAATTAAGAAAATAATAAGCCCATCTGAATACAGAGTTCTGAAGAATAGAAAGGAGAGATAAGAAAGCCTTCTTAACTGATCAATGCAAAGAAATAGAGGAAAATACTAGAATTGGAAATACTAGAGATCTCTTCAAGAAAATTAGAGATACCACGGGAATATTTCATGCGAAGATGGGCACAATAAAGGACAGAAATGGTATGGACCTAACAGAAGCAGAAGACATTAAGAAGAGATGGCAAGAATACACAGAAGAACTGTACAAAAAAAGAGCTTCACAACTCAGATAATCACCATGGTGTGGTTACTCACCTAGAGCCAGACATCTTGGACTGTGAAGTCAAGGGGGCCTTAGGAAGCATCACTATGAACAAAGCTAGTGGAGGTGATGGAATTCCAGTTGAGCTATTTCAAATCCTAAAAGGTGATACTGTGAAAGTGCTGCACTCAATATGCCAGCAAATTTGGAAAACTCATCAGAGGTTATCAGACTGGAAAAGATCAGTTTTCATTCCAATCCCAAAGAAAGGCAATGCCGAAGAATGTTTAAACTATTATACAATTGCACTCATCTCACATGCTAGCAAAGCAATCCTCAAAATTCTCCAAGCTAGGCTTCAACAGTATGTGAACCAAGAACTTCTCAATGTTCAAGCTGGATTTTAAAAAGGCAGAGGAACCAGAGATCAAATTGCCAACAGCAGTTGGATCTTAGAAAAAACAAGAGTTCCAGAAAAACACCTACTTCTACTTTCCTGACTATGCCAAAGCCATTGACTGTGTGGATCACGACAAACTGGAATATTCTTAAAGAGATGGGAATACCATACGACCTTACCTGCCTCCCGAGAAATCTGTATGCAGGTCAAGAAGCAACAGTTAGTACTGGACATGGAACAACGGACCGGTTTCAAATTGGAAAAGGAGTACGTCTTGGCTGTATGTTGTCACCTTGCTTATTTAACTTATATGCAGAGTACATCATGCAAAATGCCAGGCTGAATGAAGCACAAGTTGGAGTAAAGATTTCTGGGAGAAATATCAATAACCTCAGATATGCAAATGGCACCACCCGTATGGCAGAAAGAGAAGAGGAACTAAAGAGCAACTCTTTAGTTGCAAGTAAAAGAGGAGAGTGAAAAAGCTGACTTAAAACTCAACATTCGAAAAATGAAGATCATGGCATCTGGTCCCATCACTTCATGGCAAATAGATGGGGAAGCAATGGAAACAGTGACAGACTGTTTCTTCTTGGGCTCCAAAATCACTGCAGATGGTGACTGCAGCCATGAAATTAAAAGATGCTTTCTCTTGAAAGAAAAGCTATGACAAACCTCGATAGCATAATAAAAAGCAGAGATGTTACTGTGCCGACAAAAGTCCATCTAGTAAAAGCTTTGGTTTTTCCAGTAAGCATGTATGGATGTGAGAGTTGGACCATGAAGAAAGCTGAGAGCTGAAGAATTGATGCTTTTGAACTGTGGTGTTGGAGAAAACTCTTGAGAATCCCTTGTACTACAAGGATATCAAACCACTCCATCCTAAAGGAAATCAGTCTTGAATATTCATTGGAAAAATTGATGCTGACGCTGAAACTCCAACACTGATGGACACAGAAGATATTATGCTAAGTGAAATAAGTCAGATAAAAATAAATACTGCATGATCTAACTTATATATGTATTCTTAAAAACAGAACAAATGAACAAACACAATAACAGAAATAAAGTCATAAATACAGAAAACTGTTGGTTTCAAGAGTGTGAGTGGGAGAGGAGAAAAATAGGTGAGGGTGATTAACTTTCAGTTACAAATAAATTCCCAGAGCTTCCCAGGTGGCTCAGTGGTAAAGAATCTGCCTGCCAATGCAGGAGACATAAGAGATGCGGGATTTGATCCAGAAAGCTCTGACCCTTCTCCTGGGTTAGAAAGATTCCCTGGAGAAGGAAATGGCAACCCCCTCCAGTATCCTTGCCTGGAGAATCCCATGGACAGAGGAGGCTGGTAGGCTAGAGTCCATAGGGTCTCAAAAAGTTGGGCATGACTGAGTGACTAAGTGCACAAGCATACACAAATAAATTAATCATAAGTACTAAATGCATGGTGAAGGGAATATAGTCAATAATTACATAATGAAAGATGACAACTAGACTTACCATGATGAATGTTTTTAAATTAATGCTGATTTCAAATTATATTTGAGAAATGTGAAATCATTAGGTTGTATTCCAGGAGCAAAAATAGCATTTTGGGTCAATTATAATTTAAAAGCAAGCAAGTAATCAAATCCATAGAAAAAAGAGGTGGATTTGTGGCTAACAGAGGCTGAGTGGTAGGGGGAGGGGGAATTTGTTTTTTTATATTCACAGTGAAGATTTATTACAGCAAAGGATACACTCGAGGGACAGCAAAGAAATTTGAAGGTTGTCCAAAGGTACAAATTTCCAGGTATCAGATAAATACAACTCCAAGGCTATGGTTTTTCCTGTGGTCATGTATGGATGTGAGAGTTGGACTGTGAAGAAGGCTGAGCACCAAAGAATTGATGCTTTGGAACTGTGGTGTTGGAGAAGACTCCTGAGGGTCGCTTGGACTGCACGGAGATCCAACCAGTCCATTCTGAAGGAGATCAGCCCTGGGATTTCTTTGGAAGGAATGATGCTGAAGCTGAAGCTACAGTACTTTGGACACCTCATGCGAAGAGTTGACTCATTGAAAAAGACTCTGATGCTGGGAGAGATTGGGGGCAGGAGGAGAAGGGAACGACCCAGGATGAGATGGCTGGATGGCATCACGGACTCGATGGACGTGAGTCTGAGTGAACTCTGGGAGATGGTGATGGACAGGGAGGCCTGGTGTGCTGCGATTCATGGGGCTGCAAAAAGTCGGACACGACTGAGCCACTGAAATGAACTGAACTGAACTGCCGCTGGCCAAAGTCTCAAGCTTACTTTAAACAGTAGCAGATGAAAGTAGGCATCTTTATCCAGTTTTTAATAGTAATGGGAGGTCATCTAACGTTTCTCCGTTACGAGTGAAATACTTGCTGCAGGTGTTTGTCCCAGAACCTCTCTCAAGTTAAATAAGTTGACTTCTGTTCTTGGTTTGTTCCCAGGTGGCGCTAGTGGTAAAGAACTCGCTTGCCAATGCAGGAGACACAGGAAACGTAGGCTAGATCCCAGGGTTGGGACGATCCTCCTGGAGGAGTGCATGGCAACTCACTCCAGTATTCTTGAGTGGAGAGTCCCATGGACAGACGAGCCTGGTCGGCTACAGTCCATAGGGTCACAAGGAGCTGGACAAAACTGAAGTGACTTAGCACACAGAGATTTTTTTCTATAAACATACATTGAACTTGATATAAAAATTTGTTTTAATCATTCATGCAAATTTGTTGTCATTTAGGTTTATTTTTATGGTGAATGATAGTGATAAATTTTCTGATGTTGAACAGTGCTTGCATTTCTGTGATAAACCCTCTGATTAAGGTGAATTTTTTTCAAATTCAGTATTGAATTTAAAATTACATTTTATTCAAGATTTTGCATTTAAATTCCTAACAGAAATGATTCTACAATTTTTAAAGCATATGTTGTCCTTATTTGGTTTTGAAATCAAGATTACACTGGCTTCATAAAATGGAACTCTCAGCTTCCATTCATTTTCTTTTATGGAAACACTTGAATAAGGGAATAAACTGTACCTTAAAAGTTTGATGGAACTCATTTTTAAAGCCACCTAAAATGGTATTATAGGAATAGGGTGGTTTTTTATTAACATAGCAGTTTCTTTATTATCTATTGATCAATTAAAATTATTTTTAAAGTCAATTTTGGCATTTAATATTTTTCTAGAACTTTATTTCATTCTTATTATCACATTTGGGGCATTTATTCCTTCATGATACTTTATTAAATAATAAAGTGTCTCTGTTGTGTCAAAAGTTATTTTCTCTTTCTCATTGTATATTTTATCTTCCTATTTTCTTTATAATAGTAAGTTTCACCAGAGATCCATCTATATGATTATTATTTTTAAAGAATTATAACTTGTTCTTACTTCTCTCTCTTCTTTTCTACATTTCATTTACTTCTATCTTGATTTTTATTATATTCTCCTTTGGGTTTGCCCCATCCCTCTTTTCCAACTTCCTGGGTAGAATGTTTATATAATTTATGTTTTCTATACTGATCAGTATATTTATTTAAAGCTGCATATTTTCCTCCAAACACTGATTGATCTATGATAAATATTTGAAACACATTATTTGCATTATCATAGTTATAAATATTTATTAATATGGAATTTAGTAAAGCAACACATATGATTTTTCACTATTCATTTGTTATAAATTTCTAACTGTATTGAACTATCATCAGAAAATAGTCTGCATGATAGTGACATTTGAAATATTCTGAGGCTTTATTTATGGCTTAATACATCATTGGCTTTTATGAATATTATCTGTGAGCTCAAAAAGAATGAACACTCTCTATTTGTTGTATACAGAACTCACTGTACAGATCATAGTTCAAACTTATACCATGTATTGTTTGTCTTTTATATCTCTACTTTTTCTTTTTTATTTGAAATAATTTTAGATTTACAGAAGAGTCTCAAAGATGATTGTTTAAAGATTACCAGTATGCTCTTCAACCAGCTTCCTTTTAATGTCAGCACTTTATAGTTATAATACATTTATCAAAATTAATAAATTAACATTTGTGTAATACTATCAATTAAACTACAAACATTATTTTGATTTTTTAATTAATGTCTTTTTGATTTGATGATCCAATCCAGGACATTATATTACAGTCAGTCAGTATATCTGCTTCAGTTCAGTTCAGTCACTCAGTCGTGTCCGACTCTTTGCAACCCAATGGACTGCAGCAAATCAGGCCTCCCTGTCCATCACCAGCTCCTGGAGTTTACCCAAACTCATGTCCATTGAGTCAGTGGTGCCATCCAACCATCTCATCCTCTTTTGTCCCCTTCTCCTCCCACCTTCAATCTTTCCCAGAATCAGGGTCTTTTCAAACGAGTCAATTCTTCGCATCAGGTGGCCAAAGTATTGGAGTTTCAGTTTCAACGTCAGTCCTTCCAATGAATATTCAGGAGTGACCTCTTTTAGGATGGACTGATTGGATCTCCTTGCTCTCCAAGGGACTCTCAAGAGTCTTCTCTAACACCACAGTTCAAAAGTATCAATTCTTTGGTGCTCAGCTTTCTTCATAGTCCAACTCTCACATCCACACATGACTACTGGAAAAACCATAGCCTTGACTAGACAGACCTTTGTTGGCAAAGTAACGTCTCTGCTTTTTAATATGCTATCTACGTTGGTCATAACTTTTGATCCAAGGAGTAAGTGTCTCTTAATTTCATGGCTGCAGTCACCATCTGCAGTGATTTTGGAGCCCAAGAAGATACAGTCTGTCACTGTTTCCTCTGTTTCCCCATCTATTTGCCATGAAGTGATGGAACCAGATGCCATGATCTTAGTTTTCTGAATGTTGAGCTTTAAGCCAACTTTTTCATTATTCTCTTTCACTTTCATCAAGAGGCTCTTTAGTTCCTCTTTGCTTTCTGCCATAAGGGTGCTGTCATCTGCATGTCTGAAGTTATTTCTAAAATTGGTGACACTTTCTTGGTATTTCCTTGTCTCCCAAGACCTTGACAGGTTTGTAAAAATTCATCCAAATATTTGTTTATTTTTTAAAATGTAACACGAAGTGTCCATTATCCTTATGACAAATCTGCCTGCTACCCTTGCTAGACATCATTTCCATGAATCTGTTTTGTACCATTCAAGTAAGTAGAGGATTTCCACTATTACACACAGCCATGAATACTACACGATATTTTTGTGTTATTTTTTACATTCAGATAAATTTATCATTTTGAATGCATCATTTTCTCACAATAATGACTAATATATACCTAGTTTGTTCATTTTCAATGCTGAAGCTAATCCATTTGCTTTCCATTTTTCATCATATGTGTATGTACTGCTAATTTTGTCATTGTATTTATTTTTATTGAAGTATACTTGAGTTACAATATTTTATTAGTTTCAGGTGAATAGCAAAGTGGTTGACTCACTTTTCTGACATACTGTATTCCACTGTTAGTTGTTACAAAATGTTTAATATAATTCCCTGTTCTATACAGCAAATCACTGTTACTTACCTATTTTAAGTATAGTAGTTTGTATCTGTTAACCCCATACTCCTAATTTGTCCCTCTTTCTTTCTCTCTCTCATTCGGTAGCCATAAATTTCTTATCTATGTCTGTGAATGTTTTGTATATAGATTCATATGTAGATTAGATTCCACATATAAGTGATACATATAGTATTTGTATTTCTCTGTCTGACTTACTTCATTAAGTATAACACTCTTAGGTCCATCACGCTGTTGCCAATGGCAATATTTCAATCTTTTTTATGCCTGAAACATATTCTATTACATATGTGTGTGTGTGTGTATATTTTCTTAAGTCAATTATTTGTCAATGGACATTTGGGTTGTTTCCATGTCCTGGCTATTCTAAATAGTGCTGCTATGAACTCTGGGGTTAATGGATCTTTTTGAATTAGAGTTTATTTTTTCCAGATGTATACACAAGAGAGGGATTGCTGGATCATATGGTAACTATATTTTTAGCTTTTAAAGAAATTTTTATATTGTTTCCCATAGTGACTGCACCAATTTACATTCTTCCCTTGTGGCTCAGCTAGTAAAGAATCCACCTGCAATGCAGGAGACCTGGGTTCAATACCTGGGTTGAGAAGATCCCCTGGAGAAGGGAAAGGCTACCCACTCCAGTATTCTGGCCTGGAGAATTCCATGAACTATATAGTCCATGGAGTCTCAAAGAGTTGAACATGACTGAGTGACTTTCACTCACCAAGGGTGTACAAATGTTACCTTTACTCCACACACTCTCCAGCATTTATTTATAGACTTTTTTTTAAACTTTAAACTATCTTGCATTGGGGTATAACCTATTAACAATGTTGTGGCAGTTTCAGGTAGAACAGCAAAGGGACTCGGCCATACATATATGTGTATCCATTCTCCCCCAAACCTCCCTCCCATCCAGGCTGGCACCTAACATTGAGCAAGTTCCATGTGCTATACAATAGGTCTTTGTGTTTACCCATTTTAAATATAGCAGTGTGTACATGACCTTCCCAAAGTCTCTAACTATCCTTCCCCCTCAGCAACCATAAGTTCGTTTTCTAAGTCTCTGAGTCTCTTTCTGTTTTGCAAGTAAGTTCATTAGTATAATTTCTTTTTATATTCCAAATATAAAGTATGTCATATATTTCTCCTTCTCTGTCTGACTTACTTCACTCAGTATGACACTCTCTAGGTCCATCCATGTTGCTGCAAATGACATATTCCATTCTTTTCGTGGCCAAGTAATATTCTATTGTGTGTGTGTGTATATACATATACATATCTCACATCTTTAACCTTCTCTCTGTCAACTGACATTTAGGTTGCTTCCATGTCTTTGCTATGGTAAACAGTGACACAATAATCACTGGGGTGCTTGTATACTTTCAGATCAAGTTTTTCTCCAAGTATATGCCCAGGAGTAGGATTGCAGTGTCATATGGTCACTCTACTTTTAGTTTTTTAAGGAGTGCCCATACTGTTCTTCATAGTGGCTATACTAATTTACATTCCCACCAACAGTGTAGAAGAGTTTCCTTCTCTACACACCCTCTCCAGCATTTGTTTTTTGTGGATTTTTTTAATGATAGCCATTCTGATTGGTGTGAGGTGATATCTCATTGTAGTTTTGATTTGCATTTCTCTAATAACTAGCTTTGTTGAACATCTTTTCATGTGTCTATTGGCCATCAGTATGTCCTCTTCAGAGAAATGTCTATTCAGGTCTTAAGCCCATTTTGGGAGTGGGTAGCTTATTTTGATGCTATTAAACATCATATACTGTTTGCAAATTTTGGAGGCTAACCCCTTATCAGTCACATCATTTGCAAATATATTTCCCCAGTCGGTGGATTTTCTTTTTGCTTTTTGTATTGCTTCCTTTGCTGTGCAGAAGCTTTTGGGTTTAAGTAGGTCCCATTTTTTCTTTTATTTTCCTTACTCTGGAAGATGGATCAAGGAAGATATTGCTGCAATTTATGTCAGAAAGTGTTCTGCCAATGTTTTCCTGTAAGAGTTTTATAGTGTCCAGTCTCACATTTAGGTCTTTAATCCATTTTGAGCTTATTTTTGTGTATGGTTAAAGAATGACTTAATTTCACTTTTTAAAATGTGGCTGTCCAGTTTTCCCAGCACTTTTTGTCGAAGAGACTGTCTTTCCAAAACATTATGTAGTCTTGCTTCTTTTGTCAGGAGATTGGTTCAATATGGTGGAGTAGAAGGACATGTACTCATCTTCTCCTTAGAGAGCACTGAAATCAAAGCTAGCTGTTGAACAACCATTGACAGGAAGACATTGAAGCCCACCCAAAAAAAATATACCCTACATCCAAATACAAAGGAGAAGCTGCAACAAGATGGTAGGAAGGGCACAATCATGAATAAAATAAAATCCTATACCCGCTGGGTGGGCAACCCACAAACTGAAGAACAATAATACCAAAGAAGTTCTCATGCTGTTTTGAAGGTTCTGGGCCGCACATCAAGCCTCCCATCCTGGGGATCTGGTAATGGGACTGGGAATCCCCAGGGAATCTGACTTTGAAGCCCAATGGGATTTGATTACAGGACTTCCAGAGGCCTGGGGGAAACAGAGACTCCATTCTTGGAGGGCACAAACAAAACCTTGTGCACACCAGGACCTAGAGGAAAGAACAGTGACCCCACAAGAGACTGAGCCAGACATACCTGTGAATGTTTGAGGGTCTCCTGCGGAGACACTGGTTGGCAGTGACCTGCTGTGAGGACAGGGGCACTGGCAGCAGCAGTCCTAAGAGATGTGTCTAGGTGTATGTCCACTTGGAGGTGACGAATAGCCCTACCATAGAGCCTGTAGACTCCAGAACTGCATCACCTCAGGCCAAATAACTAACAAGGAGGGAGCACAGCCCTGCCCAGCAGCAGACAGTTGGTTTAAAGTTTTACTGAGCACAGCCCTGCCCACCAGAGCAAGACCCAGTGTTCCCCACAGCCATTCCCTCCCATCAGGAAACTTGCACAAGCCTCTTATCCTCATCCACCAGAGAGCAAAGAGAAGAAACAAGAACTACAATCCCACAGACTCCAGAATTAATGCCAAAATCATAGAAAGCTATTTATAGACGTTTTGATAATAACCATTCTGACCAGTGTGATGTGATACATCATTTTGGTTTTGATTTGTATTTTTCTAATAAAGAAAATATTATTAGAAAAATACAAATCAAATTTTTGAGCAAATTTGTGTATGCCTCTTGGCCACCTGTATGTTTTCTTTGGAGAAATGTCTATTTAGGTCTTCAGCCCTTTTTCTTGGTTGGGTTATTTGGCTTTTTTTTAATATTGAGTTTTGTATATTTTGGATATTTTGTCAGTTGTATCATCTGCAAATATTTTCTCCCATTACTTCAATTGTCTTTCCATTTTTTGATGGTTTCCTTTGCTGTACAAGAGCTTTTGAGTTGGATTAGGTTCCATCTGTTTATTTTTACTTTTATTTATTTTGCCTTGGGAGACATATGTAGAAAATATTACTGTGATTTATATCCAAGAATGGTTTGCTTATGTTCTCTTCTAGGAGTTTTATAGTGTCACATCTTATATTTTAGATCTTTAAACCATTTTTAGTTTACTTTTGTATATGGTGTAAGGGATTGTTCTAATTTCACTGATATACATGTAGCTGTCCAGCTTTCCCAATACCACTTGTTGAAGAGACTGTATTTTCTCCATTGTATACTCTTGCTCCTTTTGTCATAGGTTAATTGACATGAATTTATTCTGGGCTCTCCATTCCATTCCACTGGTCTCTGTGTCTGCTTTTGTGCCAGTCCCATACTGTTTTGATTACTGTAGCCTTGGAGTATAGTTTGAACTCTGCATTGGTATGCCTACAGTTTTGTTCTTTTTCCTTACTTTATTGCTCTAGATAGTATTTCCAGGACTGTGTTGAGTAAGAGTGATGTGAATTGACACTCTTGTTTTGTTCCTGATCTTAAAGGAAAAGATTTTAACCTTTCACCATTGAATATAATGTTACACAGGCTGTGGGCCTGACATATATGGCTTTTATTTGTTAAAGTATATTCCTTCTATACTTAATTTGTTAAGAGTTTCTTTTTTTATCATTAATAGATGCTGACTTTTGTCAAAATTTTTTCTGCATCTATTGAATGATCATATGACTTTTTCCTTCATTTTGCTAATATTAGGAATCACATCAGTCATTTTGCATATTTCAAAGCATACTTGCATTCCAAGGATAAATCCCATTTGATCATAGTGAATGATTCTTTCAGTGTAGTGCTGAACCTTGCTTGCTACTATTTCATTGAGAGCTTATGAATCTATGTTTATTCAAGATATTGACCTATAGTTTTTTTTTTTTTTTCTTGTATTGTCCTTTTATGGATTTGCTATCAGGATAATGCAGGGCTCATGAAATAGTTTTGGGGCAGTTCCCTCCTCTTCAATCTCCTGAAACAGTTTTATTGAAGAGAAGTATTGATGACAATTCTACTTTAAATGTTTGTAAAATTCACCAGTGATGCCATCTGGTCTTGGGCTTTTCTTAATTGGAAAATTTTGAATTACTAATTCAATCTCCTTACTAATAATTGATCTGATCAGATTTTCTATTCCTTCCTAATGCAGTATTTGTAAATCCTGTATGTTTCCAAGAATTTTACCATTTATTGTATTTGCATATAGTTTTGTTTATTTGCATAGAAGGCAATGGCAACCCACTCCAGTACTCTTGCCTGGAAAATCCCATGGCCGGAGGAGCCTGGTGGGCTGCAGTCCATGGGGTTGCTAAGAGTCAGACACGACTGAGCGACTTCACTTTCACTTTTCACTTTTCACTTTCCTGCATTGGAGGAGGAAATGGTAACCCACTCCAGTGTTCTTGCTTGGAGAATCCCAGGGATGGGGGAGCCTGGTGGGCTGCTGTCTATGGGGTCGCGCAGAGTCGGACACGACTGAAGCAACTTAGCAGTAGCAGCAGCAGCAGTCTATATAGTAGCCTCTTATGAGCCTTTGTACTTCTATGGTAACACTTGCAAATGTCTCCTTTTTTTTTCATTTATATTTTATTAATTTGGGTCTTCTCTGTTTTTCCTTGGATAGTGTAGCTAAAGATTTGTTCATTTTATTTATCTTTTGAAAGGACCAACTATTTGTTTTATGAATGCTATCTCATTCTCAGTTTTGTTTATTTCTGCTCTAATCTTTATTATTTCCATCTTTCTGCTAACTTTAGACTCAGTTTGTCCTTATTTTCTATTTCCTTGAGGGATAAGGTTAGGTTATTTAAGTTTTAATTTTACCGAGGTGATTATTAACTGTGAATTTTTCTCTTAGAACTTCTTTTGCTGCATCTAATAATTTTTGGTGTATTATGGTTCCACTTTAGTTTTTCTCAAGATAATTTTTTATTTCACATTTATTTCTTCAGTCCATTGGTTGTGTAAGAGAGTGCTGTTTAATTTCCATGTATTTATTAATTTTTAACTTTTCATCCTGTTATTAATTTCTAGATTGATATCATTGTGGTCAGAGAAGATACTTGGTATGATCTGTCTTCCTGAATTTGCTAAGTCTTGCTTTGTGGCCTAACACGTAGTCTATCTTAGAAAATTTTCCATGTGAACTTAAGAAAAATTATATTCTGCTGTTCTCAGCTACAATGTTCTGTATCTGTCTGTTAAGTTCATTTAGTCTATAGTGTTGTTCAAAGCTAATGCTTCCTTACTGATTGTCTGTATGATCTATCCTTTATTGGGGGTGAGGTATTGAAGTCCCCACCTATTACTGTGTTGCTTTTATTTCTCCTTTTATGTCTGTTAGTTTTACCTGTATATATTTAGGTTCTCTAATATTGTATTCATAAATATTTATAATTATATTTTGATAGGCTGACACTTTTATCATTATATAATAAAATTTGTATCCTCTACCATTTTAAAAGTCAATTTTGTCTAATATAAGTTTGGCTATCCTTAATCTTTTTAGTTACCATTTTCTTGAAATACATTTTTTCCATTTCTTTACTTTCAGTGTATATATGTCTTTAAGGTCAAAATAAGTATCTTGTAGGATCTTGTTTTTTTCAGTCATTCAGGCATTCTGAGTCTTTTGAGTGGAGAACTTAGTCCATTTACATTTAAATTCAGTTCAGTTCAGTTCAGTTCAGTCGCTCAATCGTGTCCGACTCTTTGTGACCCCATGAATCCCAGCACACCAGGCCTCCCTGTCCATCACCAACTCCCGGAGTTCACTCAGACTCACGTCCATCGAGTCCGTGATGCCATCCAGCCATCTCATCCTCTGCCGTCCCCTTCTCCTCCTGCCCCCAATCTCTCCCAGCATCAAAGTCTTTTCCAATGAGTCACCTCTTCGCATGAGGTGGCCAAAGTACTGGAGCTTCAGCTTCAGCATCATTCCTTCCAAAGAAATCCCAGGGCTGATCTCCTTCAGAATGGACTGGTTGGATCTCCTTGCAGTCCAAGGAACTCTCAAGAGTCTTGTCCAACACCACAGTTCCAAAGCATCAATTCTTTGGTGCTCAGCCTTCTTCACAGTTCAACTCTTACATCCATACATGACCACTGGAAAAACCATAGCCTTGACTAGACGGACCTTAGTCGGCAAGGTAATGTCTCTGTTTTTGAATATGCCATCTAGGTTGGTCATAATTTTCTTCCAAGGAGTAAGCGTCTTTTAATTTCATGGCTGCAGTCACCATCTGCAGTGATTTTGGAGCCCCCCCAAAAATAAAGTCTGACACTGTTTCACTGTTTCCCCATCTATTTCCCATGAAGTGATGGGACCAGATGCCATGATCTTTGTTTTCTGAATGTTGAGCTTTAAGCCAATCTTTTCACTCTCCTCTTTCACTTTCATCAAGAGGCTTTTTAGTTCTTCTTCC
The DNA here is from genome assembly GCF_014754425.2 of Oryx dammah. Lineage (NCBI taxonomy): Eukaryota > Metazoa > Chordata > Mammalia > Artiodactyla > Bovidae > Oryx > Oryx dammah. Next base: position 68,238,103 of record NW_024070207.1, read on the forward strand.
CTTTCTGCCATAAGGGTGGTGTCATCTGCATATCTGAGGTGATTGATATTTCTCCCAGCAATCTTGATTCCAGCTTGTGTTTCCTCCAGTCCAGCGTTTCTCATGATGTACTCTGCATAGAAGTTAAATAAGCAGGGTGACAATATACAGCCTTGACGTACTCCTTTTCCTATTTGGAACCAGTCTGTTGTTCCATGTCCAGTTCTAACTGTTGCTTCCTGACCTGCATATAAGTTTCAGTTAATTATTACTAATAAAAATTTACTGTTGCCATTTTTTAAATTATCTTATGATTGTTCTATAGGTCCATTTCCCTCAAATTCTGCTGTTTTTGTGTGTGTATGTTCTTTGTTGACAGTATGTGTTAAATTCTTTATCATGTTCTTTTGTGTATTTACTACATTTTTTTTCTTTTAGTGGCCATAAAGCTTACATAGAGTATCTTGATATTATAAGACCTTGAAAGTGAAAGTCACTCAGTTATGTCTGACTCTTTGTGACCCTATGGGCTATACAGTCCGTGGAATTCTCCAGGCCAGAATACTGGAGTAGGTAGCCTTTCCCTTCTCCAGGGGATCTTCCCAACTCAGGGATCGAACCCTGGTCTCCCGCATTGCAGGCAGATTCTTTACTGGCTGAGCCACAAGGGAATCCCAAGAATACTGGAGTGGGTAGGCTATCCCTTCTCCATCGGATCTTCCTGACCCAGGAATCGAACCAGGGTCTCCCTGGATTACAGGCGGATTCTTTATCAAATGAGCTATGAGGGAACCCCTTAAGACCTTATATCAAGCTAATAACAGCTACCTTTCATAGCAATCACAAACTTTACATTTTTACTTCCTCCCTCTTACAATTTAGGTTATAGATGTTTCAGTTTATATATTTTTAATTTATTTTACTTATCTATGTTTGTGTTAGGTCTTTGTTGCTGTGTGTGGGCGTTCCCTAGTTGCAGCAAGTGGGGACTACTCTTCGTTGTTGTGTGTGGACTTCCATTACAGTGTCTTCTCTTAATGGGGAGCACAGGATCTAGGTGTGCAGGCTTCAGTAGTTGCAAAACACAAGTTCAGTAATTGTGGCACACAGGCTCAGCTGCTCCACACTATGTGGAATCTTTCCAGATAAAGGATCAAACACATGTCTCTGGGATTGATAAGTGGATTCCTGTTCACAGGACCACCAGAGAAGTCCCAGTTTACATATTTTTAATATTATATAACCAATAACAGATTATTGCAGTTATGGTTATTTTTTTTACTATTTTTTTAACTTATAAACTGGATTTGTAAGTGAATTACACACCATCATTACCATTTTACAGAATCTAACTTTGACTCTATATTTACCATTACCATTGAGTTTAATGCTACCTTATTATGTTTTTACAACGTTAGTGTTCTTTTACTTCTGCTCAAATAACTCCTTTTAACGTTTCTTATTAGGAAGGTCTAGTGAACTCTCTCAGCTTTTGTTTGTTTGGAAGTCTTTATTTCTTAATTTCTGAAGGACTGCTTTGCTTAGAATAGAATTCCTTCTTGACAGTTTTCTTTCCTGGACTAAAATTTTTTTCCTTGAAAATTTGTCAATAGCTTTATGAGATGGTTCCTTTTATGTAACTACTCTCTTTTGTTGCTTTCAGAATTTTTCTTTGTCTTTGCCTTTTGACAATTTAATTATAATGTGCTTCAGTGTAGTTCTATTCAGGTTCAAACTATTTGGGTTTCTTTGGGCTTCAAGAATCTGGATGTGTATTTCTCTCCCCAAATTTGGGGATTTTTCAACCATTGTTGCTTTAAATATACTTTATGTCCCTTTCCCTTCTCCTGGAATTCCAACAATATCAATATTATTTATTTTCATTGTGTTCCATAAGAACTATAAGCTTTTTCACTAATTTTTATTCTTTTTCCTTTGCTCCTCTGACTGGATAATTTCAAATGACCTGTCTTCAAGATCATTTACTCTGTCCTCTCTGTGGTTGAATCTGCTTTTGAAGCTCTCTATTGAATTTTTCAGTTCTGTTGTTGTATTTTTCAGTTATAGGATTCATTTAGTGCTCTATTTTTAGGGTTCTTATTTCTTTGATCTTTTGTGTATGTATTGCTTTCCTCCTACCATTTAGCTGTCTCTGTGTTCTTGTAATTCATTAAACTTCTTTAAGAGGACTATTCTTAATTATTTGTCAGAAAGCTCCTGGATCTCCATTTCTTTAGGGTCAGTTATTAGAGCTTTATTAGTTACCTCTTTGCAATGTCAGTTTATCTGATTTTTCATAATACCTGATTATGTTTTTATCTGTGGAAGCAGTTTCCTCTTCCAGACTTTAGAAGTTCACTTTGGCAGAGACAGTTCTTTACCAGGCATCTCAGTTTGGGTTTCTAGACACATCTGCTGGTAATAGCCTTGCACAGGTGGAACTTGCTATCAGAGTCTATTTTTTGGCAATGCCACAGGTGAGCTCGGAGGTTGGGGGCAGAAGAATAGTTGAATGGGATTTCTGGCATAGTTTCCTGCCTGAGTGATGCTATAGAATGAACTTCATGTTTTCCTGGGTTCTCTGGTCAGGCTTACTAGATGGTCAGGACTGGGTACTATACTCTGTAGTACTGGGTATTATACTCAGTGTTATGAATTAGCTTCCCTGCCCTGGTGGGACAGCAAGATGGGCCCCAGGAGCTTCAGTTTGTTTTTTATGAACCTGAATTGGGCAAGAAAGTGCACTGAATTTTATGGCCAGATGGAGCCACTGGTTTTGCTCCATAGACAGGGAGAGACACAAGCTAAGCCTCTTTACACGTGCTCCTATAAGCAGAGTTGCTTATTGTCTATATAGCTTCCCATGTGCTTTGGTTTGTTACCCTGATTAGGTTGATGAGACCTGTATTAAACAATGGGCAGGCTTATGAATTAGTTTCCTTGCCCATGAAAGGGCCTGAAAACTGATTCAGAGGCCATCAAGATTTTTTGTTTGTAATGGTGACTCAAGTCAACCCATACCTCTAATTTTATAGCTGAACAAGGCCAGTAGCACTGCTCTGAAAATTACCACCTTTGCCTGCCATATTCTCCTTGAGAATTAATTGGGCTACACAGCTTCTAGGTGTTTTGGTCAGCTGTTTTGGTCGGGTGGGTCCAGGAGATATGCTCATCACTAGTCCAGAGCCCAGGCTATGACCCAGCTCTCTGCCTGGACAGAACAGGAGGTCCAATTCCTAGAAGCCTCAAAATGAACCAGATCAGGCTCTGAGGCTCTCTGGTCTGGGTGGGGAGGTGGGCAGGAGGTGCATTCAGCAGTGAACCTGACTGTGACTCAGCTTCCCTGCCTGGTTGGGGACAGAGCTGGAAATGCTCTGTTTGAGAACCCAAATCAGGCAGACTTCTACCTGCCATACTCTATGGGCCAACTATACCACCATCTTGTCTCTGCAAGTCAGCAAAGCCACTGACTGAAACTGCTACTCGGGAGCTGTAGGTTGGAATGTGTTCTACCACAGTCCAAGTGCTGCTTGTTGCAAGCCCCTCACCCTTCCCCATCATAATAATATACCCAGTGATCAAGACCTACAGTTTTCCCCACATTCCCTGTGCAGCAAGGTTGGAGTGGAAGCTTTCCAGAAGCAACTCACAATGGTGGGTGAACTGGGTGTTCACCCTGGACTCTTCCCACTGGAAAAATTGTATTTTCAGGAGAAACCTCTTCAATGTAGTGCTGAACTGGCCTAGGTAAGTGGAATGTCGTCAATGTATAGCCACACCTCTCACTCTCCTAATGCAGTTTGTGTTGGCCTCTCTGACTCAGGGGGTTACTTCATCTCCCTCATGTTTTAGGATTCTTTCAGTGGTGTCTTGTCCATGAATAGTTGTTAGTTTTTCTTTTTTGTGAGGGAGTGTGAAGTCAGGAACAATGTCATCAAATTGGTGATGTCACTCTCCCAATCATTAGATTTTGGGAGTATCTCCCCCAAAATTCTCCAACCATAATTATTGGTGTATTTGTTTATCCATGCAGGTCTGTAGGTAGTTGCTTTTAAAGGATACACACACACACACACTTTGGCTACATATTTTTGCCTTATTTTCTTTGTCTCATGAGTTTTGTTTGTTTGTTTGTTTGATTTCTATTGTGTCATAAAATGAGGATGCCACTCCAAATTTTTTGCTACATTACTCTTTGCTACTCTTTAGTAGCACTTTATTTCTTCCAGGTTGCAATCCAAACTCCCTATCATGTTTTATAAAGTATTTCAGGATTCAGCCATGACCAAATTATTCAGCCTCAATTCAGACTACTTTAGAAAAAGCATCTTTTAATACCACTACTCAGAACAACATTTATTTTCTTAAATATACCCAAACTACTATGTTGTGAGATTTATACTTTCTTGTATCTAACCATGCTATGCCTTTCCCTTGCCCATCTCACACTGCCTTATGTCTTCCGCAAATCTCTTCCTTGGCTTCATTTTTTCTTCTCCTTAAATTGTAAATATAAGGATGAAAAGAAGCCATTCAAGTGTCTTTCTGACTCTCAACATTTAGGTCACCATTAGACAGGAGGCACAAGGGATAAGCTCTGTAATTTCAAAGTACACAAAAGACACAGGCATTTACCTGAGAACTCATGGGATGGTGTCCGATGGCACATGTCACCAGGAGCAAGACTCTTGCACTTGCTGGGCTTCAGTTTCCACATTGACTAAAATAAGCTAATTCAACCCTTAGGTTTCTATTGAAGACAAAGACAGTATCCACACAGACACTTGTACTTGAATGTTCATAGCAGCATTATTTTTAGCATCCCAAAATAGTAAAAAGTGGAAACAACCCAAATGATCATCAACTGGTAAATGGTTAAACAAAAGGTGTTATATTATTCAAAGGAATGCTTTTTATCAATATAAAGGAATAAAATACTGATATGTGCTACAACATGGAAGAATCTCAATAACTTTATGCTAAGTGAAAAAAAGCCAGGGAAAAAAGACTATAATTTATGTGATCTTATTTTTGTGAAATGTTATACAGGAAAACCTTCAGAGATAAAACAAAAATAGATTAGAGGTTGCCTGAGGTTGGGATGGAAATGGAGAATGACTACAAATTCATATGAGAGATATTTTGGTGGTAATATAAATCTTGCAAAATTATATTGTTGTGATAATTATAAAGTTATAAATTTTCAAAGGTTCACTGAATTATACACATTAAAGATAAGTTCATTTTATGCTATGAAAATCATAACTTGGTAAAACTGTCTTTAATCAAAGTAATGATAAATAATTCAAGGTTGTTCATTCCAATTTCTTCAAAAAAGTGTTTAAATATTTGAAAGCTGTCAAACTCTCATGGCAGATATAGTTTTCAAGCACTAATTTTGTTTTACAGTTCAAATTTTATCATTGGCATCAAACACTGACATTTGTTTTACTTGAAATGATAAACTCATTTGGTTAATTTGAGAAAATGACTGCCAAATACCCAAGTTTGAATAACCATGGTTTGTCAATATATAATTTTTTCAAGTTCTAAAATGGAAATATATGGGAAAGTGTTGCTATTTCAGCTCACAATTCAATCACACATGTGCTTTTTTCAAAACAGCCATTATAATTCAGTATCAAGAAGTGCTTTATAGGTACTCTTGTCACACAGAATACTATAAGTATATTCACTCAAGGATTGAGATATAAAAATATTAATAACTTTTACTGGTTCATCAAGGGCATTCTTAAATGAAACAGACCTTATTTTAACTGCAAGTGTATGGTTATGAAAAATAAAATGACTCAATATAGTTTGGTGCTACTTACTTTATTCATGCTAAAACAGCACAAGTTTTAATCACCATTACTTTTAAAACATCAGTGCAAATGTCAACATAAGAAAAAGATACACAGTATACAAATGTTTCTATAAAAATAGCCTTAACCTTAAAGGAATCCTGAAAGGAACTTGGGGAGCTCCAATGTTCCACAGATCACACTTTTAGAACCACTACTTTCAAAAGTCTCTTGCATGTATACACCAGGATATTAAAAGTCAATGTAAAATTATTTCCAATTCCATAAAACTGAAAAGACATGTCCAAAAATAGCAGAATGAACAGTTAACCAAAAAGTATACATAAGAATATTATACAGTGATAAAATGAATTTACTACAGTTATACATAATGATAAGGAGAAGACGATGGCACCCCACTCCAGTACTCTTGCCTGGAAAATCCCATGGATGGAGGAGCCTGGTAGGCTGCAGTCCATGGGGTCACTAACAGTCGGACACGACTGAGCGACATCACTTTCACTTTCATACATAATGATACAGACATACCTTAGAAATGTAATATTGAGGATTTTCATCTCCAGTCATGATGAAGTAATATGGACCAGATTTATCCTCCCATAAAACACAAATAGAAAACCTGAGAAAGCACACACACAAAAAATAGATTTGGGACATTAGACAATAGGCAGCACATGACTATGATCCATAAATAAAAGGAAACAAAAGAGATGAGCTTAAAATTGCCCAGACAGCTTATATAATGGAGCAGGGGAGGTGATTTCAAGTAAGACACCATAGTCTGACTGACTTAGAGGCAGGGAGGCTGGGAGCGGGAGGGTGGGGTTGGAGTGGAGGTTGTACTTTAAAGGTGGAAGAGGAGTAAGACATGGAGATCACTTTCCTCCCCACAAATACATCAAAAATACACCTGCATATGGAACAACTCCTACAGAACAGCTACTGAACACTGGCAGAAGACCCCAGACTTCCAAGAAGGCAAGTTAATCTCCACAGAATGAGGCAGGGCAAAAAGTATAAGAAAAAAAAGAGACAAAGGAATTGAGATAGGGACCTGCACCTTGGGGAGGGAGCTGTAAATGAGGAAAAGTTTCCACACATTTGGAAACCCCCTCACAGTAGGGGACAGAGGAGAGTTTTGGAACCCCAGCAGGGAATATAGCAACAGGTCCTCAGAAGGGAAAACTGAGAGAATTCACCAAGAGATTTGTGCTGACCAAAACTTCCCAACCCAAACACTTGTTTGCACTCGTGCCACAGAGAGTAGGGGCTGGGTGCTGAGCCTCAGGCTTCAGAGGTCAGAACGCAGAGAGCAGACTGGGGATGACTGCCATGAAGATACCCTGAGGGAGCTAATATGACACAGGTGAGGGAGTCCAGGGACAAGCTTGGGCCTGCTAGAGAGGCAAGAAATCATTGCCATGGGGACCCTCCAACCCTGTGTGCATGCAGACTGCAGGACCCTACCTTAATGAGTGCCATAGTGGGATAAGCTGTGGCTGTGCACTGTGACCCCAGAGGTAGACATGCTAGATGGCCGCAGCCAAGGCCAGGCATGAGTGCCAGATGCAGGACTAGCCACAACTGCATTTTGCAATCTCAGAGTGGGAAACATAGGCTAGGTAGCCACTGCCAAGGCCTGCACAAGTGCCAGAGGCAGAGGACAAGATGCTGCTGTAGTTCCAACTCCAGAGGTCACAGCTACCACCAAGCTGTGAGTAGGCACAGGTTACTGCCCACACCTTCTTGGGAGCCTAGGCAGCTTGGCTATGATGAGAGACCCACAGTCTGAGGCCAACTCACCTAAGGGAATGCATGACCTACCTCAGACTGTAGCAACTTCTCACAGGCCTTGGCTACTGCAGGCACTCCCTGCACACCCAAATTGTGTCTGCCATACTCTTTCCTTTCTTCAGCCTGACTGAGCAAGTGTGCCCTAATAAGTGCTACTTTTGCCCCCTCTTGTCTAGGTGAGGAACAGACTTGAGAGGGTGGTTTACAAGCAGAAGCAGGGTAAAAACGAAACCTGAACACCAGGGGCTGTGTGACCAAAGAATAGGAAGGAAATTCACTCCTACAGCTGCAGGTGCAGTGGATTAAATCCTTACCATTAGCCTGAGACTGTGGACTTTGGGGGCAACTATGGACTTTGGAAGCAAGAACAAGCTGGAGTAAGGCCAGATCTGAGTCTGACCTGACTCCACAGTGCCCATAGCAGGTCCAGAAATATTGAAGGACTTCCTGCATAGGCAGATTGGCTGGTACTCACTATGTGGAAAGGACAACAGAGGACTCAGGAGGACATTCTTCTTACCACCACTCTTTCTAGACTTAGTGTCTTTTTTACATTTTTAACTTTTAAAATGCTTTAATTTATAAATAAATGTATTTTATTTTTATTTTCTTAGTATTTTTACAGTACCCTTTAGTTATATTGCATTTCCCCCCAATGTTTTTGGTTTTGTATTGTTGCTAGTCTAGTTTTTAGTATTCATTTTCACTTATGGGTTTATTTATGGGCTTGATTGCTCTCTTCTTTTCTGGTTCATATTTTTATTCTTTTTTTTCTCTTTTTTCCTCTCCTTTTCTCCTTGTGAGTGTGTGAGTTTCTTTGGGTGTCCTTGTTGAATGTTGCTTTCACCATTTGCCTTGGAGTTTTGTCTGCCCATTCTTTTTTTTGATTATATGTCTGTTTTATTTCCTGTTTTGCTTTTCATTTTATTTTCTTTTTTCTTTCTTTTCCTTTTTTTCTATTTTCTCTTTCTCCCCCCTCTATCTCTCTATTTCTCTTTCTCTTCTGTGATGTATGGCTTATGGAGTCTAGTAAGAGATTGGGCCTGAACCTCCAAGGTGGGAGATCCAAGCCCAGGACGATGGACCACCAGAGAACTCCCACTACATGAAATATTAATCAATGAGATCTTTCCAAAAGGCCTCCATTTCAACACAAAGACCAAGTCCCACACAAAGGCTAACAACCTCCAGTGCTAGACACATCACAGGGAACCATTAGCAAAACAGGAACAAAATGCTTCTTATGAAGCACCCCAAAACACACCACTGGGCATAGCATTACCCTTCACGGAGACGAGATTCAGCTCCATCCACCAGAACACAGGCACCAGTTTCCCCACCTAGGAAACCTTCACAAGGCACTGGTCCAACCACACCCATTGGGGTGGACTTCACAAATAAGAGGTACTATGACCCTGTAGCCTACAGAAAGGGGAACCAAAACACTGTGAATTAAACAAAGCAAAAGGATAGAGAAACATGAAGCAGGTGAAGGAGCATGGTATAAACCCATGGAACCAAACAAATAAAGAGCAAATGCGAGACAGCGAAAGAGACACAGATGTATAGAACAGTCTTTTGGACTCTGGGAGAGGGAGAAGGTGGGAAGATTTGGGAGAATGGCATTGAAACATGTATAATATCATATATAAAACGAATCGCCAGTCCAGGTTCGATGCATGATACTGGATGCTTGGGGCTGATGCACTGGGATGACCCAGAGGGATGTTACGGGGAGGGAGGAGGGAGGGGGGTTCAGGATGGGGAACACGTGTATACCAGTGGCAGATACATGTTGATGTATGGCAAAACCAATACAATATTGTAAAGTAATTAACCTCCAATTAAATAAATAAATTTATTTTTAAAAATAAAGAGGAAATAGGCAAGCTATCTGGAAAGAAACTCAGAGTAATGATAGAAAAGCTGACCCAAAATTTTAGAAATGAAATGGATAGAATAGAATGGAGGCACAGATTGAGAAAATACAAGAAATGTTTAACAAGGAAATTGAAGAAATAAAGAATAGATGATCAGCAATGAACAGCACTTTACTAGAATGTGAGATGAGTGCAATTGTGTGGTAGTTTGAGCATTCTTTGGCATTGCCGTTCTTTGGGATTGGAATGAAAACTGAACTTTTCCAGTCCCGTGGCCACTGCTGAGTTTTCCAAACTTGCTGGCATATTGAGTGCAGCACTTTCACAGCATCATCTTTCAGGATTTGTAATAGCTCAACTGGAATTCCATCACCTCCACTAGCTTTGTATATAGTGATGCTTTCTAAGGCCCACTTGACTTCCCATTCCAGGATGTCTGGCTCTAGGTGAGTGATCACACCATCGTGATTATCTGAGCCATGAAGATCTTTTTTGTACAGTTCTTCTGTGTATTCTTGCCATCTCTTCTTAATATCTTCTGCTTCTGTTAGGTCCATACAATTTCTGTCCTTTATTGAGCCCAAATTTGCAGGAAATGTTCCTTTGGTATCTCTAATTTTCTTGAAGAGATCTCTAGTATTTCCTATTTTGTTTTTTTCCTCTATTTCTTTGTATTGATCGCTGAGGAAGGCTTTCTTATCGCTTCTTGCTGTTCTTTGGAATTCTGCATTCAGATGTTTATATCTTTCCATTTCTCCTTTGCTTTTTGCTTCTCTTCTTTTCACAGCTATTTGTAAGGCCTCCCCAGACAACCATTTTGCTTTTTTGCATTTCTTTTCCATGGGGATGGTCTTGATCCCTGTTTCCTGTACAATGTCATGAAACTCAGTTCATAGTTCATCAGGTACTCTATCTATCAGATCTAATCCCTTAAATCTATTTCTCACTTCCACTGTATAATCATAAGGGATTTGATTTAGGTCATACCTGAATGGTATGGTAGTTTTCCCTACTCTTCAATTTAAATCTGAATTTGGCAATAAGGAGCTCATGATTTGACCCACAGTCAGCTCCTGGTCTTGTTTTTGTTGACTGTATAGAGCTTCCCCATCTTTGGCTGCAAAAATATAATCAATCTGATTTTGGTGTTGACTATCTGGTGATGTCCATGTGTAGAGTCTTCTCTTGTGTTGTTGGAGGAGGGTGTTTGCTATGACCAGTGCATTCTCTTGGCAAAACTCTATTAGCCTTTGCCCTGCTTCATTCCGTATTCCAAGCCCAAATTTGCCTGTTACTCCAGGTGTTTCTTGACTTCCTACTCTTGCATTCCAGTCCCATATATTGAAAAGGACATCTTTTTTGGGTGTTAGTTCTAAAAGGTCTTGTAGGTCATAGAACTGCTCAAAAGCAAGAGAGTTCCAGAAAAACATCTATTTCTGCTTTGTTGAATATGCCAAAGCCTTTGACTGTGTGGATCACAATAAACTGTGGAAGATTCTGAAAAAGATGGGAATACCAGACCACCTGACCTGCCTCTTGAGAAACCTATATGCAGGTCAGGAAGCAGCAGTTAGAACTGGACATAGAACAACAGACTGGTTCCAAATAGGAAAAGGAGTACATCAAGACTGTATATTGTCATCTTTCTTATTTAACTTCTATGCAGAGTACATCATGAGAAACGCTGGACTGGAAGAAGCACAAGCAGGAATCAAGACTGCCGGGAGAAATATCAATAACCTCAGATATGCAGATGACACCACCCTTATGGCAGAAAGTGAAGAGGAACTAAAAAGCCTCTTGATGAAAGTGAAAGAGGAGAGTGAAAAAGTTGGCTTAAAGCTCCACATTCAGACAATGAAGATCATGGCATCTGGTCCCATCACTTCGTGGGAAATAGATGGGGAAACAGTGGAAACAGTGAAGACTTTATTTGGGGGGGCTCTAAAATCACTGCAGATGGTGACAGCAGCCATGAAATTAAAAGACGCTTACTCCTTGGAAGAAAAGTTATGACCAACCTAGATAGCATATTGAAAGCAGAGACATTACTTTGCCAACAAAGGTCCGTCTAGTCAAGGCTATGGTTTTTCCAGTGGTCATGTATGGATGTGAGAGTTGGACTGTGAAGAAAGCTGAGCACCGAAGAATTGATGCATTTGAACTGTGGTGTTGGAGAAGACTCTTGAGAGTCCCTTGGACTGCAAGGAGATCCAACCAGTCCATTCTAAAGGAGATGAGTCCTGGGTGTTCTTTGGAAGGAATGATTCTAAAGCTGAAATTCCCGTACTTTGGCCACCTCATGCGAAGAGTTGACTCATTGGAAAAGACTCTGATGCTGGGAGAGATTGGCATGAGATGGCTGGATGGCATCACCGACTCGATGGACGTGTATTTGAGTGAACTCCAGGAGATGATGATGGACAGGGAGGTCTTGTGTGCTGTTATTCATGGGGTTGCAAAGAGTCAGACAAGACTGAGCGACTGAACTGAACTGAACTGAAATGAATGAACAACACAATAACTGAGATTAAGAATAATACACTAGAGGGAACCAATACCAGGATAACTGACTGAAGCAGAGTAGAATAATGAAAAAAGTGAAAAAAAAATGAGGGCAATCTCAGAGACAGAAACCTTGGGGCAACATTAAGTGCACCAACTTTCAAATTATAAGGATTCCAAGAGGAGAGAAAAAGAAAGTGTCTTAGAAAATATTTGAGTAGATTAGAGTCAAAAACTTCCCTAACATGGAAACAGAAATAGCCATCCAAATCTAGGAAGCTCATTGAGTCTCATACAAAATAAACCCAAAGAGAAATAGGCCAAGATACATATTAATCAAATGAATGAAAATGAAACACAATAAAAAAATTAAAACTATCAAATGAAAAGCAACAAATAACATATAAGGGGATCTTCATGAAGCTAACAGCTGATCTTTCAACAGAAACTCTGAGGCCAGAAGGGAGTGGCAAGAGATACTTAATGAAAGAAGCAAACCTATAACAAAGAATACTCTGCTCAGTGAGACTCGCATTCAGAATTGATGGAGAAATAAAACCTTTACAGACAAGCAAAAGTTGAGAGAATTGACTGCCACCAACCCAAGTCTACAGCAAATCTTAAAGTAATTTCTCTAGATAGGAAACAACAGAAACAAAAGATCTACCAAAATAATCCCCATAATATCATACATATCATTAATTATCTTAAATGTAAATGGATTAAAAGCTCCAATGAAAAGACACAGATTGGGTAAATGGATACAAAATAAGATCCCTATAAATGCTGTCTGCAAGAGACCCACTTCAGACCTAGGGACACATACAGACTGAAAATGAGGGTGTGGAAGAATATATTCTGTGCAAACTGAAACCAAAAGAAAGCAGGAATAACAATATTCACATCAAATAAAATAAACATTAAAATAAAGACCATTACAAGAGACAAGGAAAGACAGTACATAATGATCAAGAGATTGATCTATGAAGAAGATATAACAATTGTAAGTGTATATGCACCCAACATAGAAACACCTCGATACATAAGGCAAATACTAACAACTATAAAAGTATAAGCTTCCCTGGTGGCTCAGTGGTAAAGAATCCACCTGCCACTGTACTAGTTGCTGGTTTGATCACTGGTCTGGGAAGGTTCCCTAGAGAAGAAAACTCAACCCACACCAGTATTCTTATCTGGAGAATCTCATAGATAGAAGGGCTTGGCAAGCTACAGTCCATGGGGTCACAAAGACATGACTTAGCGACTGAACAACAACAAGAAAAAAAAAGGGGGGGGTAAATGACAGTAACACAATAATAGTGGGGGACTTTAACAATCTCCACACACATATGGACATATCACCCAGACAGAAAATTAGTAAGGAAACACAAGCCTTAAATGACAAATTGGCCCAAACGGACCAAGTTGATATCTACAGGACATTTCATCCAAAACCAAAAGAATTTACATTTTTCTCAAGTATACATGAAACATACTTGAAAGTAGGTCACATCTTAGGTCGCAGACCAATCCTTGGTTTTTGAAAATTGAAAATGTACCAAACTTTTTTTTCTTCTGAAAACAATATGTAAGATTAGATAACAAATACAGAAAAAAAAAACTGTAAAAAATACAGACACATGGAGGCTAAACCATACACTACTAAATAACCAGGAGGTCACTGAAGAAATCAAAGAGGAAATAAAAAATACCTAGAAGCAAATAACAATGGAAACAAGACAACTCAAAACCTATGGGATGCAGTAAAAGCAGTGTTAAAAGGGAAATTTATAGCATGCAAGGCTACCTCAAGAAAAAGGAGAAACATCAAAAAACAACCTAAACTTACATCAAAAGCAACAAACAAAACTCCCCAGTTATTAGAAGGAAAGAAATAATAAATTTCAGAGTAGGGAAAATTGAAAAAGCAAAAAAGGAGACAATAGCAAAGATCAATAAAACTAAAATCTGGTTATTTGACAAGATAAACAAAACTGACAAACGATTAGCCAGACTTATCAAGGAAATAAAGTGAGAACAATCAGTTAGAAATGAAAACAGAGAAGCTACAACAGATGCCACAGAAATACAAAGGATCATAAGAGAGTACTACAAGCAAGAAAAACGAATATTATGTATCTAATGCATATATGCAGAATCCATAAAAATAGTACTGATGAACCTATTAACAGAAAATAAATGGAGACACAGATGCAGAGAATGAACTGTTGGACACAGTGGGGGAAGTAGAGGGTAGGACAAATTGAGAAAGCAGCACTGCCAAATATACACTGCTGCTGCTGCTGCTGCTGCTAAGTCGCTTCAGTCGTGTCCGACTCTGTGCGACCCCATAGATGGCAGCCCACCAGGCTGCCCCGTCCCTGGGGTTCTCCAGGCAAGAACACTGGAGTGGGTTGCCATTTCCTCCTCCAATGCATGAAGGCGAAAAGAGAAAGTGAAGTCGCTCAGTCGTGTCTGACTCTTAGCGACCCCATGGACTGTAGCCTACCAGGCTCCTCCGTCCATGGGATTTTCCAGACAAGAGTACTGGAGTGGGGTGCCATCACCTTCTCTGAAATATACACTACCATGTGTATAAATAATATTTGGGAAGCTGCTGTATAACACAGAAGCCAAGCCTCATTCTCTGTGATGACCTAGAGGAGTAGAATGGGGCAGGGGAGGAAAGCTCTAGTGAGACGGGACATGTATATCATTATGACTAATTCTTATTGATGTAAGGCAGAGACCAGCATAGCACTGTAAAGCAATTATCCTGTAATAGAGAGAGATAGAGAAAGAAAAATCAGTGTTCAGAAATGCTGAGGGAGTGGGAAATTGTGGGTTGGAATTCCAGAGAGAAAGAACTGTACAAAAAGAGTCCAGAAATTTGCATGAGGATTCCCTTGGATTTATGCTAAATATTAAAATAAGCATCCATAGAATGAAACTCCAAGATGATGAAAAAACAGAAAACAGAACTCTTATCAATGTAGTCTCAGGGATAGCATAAAATGGAAGATGTTTGTGATATGACAGGAAAGAATATAGAGTCCTTGTTGGTCACTCAGGGCATTCAGTAGGGACCACAGGAACATATTTTAGTATTGTAGTTAAACTATCCAGAATAAGAAGAGGTGGCAAGAATACACAGAAAAACTGTACAAAAACGATCTTCATGACCCAGATAACCACGATGGTGTGATCACTCACCTAGAGCCAGACATTGTGGCATGCAAAGTCAAGTGGGCCTTAAGAAACATCACTATGAGCAAAGCTAACGGAGGTGATGGAATTCCACCTGAACTATTTCAAATCATAAAAGATGATACTGTGAAAGTGCTGCACTCAATATGTCAGAAAATTTGGAAAACTCAGTAGTGGCCATGGGACTGGAAAAGGTCAGTTTTCATTCCAATCCCAAAGAAAGGCAATGCCAAAGAATGCTCAAACTACTGCACAGTCACACTCATCTAACACGCTAGCAAAGTAATGCTCAAAATTCTCCAAGCAAGGCTGCAACAGTATGTGAACTGGGAACATCCAGATGTTCAAACTGGATTTTAAAAAGGTAGAGGAACCAGAGATCAAATTGCAAACATCCATTGGATCATTGAAGGGCAGGAGAGTTCCAGAAAAACATCTATTTCTGCTTTATTGACTATGCCAAAGCCTTTCACTGTGTGGATCACAACAAACTGGAAAATTCAAGAGATCAGAATACCAGACCACCTTACCTGCCTCCTGAGAAGTCAAGAAGTAACAGTTAGAACCCAGACATGGAACAACAGACTCATTCCAAATTGGGAAAAGAGTATGTCAAGGCTGTATATTGCCACCCTGATGATTTAACTTATATGCAGATTACACCATGTGAAATGCCAGGCTGGATGAAGCACAAGCTGGAATCAGTATTGCCAGGAGAAATATCAATAACCTCAGATACACAAATGATAACACCCTTATGGCAAAAAGAGAAGAAGAACTAAAGAGCCTCTTGATGAAAGTGAAAGAAAAGAGTGAAAAAGTTGGCTTAAAGCTCAATATTCAAAAAACGAAATGAAGATCATGGCATCTGGTCCCATCACTTAATGGCAAATACATGGGGAAACATAGAAACAGTGATAGACTTAATTTTCTTGGGCTCCAAAATCACTGCAGATGGTGACTGCACCCATGAAATTAAAAGACACTTGCTCCTGGGAAGAAAAGCTATAACCAACCTAGGCAGCATATTAAAAAGCAGAGACATTACTTTGCCAACAAATGTTCATCTAGTCAAAGCTATGGTTTTTCCAGTAGTCAGGTATGGAAGTGAGAGTTGGACCATAAAGAAAGCTGAGGTCAAAGAATTGATGCTTTTGAGCTCTGGTGTTGGAGAAGACTCCTGAGAGTCCTTTGGACTGCAAGGAGATCAAACCAGTCAATCCTAAAGGAAATCAGTCCTGAATATTCATCAGAAGGACTGATGCTGAAGCTGAAACTCCAATACTTTGGCCACGTGATGCAAAGTACTGACTCTGGAAAAGACCCTGATGATGGGAAAGACTGAAGGCAGGAGGAGCAGGGGATGAAAAAGGATGAGATGGTTTGATGGCATCACTGAGTTGATGGACATGAGTTAGAGCAAGCTGCAGGAGTTGGTGATTGACAGGGAAGCCTGGAATGCTGCAGTCCATGGGGTCACAAAGAATTGGACATGACTTGGTGAGTGAACTGAACTGAAGACTTACACTACAAAAAATAAAATAAAATAGAAGCAAGTTTCCAAAAGTATCAAGCTAAGCAAGTAATCAAGATTGCCAGCAGAAATATCAACAACCTCAGTTATGCAGATGATACCACTCTAATGTCAGAAAGTGAAGAGGAACTAAAGAATCCCTTGATGAGAGTGAAAGCAGAGTGAAAAAGCTAGCATAAACTCAACATTCAAAAATTTAAGACCATGGCATCTGGTCCCATCACTTCATGGCAAATAGATGGGGGAAACAGTGGAAAAAGTGGCAGATTTTGTTTTCTTGGGTTCCCAAATCACTGCAGATGGTGACTGCACCCATGAAATTAAAAGACACTTGCTCCTGGGAAGAAAAGCTATGACAAACTTAGAGAGTAGTCATGTATGGATGTGAAAGTTGGGCCATAAAGAAGATCGAGCACTGAAGAACTGATGCTTTCAAATGGTGGTGCTGGAGAAGACTCTTCAAAGTCTCCCAGACAGCAAGAAGATCAAACCAGTCAATCTTAAAAGACATCAACTCTGAGTATTCATTGGAAGAACTGATGCTGAAGCTGAAGCCTCAATACTTTAGCCACCTGATGGAAAGAGCCAACTCATTGGAAAAGACCCTGATGCTGGGAATGATTGAAGGCAAGAGGAGAAGGGAACAGACGACAGAGGATGAGGTTGAGTCACTGACTCAATGGACATGAGTTTGAGCAAACTCTGGGAGATGGTGAAGGCCAGGGAAGACTGGCATGCTGCAGTTCATGCAGTTGCAAAGGGTCAGACATGACTTGGTGACTGAACAACTAAAGCAAGTAACTAGACAACTAGAAAAAAACATTCTTTAAAGGAAGACAACCAAATCCAGATATTCAAAAGCATAAATTTGTAAGTGTCCAGCATCTGATTAAAATTTGTTACACAAACTCAAAGACATGAAAATGCAACTGACAACCAGATGAAAAATCAGTCAATTTAAACAAACTCAGAATAAGAAAGATAATGAATCCAGCAGACAATACTAATTTACAAACAAAGTTCAAGTAATGAAAATAAATCATAAACATAATGATGAGAAAAATGGAAGATAAAAACAAATAACAAAATGGGACTTCTTAGTAATAAAAAATACAATATATGAAAGCAGCAATATACTTGATTGGATTAAGAGCATTAAGATACTCCAGTGAATTCAAAGAAATGGCAATATAAATTAGCCAAAATGAAACAGAGGAAAAAAAATGAGGTAAAAAAGTACCCTCCCTGACAAAAATGATATAAAATAAAATATAGTTGGCCTTTCCAAACTTGTTGAAATTTATGACCTTAGAATCTCAAGATGCTCCATAAATCCCAAGCAGTATAAGCAAAAAGAAATCCACAACAAGGTATTTCATGATAAAATGTCTGAAAACCAGAAATAAAGGAAAATATTCAAAGAAGCCAGAGGGGAAAAAAAGACTCCTTTTGTACAGAGGAACGAAGATAAATAGAATCCTTATCAGAAACTATGCATTCCATAAAACAATAAAATAACTTTACAGTTTTCAGAACTGTAAACTGTCAACCTGGAATTCTATTACAAGGAAAAGTATCTTTCATGATGTAGAAGAAAATTTTTTCCAAAAGAAAGAGAAAGAGTTTATCACCAGCAGATCTGCACTACATGAAATATTAAAGAAAGTTTTGGGAAATGTCAACTACAAATTGGCACTTGCCATTGACTTTTGCCATCTACCTCTACAAGGACTATATCATGTGCTGCTGCAACAGCTGATTTTCAATACCCTCTGAAAGGATTTCAGGGTGGAGAGCAGAAATGAAGCATTCTGTGCTCTGGGAAAAATTGGCAGGACAGGTCTTCAGTTAGATATTGAAAGGTGCCAATTTTATGATCCCAATTCTTGTATCTACTCATATCTTAAAAAAACACTAAAATAATTCATGATGATGACTGCTCCTTTTGACTAGCATAATTATTCTGCAAAAGAAAAAAGGATTGATTGCATGTCTTCCCATGTCATAAAAATCATGTAAATATTGACCTTGCTGCCTGCCATCTAAAATGCTGTCTCTCCAGTTATAGTCTTCATGTTGCCCTCCAATAAAACCTAACTCAAATAAAATTGTCAACTTAAAAAACGTATACAATATGAGAGCTGCTAGTTAAGTTATATTTGGGGCAAAATGAGGACTATAGCCTGGGAGCAGTTTCTCAGAGGTCTGAAATGCTGTTTCTCAAGCTATACTCCACATTTTGCCCTAAATAAAGCTTAACTCACAACTTTCACAATTTTTATAAGTTGACAGAAGGAAATAGGAAAATAGTATCAAACAGAAACTTTGATCTATTAACACATCAAGGTTTCTAAATTATGGCTCTATTGACATTTTGGTTCAGGTAATTTTCTGTTATGATACAATGTCTAGTCTGGTTCAAAATTGGGAAAGGAGTATGACAGGACTGGATATTGTCATTCTGCTTATTTAACTTACATGCAGAGTACATCATGTGAAATGCCAGGTTGGATGAATCACAAGCTGCTGGGAAAAATATCAATAACCTCAGATATGCAAGTGTTACCGCCCTAAAGGAAGAAAGTGAAGAGGAACTAAACAGCCTTTAGAGGGTGAAAGAGGAAAAGAAAAAAGCTGGTTTGAAATGCAACATTAAAAAAAAAAAAGAACTAAGATCATGGCATTTGGTCCCATCACTTCATGGCAAATAGAAAGGGGAAAAGTGGAAAGAGTGGCAAAGTTTATTTTCTTGGTCTCCAAAATCACTGCAGATGGTGACTACAGCCATGGAATTAAAAGACTCTTGCTCTTTGGAAGGAAAGCTATAACAAACGTAGAGAGCATATTAAAAAACAAAGACATTACTTTGTGAACAAAGGTCCAAATAGTCAAAGCTATGGTTTTCCCAGTAGTCATTTACAGATGTGAGTTGGACCATAAAGAAGGCTGAGCACTGAAGAATTGAAGTTTTCGAATTGTGGTGCTGGGGAAGACTCTTGAGAATCCCTTGGACTGCAAGATCAAACCAATCAATCCTAAAGGAAATTAACCCTGAATATTCATTGGAAAGGCTGTTGTTGAAGCGAAAGCTCTAATACTTTGGCCACCCAATGCAAAGAGCCAATGAATTGGAAAAGATCCAATGATTTGGAAAAGACCCTGATGCTGGGAAAGATTGAAGGCAAGAAGAGAAGAGGGTGGCAGAGGATGAGATAGTTGGATAGCATCACCAACTCAATGGACATGAGTTTGAGCAAACTCCTAGAGATAGTGGAGGGTAGGGAAGCTTGGTATGCTACTGTGCATGGGGTCACAGAGTCAGACACAACTTAGTGACTGAACAACAACAACAACAAAGGCTGTCTAGTAGGGTATTTAGCAATATCCATGGCCCATATCCACTAAATACCACTCTGCTTTGCTTAGTCACTCAGTCGTGTCCAACTCTTTGCAACCCCATGGACTGTAGCCCATGAGGCTCCTCTGTCCATGGGAATTCTCCAGGCAAGAAAACCAGAGTGGGTTGTCATGCCCTCCTCAGGGGATCTTCCCAACCCAAGGACTGAACCCAGGTCTCTACATTGCAAGCAAATTCTTTACCATCTGACCCACCAAGGAAGCCCAAGAAGACTGGAATATGTAGCTTATCCCTTCTTCAGGAAATCTTTCCAACCCAGGAATCAACCCAAGGTATCCTGCATTGCAGGTGGATTATTTACCAGCTGAGTTACCAGGGAAGCCCACTACCTCCCAGTTATGACAGCCAAAAACTTCTCAAAATATCACCAAGTATCTGCAGGTGTGTGTGTGAAATCACCACCTAGGAACTGTTAATTTAAACAAATGAATGAAAAGGACAGGAAATGGCAACTATATGAATAAATACAAAATAAACTTTTGTTGTTTTTTCATTTGTTTAAAAGAAAGATAACTGTGTAAAACAAAATCAACAATCAATTATGGAGCTTATATAATACATATGGCCTTCCCAGGTGGCTCAAACAGGAAAGAATCTGCTTGAAATGCAGGAGGCCTGGGTTTGACCCCAGGGTTGGGAAGATCCCTTGGAAAAGAGAATGTCTTCCCATTCCAGTATTCTTGCCTTGGAAATCCCATGGGCAGAGAAGCCTGGTGGGCTACAGTTAATGGGGTCACAAAGAGTCAGACACAAGTGAGCAACTGGGCACACACCCATAATACATATAATTAAAATTGATGCCAAAAATGGTACAGAAGATGGAAGTAGATAAATGAATGTATATTGTAAGGTTCTTTCATTTTATTTGAAGTAGTGTAGTATCATTTGAAGGTAGAATATAGTAAGTTATATATGTATATTTTAATCTAATGGGCTGATAAAAAAAGCTTTTTTTTTTTTCATAAGATGACTTTAGTAGCACTTCAGTTCAGTTCAGTCGCTCAGTCGTGTCCAACTCTTTGCAACCCCATGAATCGCAGCACGCCAGGCCTCCCTGTCCATCACCAACTCCTGGAGTTCCCTCAGACTCACGTCCATCGAGTCAGTGATGCCATTCAGCCATCTCATCCTCTGTCGTCCCCTTCTCCTCCAACCCCCAATCGCTCCCAGCATCAGAGTCTTCTCCAATGAGTCAACTGTTCGCATGATGTGGCCAAAGTACTGGAGTTTCAGCTTTAGCATCATTCCTTCCAAGGAAATCCTAGTGCTGATCTCCTTCAGAATGGACTGGTTGGATCTCCTTGCAGTCCAAGGGACTCACAAGAGTCTTCTCCAACACAACAGTTCAAAAGCATCAATTAGGTGTCTTTAACTTCATTCAAAACAATTTTGTTAGAGTATATTGTGTAAGCTGTCATATCAATGTACATTTTAAAAAACTTATCAAGATTGGTAAATTTTTGTGCAGTCATTTTAATACTGAAGATGGAAGAAAAAATCAATACCTTCAGCATATTATGCTTTATTATTTCAAGGAAGGTAAAATTGCAACTGAAAGACAAAAAAGTTTGTGCAGTGTATAAAGAACATGCTGTGGTTGATCAAATGTGTCAAAAGTGGTTTGTGAAGTTTTTTGCTGGAGATTTCTCACTGGACAGTGCTCCATGGTTGAATCAGTTCAGTTCAGTTCAGTTGCTCAGTCGTGTCCAACTCTTTGCAACCCCATGAACCGCAGCACACTAGGCCTCCCTGTCCATCAACAACTCCGGAGTCCACCCAAACCCCTGCCCATTGTGTCGGTGATGTCATTCAGCCATCTCATCCTCTGTCGCCCCCTTCTTCTCCTGCCCTCAATCTTTCCCAGCATCAGGGTCTTTTCCAATGAGTCAGCTCTCCTCATCAGGTGGCCAAAGTATTGGAGTTTCAGCTTCAACATCAGTCCCTTCAATGAACACCCAGTACTGATCTCCTTTAGGATGGACTGGTTGGATCTCCTTGCAGTCCAAGGGACTCTCAACGAATTGCCAGTCTAGGTTCAATACAGGATACAGGATGCTTGGGGCTGGTGCACTAGGATGACCCAGAGAGATGATATGGGGAGGATGGTGGGAAGGGGGTTCAGGATTGGGAACTCATGTACACCCATGGTAGATTCATGTCAATGTATGGCAAAACCAATACAGTATTGTAAAGTAAAAAATAATAATAATAAAATAAAAAATAAAGAGAGGGGGGAAAAAAAGAGTTTTCTCCAACACCACAGTTCAAAAGCATCAATTCTTCTGCACTCAGCTTTCTTTATAGTCCAATTCTCACATCCATACATGACCACTGGAAAAACCATAGCCTTGACTAGACAGACCTTTGTTGGCAAAGTAATGTCTCTGCTTTGTAATATGCTATCTAGGTTGGTCATAACTTTCCTTCAAGGAGCAAACGTCTTTTAATTTCATGGCTGCAACCACCATCCACAGTGATTTTGGAGCCCAGAAAAATAAAGTCAGCCACTGTTTCCACTGTTTCCCCATCTATTTGCCATGAAGTGATGGGACCGGAAGCCATGATCTTAGTTTCCTGAATGTTGAGCTTTAAGCCAACTTTTCCACTCTCTTCTTTCCACTTGAAACTGATAGTGATACTCAAAATATACAAATCAGGCAATGAAAATAATTTTCACCAGCTTGGGTGTGTTAACTGCTTTGATGTTTGGGTTCCATGTAAGTTTAGTGAGCAAAACTGGTCTTCACCCAAAGAAGATGATGTGTAGTTGGTAAGACTGGAAGGCGGAGGAAGCCCGAGATGGTGGAGGAATAGGATGGAGAGACCACTTTCTCCCCCACAAATTCATCAAAAGAGCATTTGAATGCTGGGTAACTTCCACAAAACAACTTCTGGATGCTGGTGGAGGACACCAAGTCCCAGAAAGGCAGCCCAATTTCTTTGAAAGGAGTTAGGACAAAATATAAAAGACAGAAACAGAGACAAAAGATTTAGGGATGGAGACCCATCCTAGGGAGGGAGTCATAAAGGAGGAGAAATATTCACATAATAGGAAACCCTCTCACAGGCATGTCTGTGGGGAACTTTGTAATTTCAGAGGGCACCATAACCAGGTATGCACCTAACCACAACTACTGGTGAAGAAGAGTCTCAGATGCTCCCATCCACCACCAGCAAGTGCGAACTGGGTAGGGAGGCATGGGCTGCACCATTGGTTTATAGTAAGGACTGGGCTTGAATGCCCTGAAGACAATCTGAGGGAACCAATGTGACATACCAACCCAAACCATAGGATCTCCAGAGAAACAACAAAAAAGGACCTTTGCCTCAAAAGACTCTAAGGCCACATGGTGAACCCTGGCATGATCACAGAACAAAGGATTGGGAAAATACCAAAGGAAAACAAGCTGGCTGCTGCTTAGGGCTCTCCCTCCCCAGAGGCAGAGAGGCAAGTGTGTGACAGCCAGAGCTGGAAGGCAAGGGGCTGCTGCAGTATTGCCCCTAGAGACTGCATCTTCCACCAAACTGTGAGAAGGCTGCCAGTGGCTAACCACATCTTCCTGGGATCCTGGACAGTTTACATCTGCCAGGAGTTTCACAGCCTGAGATCAGCCCCACAGAGGAGACACACTACACACCTGGGACTGTGCACTCATGAGACACCTGGGAAACTGAATAGCTGGGACCTGGGAGGTGCATAAGATGCATGGCCCACCTGGGACTGTGCACTCACCAAGCACCAGGTCGCCTGAGCAGCTTGAACCTGGGAAAGGCACAAAACGCACAGCCCACCTAGGTCTGTGCCCTTGCAGAGCACCCGAGTACCTGAGTGGCTTAGACCTGGAAGTGTACGAAACACAGGGTCCACTTGGGACAATGCCCTTGCAGAGCACCTTGGAGCCTGAGCAGTGTGGACCCAGGAAGTACACGCCACCTTGGGCTGTGGCAAGCCCAGTGTGGTCCATTCACTGCAAGCACTCCCCACACATGCCAGCAGTATTTGTTTGCGGTGCCTCTCCCTCTTCACAGCACAACTGAACAAGTGAGCTTCCATAAGTTCTTTTACCCTCTCATGTCAGGGTGGAAATTAGACACTGAAAAGAACGCAAACAGAAGAAGGCAAAATAAACAAAGAAGGGGAACCTCTCTGGAACTGACAGAAGCAACAGATTAAAATCCTGCAGTTAATTCTGAGACTGTGCATTTGAAGAACAAATATAGACAGCGAGAAAAAGTACAAGCTGGAACAAGGAACTATCTGACTCTGAACTGACCCCACATTGCCCACAACAGCTCCAGAGAAATTCCTAGTTATATTTTTACTATTATCACTTTTAAATTAAAAAAAAATAGTTCTTTATTGCTCTTTTAACTTTCATTTTTACAGCCTACTATTACATTTCAAAAAACCCTATTATGTTAAAAAAATTCCATATCTATTTTTTTAATTGTGATTGATTTTGTTTTCTATTTTTACATTGTATTTTTTAGAGTTTAAACTCTATTCTAGGTTTTTAATCTTTGCTTTTTGATATTTGTTATCAATTTTGTACCTTTAAGAATCTAATCTTCAGCATCTGTTTTCGTCTAGGAATTTCATTACTGGCTTGATTGCTTTTGCCTCCTTTGACTCTCCCTTTTCTTCTCCAGGTCAACTCTATCTCCTTCTTCCCTCTTCTCTTTTCTATATACCTGTGAATCATCTCTCTGGGAGTCCCTGGCTGTGGAGAACAATTAGGGATTTGATTACTGGCTTGATTTCTCTCTCCCCTTTTGATTCTCCTTATTCTCCTCCTGGTCACGTGCCAGGGCCCAGCCTCCACAGGATCCAGGGAAACCTGAAGGAGAAATGGCATTGGTGAATGATTTAGAGAGCGATAAGGAAAGAATGTTGTAGATAAGAAAATAGAGGAGAGAAAGAGGCTGATATTCCTTGGTTTACACAGAAAGCTAATAAAGTCTTAGAAGCCCAGGCAGGAACACAGAGAGCCTCTGTGTTCCAAGGGATCAGCCTGAAAAAGAGACGGAGGGAGAGGGAGAGAGAAAGAAAGAAAGAGGGAAAAAAGAAAAACACAGGGTGACCAAGCTTCTTTGGTGAGCGAGGCCCATTACTTTATTTTCAAAAGGGACTTTT
>NW_024070207.1:68273378-68303721 GCF_014754425.2 Oryx dammah
TGGTCTTCCCTTCCTATTCCTCCGCCATCTTAGGACCGCCCCCCTCTAATAACTTTTAACTCTTTGAAAGGCTCTATGTTTTAGGCTTCCCATGCCTCTCACAATTGGGAGGCTGTGAACAATCATATGTGTAGCTGCAAGAGTCTGGATAAACCTGCCAAGCAAGCTAGAATGCTAACAGAGGGGTTTGAATGGAAATATTCCTCTCATGTCCAGGAGACTTATTAGCTAGAACCCTAAGGTGATTTTCCCCAGAGAAAGGTGGTCGGGGATAGCCCCCTGTTAATGTCAGAGGAGTTGGTGAAAGTCATGAAATAATAAAACAGACAGATTCTGGTTTGGGGGTAGATGCTCGAGAAGGGGGGGGCCCTCGAGGCTTGATCTCACCTTTGCCTGTCAGGCCTCTTCCTCATGACCTTTGCCATGGGCGGGATTCCCCACACTGGCTCCCGGCAGTCACGTCTACCTCCCTCCTCCCTCTTCTTTTCATATAATGAAAAGAATCTCTTTGGGTGTCCCTGGCTGTGGAGAGTTGTTTCACCATTAACCTAGAGGATTTATCTTCTGTGTTGTATGGATGAAAAAGTCTTGAGGCTACTGTAAGAGAAGGACCAAAATCCAGAGGTAGGAGGCTTAACTCCAGAACTTTAGAAAATTAGAGAACTCCAGACTCCAGGGAACATTAGAAGAAAAGAGTTCACGCAAAATTCTCCAGACCTACACTGAAACCAAGCCCCACCCAGAGCCAACAAGTTCCAATGAAAGACACGCCACACTAATTCTTCAACAAACAGGAACAAACAATCCTGGACATTAAACGAAGGGCTTCCCAAAGCCATACCAAACCCATATACACCCCAAAACTCAGTATTGGACACGTCACTGCATTCCAGAGAGAATAGTTCCAGGCCCACCCACCAGAACACAGACACGAGCTCCCCCAACAGGGAAACCTTGAAAAGTCACTGGTTCAACCCCACCCACAGGAAGCAGGCTCCACAATTAAGAGGAACCACGAACTTCCAGCCTGCAGAAGGAGCACCCCAAACAGCAGTCTAAGCAAAATGAAAAAGCAGAGGAATATTCAGCAGGGAAAGGAACATAACAAAAACTCACCAAATCAAACCAAACAAGAGGAGATAGGGAGTGTATCTGAAAAATAATTCAGAAAAATGATAGTAAAGATGATCTAAAATCTTGAAAATGGAGTGACAGATAAACTGACTAGAGAACAAGGATTGAGAAGACACAAGAAATGTTAAATAAGGACCTAGAATAAATACAGAAGAGCCAAACTATAATGAACAATGCAATAACTGAGATTAAAAACACTCTGGAGGGAACCAACAGTCGAATAACTGAGGCAGAAAAGAGGATAACTGAGATGGAAGAAAGAATGTTAGAAATAAATGAAGCATAGAGGAAAAGAAAAAGAATTAAAGGAAATGAGGACAATCTCAGAGACCTCTGGGACAACATTGAATGCCCCAACATTCGAACCATAGGTGTCCCAGAAGAAGAAGACCAATAGAAAGGGCATGAGAAAATGCTTGAGGAGATAATTGTCAAAAACTTGCCTGAAATGAGGAATGAAATAGCCACCCAAGCCCAGGAAAACCCACAAAGTCCCAAACAAGATAAACTTAAGATGAAACACCCCAAGACACATACATATTAATTAAACTAACAAAAGTTAAGCCCAACAAGCAAATATTAAGAGCAGCAAGGGAAAAGCAACAAATAACATACAAGGGGATCCCCATAAAGATAACAGCTGATCTTTCAATAGAAACTCTTCAGGCCAGAAGGGAATAGCAGGACATAATTAAAATGATGAAAGAGAGAAACCTACAGCCAAGATTACTCTACCCAGCAAGGATCTCATTCAAATATCAAGGAGAAACCAAAAGCTTTACAGACAAGCAAAAGCTGAGAGAATTCAGCACCACCAAACCAGT
The DNA here is from genome assembly GCF_014754425.2 of Oryx dammah. Lineage (NCBI taxonomy): Eukaryota > Metazoa > Chordata > Mammalia > Artiodactyla > Bovidae > Oryx > Oryx dammah. The sequence goes on from NW_024070207.1 coordinate 68,275,337, forward strand.
TCTTCAACAAATGCTAAAAGATCTTCTCTACACAGGAAACACAGAAAAGGTTTATAAAACCAAACATAAAACAACAGAGCAAATGCTAACTAGATCATACTTATCAATAATTACCTCAAAAGTAAATGAGTTAAATGCTCCAACCAAAAGACAAAGACTGGCCAAATGTATAAAAAAATAAAACTCCTATATATGCTGCCTACAAGAGACCCACCTCAAACCTAGGGACACATACAGAATGAAAGTTAAGGACTTTAAAAATATATTTCATGCAAATAAAATAGATTTTGAAATAAAGGCCATGAAAAGAGACAAAAAAGAACACCACATAATGATAAAAGTATCAATCCAAGAAGGAGATATAACAATTATAAATATATATGCACCCAACATATGAGCACCTCAATACATAAGGCAAATGATAACAAATATGAAAGGGGAAATTATCAGTAAAATAATAATAGTGGGGGGCTTTAATACCCTACTCACACCTATGGATAGATCAACCGAACAGAAACTTAGCAGGAAAACACAAGCTTTAAGTGATACAATGAACCACTTAGACCTAATTTATATCTACAGGGCATTTCACCCCCAAACAATGGATTTCACCTTTTTCTCAAGTGCACATGGAACATTCTTCAGGATAAATAACACCCTGCGTCATAATACAAGCCTTGGTGAACTTTAAAAAACTGAAATCATGTCAGCATCTTTTCTGATCACAATGTGGTAAGATTAGATGTCAACTACAAGAAAAAAAAACTACTAAAAACACAAACATATTGAGGTTAAACAACATGCTTCTGAATAATCAACAGATCACAGAAGAAATCAAAATATGCATTGAAACAAATGAAAATGAAAACACAACAAGCCAAAACCTATGGAATTCAGTAAAATCAGTGTTAAGAGGGAGGTTCATAGCAATACAAGCCTATCTCAAGAATCAAGAGAAACATCAAATAAACAACCTAACTTTACACCTTATAACACCTAGAAAAACAAGAACAGAAGAACCCCAAAGTTAGCAGAAGGAAAGAAATCATAAAAATCAGAGCAGAAATACATAAAAAAGAAATGAATGAGACTATAGCAAATATCAACAAAACTGAAAGGTGGTTCTTTGAAAAGATAAATAGACAAACTGTTAGCCAGATTCATAAAGAATAAAATGGAGAAGAATCAGATCACTAAAATTAGAAAACATAGAAATATATATATATCATAAGAGACCCCTATGAGCACTTATATGCCAATAAAATTGAAAACTTGAAAGTAATGGACAAATTCTTAATAAAGTATAACCTTTCAAAACAGAACCAGGAATAAAGCAGAAAATTTCAACAGATCCACCACAGGCAAGGAAATGGAAACTGTAATAAAAGATTTTCCAACAAATAAAAGCCCAGGACCAGATGGCTTCACAGGTGAATTCTACCAAAAATTTAGAGAAGAGCTAACATCTATCCTACTCAAAATCTTCTAGATAACTACAGAGGAAGGTAAACACCCAAATTCATTCTATGAGGCTACCATCACCCTAATACCAAAACCTGACAAAAATGCCACAAAAAAGAAAACTATAGATCAATATCACTGATGGACATAGATGCAAAAATACTCAACAAAATTCTAACAAATAGAATCCAACAACATATTAAAAAGATCATGCATCATTACCAAGTGGGCTTTATTTCAGTGAGGCAAGGATTCTTCAATATTCACAAATAAATCAATGTGATACACTATATTAACAAATTGAAAGATAAAAAACCATATGATTATCTCAACAGATGAAGAGAAAGCCTTTGACAAAATTCAACACCCATTTATGATTAAAAAAAAAAAAACTTCTCCAGAAAGCAGCCAAAAAAGGAACATAACTCAACACTGTAAAAGCCATATATGAGAAACTCACAACAAATATTATCCTCAATGGTGAAAAATTGAAAGAATTTCCTCTAAATTCAGGAAAAATACAAGGGTGCACACTTTCACCACTACTGTTCAAAAAAGTTATGGAAGTTCTAGCCACAAACATCAGAGAAGAAAGGAAAGAAAGGGAGTCTAGACTGGAAAAGAAGAACAAAAATTCTCACTGTTCGCATATGACATAATCCTCTACATAGAAAACACTAAAGACACCACCAGAAAATTACTAGAGCTAATCAATGAATATAGTAAAGTTGCAGGATATAAACTTAATACACAGAAATCCCTTGCATTCCTATACACTAGCAATGAAACAAAACAGAAATAGAAATTAAGGAAGCAATCCCATTCACCATTGCAACAAAAAGAATAAAATACTTAGGAATAAATGTATCTAAAGAAACAAGATACCTATATAGAGAAAACTATAAAACACTGATAAAAGAAATCAAAGATGACACAAATAAATGAAGAAATATACCATGTTCACGGATTGGAAGAATCAATATAGCAAAAATGAGTATAGTACACAAAGCAATCTATAGATTCAATGCCATCCCTATCAAGCTAACAATGGTATCTTTCACAAAACTAGAACAAATACTTTCAGTTTGTATGGAAATACAAAAAACCTTGAATAGCCAAACTCTTCTTGAGAAAGAAGAACAGAAATGAAGGAAACAACCTTACTGAGTTCACCTATACTACAAAGCTACCATCATCAAAACAGTATGGTACTGGCACAGACAGAAATACAGATCAATAGAACAAAATAGAAAGCCCAGAAATAAAACCACACACCTATGGACACCTTATCTTTGACAAAGGAGGCAAAAATATACAATGGAGAAAAGCTAATCTCTTTAATAAGTGATGCTAGGAAAACTGGTCAACTGCATGTAAAAGAATGAAACTAGAATACTTTCTAACACCATGCACAAAAATAAAGTATAAATGGAATAAAGATCTAAATGTAAGACCAGAAACTATAAAACTCTTAGAGGAAAACATAGGCATAACACTCTCCAACATAAATCACAGCAAAATCTTCTATGACCCACCTCCCAGAGTAAAGGAAATAAAAGCAAAAATTTAAAAAAATGGTACCAAATTAAACTCAAAGCAAACTGGAAGTGGTCAAACAGGAGATAGCAAGAGTGAACATGGACATTCTAGGAATCAGTGAACTAAAATGGACTGGAATAGGTGAATTTAACTCAGATGACCATTATATCTACTACTGTGGGGAAGAATCCCTTAGAAGAAATGGAATAGCCATAATAGTCAACAAAAGAGTCTGAAATGCAAAACTTGGATGCAATCTCAAAAACAACAGAATGATTTCTGTTCATTTCCAAGGCAAACCATTCAATATCACAGTAATCCAAGTCTATGACCTGAACAGTAATGCTGAAGAAGCTGAAGTTGAACTGATCTATGAAGTAGTACAAGACCTTCTAGAACTAACACCCCTAAAAGATGTCCTTTTCATTATAGAGGACTGGAATTCAAAAGTGGGAAGTCAAGAAACACCTGAAGTAACAGGCAAAATTGGCCTTGGAGTACAGAATGAAGCAGAACTAGGCTAACAGAGTTTTGTGAAGAGAACCCACTGGTCATAACAAACACTCTTTTTCCAACAACACAAGAGAAGACTCTACACATGGACATCATCAGATGGCCAACATTAAAATCAGATTATTATATTCTTTGCAGCCAAAGATGGAGAATCACTATATAGTCAGCAAAAACAAGACTGGGAGCTGACTGTGGCTCAGATCGTGAATTCCTTATTGCTAAACTTAGACTTAAAAAAGAGTAGGGAAAACCAGTAGACCATTCAGGTATGATCTAAATCAAATCTCTTAGGATTATACAGTAGAAGTGAGAAATAGATTTAAGGGATTAGATCTGATGAGAGAGTGCCTGATGAACTATGGATGGAGGTTCAGGACATTGTACAGGAGACAGGGATCAAGACCATCCCCAAGAAAGAGAAATGTGAAAAGCAAAATGGCTGTCTGGGGAGGCCTTACAAATAGCTGTGAAAAGAAGAGAAGTGAAAAGCAAAGGAGAAAAGAAAAGATATACCCATTTGAATGCTGAGTTCCAAAGAATAGCAGGGAGAGATAAGAAAGCTTTCCTCAGCAATAAATGCAAAGAAATAGAAGAAAACAATAGAATGGGAAAGACTAGAGATAACTTCAAGAAAATTGGCGATACCAAGGGAACATTTCAAGCAAAGATGGGCTCAATAAAGAAAAGAAATGGTAGGGACCTAACAGAAGCAGAAGATATCAAGAAGAGGTGGCAAGGATATACAGAAGAACTGTACAAAAAAGATCTTCATGACCCAGATAATCATGATGGTGTGACAGACATCCTGGAATGTGAAGTCAAGTGGGCCTTAGGAAGCATCACTACGAACAGAGCTAGTGGAAGTGATGGAATTCCAGTTGAGCTATTTGAAATCCTGAAAGATGATGCTGTGAAAGTGCTGCACTCAATATGCCAGCAAATTTGGAAAACTCAGCAGTGGCCACAAGACTGAAAAAGATCAGTTTTCATTTCAATCCTTAAGAAAGACAATGCTAAAGAATGCTCAGACTACAGCACAATTGCACTCATCTCACATGACAGCAAAGGAATGCTCAAAATTCTCCAAGCCAGGCTTCAGCAGTACGTGAACTGTGAACTTCCAGATGTTCAAGCTGGTTTTAGAAAAGGCAGAGGAACCAGAGATCAAATTGCCAGCATCTGCTGGATCCTCGAAAAAGCAAGAGAGTTTCAGAAAAACATCTATTTCTGCTTTATTGACTATGTTAAAGCCTTTGACTGTGTGGATCCCAATAAACTGTGGAAAATTCTGAAAGAGATGGGAATACCAGACCACCTGACCTTCCTCTTGAGAAATCTGTATGCAGGTCAGGAAGCAACAGTTAGAACTGGACATGGAACAACAGACTGGTTCCAAATAGGGAAAGGAGTACATCAAGGCTGTACATTGTCACCCTGCTTATTTAACTTCTCTGCAGAGTACATCATGAGAAACGCAGGGCTGGAAGAAGCACAAGCTGGAATCAAGATTGCCAGGAGAAATATCAATAACCTTATATATGCAGATGATACCACCCTTATGGCAGAAAGTGAAGAGAAACTAAAAAGCTTCTTGATGAAAGTGAAAGAGAAGAATGAAAAAGTTGGCTTAAAGCTCAACATTCAGAAAACTAAGATCATGACATCTGGTACCATCACTTCATTGGAAATAGCTGGGGAAACAGTGGAAACATTGTCAGACTTTATTGATTGCAGCCATGAAATTAAAAGCCACTTACCCCTTGGAAGGAAAGTTATGATCAACCTAGATAGCATATTGAAAACCAGAGACATTACTTTGCCAACAAAGGTCCACCTAGTCAAGGCTATGGTTTTTCCTGTGGTCATGTATGGATGTGAGAGTTGGACTTTGAAGAAAGCTCAACACTGAAGAATTGATGCATTTGAACTGTGGTGTTGGAGAAGACTCTTGCAAGCCTCTTGGTCTGCAAGGAGATCCAACCAGTCCATCCTAAAGGAGATCAGTCCTGGGTGTTCATTGGAAGGACTGATTCTGAAGCTGAAACTCCAATACTTTGGCCACCTCATGCAAAAAGCTGAGTCATTGAAACAGACCCTGATGCTGGGAGGGACTGGGGGCAGCAGGAGATGGGTATGACAGTGAATGTGATGGCTGGATGGCATCACTGACTCTATGGATGTAAGTTTGATTGAACTCTGTAGTTGGTGATGGACAGGGAGGCCTGGCGTGCTGTGATTCATGGGGTCACAAAGAGTTGGACATGACTGAGCGACCCAACTGAACTGAACTGAATTGTACTGAAAGGTATAGAACTTGAACAACACTATCAACCAACTTGATTTAATTGACATTTATAGAACACTTCACCTAACATATTTTTTGAAATGCACACAGAATATTCATAAAGATAAACATGTATTTTGCCATAAAATAAATACCTATATATTTTAAATGATTGGAATAATATATTCTTTGATGAAAATAAAATTAGAAATCAATAATAAAGTAATAACTGCAAATAACACAAATACTTAGAAGTGAAGCAATATCATTCTAAATAACACATTGAACAAGGAAGAAATCAAAAGAAATTAGAAAATAGTTGATGAAAAATGAAAATAAAAACACAACATGCCAAAATGTGTGCAATGAAGAGATGAAGCAGTTTTCAAAGGGAATATCATAGACTTAAATGATTATACCAGGGTTTCCCTGGTGGTTAAAATTTTACTTTGCAAGGCAAGGGACACCAGTTTAATCCCTGGTTTGGGAAGATCACACATGCCACAGATCAAGTAAGCCCATGCAACCATGACTACTGAGCCTGCGTTCTAGAGCCTGCAAGCTACAACTACTGAATGCATGCCTAGAGACTGTGCTCTGTAACAATAGAAGCCACTGCAATGAAGAGTAGCCCTTGCTAGCCTCAACTGAGAAAGCCCACATGCAGGAAAAATGACCTATTACAGCCAAAAAATTAAATAAATAAATAATTTCAAAAAAGATTTTACCAGAAAAAAAAAAGCACAGTGATCTCTACATCCATCCAAATTGTTGAAAATGGCAGAATTTCATCTTTTTATGGCTGAGTAATATTTCACTCTGGGTGTGTGTTTGTGTGAGTGTCTGTGTGTGTGTGTGTGTGTGTGTGTGTGTGTGTGTGTATCAGGCTTCGCTGGTAGCTCAGCTGGTAAAGAATCTGCCTGCAATCCAGAAGACCCTGGTTTGATTCCTGGGTTGGAACGATACCTTGGAGAAGGGATAGGCTACCCACTCCAGTATTCTTGGGCTTCCCTGGTGTCTCAGACAGTAAACAATCTGCCTGCAATGTGGGAGACCTGGGCTCGATCCCTGGGTTGGGAAGACTCCCTGGAGGAGGGCCTGGAACATACTCCAGTATTCTTGCCTGGAGAATCCCTATGGACAGAGGAGCCTGGAGGGCTACAGTCAACAGGGTTACAAAGAGTTGAACATGACTGAGCAACTCATGACTAAGCACACAGCACACAGCCTACATAGATATGCCATATCTTCTTTATCTGTCCATCTGTTTGTTGATGGACATATAGGTTGTTTCTTTGTCTAGGTAACTGCAAACAACTCTGCTTTGAACATTGGAGTGTATCTTTTGAATTAGTGTTTTTATTTTCTTCAGATGTATGCAAAGGACTGGAATTGCTGGATTGTGTGATAGTTCTATTTTTAGTTTTTTAGAAACTTCCCTACTTTTTTCCATAGTGGTGGCACCAATTTACATTCCTACCAGTCCTGATACTTCTATTTAGCATAGTACTGGAAGTCCTTGTCACAGCAATAAGACAAAACAAAAAGAGATAAAAGGCATTCAAACTAGAAGGGAATAAGTAAGACTGTCACTATTTGTAGAAAACATGATAATATATATAGAAAACCCTAAAGTTGCCATTAAAAAACTATTAGAACTAATAAATTCAGTAAAGTTGCAGGATACAAAATTAATATACAGAAATCTGTTGCTTTTCTATACACTAATAATGAGTTACCAAAAAGAGAAAGCAAGAAAATAATCCCACTTAAAATTGCAACAAAACTTTATAACATGGTAGCAGTGGCCTGAAAAGACAGCAGAGGTGGCCTGAAGAGGCAGTGGTGGTAGTATAAGAGGCAGCTTCACAGAGATCATGGCTGAAGAGGAGGTGGGAACAGGGTAGTGACCAGTACCCCAACTTCCTAGTGTGATGGGGTGGGATGCTACAAAACATTGTACACCCTTCACCCCTAGTGAGGCCAGGCTAGCCAGGCTTGGGCAATAACACTGAGGAGCCAGAGGAGAGGAAAGGTATAGGCCAGCATTTCACTGGTGGCAGGCCATGTGGTTAGAAGAATTGCCCCAGGTGACCAGCGGCAAAGGTGAGGCTGGGAAGCCCTCAACTGGTGGGCATCCTCCAACCTTGTTCCAGGCTTCCCTGGACCCGTTACCAGCAAATCCAGCAGGGCCTTTGACCCAGCCCCCAAGCAGCACATTGACCAACACCGTGCAATAGGTGAAGGTTTACATGCTCAAGGAGGACCAGCAGTGGGACAACCAAGGTGCCAAGTGTGTTGTTCACTTACATGGAGTGGCTGAAGGATATGTCACTGATAGTCAGGGCCTGACAAAATATGGTCCACTGGATAAAGAAGTGGCAAACTACTTCAGTATTTTTGCCTCAAGAACTCCATGAACACAATGAAAAGGAAAAATATATGACACCAGAAGATGAGCCACCAGGTTGGTAAGTGTTCAATATGCTACAGGGGAAGAGTAGATAAATAGCTCCAGAAAGAATGAAAAGGCTGGACTAAAATGGAAATATACCTCAACTGTGAACTTGTCTGTTGGTGAAAGTAAAGTCCAATGTGGTAAAGAACAACATTGCATCAGAACTTGCAAAGTTAGGGCCATGAATAAAGGTATATTGGATGGGTTCAAGCATGATATGGCAAGAGTGAACATCAGCATTTCAGGAATCAGTGAACTAGAATTAACAAGAATGGGCAAGTTTAATCCAGGTGACCATTATATCTACTACTATGGGAAAGAATCTCTTAGAAGAAAAGGAGTAGCCCTCATAGTCAACCAAAGAGTCCAAAATGCAGTACTTTGGTGCAATCTCAAAAACAACAGAATGATCTTGGCTCATTTCCAAGGCAAACCATGCATTATCACACTAATCCAAGTCTATGCCCCAACCATTAATACTTGAAGCTGAATACCATTAATGCTGAAGAAGCTGAAGTTGAATGGCTCTGTGAAGATCTATAAGACTTTTTAGAACTAACACCAAAAAAGATGTACTTTTCATTATAGGGGACTGGAATGTGAAAGTAGGAAGTCAAGAGATATCTGGAGTAACAGGCAAGTTTGGCCTTGGAGTACAAAATGAAGCAGGGAAAAGGTTAACAGATTTTTGCCAAGAGAATGTACTGGTCATAGCAAACAGACTCTTCCAACAATACAACAGACAACTCTACAGATGAACATCACCAGATGGTCAACACTGAAATCAGATTGATTATATTATTTGCAGCCAAAGATGGAGAAGCTCTCTACAGTCAGCAGAAACAAGACCGGGAGCTGACTGTGGCTCAGATCATGAACTCCTCATTGCCAAATTCAGACTTAAATTGAAGAAAGTAGGGGAAACCAATAGGTGATTCAGGTATGAAATAAATTTTTATACAGTGAAGGTAATGAATAGATTCAAGGGATTAGATCTGGTAGACAGACTTCCTGAAGAAATATGGATGGAAGTTCATAACATTGTATAGGAAGTGCTGACCAAAACCACTCCCAAGAAAAAGATAAGCAAGGAGGCAAAGTGGTTGTTTGAGGAAGCCTTACAAATAGCTGAGAAAAGAAAAGAAACAAAAAACAAAGTAGACAGAGGACTCCCAACTGAATGCAGAGTTACAGAGAACAGCGAATAGAAATAATAAAGCCTTCTTAAGTGAACAATGCAAAGAAGTAGAGGAAAACAATAGAATGGGAAAGACTAGAGATGTCTTCAAGGAAACTGGAGATACCAAGGGAATATTTCATGTGAAGATGGGAACAATAAAGGACAGAAAAGGCAAGGATTTAACGAAGCAGAAGAGACTAAGATGTGGCAAGAATACACAGAACTGTACAAAAAGGTCCTGAAGACCTGGATAATCATGATGGTGTGGTCACTCACCTAGAGCCAGATATCCTGGAGCTGGAAGTTAAGTGGGCCTTAGGAAGCATTACTATAAATAAAGCTAAGGGAAGTGATGGAATTCCAGCTGAGTTATTTTAAATCCTAAAAGATGATGGTGGTAAAGTGCTGCACTCAATATCCCAGAAAATTCTGAAAAATCAGCAGTGGCCACAGCACTGGAAATAGTCAGGTTTTTTATTCCAACCTCAAAGAAAGGCACTTTCAAAGAATTTTCAAACTACTGTACAATTGCACTCATTTCACATGCTAGCCATATTATAGTCAAATTCCTTCAAGCTAGGCTTCAGCAGTTCTTCCAGTTGTACAAGCCAGATACAGAAAAGGCAGAGGAACCAGAGGTCAAACTGCCACCATCCGATGGATCATAGAAAACTCAAGGGAATTTTAAAAAAATCTATTTCTGTTTCATTGACCACACTAAAACCTTGAACTGTGTGGATCACAACAAACTGTGGAAAATTCTTAAAGAGGTGAAATTACCAGATCATCTTATGTGCCTTCTGAGAAGCCTGTATGTAAGTTAAGAAGCAACAGTTATAACTAGACATGGAACAACAGACTGGTTTAAAATTGGGAAAGGAGTATATCAAGGCAGTACACTATCAGCCTGCTTATTTAACCTCAGTGCAGAGTTGTTGTTGTTCAGTCACTCAGTCATGTCCAACTCTTTGCAAACCCAGGGACTGCAGGACGCCAGGCCTTCCTGTCCTTCATCATCTCCCAGAGCTTGCTCAAACCCATGTCCATCGAGCTGGTGATGCCATCCAACCATCTCATCTTCTGTCATCCCCTTCTCCTCTTGCCTTCAATCTTTCCCAGCATCAGAGTCTTTGCTAATGAGTCAGTTCTTTGCATCAGGTGTCCAAAGTATTGGAGCTTCAGCTTCACCATCAGTCCCTCCAATGAATATTAAGGATTGATTTCCTTTAGGATTGACTGGTTTGATCTCCTTGCTGTCCAAGGAATTCTTAAAAGTCTTCTCCAGAACCACAGTTCAAAAGTATCAATTCTTCAGCACTCAGTCTTATTTATGGTCCAACTCTCACATTCATTCATGACTACTGGAAAAACCATAGCTTTGAATATACAGACCTTTGTCAGCAAAATAATGTCTCTGATTTTTAATATGCTGTCTAGGTTGGTTATAGCTTTTTTTCCAAGGAGCAAGCGTCTTTTACTTTCATGGCTGCAGTCACCATCTGCAGTGATTTTGGAGCTCAAGAAAATAAAGTCTGTCACTGTTTCCATTGTTTCCCCACCTGTTTGCCATGAAGTACTGGGACCAGATGCTATGTTCTTAGTTTTTTGAATGTTGAGTTTTAAACCAGCTTTTTTCTCTCTCCTCTTTTACTTTCATCAAGAGGCTCTTTAGTTCCTCTTCACTTTCTTCCATTAGGGTGTTGTCATCTGCATATCTTTGGTTATTGACATTTCTCCTGGTAATCTTGATTTCAGTTTGTGCTTCATCCAGCCCAGCATTTCTCATGATGTACTCTACATATAAGTGAAATAAGCAAGGTGACAATATACAGCCTTGATGTATTTCTTTCCCAATTTTGAACCAGTCTGTTGTTCCATGTCTGGTTTTATCTGTTGCTTCTAGACCCGCATACAGGTTTCTCAGAAGGCAGGTAAATTGGCCTGATGATCCTGTCTCTTTAAGATTTTTCCACAGTTTGTTGTGATCTACACAGTCAAAGGCTTTAGCAGAGTCAATGAAGTAGAAGCACAATGCAGCGTATATCATGCAAAATGCTGGGCTGGATGAGTCACAAGCTGGAATCAAGATTTCCAGGAGAAAACACAACAATCTCAGATATGCAGATGATATCACTTTAATGGCAAAAAGTGAAGAGGAGTTAAAGAGACTCCTGAAGGTGAAAGAGGAGACTGAAAAAGTTGGCTTAAAACTCAACATTCAAAAAATGAATATTGTAGCATCTGGTCTCATCATGTCATAGCAAATAAATGGGGAAAAGGTGGAAACAGTTCCAGATCTTATTTTCTTGTGTTTGAAAATCACTGAGGATGGTAACTGCAGCCACAAAATTAAAAGATGTTTGCCACTTGAGAGTAAAGCTATGACAAAACTAGACAACATATTTAAAAGCAGAGACATCATTTTGCTGACAAAGGTCCATATAGTTAAAGCTATGGTTTTTCCAGTAGTCATGTAAGGATATGAGAGTTGGACTATAAAGAATGCTGAGTGCTGAAGAATTGATGCTTTCTAATTGTGGTGCTGGAGAAGACTCTTGAGAATCTCTTGGACAACAAGATCAAGCCAGTCAGTTCTGAATGAAATCAACCTTGAATATTCATTGGAGGGACTCATGCTGAAGTTGAACTCCAATACTTTGGCCACCTGACGGGAAGAGCCAACTCATTGAAAAAGACCCTGATTCTGGGAGAGATTGAAGGCAAGAGGAGAAGGAGGTGAAAGAGGATGAGATGGTTGTATGGTATCACTAACTCAATGGACATGAGTTTGAGCAAACTCCAGGAGATAGTGAAGGACAGGGAAGTCTGGCATGCTGCAGTTCATGGGGTTGCAAAAATCGGACACAACTTAGCAACTGAACAGCAAAATTGCACCAAAAATTATAAAATACCTAGGAATAAACTTAGCCATAGAAGTGGAAGATTTATACTCTGAAAAATAACAAAACTGTGATGAAGGAACTTGAAATTATAAAACAAATTAAAAAATATAAATTAAAAGATGTTCTAAGATTGGAATAATTAAAGTTATTAAAGTGTCCATAGAGATGGAAAGACAGCAGAGGGGTAAGACAGAGAAATTAGCTATCTCTTCACAAATAAATAAAAAGTTCATCAGAATATGGAACAGCTCCTACAGAACACCTTCTAAAGGATAGCAGAAGACCCCAAACCTCTGAAAAGGTAAACCTATCTCCTTAGAATGAAGTAGGACAAAAGATAAAGACATAAAAAGAGATAAAGGATTTCAATGTGGGGGCTTGTGCCCTGAGGGAGGGAGGGAGAGAGTCCTGAAGGAGGAAAAGTTTCCAGGCACTAGAAACTCCTCACAGGCAGAGCCAAGAGAAAGCTATGGGACCTCAGAGTGCCATGCATCAGTGGGGCTCAGAGGGCAGAACACAGAGAAAATTTGCCATAGAAATTATTGCTGAACAGCACTTCTCAGCTGATAAGCAGCTCACAAGCCTCAGCCCAGATCAGAGGGTGGTGGCAGAGAGCCAAGAGGAGCAGCTAGCAGGCCTTGGCCTACCTCACAGGGTGGGGGTGGGGTGCTGAGGCTCTCGCAAAGATCCCAAAGAGATTTCAAAGATCGCATGGAGAGTTTGAGGGCTGGCAGCCATGAGAATAGACTGAGAGGGCTACTTTGAAATAGTCGTGGAATTAGACATGACTGCCACTGCCAAAGCTGGGCGGGTGTTCGAGGCAGTGAACAAAATAGCACTGATGTGGTCCCAACCCAAGAGGTGGCAGCTACCACCAGGCTGTGAGCTGGTACAGGTTACTTCCCACACCTTGCTAGAAGTCTAAACAGCTTGACTCTTTCAAGGGACCCACGAACTAAGGACTTTTCCTCTGGGAGAACTCAAGACCTGCCTCAGACTCTAAAAGCATCCAACAGGTCTCTATGGTCCCAGACACTACCTGGTACATCCCAATTGTAGCTGTCATATCCTCCCCTCTTCCCAACACAACAGAGCAAGTGAGTCCTAATGAGCCTCAGCCTTTGCCCCCTCATATCCAGGTGGGGAACAGACTGTGGACTTTAGGGACAAATGTGAACATTAGGAGCAACTACAGGCTGGAATAAGGCCAGATATGAGATTGAACTGACCCCACACTGCCCACAATGGGTCCACAGACCTTCTTAGAAATATTAGAGGACTTTGGTGTAAGTGTTGCTGGGTGTTTTGGGCTGTTGATTGTTACCTTCACAAAGAGTCTTAGGGACTTGTCTTCTAGGTTATGTGGCTTGTGAGGCCTTGGAGCTACAGTAGGGGTCAAGCCTGAACCCCTGAGGTAGGAGGCCAAATCCCAAGACTTTGATCCACCAGAGAATTGCTGATCCCAGGGAACTTTAAGGAGCAAGAGCCTTCCCAAACACCTCCATCTGAACACCGAAACCAAGCCCACCCAAAGGCCAGCAAGCTCCAATGCCCAGATGCCCCGTCACAATTCTTCAACAAAACAGAAACACAACACTGCTCATTAGCAGACAGCCTGCCCAAAGCCATACCAAACCCAGAGACACTTCAAAACTTACTACTGGACATGACACTGCCTTTCAGAGAGACTAGATCCAGTTCAGTTGACCAGAACACAGGCACAAGCCCCCCCAACAAAGAAACTTTCACAAGGCATGGGTCCAACCCCACTCATGGGAGGCAGATTCCACAGTTAAGAAGAACTACAACCCTTCAGTCTTCAGAAAGGAGATTCCCAAATACAGCAAATGAAACAAAATGAAAAGGCAGAGAAATATACAGCAGATGAAGGAACAAGGTAAAACCCCACCAGACCAAGAAACAATGAGGAAAAAAGGAGTCTACCTGAAAAAGAATTCATAATAATGATAGTAAAGATGATCCAAAATCTAAAAAACAAAATGAAGGCATAGATAAATAGATTTGAGGCATAGATCAAGAAAATCCAAGAAATATTTGACAAGGAAGTAGAAGAATTAAAGAATGAACAATCAACAATGAACAATGCAATAACTGAGATTACATATATACTGAAGGAAAACAATAGTAGAGTATAACAGAAGCAGAATAATGGATAGGTGAGATGGAAGACAGAATGGTGGAAATAACTGAAGCAGAGCATAATAAAGAAAGTGAAGTGAAAGTCATTCAGTCGTGTCCAATGTTTTGTGACCCCATGGACTATACAGTCCATGGAATTCTCCAGGCCAGAATACTGGAGTGGGTAGCCTTTGCCTTCTTCAGGGGATCTTCCCAACTCAGGGAACGAACCTAGGTCTCCTGCATTGCAGGCGGATTCTTTACCAGCTGAGCCACAAGGGAAGCCCAGAATAAAGAAAAAAGAATAAAGAAGTAATAGAGACAGCCTCAGAGACCACTGAGACAACATAAAGCACCCAAACGTTTGATTCATAGGCATCTGTCCCAGAAGAAGACAGAAGGAAAGGACATGAGAAAATATTTGAGGTGATTATAGTTAAAAAAAAAAAATTACCTAATATAGTGAAAGAAATAGACACACAAGCCCAGAAAGCTCAAATAGTCCCATACAGGTAAACCCAAGAAGAAACATACCAAGACATATGCTAATCAAACTAACAAAGATTAACACAAAGAATATTAAAAGCAGTAAGGGAAAAGCAACCAATAACATACAAGGGGATCCCCATAAGGATAACAGTGGATCTTTCAGCCAAAACTTCTTCGCTCTCCTCTTTTACTTTCATCAAGAGGCTTTTTAGTTCCTCTTCACTTTCTGCCATAAGGGTGGTGTCATCTGCATATCTGAGGTTATTGATATTTCTCCCGGCAATTTTGATTACAGCTTGTGTTTCTTCCAGCCCAGCGTTTCTCATGATGTACTCTGCATAGAAGTTAAATAAGCAGGGTGACAATATACAGCCTTGACGTACTCCTTTTCCTATTTGGAACCAGTTTGTTGTTCCATGTCCAGTTCTAACTAACTGAAATCATTTCAAGCATCTTTTCTGATCACAATGCTGTAAGATTAGATACCAACCGGGGGGGTGGGGGGAGCAGGGCTTCCAGGTGTCTCAGTGGTAAAGAATCTGCCTGCAATGTAGGAACCACAGGAGAGGCAAGTTCAATCCCTGGGTTGGGAAGATCCCCTGGAGGATGGCACAGAAACCTACTCCAGTATTTTTGCCTGCAGAATTCAATGGACAGAGGAACCTGGCAGGCTACAGTCCATAGGGTCTCAAGTCAGAGATGACTGAAGCAACTATGCACACATGCTTGCACAGGAAAAAACTATAAAAAATACAAACACAACAATACACTTCTGAATAACCAATAGATCACTGAAGAAATCAAAAAGGAAATCAAAATATGCCTAGAAATAAATGACAATGAAAACACAACAACTCATAACCTATGTGATGCAGTAAAAGTAGTGCTAATAGGGAAGTGTATAGCAATACAAGCCTACCTCAAGAAACAAGAAAGACATTAAATGAACAACCTAATCTTACACCTAAAGGAACTAGAAAAAGAAGGGGGAAACCCCAAAGCTGGTAGTAGAAAAGAAATCATAAAGATCAGAAGAGAGAAAAAATGAAAAAGAAATGAAGGAGACTATAGAAAAGATCAGGCTTCCCAGGTAGCACTAGTGGTAAAGAACCCACTTGCTAATGCAGGTAGATGTAAGAGATGCAGGTTCGATCCTTGGATTGGGACTATCCCCTAGAGGAAGACACAGCTACCCACTCCAGTATTCTTACCTGGAGAATCCATGGACAGAGGAGCCTGGCAGCTACAGTCCACAGTCCAGTTCAGTCGCTCAGTCGTGTCCGACTCTTTGCGACCCCATGAATTGCAGCACGTCAGGCCTCCCTGTCCATCACCATCTCCCGGAGTTCACTCAGACTCACGTCCATCGAGTCCATGATGCCATCCAGCCATCTCATCCTGGGTCGTCCCCTTCTCCTCCTGCCCCCAATCCCTCACAGCATCAGAGTCTTTTCCAATGAGTCAACTCTTTGCATGAGGTGGCCAAAGTACTGGAGTTTCAGCTTCAGCATCATTCCTTCCAAACAAATCCCAGGGCTGATCTCCTTCAGAATGGACTGGTTGGATCTCCTTGCAGTCCAAGGGACTCTCAAGAGTCTTCTCCAACACCACAGTTCAAATGCATCAATTCTTCAGCGCTCAGCCTTCTTCACAGTCCAACTCTCACATCCATACATGACCACAGGAAAAACCATAGCCTTGACTAGACGGACCTTAGTCGGCAAAGTAATGTCTCTGCTTTTGAATATGCTATCTAGCTTGGTCATAACTTTTCTTCCAAGGAGTAAGCGTCTTTTAATTTCATGGCTGCGGTCACCATCTGCAGTGATTTTGGAGCCCCCCAAAATAAAGTCTGACACTGTTTCTACTGTTTCCCCATCTATTTGCCATGAAGTGATGGGACCAGATGCCATGATCTTCGTTTTCTGAATGTTGAGCTTTAAGCCAACTTTTTCGCTCTCCTCTTTTACTTTCATCAAGAGGCTTTTTAGTTCCTCTTCCCTTTCTGCCATAAGGGTGGTGTCATCTGCATATCTGAGGTGATTGATATTTCTCCCGGCAATCTTGATTCCAGCTTGTGTTTCTTCCAGTCCAGCGTTTCTCATGATGTACTCTGCATAGAAGTTAAATAAGCAGGGTGACAATATACAGACTTGACGTACTCCTTTTCCTATTTGGAACCAGTCTGTTGTTCCCTGTCCAGTTCTAACTGTTGCTTCCTGACCTGCAAACAGATTTCTCAAGCGGCAGGTTAGGTGGTCTGGTATTCCCATCTCTTTCAGAATTTTCCACAGTTTATTGTGATCCACACAGTCAAAGGCTTTGGCATAGTCAATAAAGCAGAAATAGATGTTTTTCTGGAACTCTCTTGTTTTTTCCATGATCCAGCGGATGTTGGCAATTTGATCACTGGTTCCTCTGCCTTTTCTAAAACCAGCTTGAACATCAGAGAGTTCACAGTTCATGTATTGCTGAAGTCTGCTGCAAAAAGTTGGACATGACTGAAGCTACATAGCATGCATTCACGAACATAGCAAAGATCAATAAAACTAAAAGCTGGTTCTTTAAGAAGTTAAACAAAATCAACAAATTGTTAGCCAGGCTCATCAAGAAAAAAAGGGAAAAGACTCAAATCATTGACGTTAGAAATGAAAATGGAGAAGTTACAACAAGACGACATGGAAATACAAAGGATCATAAGAGACTATTATGAGCAACTATAAGACAATAAAATGTACAACTTGGAAGAAATAGATGAATTCTTAGATAAGTATAATCTTCCAAAACTGAATCAGTAAGAAATGGAAAATATGACAAATCGCAAGCACCAAAATAAAAACTATAATCAAAAATCTGCCAACAAACCAAAGCCCGGGGCCAGATGTGTGGCTTCACAGATGAATAATACGAAAAGTTTAGAGAAGAGCTAACATCTATACTGCTCAAGGTCTTCCAGAAAACCGCAGAGGAAGGAAAACTCCCACATTCATTCTACGAGACCACCATAAGCCTGATACCAAAACCAGACAAAGATGCCACACACACAAAAAAAAGAAAAGTACAATCCAATATCACTGATGAACATAGATGCAAATATCCTCAACAAAATTCTAGCAAGCAGAATCCAACAACACATTAAAAAGATCATACATCACGATCAAGTGGGTATTATCCCAGGAATGTGAGGATTCTTCAGTATACACAAATCAATGTGATTCACCATATTAAGAAATTGAAAGATAAAACCAACAAGATTATCTCAAGAGATGCAGAGAAAGTCTTTGACAAAATTCAAAATCCATTTACGATAAAAACTCTTGAGAAAGTACGTATGGCACTGAGGAAACCAGAGTTGAAAGAGACACGTGTACCCCAGTGTTCATCACAGCACTGTTTATAATAGCCAGGACATGGAAGCAACCTAGTTGTCCATCAGCAGATGAATGGATAAGAAAGCTGTGGTACATATACACAATGGAGTATTACTCAGCCATTAAAAAGAATACATTTGAATCAGTCCTAATGAGGTGGATGAAACTGGAGCCGATTATACAGAGTGAAGTAAGCCAGAAAGAAAAACACCAATACAGTATACTAATGCATATATATGGAATTTAGAAAGATGGTAATGATAACCCTGTATGAGAGACAGCAAAAGAGACACAGATGTATAGAACAGTCTTTTGTTCTCTGTGGGAGAGGGAGAGGGTGGAATGATTTGGGAGAATGACATTGAAACATGTATAATAACATAGAAGAAATGAATCGCCAGTCTAGGTTTGATGCAGGATACAGGATGCTTGGGGCTGGTGCACTGGGATGACCCAGAGGGACGGTAGGGGGGTTCAGGATTGGGAACACGTGTACATCCATGGCGGATTCATGTTGATGTATGGCAAAACCAATACAATATTGTAAAGTAATTAGCCTCCAATTAAAATAAATAAACTTAAATTTTAAAAACAATGATAAAATGTTTAAGGTAAATTAATTCAGAGTTGCTGCTAAGTGTGAGCTCATCAATAAAAGCAAAACAACCCCCCCCCCAAAAAAAAAGAAAGTAGGTATGGAAGGAACATGCTGTTGTTCTTTAGTCACTAAATCATGTCCAACTCTTTGTAACCCCATAGAATCTGTAGCCCACCAGGCTCCTCTATCCATGGGATTTCCCAGGCAAGAATCCTGGAATGGGTTGCCATGCCCCAGAAATTAATACACAGAAGCCCCTTGCATTCCTATACACTAACAATGAAAAATCAGAGAGAGAAATTAAGGAAACAATCCCATTCACCATTGCTACAAAAAGGATAAACTACTTAGAAAAAAATTTACCTAAACAGGCAAAAGACCTGTATGCAGAAAACTATGACACTGCTGGAAGAAATCAAAGATGACACAAACAGGTCAAGAGATGTACTATATTTCTGGGTTAGAAGAATCAATATAGTGAAATGACTATACTACTCAAAGCAATCTATAGATTCAATGTATCTGTATTAAACTGTGCTGTACTGTGCTTAGTTGCTCAGTCATGTCCAACTCTTTGTGACCACACGGACTGTAGCACACCAGGCTCCTCTGTCCATGGAGATTCTCCAGGCAAGAATACTGAAGTAGGTAACCTATCCTTTCTCCAGGGGAACTTTCTGACCCAGGAATCCAACCAGGGTCTCCTGCATTGCAGGCAGATTCTTTACCAGCTGCGGCTACCAGGGAAGCTACCAATGGTATTTCTCACAGAGCTGCTGCTGCTGCTGCTGCTGCTGCTGCTGCTGCTGCTAAGTTGCTTCAGTCATGTCCGACTCTGTGTGACCCCATAGACGGCAGCCCACCAGGCTCCCCCATCCCTGGGATTCTCCAGGCAAGAACACTGGAGTGGGTTGCCATTTCTTTCTCCAATGCATAAAACTGAACAGTGAAAGTGAAGTCGCTCAGTCGTGTTCGATTCTTAGTGACCCCATGGACTGCAGCCTACCAGGCTCCTCCATCCATGGGATTTTCCAGGCAAGAGTACTAGAGTGCGGTACCATTGCCTTCTCCCTCTCACAGAGCTAGAACAAGTAATTTCACAATTTGTATGGAAATACAAAAGACCTCGAATGGCCAAAGCGACCTTGAGAAAGAAGAATAGAACTGGAGAGATCAGCCTTCCTGATTTCAGACTACACTACAAAGCTACAGCCATTAAGACGGTATGGTACTAGCACAAAAACAGAGATATAGACCAACGGAACAAGATAGAAAGCCAGAGATAAAACCACACACCTATGGGCACCTTATCTTTGACAAAGGAGGGAAAAATATACAGTGGAAAAAGTCTCTCCCACAAGTGGTTCTGGGAAAACTGGCCAACTACATGTAAAAGAATGAAACTAGAACACGTCCTAATATCATGCACAAAAATAAACCCAAAATGGAATGAGGACCTATATGTAAGACCAGAAACTATAAATCTCTTAGAGGAAAACATAGGCAGAACACTCTCTGACATAAACCACAGCAAGATTCTCTATGAACCACCTCCTAGAATAATGGCAATAAAAACAAAAATAAGCAAATGGGACCTAATTAAACTTAAAAGCTTTTGAACAATGAAGGAAACTATAAGCAAGGTGAAAAGACAACCCCCAAAATGTAAGAAATTAATAGCAAATGAAACAACTGTCAAAGAATTAACCTCCAAAATACCCAAGCAGCTCATTCAGGTCAATACCAGAAAAACAGACAATGTAATCAAAAAGTGGGCAGAAAACCTAAACAGATATTTTTCCAAAAAGGCATACAGATAGCTAAGACACACATGAAAAATACTCAATATCACTCATCATTAGAGAAATGCAAGTCAAAACTGCAATGAGGTTCCATTTCACACCAGTCCGAATGGCCATCATTAAAAAGTCTACAAACAATAAATACTGGATAGGGTATGGAGAAAAGCGAACTCTCTTCAACTGTTGATGGAAATGCAAATTGATATGGACACTATGGAGAACAGTATGAAGAGTCCTTAAAAAATGAGAAATAAAGCCAACAGTAGAGTTTCCCTGGTGGCTTCAGATGGTAAAGAATTTGCCTGCAATGCAGGAGACCTGGGTTTGACCCTTGGGTTGGGATAATCCCCTGGAGAAGGGCATGGCAACCCACTCTAGTATTCTTGCCTGGAGAATCCCTATGGACAGAGGAGCCTGGAAGGCTATGGTCCATGGGGTTGCAAAGAGTTGGACATGACTGAGTGACTAAGCACAGCACAGCACACAGCACATCACCTAGTAATCCCACCTAGTAATTCCTCAGGCATACACCCTGAGGAAATCAGAATTGAAAAAGACACATGTACTCAAATGTTCATCACAGCATTATTTACAATAGTAGGACATGGAAGCAAACTAGATGTCCATTGACAGATGAATGCATAAGGAAATTGTACATATACACAATGGAATATTATTCAGCTATTAAAAGGAATGCATTTGAATCAGTTCTATCAAGGTGGATGAATCTAGAGCCTGTTATACAGAGTGAAGCAAGTCAGAAAAAGAAAGACAAATATTGTATATTAATGCATATATATGGAATCTTGAAAGGTAGTACTGATGATCCTAGCTGCAGGGCAGCAAAGCTGATACAGACATTTTGGACACAGCTGGGGAAGGAGAATGTGGGATGATATGGAATAGCATTGAAACATATACATTACCATATGTAAAATAGGTAGCCAATGGGAGTTCAATGTATGATACAGGGAATCTGAAACCAGTGCTCTGTGACCATTTGTAGGGGTGGATGTGGAGGGAGGTGGAGGGGGCTTCAAGAGGAATGGGATATATGCATACCTTGCTGATTCATGCTGATGTATGGCAAAAATCATCATAATATTATAAAGTATCCTCTAATTAAAATATATATATATATATATATATGTCCATACTACCCAAAGCAATCCACAGATTTAATACAATCTTTATCAAAATACTCATGACAGTTTTCAAAAAACTAAAAGAAATTATCCTAAAATTTATGTGGAACCACAAAAGACACTGAATTGCCAAAGTGTTTAAAACAGAGCTGGAGGTATCAGGCTCTCTGACTTCAGATTATACTACAAAGCTACAGTCATCAAAACAGCATGGTGCCAGGACAAAAACAGCCACACAGATCAATTGAATAGAATAGATAGCCCCAAGAAGTAAACCCATACACCTATTAATACAACAAACAAGGTAAGAATGTGCAATGAAAAAGATAGTCTCTTCAACAAGTGGTACTGAAAAAAAACTGGACAGCTACATGTATAAAAGTGAGATTAGAACATTTCCTCACACGATTTTTAAAAATAAATGCTAGATATAGATGGCTAACAAGCACATGAAAAGCGGCTCAATATCACTAATCATTTGAGAAATGCAAATCAAAACCACAATGAGATATCACCTCACATCTGTCAGAATGACTGTCATTAAAAAGTATAAAATAACTAATGTTGGTGAGGATGTGGAGAAAAGGGAACTCTAGGTCTTAATTTTTAATGATTCTTTGACTAAATCATACTTTTCTCTGAACCTTTACAACCCCCTATTGCACTCTTTCTCTCAGCTCCATTACATATTCCCTTGGCCCTTGAGTTCTCTTCCTTCACCTTCTCCAGTACTGTTCTGAGAAAAAGCCTTACTTTGAGACCTTAACCCATGCGCATGTGTGCGGTAATCCTGGGCTTCTCATTCTGAGTATTATTCCTCATTGTGAAGTAAAGGACTCTAGAGAAAGGTGTTTAGGCCTAAGCCACTGCCAGGACAGGGCTTATGAATTGTGAAAGTATACCAGTTGGTAAATCACCTATTTTGATGTTTCTATAAAGCTTATACTAGTGAGATGAGGGCTTGCCAGGTGGTGCTAGCAGTAAAGAACCCACCTGCCAATGGAGGAGTTGTAAGAGACACAGGTTCGATCCCTGAGTCAGGAAGATCCCCTGGAGGAGGAAATGGCAACCCACTCCAGTATTCTTGCCTGGAGAATCCCATGGACAGAGCAGCTTGGCAGGCTACAGCCCATGGGATTGCACAGGGTCAGACATGACTAAAGCAACTGAGCACAGCACATCCCAGTGAGACGACTAAGAACATAGCATAATTCCACAAACATTCTGAGGATGCAGAACAGTCACAAACTATGACCAGAAATTGTACACTACAAAAATTAATTGAGCTAATTTTCCCGAACTCTTCTGTTATATCAAAGAAACTCACAATCCAGGGAGTTAATAAAGGCCCTTCTGATCTCCCTCACTATAATGATTCCTACTACCAACAGGTAAGAAGATAGATAAGAGAAGTCTATTGATTCCTAACTAACAGGGGAGCACATGGAAATAGAGCTATGAAAGTGGTGAAATTTCCTCACTGCAAGTATAAATAGGAGCTAATATAAAATGGATCTGGTTGGCTATGGGCATAGGCCAGGGGACCAGATGGTGGGAAATGGTATTTGTTTCCTAGTAAGGACCTCAAGAATTAGCTTGGAAATGCTAATGGCAAAATATAGACACTAGAGAAGGTTAATTGGAAAAGGCTTTTTGCTGAGATATAACCAATCCAGAGTCAGGTAGGAGTCAATAATACAAAAATCTGTCCCTTGAAGCATATTATGCCAGAGATTAGGAGAGGGAGGAACCCTCAGTGAAGCCAAGTTCTGGCAGCAGTCATACAAGATAGAGGTCAGACCAGAGTACTCTGATGGAAAAACAAAGACTAAAAGGGAAGCCAAAATCCAAAGCCATGTAACGGTTCACCAAGCAGGGAAGAGGGAGGTGTCAAAAATTTGATCTGAACTCAATAGTCTCTCAGATCCCTCTGCTTCTTAAAGTGACTAATTTCTGGAGTCAATCCTGGTAACAGCCTGAGTAAAGGGATAAGAAGGAAGGAAAATAAGGCCATGCCAAAGATACTAGCTCTGGGAGAAAAACAAAGATGACTGCTGCTGCTGCTAAGTCGCTTCAGTCGTGTCCAACTTTGTGCGACCCCATAGATGGCAGCCCACCAGGCTCCCCGGTCCCTGGGATTCTCCAGGCAAGAACACTGGAGTGGGTTTCCATTTCCTTCTCCAAAAGATGACTAGTGATAGCTTAAGAAACCATACACATTCACAGAGGAGCAATAGAGAATGAGTTGGAAAGTTAGCAATTAGGCAATATGCTACATGACAACAGACACAGTGCTCTGCACTAACTGCCCTGGTCCCTAACAGTCTGTTAGAAATAAAAGAGAAAAAAGACTGAAAAATAGTGAATAATGGCATTTTATTTCCCTTACCATCAGTGATTTCTCCAAGTGTCAAAGCTAGGAGGAAAAATGGGAGAGAGGAAGAAGGCTACCTGTCTAAACCTCCTCTTGTTTTTCACTTTTAAAATCTTGAAATGAGGGCCAGGTTCTGTGGGGACAGCTGCCTACTGGTCATTCTTCGAAGTAGCTACTGCAGTATGGAAGCTGTCTGTGTGAAAGAGTCTTTCTTTATCTGCGAAAGAGACAAGAATATTCCAAAAGCAGGGTGAATGGAAGAAGTAGTTTTGGGTGGTAGTTTGGGGCTTGGCACTCTGCCTCTCTAGGCTTATCTTGTTTCCATATCAAACTATTTGTAGTTTCTCAAGTGCAGCATGCTCTTTCTCTCCTCCATATATTTGCATAGTGTGCCCTATTCCTGGAATCTTCTTTCTTCCTCTGCTTGGTTGAAAAGGCCAACTATTATTCTTCTGTGAAGGTTTACATGCTTCCGTGACTTGTTTCCACTCACCAGCTCTTAGGACTCATATTTATTTACATGTGTGCTCCCCCCACCAAACTATAGGCTCTAATCAATTTTGAGAATCTGATAGAAACTATAGATTTTCTACAGAAAATTGCATATGTGCTCACATGCCTACTGTTTCTCAGTTCTCTGACTTCTGAATTTTATCCATTAAGTCCTGCTGAGAATCCCTTTTATACTAGAGGTCCATGAGGATGGGGGCCATGTCTTACTCATCTTTGTATCCCCAGTATCTAGCACAGAGACTAAGATAATCAGTGAAAAAATAATTGAATTAGTGAACATTTGGTACTGTGAGGAAAGACAAAAGAAGTGTAACATTGTCATCAAGGGGCTTGCAGTATAATTGGGTGACTATTCATACACATGATATTGCAATTAACAATTAAAAGACAATATGTGATAAAGTGATACAAACGCATGCTGGGAACTCATAAAAATCTTGCTGTTTTCCTTCTGACCTCTTCCCACCATCTCTGGAATTCTGATATTAATCCAGGTAAACAATTTGTCCACTGTTCCTTACTATCCCCCGTCCTACTCTAGTTTAGATTTAAAACTAACTTGGCTTTGATAAATTGCTTCAGACCCTCTAATTAGATGCCCTTTTTAAACACACTATTCTAGTTTGAATGAAGCACACTCTATCAGGACAATGCTTTGAAATATTACCTCACCTTCAGTCATGATTCTGCTGCTGGCTAGCTCTAATCATACAAAAATTGCTAACATTTCTAAGCTTCAATTTCTTATGAAAATGGGGGTAAAAACAGGAGCTCCTTCAGAAAAATTTTAAGAGGATTACATGAGATAATGTGAGTAAAGATAACTTTAAAGAGTAGAGTTGCACCAGCATACTGATGAAAATAAAATTCATCGCAACTTTAGAATGTTGAAAAATTTGGAGTTTTATTTCTGATGGTTATGTTTGAAATACTTGATGTAGAAGCTCAGAAACTAGGCAAGCACTTGACAGAGGATATGAGGAAGTATTTGCCAAACCTGGGAAGGCTTTTTTTCTAGCAAAATGGATTTGAAAAAGGTTGCCAATGGGAGGACCCTGTGTGAATACAGGGCACTGTCTTAATCTGTTAAGACTACTATAAAAGAATGTCATAAACTGGGTGGGTTATACACAACAGAAACTTTTCTCACAGTTCTGGAAACCGGGAAGTCCAAGAGCAAGGTGCTGGCTGATGTGGTGTCTGGTGAGAGCTCATGTTTTTTGTATTGTTGATCCAGCTCACTGCACCAGTTGTATTGCTGTTCACACTGTTCGATGAATACACAGTAAGCAAGGCACGAGCTAAGAGGCTGGAAGAAGACTTGAGGAGCCATGGGGAATGCAGACATGTTTATTCTCTCCTAGCTGACACAGCAACCATAGCGGTAGACATGCTATATTTTCTCCTCTCATGGCTGACCCAAAGGACACAGCCGTGACGCAGCAGTAATGCCACCACTTTTTTTTGGTGGAGCTCATATAGACATACCACACACAGTAAACCATGACCAAGTGAGTACCTCATGATGTGCATGCACAGTGCTGTAAATGATCTCAGCTGTTACATAGTCATTATTTACAAAAGTGGGATCAGAGAGCCTGGACATGCCATCTTTGCTAATTTGCTCTCTCCCCACATCCTGGTTCATAGATGACCATCTTCTGCTATGTCTTCACATGGTGATGGGGGCCAAGGGAATTTTTTGAGGTCTCTTTTATAATGGCACTAATCCCATTTATGAGGGCTCCATTCTTATAACATGGTCGCCTCTCAAAGTCCCCACCTCCAAATACCACAAGGCTGGGGATTAATTAGGTTTCAACATATGAAATTTGGGGTGACACAAAACATCCATTGTATACCAGAGATCATAAAGTGTTTCATAAAAGAGAGGGAGCTTTCTGAAATTGATAATGGAATCTCTTACCCTGAAACCTTCCCATCTCTTCTCCAATATTCTATTACTGAGTGAAAGCCAATATTGCCCAAAGGCAGAAGGATGGTCTAGAGTGGTTTTCAAACTCGAGTGTGCATTAGAATCACCTGGAGGACCTTAAAACAGAATTCTCACTCCCAACTCCAGAGTTTCCGATTCAGAAGGTCCAAGGTGGTGCCTGAGAATATATATCTTTGACAAGTCCCCAGGTGATGCTGATGGTGCTGTTCTTGGCAATGCACTTTGAGAACCACTGGTTCAGACCTGGAGATCTTATTAAAATGCAGACTCTATTTTGGCAGGCCTGGTGTGGGGACTGAGATGATGCAGTACCAATAAACTCTCAGGTTATGCTAATGCTGTTGGTCCAGGGATAATGTTTCGAGTAGATGGAGAATCTATCCAGACGTATCAAAAAAGGTTGTGAAACACTATTCTATGTGACTTCTTCAGATCTTCCAGCTTGGAGGGTCTTAAGTTTTACTCTGTATGAATGGAAAACATTATTCTGTCATGTTCACACACATATTCTTACTTATTTGCAGTACAATCTTAGGGAAAAACAGGTAAAACTCAAAATGTTAGACTTTTCTCATTTCCATAGCTGCAAGATTTGATTAATTTAGGTATAAAACTCGGTTAGCAGATTTTCTTCAGTGATGGCTCAGTTTTCTCTGGAGCCCTGGTATAGGTGGGAATGTATGTGCAAGTCAGAGATACTGTCAATCTACTGTTTACACCTGTGCTGAATTCATCTAATCATCCTGAATGAGCTGTTCTAGGGGTGGGACTTCAGAGTATAGCAAGTCAAACGAAAGCATCTGAGACTTTTATGAGTGAAAGGAGAGGAGAGTAGAGAAGTTTGCATACATGCATCAATGTCTATCCATAATGCTAGTTACAATAGCTCTCAGGATTTCATCCTTAACATACAAACCATAGATCAGTGGTGTCCAAACTTGGGTACATAATAGATTCACAGGTGGTTCTTGAGAAAAATGAAGATTTCAATCTCTGACCCCAGATAGACTGAATCAAAATATTTGGGGATAAAGCCAGACTGAGTCTTTCCCAAGCCCAAGTTATTTGGTTGCCATCAAAGTTTGAGAAGAATTACCATAGAAACTCATGGTACAAAGTTTTTTCTTTGCTAAGGCTATTTTTGAATTGGTAACAGTTACCTTTAAACCTTGAAAATTCAAGAGAGTGGCTGGAAACTGTGGTAGGAAGGTCAAAATTAACTACCCACCTATGCTTTAGCAGGAGGAGATAAGAGGTCTAAGGGAATTCCTGGCCTATTTGTCAAGAATTTTGGTGGTGTTTTGAAATGGTCATATACAAGATTGAGCTGGAATAGGCAACTGTTCCGGGAATTGTGGCCTGAAAATTTTATGACCTTTGAGATTGACTGAGTTTAACATCTGGAGTTATATTCCAAAGCAAACAGTCAGCTGCTTCAGACTTTGCAGAGGACAGGAGTCACATGCTTGGAACAGCCCTATTCCCAGGGAATAAGAAGGGAAGACATGAACCTGGGGTTAGTGAGGGGAAATCCCTGTCTGAAGAAATTCTTTCCTTCCCAAAGTTGTAGACATTCACTTGCATCTCTATAACCTGTTCCAGCCATACATCTCACACACACACACACACACACACACACACACACACACACACACACAC
>NW_024070207.1:68303731-68312419 GCF_014754425.2 Oryx dammah
ACACACACACACACACACACACACACACACACACACACACACACACAAAATAATATACATTTGGAATTTTTGACTTGCCATGGCATTTCGATTTTAGGGACTTTACATTTGAATCAATTGCCTGCAGAACTCCAACCTTAGTATTGGGGAGCTAACACAGCTTTCATTTTGCTAGAAGAACAGCAAAATAGTGTAATAGATTGAGCACAACTGGGAAACAGGAGACCTATGTTCTAGCCAGGTATTTCTAATAAGTTCTGTGACTTTGAGTAAGATGCTCTCCTATCTCCTGTCCCTCAGTTTCACCATCTGACAATATGAGGGTTGAGCAAATTGTTTTAGAAGGCATCTAAGTTCTGATGCTCTGATTTAGTAGCTATTCAGCTGTTGAATTAGCTGCATAGGGTCAACTGATGAGGGTCAAGTGATGTAGTGCTTAAGAGCACAGGTATCGTTATCAAACTGTATGGATTCAAATCCAAGCTCTACTACTTAGCTGACCCTTGTCCAGCTTCTAAAGTTATCTGATAGTCAATTTTATCATCTATAAAATGGGAATAATAATAATATTAACTCATGGGGATATAAAGCAAATAAAAGATATCTGGTATATTAACACTCAATAAATTTATTATTATTCTTATTCTTGATTCTTGTCACTCTCTGCCTGAATTAACATACTGGACATGGAACAACAGATTGGTTCTAAATAGGAAAAGGAGTATGTCAAGGCTGTATGTTGTCACCCTGCTTATTTAACTTCTATGCAGAATACATCATGAGAAATGCTTGGCTGGAGGAAGCACAAGCTGGAATCAAGATTTCTGGGAGAAATATCAACAACATCAGATATGCAGACGACACCACAGAAAGTGAAGAACTAAAAGCCTCTTGATGAAAGTGAAACAGGAGAGTGAAAACGTTGGCTTAAAGCTTAACATTCAGAAAACGAAGATCATGGCATCCAGTCCCATCACTTCATGGCAAATAGATGGGGAAACAGCTGCTGACTTTATTTTTCTGGGCCCCAAAATCACTGCAGATGGTGATTGCAGCCATGAAATTAAAAGATGCTTGCTCCTTGAAAGGAAAGTTATGACCAACCTAGACAGCATATTAAAAAGCAGAGACATTACTTTGTCAACAAAGGTCCATCTAGTTAAGGCTATGGTTTTTCCCGTGGTCATGTATGGATGTGAGAGTTGGACTATAAAGAAAGCTGAGTGCAAAGAATTGATGCTTTTGAACTGTGGTGTTGGAGAAGACTCTTGAGAGTCCCTTGGACTGTAAGGAGATCCAACCAGTCCATCCTAAAGGAGATCAGTCCTAAGTGTTCATTGGTAGGACTGATGTTGAAGCTGAAACTCCAATAGTTTGGCCACATGATGTGAAGACCTGACTCATTGGAAAAGACCCTGAGCTGGGAAAGATTGAGGGCAGGAGGAGAAGGGGACGACAGAGGATGAGATGGTTGGATGGCATCACCGACTCGATGGATATGGGCTTGGGTGGACTCTGGGTGTTGGTGATGGACAGGGAGGCCTGGTGTGCTGCAGCTCATGAGGTCGCAGAGTTGGACACAACTGAACGACTGAACTGAACTGAAGAAACTATAAGATGTCAGTAGATATTGAATATTTTTGAAAAAAAGAGGGCCCCTGATATAAAACTACTTTCCCTACTATCTGAAATTACAATTCTAAAGAATTATTAATGTTAGTTTTCTTATTCTTTGCTATTCTTTGTTATAAAATAAATCTGGCCATGCCACTTTGCTACCTGTTTTTAATGGTGCTCTATTATCCTTAGAAGAAATAAAGTCTCAGCTCCTTAGAATGGCAAACAAGTCCCTGTATTATATGGTCCCTGCATACTCTAGCTTCACCTTTCACTGACCTCTTCATAAACTTTTATTCTGGCTACAGAGGACTAAAGATATAGTTCTTTGTATACATCATTTCCTTTCTTATTTCCGTGCCATTGTTCCAGCTCTTCTTTCTGCATAAAATGGCTTTTCCTGGTATTTAAAACTTTCAGAACTTTCACAGGGCCATCTTTTTAGGCCCAGCTCAAATGCTACTTCTACCACAAAGTTTTCTTTGTTTCTTCAATCTGTAGTCTTCTCTCTTCCCTCTGAAACCTCAAATACATTTGCTTGTATCCTTCAGTGTTTAAATTATTCTGATGGGGAGGTTCCTTAATCTATGTCTTATTTACAGAAGTGTCCAAAAAAACACAGAGTAAATACTAAGATTAGAATAATTGACTTGGAGGTTACTAATTACAATTACTTTGGCTAGTTCATCAAGTTCAAAGGTTGAAGTCATATGGAGTTAATCAAAGAAGATTTCTGGGGTGGTGCAAGGACTTCTAATCTGGAGTTTTTAAAAAACAGGGATCCTACCATCTCACACCAGTTAGAATGGCTGCCATCAAAAAGTCTACAAACAATAAATGCTGGAGAGGGTGTGGAGAAAAGGGAACTCTCCTACAC
Source organism: Oryx dammah (assembly GCF_014754425.2). Classification (NCBI taxonomy): domain Eukaryota; kingdom Metazoa; phylum Chordata; class Mammalia; order Artiodactyla; family Bovidae; genus Oryx; species Oryx dammah. Next base: position 68,306,226 of record NW_024070207.1, read on the forward strand.
TCTTGGTGGGAATGCAAACTAGTACAGCCACTGTGGAGAAAAGTGTGGAGATTCCTTTAAAAAACTGGAAACAGAACTGCCATGCAACCCAGCAATCCCACTGCTGGGCATACACACTGAGCAAACCAAAGTTGAAAGAGACATATGTACTCCATTGTTCATTGCAGCACTGTTTACATGCTAGGACATGGAAGCAACCTAGATGTCCATTGGCTGATGAATGGATAAGAAAGTTGTGGTACATATACACAGTGGGATATGACTCAGCTATAAAAAAGAAAGCATTTCAGTCTATCCTAATGAAATGGATGAAACTGGAGCCTATGATACGGGGTGAAGTAAGCCAGAAAAGAAACACCAATACAGTATATTAAAGCATATATATGGATAATGCATATACATATATAATGCATATATATAATACATATATATATGCATATATATCACACATATTTATTTTGTAATTATTTAATTAGTTATTTTATATAAATTTATTTATTTTAATTGGAGGCTAATTACTTTACAATATTGTACTGGTTTTGCCATACATTGACATGAATCAGCCATGTGTATACATGTATTCCCCATCCTGAATCCCCCTCCCTCCTCCCTCCCAGTGCACCAGCCCCAAGGGTTATCCCAGTGCACCAGCCCCAAGCACTTGTATTATGCATCAAACTGGTCATCCCAGTGTACCAGCCCCAAGCACTTGTATTATGCATCACATCATATGTGATTTGTTTCACATATGATAATTTACATGTTTCAATGCCATTCTACCAAATCATCCCACCCTTGCCCTCTCCCACAGAGTCCAAAAGACTGTTCTATACATCTGTGTCTCTTTTGCTGTCTCACATATGGGGTTATCATTACCATCTTTCTAAATTCCACATATATGCATTAATATACTGTATTGGTATTTTTCTTACTGAATTACGTCACTCTGTGTAATAGGCTCCAGTTTCATTCACCTCATTAGAACTGATTCAAATGTCTTCTTTTTAATGGCAGAGTAACATTCCATTGTGTATCTGTACCACAGCTTTCTTATCCATTCATCTGCTGATGGACATCTAGTTGCTTCCATGTCCTGGCTATTATAAACAGTGCTGCAATGAAGATTGGGGATACACATGTCTCTTCTAGAAAAGGAAGAAATGAAGAACCCCAGGGTTAGTAGAAGGAAAGAAATCTTAAAAATTCAGGCAGAAATCAATGCAAGAGAAAGAAAAGAGACCATAGCAAAAATCTACAAAGCCAAACGCTTGTTCTCTGAGAAGATAAATACAATTGACAAACCATTAGCCAGACTCATCAAGAAATGGAGAAAAATCAAATCAACAAAATTAGAAATGAAAATAGAGAGATCACAACAGACAACACAGAAATACAAAGGATCATAAGAGACTATTATCAGCAACTATATGCCAATAAAATGGACAACTTGGAAGAAATGGACAAATTCTTAGAAAAGTACAAGTTTCCAAAACTGAACCAGGAAGAAATAGAAAATCTAAACAGACCTATCACAAAAACGGAAATCGAAACTGTAATCAGAAATCTTTCAAAAACAAAAGCCAGGACCAGATGGCTTCACAGTTAAATTCTACCAAAAATTTAGAGAAGAGCTAACACCTATCCTACTCAAACTCTTGCAGAAAATTGCAGAGGAAGGTAAACTTCCGAACTCATTCTATGAGGACACCATCACCCTAATACCAAAACCTGACAAAGATGCCACAAAAAAGAAACTACAGGCCAATATCAATGATGAACATACATGCAAAAATCCTTAACAAAACTCTAGCAAACAGAATCCAAAAAATATTAAAAAGATCATACATCATGACCAAGTGGGCTTTATCCCAAGGATGCAAGGATTCTTCAATATCCACAAATCAATCATTGTAATACACCACATTATCAAATTGAAAGATAAAAACCATACGATTATCTCAATAGATGCAGAGAAAGTCTTTGACAAAATTCAATATCCATTTATAATTTAAAAAAAAAAACCCTCCAAAAAGCAGGCATAGAAGTAACATACCTCAACATAACAAAAGCTATACATGACAAACCCACAGCAAGCATTATCCTCAATGGTGAAAAACTGAAAGCATTTCCCCTAAAGTCAGGAACAAGACAAGGATGCCCACTATCACCACTACTATTCAACATAGTTTTGGACGTTTTGGCCACATCAATCAGAGCAGAAAAAGAAATAAAAGGAATCCAGATTGGAAAAGAATAAGTAAAACTCTCACTGTTTGCAGATGACATGATCCTCTACACAGAAAACCTTAAAGACTCCACCAGAAAATTACTAGAGCTAATCAATGAATATAGTAAAGTTGCAGGATATGAAATTAACACACAGAAATCCCTTGCATTCCTATACACTAATAATGAGAAAATAGAAAGAGAAATTAAGGAAACAATTCCATTCACCATTGTAACAAAAAGAATAAAATACTAAGGAATATATCTACCTAAAGAAACAAAAGACCTATATATAGAAAACTATGAAACACTGGTTAAAGAAATCAAAGAGGTCACGAATAGATAGAGTAATATACTGTGTTCATGGATCAGAAGAATCAATATAGTGAAAATGAGTATACTACCCAAAGCAATCTATAGATTCAATGCAATCCCTATCAAGCTACCAATGGTATTTTTCAGAGAACTAGAACAAATAATTTCACAATTTGTATGGAAATACAAAAAAACCTCAAATAGCCAAAGCAATCTTGAGAAAGAAGAATGGAACTGGAGGAATCAACCTGCCTGACTTCAGGCTCTACTACAAAGCCACAGTCATCAAGACAGTATGGTACTGGCACAAAGACAGAAATATAGATCAATGGAACAAAATAGAAAGCCCAGAGATAAATCCACGCCCCTATGGACACCTTATCTTTGACAAAGGAGGCAAGAATATATAGTGGATTAAAGACAATCTCTTTAACAAGTGGTGCTGGGAAAACAGGTCAACCACTTGTAAAATAATGAAACTAGAACACTTTCTAACACCATACACAAAAATAAACTAAAAATGGATTAAAGATCTAAAGATAAGACCAGAAACTATAAAACTCCTAGAGGACCACATAGGCAAAACACTCTCAGACATAAATCACAGAAGGATCCTCTATGACCCACCTCCCAGAGTATTGGAAATGAAAGTAAATATAAACAAATGGGACCTAATTAAATTTCAAAGCTGCACAACAAAGGAAACTATAAGCAAAGTGAAAAGACAGCCTTCAGAATGGCAGAAAATAATAGCAAACAAAGGAATGGACAAAGAATTAATTTCAAAAATATACAAGCAACTCCTGCAGCTCAATTCCAGAAAAATAAACGACCCGATCAAAAAGTGGGCCAAAGAACTAAACAGACATTTCTCCAAAGAAGACATACAGATGGCTAACACTCACATGAAAAGATGCTCAACATCACTCCTTATCAGATAAATGCAAATCAAAACCACAATGAGGTACCATTTCACACCAGTCAGAATGGCTGTTATCCAAAAGTCTACAAGCAATAAATGCTAGAGAGGGTGTGGAGAAAAGGGAACCCTCTTACACAGTTGGTGGGAATGCAAACTAATTCAGCCACTATGGAGAACAGTGTGAAGATTCCTTAAAACACTGGAAATATAACTGCCATATGACCCAGCAATCCCAGTGCTGGACATAAACTTCGAGGAAACCAGAACTGAAAGAGACACATGTACCCCAATGTTCATCACAGCACTGTTTATAATGCGCCTGTAGAAAGATGATAATGATGACCCTACGTGCAAGACAGCAAAAGAGACAGAGATGTAAAAAACAGACTTTTGGACTCTGTTGGAGAAGACAATGGTGGGATGACTTGAGAGAATAGCATCGAAACATGTATATTATCATATGTGAAATGGATTGCCAGTACAGGTTTGATGCATGAGACAGGGTGCTCAAGGCTGGTGCACTGGGATGACCCTGAGGGTTGGGATGGAGAGGGAGGTTTAGAATGGAGAAGACATGTACACCCATGGCTGATTTATGTTGGTGTATGGCAAAATCTATTTCTTCTAAGGGATTCTTGCCCACAGTAGTAGATATAATGGTCATCTGAGTTAAAATCACCCATTCCAGTCCATTTTAGTTCACTGATTCCTAGAATGTCAATGTTCACTCTTGCTATCTCCTGTTTGACCACTTCCAATTTGCCTTGATTCATGGACCTAACATTCCAGGTTCCTATGCAGTATTGCTCTTTATAGCATCGGACCTTGCTTCTATCACCAGTCACATCCACAGCTGGGTATTGTTTTTGTGGTGGCTCTATCCCTTCATTCTTTGTGGAGTTTCTCCACTGATCTCCAGTAGCATATTGGGCACCTACAAACCTGGGAGTTCCTCTTTCAGTATCCTATCATTTTGCCTTTTCAAACTGTTCATGGGGTTCTCAAGGCAAGAATACTGAAGTGGTTTGCCATTCCCTTCTCCAGTGGACCACATTCTTTCAGACCTCTCCACCATGACCTGCCTATCTTGGGTGGCCTCACAGGGCATGGCTTAGTTTCCTTGAGTTAGACAAGGCTATGGCCCATGTGATTAGATTGACTAGTTTTCTGTGATTATGGGTTCAGTGTGTCTGCCCTCTGATGCCCTCTCATAACACCTACCATCTTACTTGGGTTTCTCTTACCTTGGACGTGGGGTATCTCTTCATGGCTGCTCCAGCAAAGCGCAGCAGCTGACCATCATATCTACTACTGTGGGCAGGAATCCCTTAGAAGAAATGGAGTAGCCATCATGGTCAACAAAAGAGTCTGAAATGCAGTACTTGGATGCAAGCTCAAAAATGACAGAATGATCTCTATTCATTTCCAAGGCAAACCATTCAATATCACAGTAATCCAACTCTATGCTCCAGCCAGTAATGCTGAAGAAGCTGAAGTTGAAAGGTTCTATGAAGACCTACAAGACCTTTTAGAACTAATACCCAAAAAAGATGTCCTTTTCGTTACAGAGGACTGGAATGCAAAAGTAGGAAGTCAAGAAACACCTGGAGTAACAGGCAAATTGGGCCTTGGAATGCAGAATGAAGCAGGGCAAAGGCTAATAGAGTTTTGCCAAGAGAACACACTGGTCATAGCAAACACCCTCTTCCAATAACACAAGAGAAGACTCTACACATGGACATCACCAGATGGTCAACACCAAAATCAGATTGATTATATTCTTTGCAGCCAAAGAAGGAGAAGCTCTATACAGTCAGCAAAAACAAGACCGGGAGCTGACTGTGGCTCAGATCATGAGCTCCTTATTGACAAATTCAGACTGAAATTGAAGAAAGTAGGGAAAACCACTAGACCATTCGGGTATGACCTAAATCAAATCCGTTATGATTATACAGTGGAAGTGAGAAATAGATTTAAGGGCCTAGGTCTGAGAGATAGAGTGCCTGATGAACTATGGAGAGAAGTTTGTGATATTGTACAGGAGACGGGGATCAAGGCCATCCCAATGGAAAAGAAATGCAAAAAAGCAAAATGGCTATTTGGGGAGGCCTTACAAATAGCGGTGAAAAGAAGAGAAGTGAAAAGCAAAGGAGAAAAGGAAAGATATAAGCATCTGAATGCAGAGTTCCAAAGAAGAGCAAGAAGAGATAAGAAAGCCTTCTTCAGCGATCAATGCAAAGAAATAGAGGAAAACAACAGAATGGGAAAGACTAGAGATCTCTTCAGGAAAATTAGAGATACCAAGGGAACATTTCATGCAAAGATGGGCTCGATAAAGGACAGAAATGGTATGGACCTAACAGAAGCAGAAGCTATTAAGAAGAGATGGCAAGAATACACAGAAGAACTGTACAAAAAAGATCTTCATGACCCAGATAATCATGATGGTGTGATCACTCACCTAGAGCCAGACATTCTGGAATGTGAAGTCAAGTGGGCCTTAGAAAGCATCACTATGAACCAAGCTAGTGGAGGTGATGGAATTCCAGTTGAGCTATTACAAATCCTGAAAGATGATGCTGTGAAAGTGCTGCACTCAATATGCCAGCAAATTTGGAAGACTCAGCAGTGGCCACAGGACTGGAAAAGATCAGTTTTCATTCCAATCCCAAAGAAAGGCAACGCCAAAGGATGCTCAAACTACTGCACAATTGCACTCATCTCACACTCT
>NW_024070207.1:68312519-68334338 GCF_014754425.2 Oryx dammah
TGCACTCATCTCACACTCTAGTAAAGGAATGTTCAAAATTCTCCAAGCTAGACTTCAGCAATACGTGAACTGTGAACTTCCAGATGTTCAAGCTGGTTTTAGAAAAGGCAGAGGAACCAGAGGTCAAATTGCCAACATCTGCTGGATCATGGAAAAAGCAAGAGAGTTCCAGAAAAACATCTATTTCTGCTTTATTGACTATGCCAAAGCCTTTGACCGTGTGGATCACAATAAATTGTGGAAAATTCTGAGAGACATGGGAATACCAGACCACCTGATCTGCCTCTTGAGAAACCTATATGCCACTCAGGAAGCAACAGTTAGAACTGGACATGGAACAACAGACTGGTTCCAAATAGGAAAAGGAGTACGTCAAGGCTATGTTGTAACCCTGCTTATTTAACTTCTATGCAAAATACATCATGAGAAACACTGGGCTGGAAGGAGCACAAGCTGGAATCAGAATTGTCGGGAGAAATATCAGTCACCTCAGATATGCAGATGACACCACCCTTATGGCAGAAAGTGAAGAGGAACTAAAAAGCCTCTTGATGAAAGTGAACCTGGAGAGTGAAAAAGTTGGCTTAAAGCTCAACATTCAGAAACGAAGATCATGGCATCCGGTCCCATCACTTCATGGGAAATAGATGGGGAAACAGTGGAAACAGTCAGACTTTATTTTTTGGGCTCCAAAATCACTGCAGATGGTGACTGCAGCCATGAAATTGAAAGACGCTTACTCCTTGGAAGAAAAGTTATGACCAACCTAGATAGCATATTCAAAAGCAGAGACATTACTTTGCTGACTAAGGTCCGTCTAGTCAAGGCTATGGTTTTTCCTGTGGTCATGTATGGATGTGAGAGTTGGACTGTGAATAAAGCTGAGCGCCAAAGAACTGATGCTTTTGAACTGTGGTGTTGGAGAAGACTCTTGAGAGTCCCTTGGACAGCAAAGAGATCCAACCAGTCCCTTCTAAAAAATAAAAATAAAATAAAGGAGATCAGTCCTGGGTGTTCTTTGGAAGGAATGATGCTAAAGGTGAAACTCCAGTCCTTTGGCCACCTCATGCGAAGAGTTGACTCATTGGAAAAGACTCTGATGCTGGGAGGAATTGGACGCAGGGGGAAAAGGGGACAACAGAGGATGAGCTGGCTGGATGCCATCACCGACTCGGTGGAAGTGAGTTTCTGTGAACTCTGGGAGTTGGTGATGGACAGAGCGGCCTGGAGTGCTGCAAATCATGGGGTCGTGAAGAGTCGGACATAACTGAGTGACTGAACTGAACTGATGGCAAAATCCACCATGATATTGTAAAGTAATTAGCCTCCAATTAAAACAAATTAATTTTTTAAAAAAGAAAAATAAAGAAGGATCCTGATTTCCAGAAGTGCAGTTAGGTTATGAGAAGTTAGAAAACTATTCTGTGCACTGAGATCGAAAAGTTTATTTGGATTTGGAATAAGAATATATCAAATTGACTAGCATAGGAAGTTTATGTTGGAGAGTGTTAGATATGAAGAACATATTACTGTTGCCTATAAAAAATTTATTTTTATTGATGAGATAGAGAAACAATTTCTAGCTTTGATTTGTAGCTTTGATAACAACAATTACAATGATTCAAAATTAGGAAGGTATGAAAAGAGCTGTCATTGAATCAATGTTAGATCAGTACCTGCTCATTTCTCTGTATTTGATTGTCTCCTATTTAAAATTTTGGTCACCTACTCATAGATGAGAAATTTCCGATAATGAAATTGATTGTGTCAGTACAAAGTGAGATACCCATCATTGGAAGGCATCATGAAGAGCCCAAATATTGTAAAAAGAAAACATATATTGGATAGGAAACTAAACTAGTTTTTTTTAGTTTCTTTCCAAGTCTAAGTTTCTTGGAGTTAGTGATACTTTGACTAGTCTGAAATGACTATTCTTGCTGGTGAAACAAAAAGAAATTCAAAAGGAATACGTTTTTACACTTAGGTTAAGAAATGCACAAATAAAGATTTTTGTAACATACCATAAAGATGTGGTAGGATTTTTGTTAATGTAGCTTAAGACTGAATTTTTTTTCCTTCAGTATTCAATTAACCTTTCAGTTAACTACATGTAAGAAACAGTGGTCAAATTGGTTGATTGGAAACAATCTGTCCATACACTTTCATTTGAATCTCTTAATAAGGATTGAGGCAAAGCATTTTTAAGACAAATTTTGTCCCTTCTTGGAATCTGGTGAATGAGAAAAAAAAGAAAAAAAGAAGAATCTTAAGCCAACTGAGAACCATACTGGGGGAAAAAAAAAAAAAAAAACACTGTTCTTTTACAGTGGTATTTCGCAGACACACTTTGCTCTAAATGTTGTAAATAAATAACTTGAGGAACATTGGAGTTACAGTTAGAATTAGTAGTTACTTTATATGTACAACAGCAATTATAGCATGGCATTATTATGATATAAAATGGTGAAAATGACATATTTTGAAAAAGGTTATGAAAACATTGATTCTACAAATTTAGTTGATATCTTTAAATGTAAAGAATATTTTTCCATTGCCTTTTTTCAAGCCTTATTGATATATGAAAGTCAAGTGAAAGTGTTACTTTCTCAGTCATGCCCAACTCTTTGCGACCCCATGGATTGTAACCCACCAGGCTCCTCTGTCTATTGAATTCTCCAAGCAAGAATACTGGAGTGGGTAGCCATTCCCTTCTCCCAGGGGTCTTCTTGACCCAGGGATTGAACTCAGGTCTCCTGCACTGCAGCCAGATTCTTTACCATCTGAGCCACTAGGAAAGCCCTTACTGATATATAACAATATCTTATTTATATATAATATTGTCTAAATTTAAGGTAAATAATGTGTTGATTTGATACACTTAAATATTTGCAAAATTATTACCACCATAGGGTTAGGCTAACACCACCATTGCATTTCTTCTTTTGTGGTAAAAGCATTTAAGATCAACTTTCTTAGCAACTTTCAAGTATATAATACAGCATTATTTATAATCACCATGTTGTACATTAGACCCTAAGAATTTATTCATCTTATAGGAAGCTTATACCCTTTGACCATCATCTCCCTGTTTTCCCAACACTCAGCCCCTGGTAACTACTCTCCATTCTCTCATTCTATGAATTTGGCTTTTTTAGTTTCCACATATAAATGGAGTATAGTATTTGTCTTTCTCTATCTGACTTACTTCACTTAGCATAATACTTTCAAATTTCATCCATGTTGTAAATGTATACCATTAACTTATAAATGTAATCAATACATTTTACTCTATTTACACATTCATTTATTTGTTCATCTAATAAAAATGTATATGTTAAACTCCTCCTATATGTAAGATACTATTCTGTGTGCTAGGAATGTAATAGTGAGAAAAATCTGGTCCTGACTTCATGGTGATTACAGCCTGGTAAGGAATATGGGTGGGGGGGTCAAATGAATACATTAATAGTATCATAACTATGATAAGTGCTACAAATGCAAGATACTTGGAGCTATAAGAGCCTATATTAGGGGTATTTGACCTTGCCAAAGTTGTCAGTGAAGGCTAGCCTAAAGAAAAGATGCTTAAGCTGTATGGAGACACAAACAGAACATACTTGTGGACACAGTCGGGGAAGGAGAGTGTAAGACAAATTGAAAGAGTAGCATTGAAACACATATATTACCATATGTAAAACAGATAGCCAGTGGGAATTTGTTGTATGATGCAGAGAGCTCAAACCCAGTGTTCTGTGACAACTTAGAAGGGTGAGATGGAGTGGGAGGTGGGAGAGAGGTTCAAGGCAGAGGGGACATATGTATACCTATGGCTGATTCATGTTGATGTATGACAAAAACCAACACAAAATTGTAAAGTAATTATCATCCAATTAAAAATTAATTAATTTAGAAAAGAGAAAGTATGATTAAATTCTGATGTGATGGAAACATGGGATGATAATGAAGTTGGGGAAGGGAAGATTATAGAAGGAGTAGCTTCCAGTCCTAAGGCACAGAATGGGTTCTCAGAGGCTAAAGGGAGTATGGTAATTGTGGGGTATGTCTGTGCATGCAAAGTGAGGGGAAAAGTAATGTAAGATGAGGCTGAAGATATGAGAATTATCCAGACCATGTAATCCATGTTAAGGATTTTTATTTTTCTTTACATGAAAAGTTGTGGAATACAGCCACTTTCAGAGATCATTTGGCAGTATACTGCAAAGCCAAACATAATGATACCATATGATCCAGCAATCACATTCCCAAGTACTTACCCAATTGATCTAAAATGTCTACATAAATACCTTCTTATGATTGTTTATAGTAACTCTATTTATAATCCCCCCAAACCAAAATGCTCTGCTACATGTGAATGGATAAGCAAACTGTTGTACACCCATATAATGGCATACTATGCATGGATAGCTACCATGTCATGCAAAGATGCAGCTTAATTTTAAATGCATATTGTTAAGTGAAAGAATGCAGCTTAAAACTATATGTTGTATGATCCCAGATACATCATATTTTAGAAAAGGCAAATTTATACAGACAATAAAAAGATCATGGGTCACCAGTGCAGAGAAAGAGGGAGAGACGTGTATTAGTGAGGCACAAGAGAGTTTTTAGGTTGGTGAAATTATTCTGTATGATGCTATAATGTAGGATATGCATCTGTCAAAACCACACAAAAATTGAACCTTAATATATGCAAAGTGAAGACATCATTTAGGAGACTGGAGGATCCCAGAATAGGATTTAGAATGTGACAAAACAACTAAATTGCATTATAAATGTATGAAACAATCTCAATAAAGAAGACAGAGAAAAAAAGTGCACATATAAGTAAATTTGGAAAGGAGTGGAGTCTGTAGAACTAAAAGGCAAACAAAACTATACATATTCACTGAAGTCCAGTTGATAAAATTGTTTCCATGGGGATATGGGTTAATAATTTTGATACTTTTATGCATGTATACAGGAAATAAACAGTTAAGTAAATGCATGGTGGATGGTAGGAACCAGTTGTCTTATTTTTGAAATAAAGTAGGAAAACATAGGTTAAAAGGTGGGGAGGAGGCAAAATGGCTTAATTGCTAATGGATTGGAGTTGGAGACATCAATAAAAACTGATGTTTGACCTATAGAAAGATTCACATATATGTATATCCTTTTGGTAACAAAGTCCCATCTAGTCAAAGCTCTGTTTTTGTTTTTTTTTTTTTTTTACAGTAGTCATGTATCAATGTGAGAGTTGGACCATAAAGAAAGCTGAACACTGAAGAATTGATGCTTTTGAACTATGGTGTTGGAGAAGAGTCTTGAGAGTCCCTTGGACAGCAAGGAGCTCAAACCAGTCAATTGTAAAGGAAATTTGTCCTGAATATTCATTAGAAAGACTGATGCTGAAGCTGAAACTCCAATACTTTGGCCACCTGATGTGAAGAGTTGACTCATTGAGAAAGACCCTGATGCTGGGAAAGATGGAAGGCATAAGGAGAAGGGGACAACGGAGGATGAGATGGTTGGATGGCATCACTGACTCTATGGACATGAGTTTGAGCAAGCTCCAGGAGTTGGTGATGACCAGGGAATCCTGGTGTGCTGCAGTCCATGGGGTTGCAAAGAGTTGGACACGACTGAGCAACTGAACTGAACTGAACAGGTATCTTTGTATATGTGCTTGAGCTCAGTTTTGTCCAACTCTTCTGTGATCTCATGGACTGAAGCCCGACAGGCTCCTCTGTCCATGGGATTTTTCAGGCAAGAATATTGGAATGGGTTGCCATTTACTCCTTCAAGGGATCTTCCCAATGTAGAGATCGAACTCACATCTCCTGTGTCTCCTGCATTGCAGGCAGATTCTTTGCCCAATGAGTCATCAGGAAAACCAAGATATATATAACATATGGATTAGTATACACATATATATTTCCTTGTTCTGTCAATAGAGAGGGCATAAAAGAAACAACAAAAAGCACATCTTTTTATGCTTTGAAAAGCACATGTTTCAAATATTATTTGAAAGCACATGTTTTCAAATACTATTCTCCAATAAACTGAAATAGATCCTTTAGCTCTTTTTAATTAGAATATTTTTGATACCAAGGGAACATATCATGCAAAGATGGGCATGATAAAGGACAGAAATGACAAGGACCTAACAGAACCAGAAGAGATTAATAATAGGTGGTAAGAATACACAGAACTGTATCCCCTAAAAAAGGTCTTAATGACTTGGATAACCATGAGGGTGTGGTCAGTTCTCTAGAGCCAGACATCCTAGAGTGGGAGGTCAAGTGGGCTTTAGGAAACATTACTATGAATAAAGTCAGTGGAGGTGATGGAATTACAGATGAGCTATTTCAAATCCTAAATGATAATGCTGTTAAGTGCTGAACTCAATATGCCAGCAAATTTGGAAAACTCAGCAATGGCCACAGGACTGGGAAAGGTCAGTTGTCATTCCAATCCCAAAGAAAGAGAATGCCAAAGAATGTTCAAACTACCATACAATTGTACTCATTTCACATGGTAGCAAGGTAATGCTCAAAATCCTTCAAGCTAGGCTTCAACAGTACATGGACCAGGAACTTCCAGATGTACCAGGTGGATTTAGAAAAGGCAGGGGACCCAGAGATCAAATTGCCAGCATCTGCTGGATCACAGAAAAAGAAAGAGAATTCCAGAAAAAACATCTGCTTCATTGACTATGCTAAAGCCTTTGACTGTGTGGATCAGTGCAAACTGTGGAAAGAGATAGGAATACCTGCCTCCTGAGAAACCCATATGCAGGTCAAGAAGTAGCAGTTAGAATTGGACATGGAACAATGGATTGGTTCAAAATTGAGAAAGGCTGTATATTGTCACCCTGTTTATTTAACTTCTATGCAGAGTACATCATGTGAAATGCCAGGCTTGATGAATCAGAAGCTGTAATCAAGATATGCAGATGATACCATCCTAATGGTAGAAAGCAGAGGACTATAGAGCCTATTGGCAAAGGTGAAAGAAGAGCATGAGAAAGCTGGCTTAAAACTCAACATTCAGAAACTAAGATCATGGCATCTGGTCCTATTGCTTCATGGCTAATAGATGGGAAACAATGGAAACAGTGGCAGGCTTTTTTTTCTTGGACCCCAATATCACTGTAGATGGTGACTCCAGTCATGAAATTAAGAGACACTCCTTGGAAGAAAAGCTACAGGAAACCCAGACAGCATATTCAAAAGAAGAAACATCTCTTTGCCAACAAAGGTCTCTATAGTCAAAGCTATGGTTTTTCCAGTAGTCATGTATGGATGTGAGACTATAAAGAAAGCTGAGCACTGAAGAACAGATGCTTTTGAACTGTGACGTTTGAGAAAACTCTTGAGAGCCCCTTGGGCTCAAGGAGATCCAACCAGTCCATCATAAAGGAAATCAGTCCTGAATATTCATTGGAAGGACTGATGCTGAAGGTCAAAGTCAAATACTCTGGCCACCTAATGGGAAGAACTGACTCATTTGAAAAGACCCTGATGCTGGGAAAGATTGAAGGCATGAGGAGAAGGGGATGACAGAGGATGAGATGGTTGGATGGCACCACCGACTCAATGGACATGACTTCGAGTAAACTCTGGGAGTTGGTGATGGACAGGAAGCCTGGCGTGGTGCAATCCATGTGGTCACAAAGAGTCAGACATGACTGAGCGACTGAACTGAACTGAACCTTGATGGCTCAGTGGTTAAGAATATGCCTGCAAAGGCAGGAGTTATGGGTTAGATCCTTGGTCTGAGGAGATCCCCAGGAGAAGGAAACGGCAATCCACTCCAGTATTCTTGCCTGGGAAATTCCATGGACAGAGGAGCCTGGCAGGGTACAGCCTAAGTGGTCACAAAGAGTTGGACACAACAACTGAACAACAACAAGGATCTATGGTATAGCACAGGGAACTCTACTCAGTACACTTTAATGGCCTACATAGGAAAAGAATCTAAAAAAGAGTGGATATATGCATATATATAACTGATTCACTTTGCTTTACACCTGAAACTAACAAATATTGTAGACCAACTATATTCCAATAATTTTTTTCCAGTAGTCATGAACGGATATGAGAGTTGGACTATAAAGAAAGCTGAGCACTAAAGAACTGATACTTTTGAACTGTGGAGTTGGAGGCGACTCTTGAGAGTCCCTTGGATAGCAAGGAGATCAAACCAGTCAATCCTGAAGGAAATCAACTCTGAATATTCACTGGAAGGACTGATGTTTAAGCTGAAGCTCCAATACTTTGGCCACCTGATGTGAAGATCCAACTCATTGGAAAAGACCCTTATGCTGGGAAAGACTGAGGGCAGGAAAAGAAGGGGGCAGCAGAGAATGAAATGGTTGGATAACCTCACCGACTCAATGGGCATGAATTTTATCAAACTCCAGGAGATAGGAAGGACAGTGAAGCCTGACATGCTGCAGTCCATGAGGTCATGAAGGGTTGGACATTACATAGCAACTGAACAAAAACACTTTATATTGGACTATAGTTGATTTACACTGTTGTGTTAGTTTCAGGTGTACAGCAAATTGATTCAGTTACATGTACACGTGTGCTAAGTCACTTCAGTCATGTACTACTCTTTGGGACCCTATGGACCATAGTCCACCTGGATCCTCTGTCCATGGGATTCTCCAGGCATGAATACTGGAGTGGGTTGCCATGCCCTCCTCTAGGGGATCTTCCTGACTCAGGAATCGAACCCATGTCTCTTTTGTCTCCCATACTGGCAGGCAGGATTTTTTTTACCACTAGCACTACCTGGGATACCCTGCAGTATACATGTACATATATCTATCCTTTTGCAAATTCTTTTTCCATTTAGGTTATTACAGAATTTTGAGCAAAATCTTGTGCTATAGGGTAGGTCTCTGTTGGTTATCTATTTTGAATATAGTACTGGCTCTTTCCTTTTTTCTTTGTTTGTAGAAGATCTTTTCTGCTAGTCTTCAGATCATTCTCATCTATAGTTTCTCTGTAAATAGTTATAGTTTTGGTGTGCCTGTGCAAGGAAATGAACTCACGGTCTTTCTCATCCATCATCTTGGCCACTCTTTAGAACTTTATCATCTTGCAAAACTGAAACTCTATTACTTGGTCAGCAACAGTTTCCCATTTCTCCCTCCCTTCCATCCCTGGAAACCACAATGTTATGTTCATTTTCTAGAAATTTTACTATTTTAGATAACTCATATAAATAGGGTCATAAACTTACTATATTTTTGTGGCTGGCATGCAGCACTTAGCCTAATGTTATCAAAGATCATTCATTTTGTAGAATGACTACTAAATATTGAGCACCTAAGTTGTGCTGGTAAATTTCTACAAATTATATTATTTAACCCTCACAGCATCCTTATGAAATCAATTTTAATCCCCCATTTTAGAGTTTAGTTGAATAAGGATCAAATCAGTTAAGTGACTTTTCCAAGGGTCATCCAGCCAAATGTGATCCATGTTGAATTAATCAACAGCCATTAGGAAGACACTGAAACTAAATCCATTGACCAAATCAACTTTCTGCCTCTCCAATAACTGATTATTTGTTTTGTTTCAATTTGAGGAAGAATTATACATGGACATGTGGATTTTTCTAAGAAATGCTGATAAGTAACAGGAATAGGCTCTCAGGAAAATATAGTCCTGGAATGTTCATAATAAAACTCTAAGGGGCGGTCCAAAGATAGTGGAGGAATAGGATGGGGAGATCACTTTCTCCCCAACAAATTCATCAAAAGATCATTTGAACGCTGAGCAAATTCCTCAAAACAACCTCTGAACACTGGCAGAGGACACCAGGCACCTAGAAAGGCAGCCCTTTGTCTTTGAAAGGAGGTAAGACAAAATATAAAAGATAAAAAGAGAGACAAAAGAGCTAGGGATGGAAACCTGTCCTGGGGAGGGAGTATTTAAAGAGGAGAGGTTTCCAAACACCAGGAAACCCTCTCACCGGCGGGTCTGTGGGGAGTTTTGGAATCTCAGAGGGGAACATAACCAGGAGGATAAATAAATAAATAAATAAAACCCACAGATTATGTGCTTAATGGCAACTCCCAGCAGAGAAGTAGCCCAGACACTCACATCCACCACCAGCAAGCGGGGGCTGAATAGGGAGGAGTGGGCTGCATTGCTTAGGGTAAGGATTGCCTCCCTGAGGGCAATCTGAGGGAGCTAACGTGAGATAGTAACCCAAATTGTGGGTTAGCCAGAGAGAGAGGTGGTTGGAGGGGGGGGGGGAGAGAGAACTATCCCACGAAAAGCCCTAACCTAAGGGACTGCCAGCCCGCTCATAGAACAAAGGACTGAGCGAACACCAGAGGAGAGTTAGCTGGCTGCAGACTGGCCCATCCCCCGCCAGAGGCAGGGAAGCAGGCAGGTGGCAGCCAGAGCCAGAATGGGGCAAAATCGGCCCCAGAGACAGCATCCTCTACCTAACCAAGACTTCCTGGGATTCTGGACATTTGACATCTGCTGGGAGGGTTGCAGCCAGAGATCAGCTCCCCAGAAGAGACACATAGCACTTCTGAGAGGGCGTACCCACTGCCACCCAGGAAATCAAGCAGCTGGGACCAGGGAGGTGATAAGATGCACTGCACCTGGGAAGAGTGTGCTCGCCAAGCAGCTGGTCGCCTTGAGCTGCTCAGACCTTGGAAGGGCACAAAACACAGGCCCAACTGAGTCTGCACCTTTGTGGAATACCCGAGAACCTGAACCTGAGTGGCTTAGATCTGGGAAGTGCATGCAACCCAGGGCCCACTTTAGACAGTTCCACTGCAGAGCAACCTGAAGCCTGAGCATTGTAGACTGGAAAAGAACTCACACTGTGAGCAGACACAAACCCAGTGTGGCTGAGACACTGCAAGCACTCCCCACACACGACAATGATACTTGTTTGCAGTGTTCCTCCCTCCCCACAGCACTGAACAAGCGACCCTAGGTAAGTGACTACCTTCGCCCCCTTGTGTCAGGGTGGAATTTAGACACTGAAGAGACCTGCAAACAGAAGAAACCAGAATAAACAGAGGGGACCACCTTGGAAGTGACAGGTGCAAAGGATTAAAACCCTGTAGTTAACAGTGACTACATTGGAAGGGGCCTATAGATCTTGAGAAGTATAAGCTGGAACAAGGAACTATCAGAAACTGAACTGACACCACACTGCCCACAACAGCTCCAGAGAAATTTCTAGATATATTTTTACTATTATCATTTTTAATTAATTTTTTTTATTATTAGGTCCTCTGTTACTCCTTTACTTTTCATTTTTATAACCTATTACCTTACCAAAAAAGACCCTATTTTAAAAGCAAACTTCATATATATTTTTTATAATTTGTGTGATTTTGTTTTGTTTTTTTAATATTGTATTTTTGAGAGTGTAATCTGTACTTTAGTTTTTAATCTTTGCTTTCTGGTATTTGTTATCAAATTTGTACCTTTAAGAATCCACTCTTCAGTACTCATTTTTACTTAGGAGGGTGATTATTGGCTTGATTACTATCTCCCCCTTTTGACTCTCCTTTTTCTCCGTCAGGTCATCTCTATCTCCTCCCTCCCCCTTCTCTTCTCTACCCAACCTTGTGAATCTCTGTCTGTGTTCTGGGCTGTGGAGAACACTTAGGGAACTGATTACTGGCTGGACCTGTCTTTCTCCTTTTGATTCCCCCTTTTATCCTCCTGGTCACCTCTGTCTCCTTCTTTCCTCTTCTCTTCCCTATGTAAATCCATGAACCTCTCTGAGGGTTCCAGATTGTGGAGAGTACATAGGGAATTGATTACTAGCTAATAGGGAATTGATTACTAGCTAGAGTGCTCTCTCCCCTTTTGATTCCTCCTCTTCTCCTCCTGATCACTTCTATCTTGCTCCTCCCTCTTCTCTTCTCCATATAACTGTGAACCTCTCTGGGTGTCCCTCCTGTGGAGAAACTTTTCACCATTAACCTAGATGTTTTATCTTCAGTGCTGTATAGATGGAGAAGTCTTGAAGCTACTGTAAGAATAAGACTGAAAACCAGAGGCAGGAGGCTTAAGCCCAAAACGTGGGAACACCAGAGAACTCCTGACTCCAGGGAACATTAATCAATAAGGGATCATCCAAAAGTCTCCATACCTACACTGAAACCAAGCACCACCCAAGAGCCAACAAATTCCAGAGCAAGACATACCATGAAAATTCTCCAGCAATGCAGGAACATAGTCCTGAGCTTCAATATAAAGGCTGCCCAAAGTCACACTAAAACAATAGACATCTCAAAACTCACTACTGGACACTTTATTGCACCTCAGGGAGAAGAAATCTAGCTCCACCCACCAGAACACCAACACAAGCGTCCCTAACCAGGAAACCTTGACAAGGCACTCGTCCAACCCCACCCAGAGGGAGGAAACTCCACAATAAAGAGGAACCAAATAAACTGCCAGAATACAGAAAGGCCACCTGAAACACAGCCATCTAAACAAGATGAAAAGGCAGAGAAATACTCAGCAGGTAAAGGAACATGATAAATGCCCACCAAACCAAACAAAAGAGGAGGAGATAGGGAGCCTACTTGAAAAAGAATTCAGAATAGTGATAGTAAAAATGATCCAAAATCTTGAAAACAAAAAAATAGTTACAGATAAATAACCTGGAGACAAGGATGAGAAGATGAAAGAAACATTTAACAAGGACCTAGAAGAAATAAAGGAGAGTCAATCAATAATGAATAATGCAATAAATGAGATCAAAGACACTCTGAAGGGAACCAACAGTAAAATAATGGAGGCAGAAAATAGGATAAGTGAGGTAAAAGATAGAATGGTAGAAATAAGTGAAGCAGAGAGGAAAAAAGAAAAAGAATTAAAGGAAATGAGGATAACCTCAGGGACCTCTGGGACAACTTCAAATGGCCCAACATTCGAATCATAGGAGTCCCAGAAGAAGACAAAAAGAAAGGCCATAAGAAAATACTTGAGAAGATAATAGCTGAAAATTTCCCAAAATGGGGAAGGAAATAGTCACCCAAGTCCAAGAAAGCCAGAGTCCCAAACAGGATAAACCCAAGGTGAAACATCCCTAGACACATATTAATCAAATTTAAAAGATCAAGCACAAAGAAGAAATATTAAAAGCAGCAAGGGAAAAACAGCAAATAACACACAAGGTGATTCCTGTAAGGATAAGCTGATCTTTCAATAGAAACTCCTCAGGCCAGAAGGGAATGGCAGGACATACTTAAAGTGATTAAAGAAAAAACCTACAATCCAGATTACTATACCCAGCAAGGATCTCATTCAAATATCAAGGAGAAACCAAAAGCTTTACAGACAAGCAAAAGCTGAGAAAATTCAGCACCACCAAACCAGCTCTTCAACAAATGCTAAAGAATCTTCTTTAGAGAGGAAACACAGAAAGAGTGTATAAACTCAAACCCAAAACAATAAAGTAAATGGCAACATGATCATACTTATTAATAATTAACTTAAATGTAAATGGGTTGAATGCCCCAACCAAAAGACAAAGACTGGCTGAATGGATAAAGAAACAAGATCCCAATATATGAGACCCACCAATACAAGAGACCCACCTCAAAACAAGGAAAACATACAGACTGAAAGTGAAGGGCTGGAAAAAGATATTTCATGGAAATGGAGAAAAAAAAAAAGGCAGGAGTGGCAATATGCATATCAGATAAAATAGACTTTAAAATAAAGACTGTGAAAAGAGACAAGGACACTACATAATGATCAAAGGATCTATCGAAGAAGAAGGTATAACAATTATAAATATATATGCACCCAACATAGGAACATTGCAATATGTAAGGCAAATGCTAACAAGTGTGAAAGGGGAAATTAACAATAACACAACAACAATGGGAGACTTTAATACCCCACTCACACCTATGGATAAATCAATTAAACAGAAAATTAACAAGGAAACACAAACTTTAAATGATACAAAGGACCAGTTAGACCTAAGTGATATATATAGGATAGATAGATAGACATTTCATCCTAAAACAATGAATTTCACCTTTTTCTCAATTGCACATGGAACCTGCTCTAGGATAGATCACATCCTGGGCCATAAATCTAGCCTTGGTAAATTAAAAAAAAAATGAAATCATTCCAAGCATCTTTTCTGACCACAATGCAGTAAGATTAGATGTCAATTACAGGAAAAAACTATTAAAAATTCCAACATATGGAAGCTAAACAAAACGCTTCTGAATAACCAATAAATCACAGAGGAAATAAAAAAGAAATCAAAATATCCATAGAAATGAATGAAAATGAAAACACAACAACCCAAAACCTATGGGGCACTGTAAAAGCAGTGCTAAGGGGAAGGTTCATAGCAATACAAGCTTACCTCAAGAAACAAGAAAAGAGTCAAATAAATAACCTAACTCTACACCTAAAGAAACTAGAAAAGGAAGAAATGAAGAACCCCAGGGTTAGTAGAAGGAAAGAAATCTTAAAAATTAGGGCAGAAATAAACACAAAAGAAACAAAAGAGACCATAGCAAAAACCAACAAAGCTAAAAGCTGGTTCTTTGAAAGGATAAATAAAATTGACAAACCATTAGCTAGACTCATCAAGAAACAAAGGGAGAAGAATCAAATCAACAAAATTAGAAATGAAAATGGAGAAATCACAACAGACAACACAGAAATACAAAGGATCATAAGAGACTACTATCAGCAACTATATGCCAATAAAATGGACAACTTGGAAGAAATGGACAAATTCCTAGAAAAGTATAACTTTCCAAAACTGAACCAGGAAGAAATAGAAAATCTTAACAGACCCACCACAAGCACAGAAATCGAAATTGTAATCAGAAATCTTCCAGCAAACAAAAGTCCAGGACCAGATAGCTTCACAGCTGAATTCTACCAAAAATTTAGAGAAGAGCTAACACCTGTCTTACACAGACTTCCAGAAATGCAGAGGAGGGTAAACTTCCAAACTCATTCTATGAGGCCACCATCACCCTAATACCAAAACCAGACAAAGATGCTACAAAAAAGAAACTACAGGCCAATATCACTGATGAACATAGATGCAAAAATCCTTAACAAAATTCTACTAAATAAAATCCAATAACATGTTAAAAAATCATACATTATGACCAAGTGGGCTTTATCCCAGGGATGCAAGGATTTTTCAATATCTGCAAATCAATCAATGTAATACACCACTTTAGCAAATTGAAAGATAAAAACCATATGATTATCTCAATAGATGCAGAGAAAGCCTTTGACAAAATTCAACATCCATTTATGATAAAAACCAGGAATAAAAAGCAGGAATAGAAGGAACGTACCTCAACATAATAAAAGCTATATATGACAAACCCACAGCAAACATTATCCTCAATGGTGAAAAAGTGAAAGCATTTCCCCTGAAGTCAGGAACAAGACAAGGGTGCCCACTCTCACCACTACTAGTCAACACAGTTTTGGACATTTTGGCCACAGCAATCAGAGCAGAAAAAGAAATAAAAGGAATCCAAATTGGAAAAGAAGAACTAAAACTCTCACTGTTTGCAGATGACATGATCCTCTACATAGAAAACCCTAAAGACTTCACCAGAAAATTACTAGAGCTAACCAATGAATATAGTAAAGTTGCAGGATATGAAATTAACACAGAGAAATCCCTTGCATTCCTATACACTAACAATGAGAAAACAGAAATAGATATTAAGGGAACAATTCCATTCACCATTGCAATGAATAGACTAAAATATTTAGGAATGTATCTACCTAAAGAAACAAAAGACCTACATATGGAAAACTATAAAACACTGATGAAATAAATCAAAGATGACACAAATAGATGGAGAAATATACCATGTTCATGTATCAGAAGAATCAATATAGTGAAAATGAGTATATTACCCAAAGCAATCTATAGAAGCAATGCAATCCCTATCAAGCTACCAATGGTATTTTTCAGAGAACTAGAACAAATAATTTCACAATTTGTATGGAAATACAAAAAAAACTCAAATAGCCAAAGCAGTCTTGAGAAAGAAGGATGGAACTGGGGGAATCAACCTGCCTGACTTCAGGCTCTACTACAAAGCCACAGTCATCAAGACAGTATGGTACTGGCACAAAGACAGAAATATAGATCAATGGAACAAAATAGAAAGCCCAGAGACAAATCCACACACCTATGGACACCTTATCTTCGACAAAGGAGGCAAGAATATACAATGGAGAAAAGACAATCTCTTTAACAAGTGGTGCTGGGAAAACTGGTCAACCACTTGTAAAAGAATGAAACTAGAACACTGTCTAACACCATACACAAAAATAAACTCAAAATGGATTAAAGATATAAACATAAGACTAGGAACTATAAAACTCCTAGAGGAGAGAGAATATAGGCAAAACACTCACCGACATAAATCACAGCAGGGTCCTCTATGACCCATCTCACAGAGTAATGGAAATAAAAGCAAAAATTAACAAATGGGACCTAATTAAACTTAAAAGCTTTTGCACAACGAAGGAAATTATAAGCAAAGTGAAAAGGCAGCCTTCAGAATGGGAGAAAATAATAGCAAACAAAGCAACATACAAAGAGTTAATCTCAAAAATATACAAACAACTCCTGCAGTTCAATTCCAGAAAAATAAACCACCGAATCAAAAAATGGGCCAAAGAACTAAACAGATATTTCTACAAGGAAGACACAGAGATGGCTAACAAACACATGAAAAGATGCTTAACATCACTCATTATCAGAGAAATGCAAATCAAAACCATAATGAGGTGCCATCTCATGCAGGTCAGAATGGCTGCTATCCACAAGTCTACAACAAGAAATGCTGGAGAAGGTGTGGAGAAAAGGGAACTGTCTTATGCTGTTTGTGGAAATGCAAGCCAGTACAGCCACCATGGAGAACTGTGTGGAGATTCCTTTAAAAAACTGGAAATAGAACTGTCATATGACCCAGCAATCCCACTGCTGGGCATACACACTGAGGAAACCAGAACTGAAAGAGTCACGTGTACCCATGTTCATCGCAGCATTGTTTATAATAGCCAGGACATGGAAGCAACCTAGATGTTCATCAAAGACGGATAGTTAAGAAAGCTGTGGTACAGATACACAATGGAATATTACTCAGGTATTAAAAAGAATACATTTGAATCAGTTCTAATGAGGTGGATGAAACTGGAGCCTATTATACAGAGTGAAGTAAGCAAGAAAGAAAAACACCAATACAGTATATTAATGCATATATATGGAATTTAGAAAGATGGTAATGATAACCCTATATGTGGGACAGCAAAGGAGACACAGATGTATAGAACAGTCTATTGGACTCTGTGGGAGAGGGCGAGCATGGGATGATCTGAGAGAATAGCACTGAATCATGTATATTATCATATGTGAAACACAGCGCCAGTCCAGGTTCAATGCATAAAACAGGGTGCTCTGGGCTGTTTCACTGGGATGACCCTGAGGGATGGGATGGGGAGGGAGGTGGGAGGGGCATTCAAGATGGGGAACACATGTACACCCATGGCTGATTCATGTCAATGTATGGCAGAAATCACTACAATATTTTAAAGTAAATAGCCTCCAATTAAAATAAATAAATTTAAAAATAAATAAAATAATAAAAGAGGGTGAAGTATCAGAGAGATAGTTTTTTGTTGACCTATTAGAAAGCATGTTTTAAGAGGAGGAGGCTGCACAGCAAGGACCAGAGGGCAGCGTCTCAGTGCTGACAGTGGTTCCAGACAACAGCCAGCAGAAGTAAGGGACCACAGTCATACAGCCGCTAGGAAATAAATCCTGCTGAGGACTGAACCTGAAAGGGAACCCCAAGCATCAAATGAGATCACAATCCCAGCAAGAACCTTGGTTTTGGCTTGCAAGACCCTGAGCAAAGTATTCAGCTAATATGTTCTTGGACACCTGACTCACAGAAACTCCGAGATAGTAAATTTGTGGCAACTTGTTACGTGGTAGTAGGAAACAACTATGTCATCTTTACTATCTCAGCTCATGTCACTTCTTTCAAGAAGCCTTTTCTAAACCCTGTAATGCCCCATTATTGTACTTGATTTTCTTAATAGCTCTTAATAGAATTTAAAGTCATCCTATTTGCTTTCACTCTTTGCTTACCGTCTTGGTAGTTGTGTTCCCCAGCACCTAGAGTCTTATTTTACACACAATAGGCACTCAATAAATATTTCTTGCCTGGATGAAAAAAAAAAACTCTAATATTTCAAGTTTATACAGACAAAGCATTTGGACATGTTTTGACATAAGAGCAAATAATGCAACACTGGGCATTACAGATGTAACAAAGAGATTGTTAAACACTTTGAGCCTAATGTTTATTAAAAACTACCCCTCAATTTTTCAAAAGCCCAAGCAACACGATAAGCAAAGTTTGCTTTTGACTAAGTAACAAAGATGAAGTATTTAAAGCCTTAACTGCTTTAAGTGTTTAGCTCATTTCTAGGATTAGTAGTCAGGTGATGGTGCTGTTTTTCCCCTAGTAGAATCTGCAGTCCAGAACAGTTCCCATTTCCCTGGCACACTGGTCACTTGCTTTCCTCTGTACACAGCCCAGTTAAAATGAACAGAAGAGAGAATTTTCAGGATAGAACCTTTGTTGGCCATGATTCTGGTCATTGTTATGTATTATGTGTTAATAAAACTAGCTCCAGTTTAACAGGGATAAATGTTAGCCAAACTAAACTTAATCTAGTCTGCCAATACATGAGGACGCATGGCACTAGTAAGGGAGGTGGGTGGGAAGGAGAGAGCATAAAATGTAGATGACTTTTAAGTTATTATGTCTTAAATTTTCTTAGCCAAAACTTGTGGGCTAAGATGTGTCTGTGTGTGCTCAGTCGTGTCTAGCTCTTTGCAACCCCATGGACTGTAGCCCACCAGGCCTCTCTGTCCATGGAATTTTCCAGGCAAGAATACTGGAGCAAGATTGCCATTTCCTACTCCAGGGGATCTTCCCAACTCGGGGATCCAACCCATGTTTCTTATGTCTCCTTGACTGGCAGGTGGATTCTTTACTGCGTCAATTTCATTGAATCTGAAGACAAAACTTATCTTCATATCAAACATTAGGTATTTTACACATTTGATTGGCTGAACAATATATCATTGAAAATGAAGCATATAGTAATATCTATTAAAGAAAACAGAGGCAATTTAATCCTTTGGTGTCCAAAAGCATCTTCTAGTGAATTTGCTTAGGGGATAATGCCTCTCATTATATAAAACAAACCTTTCCAAATTTGGAATAGAGAATAATTCTGAGAATTAAATTTCTAAATAGTAGAGTATGGCTTGAAATAGTTTCTCCCTTGTACCTTTTTAAAAATTCACATCAAAAGACACTGCTTCTCCATTAAACTCAGACACTTTTTGACATAAAAATATCCCTTTTCTTTGTCAGCTTTAACACAGTTTATGTGGTTCAGTGGTAGAAGAATCTGCCTATAATGCAAGAGAGGAGGAAGTTGTGGGTTGGATCCCTGGGTCAGGAAGATCCCCTGGAGGAGGAAATGGCAACCTCCTCCTGTATTCCTGCCCAGAAAGCCCCATGACACAGGAGTCTGGCAGTCTTCAGTCCATAGGGTGTCAGAACCAGACACGACAGAGTGACTGAGCATGCAGGCATGCAGAAATACTATAATTGTCCAAAGAAACACTACTAAAAACAAAGGAAAAGTGGAAGAGAGCAGATAAAATTTAAAATATGAGTATTAAATAATCAAGCTGACAGTCTGAGTTCTCAAACTGTCATAGTTTATCTGATTTACAGATTCATTTTTACATGATCTGAGAAAATCAGCTGAAATTTCTCCTTTTTAAGATCTTGGACTATCTCTTGACTTCCATTTTCTTCTTTGTGCCTTCACTGTACTGTAGAAAGAGAGTGTAGTATGTAGCTATTTTGAAAGGAAGCAATGTGTGAAAAATCAGATGATCAGTCTTTCCACAAATAAGCATAAAATGCAAATATTTCTCTAGGAAAAGCAAAATATAAAGGGCATTGAAGCCTCTCATTTCTTCCTCAATTGAGAACAAAGCATTCTTCTTTCACAGAACCAGGAAGAGTAAAGCTTTAGTAGGCATTTCTCAAAAAGAACATAAATAGAACATAAATTTACAGTGTGAACCTATTTTGTTGTTAAGATAAAATTATGACAACCAGTTTTCAAAACTGGTTTATCTTTTTCCCTCCATATATTTCCATGATAATTAGAATGTAAGTGGATCTAATGGAAATTTATCTAGGAAAGGTCTATAGTTCATGGAAATGCTAATAAGATGTCTCACCTCAATGTTATAGGGCTTACAAACTTCCCAAATGGAGCTAAATTAAGTCTTCCAATACATAAGACCTTCTAATCTCAAGGTGAAATATGGAGCTTTAGTTATAATTCAAGATAAAGCAGCCAACATAGAACTTTTACCTCTTCCCCTTCTCCCACATTATTTCAATTACTCTGTGTTTTCGTTTGGCCTCATGTTTAGAATATACCTAACATATCCTTGGTGCTCAGAATTATCTGAGCATAATAAAAATGTGAACTTAAGAGACTTCCCCTGTCATTCAGTGGTTAAGAATCCTTGCAATGCAGGGGACTCTGGTTTGATCCCTGGTTGTGGAACTAAGATCCCAAATGCCACAGGGCAACAAAGCCTGTGCACCACAACTAGAGAGCCCGTTTGCCACAATGAAAGATTCCACATGATGCAAAAAAATCCTAAGTGCCATAATTAAGACCTGACAAAGCCAAATGAATAAATATTTTTTAAATTGTGAGCTTAAATCCAGGCTATAACACAGCAGAATATCAGAAGCTTTCCAGTCCCTGCCTCAGTAAAACTTTCAGTTCACCTCACTAAAAATAAGTATATTATGTCCCTAGGAGTTCAAATAATTTCATAATCTTTGAGTGATTATTGGGTGGGGGGGGCAGAAGGTGCTGAGGCTGAAAATCAAATAGATTAGAACTGATTTATTGATAAGATGGAGATAAAGGCAGTGCAAAAGGCATGTAAAAAATTATGTGAAAGCCTAGACACAGCTTGTAGTATCTTGGAGTAAATAAGTCCATAAAATAAATGGCCTTTATCAAGGGACTAAATACAAGGACTGAATACAGGTGAACATTAAAATGAGATAAAATGGGATTGCCATTTTCTAAAACATTCTGCCACCTATTTGCATCATCCTTTAAAAGTATTTTCAAACATTTTCATGGTAGAGGAACTCCAATACATAAAACAGATAAAGGCAACTATGGTCTGGTTTGAAAGCAAGCTGGGAGACCTAGAATGCTGTTGGTTAGTCTTCCCTTCCCAATATTCTCCTCTATTTTCACTGGCCCCTGAGATACTTCTGTGGAACCCAGGGTTCTGCAAAACATACTTTGCAGACCTTTGCATTAGTCCAGCCTGCTTATTTTGTATATGAGGAAAGTGAACAACAGAGAAGAAACAGGACCAATAGGACTAAGAGATAATGTTGTGTTTGGCAAGAGATAATGCTGTAGTTGAGACCATAGACTCTAGAGTCAGACTGTCTGGTTTTGGATTTAATTCTGCTATTTAATAAATGAGTGACCTTGAGTATTGTTTAATTTTACTTACTTCAGTTTCTCAATCTGTGAAATGCAGAAAACAAAATAGCTTAGTATACATAAAGTACTTAGCTTAATGCCTGGCACCTACAGTGTGTGTATGTATGTACGTATGTATATAAATAAATATATAAATATAACTATAACT
>NW_024070207.1:68334438-68368274 GCF_014754425.2 Oryx dammah
TGTGTGTGTGTGTGTGTGTGTGTGTGTGTGTGTGTGATAGCCCAGGTTCCTCTGATATGCCATGCTGCCTTTCATGTACTCCAAATTAATTTTAAAGTGAATTTTGGGCTAGACCTGAGGACTGATCAAGTAACTAGAGAAGTATTTTATGAGATTTTTTTCGTAATCTCTCCTGAGCCTTGTTCTTGTGTGAACAGACCATGACGGGCTTTGGAATCAAGCAGATCTAGTTTTGGATCTCGAGTCTATTACTTTCTAACTCTGCATTCTTATGCAAGTTTCTTAATCCCTCTGGGTCTCAATTTCCATATTTTAAAAATGGTGATAATAATATCTACCTTATGGCGTAGTGGCCATGGAACAGAACTTTTTAGGGGCCAAAAGCATCATTACTCTGTGGGAGTGTGATAAGTGCATTTAAGTCCTAAGAAAGGAATACACTAAGTAAGGAGCAAAAAGGTTTAGGATAGTCCCAGATATCTTAATCAAGAGTAGTGAGTTAAAGTGAAGCAAAGGAAATATTAGACCAAGAAGGAAAAATTGAAAGCATGTAGTATTAAACAGTGAAAAGATCATCCCTAAGGAAGATGTGGAAGTCGATTGGTTTGAGTTATTTCACATTGACTTGAAGTAAGGTAAAGTAGAACCTATCTGGGGAGCAATCTTTCCCTGGCTGGGAGACCAAGCAGATGAGCTAATAAGGGCTTTGCATCTGTCTTTTTTTTTTTTTTTTTTTTTTTTTAGAAAAAACGCTGGGAATGGAAAAGTGGAGGCACATCTGCATGGCGCCTGAGCCAGCTGGTAATGATAAGCAAAGGAAATCCACAGATAGGGAGGAAAAGAAAAATAAAATGTAGGACAGGGATAATGGGGAAGAATTAGGAAAGAGAGAATAAGAAATAAAAGACAAAGAGAGCTAAAAATGAAAAGAGAACAGAGGGAATCAGAAGCCGAGGAGAAAAAAGAGAGAATAGCTGACAAGAGTTTTAATCACAAATAATACTGAGGTGTTACTATTCACAGTTGATGCTGATATCCACTGCTCATTAATGATACATCCTCTCATTACATAGGCCCTGTGACCTGGGCCTTGGCTTCAGAAAACAGTTGATTCCTAGCAGCTAAGAAATAAACAAGCCCAAGCCCAAAGACAATCTGACAGAGGCATCTTTTTTCCTCCCTGGTGAAAAAAAAGTGTCATTTTTTTCCCTCCTCTTCAAAAAGTAAACAATGCTTGTTTCTTAGAAACAGCTGGGAGTAGGAAAGAATATCAACTGTTCTTGCCAGCCCCAGAGTTCATTCCAGGGATACAATTCCCTTTCCCAATATACTAGTTCTTTATCCAACCCATTTGCAGAGATGAAGTTTCCCACCCATCATACCTGTGCCAAAGAAAGTAGAGGCTTTTATACTTTTAAAGTCCCTAGGCTTTGGACAACAATTTCTATCCTGAGGTGGCACCGCCTAAACAGTCTTGTACAAATGAACAAATATCTAAAATTTGTATTTTAAAAATACAAGGAGCATCTGCATATGACACTGACTATTTAATTTGCATTGGCCTCTGTATGTTCTATTCTTGTTTCTGTTATACCCATCCCCACTCTTGCAATCTTTTATATAGCCCTGCTATTATACTCTGTGACTTCTGACAGCCCTTTGGACAGCAAGGAGATCAAACCAGTCAATCTTAAAGAAAATCAACCCTGAATACTCATTGGATGGACTGATGCTGAAGCTGAAGTTCCAGTATTTTGGTCACCTGATGCAAACAGCCAACTCTTTGGAAAAGTCCCTGATACTGGGAAAGATTGAGGGTAGAAGAAGAAGAGGACGTCAGAATATGAGATGACTGGATGGTATCACCAATGCAATAGACATGAACTTGGGCAAATTCTAGGAGATGGTGGGGAAGAGGGAGGACTTTTCGTGCGGTAGTCCATGGAGTCACAAAGAGTCAGACAAGACTGGGCAACTGAACAACATTATACTCTGCAATCTCCTACCTCCAACTACTCATAGTGTTCAATCATCTCTCTTCATTTTCTTTCCACATGTCTCTAGAGGAAAATGTAGATGATTCTAGAAGTAATTGTAAGGTTAGCAATTATTAGTAAGATGTCTTAGAGGGAATCACTTAGTAAACCATCTACCTCTTCCTACCTTAGGGAAGCTGCCCTTCTTTTCAATCTGTCAGAGACCAGATTATACTTAGACCAGTGTAACATTAATAATTCTGTATTTTTCTGTGGCACTTTGTAACTTACCAAACACCTTTATATTCATTATCATATTTGAATATCAAATGTTATGACATTATAATTCAAATATTCAAATTACACTTGAAATAGAAAATAATGCTACAGAATGAATAAGACATAAATTTAGAATTTGGGGAAACAATGACAAAATTGCTGAATTTAAGATGTACTCTCTAGGATGGCAGGGCTTCCCTGGTGGCTCAGTGGTAAAGAATCTGCCTGCCAATTCAGGAGATGTGGTTTCAATCCTTGGGTCAGAAAGATCCCATGGAGAAGGGAATGGAAAGGAGAAGGGAACCCACTCCAGTATTCTTGCCTAGGAAATCCCATGGACAGAGGAGCCTGGTGGGCTACAGTAGGGGTCACAAAAGAATTGGACATGACTGAGTGACTAAACAACAACTCCAAGATGGCAATCAGATATTTGTCCAGAGGCCAGTGGGCAGGAATTGCATTATAAATGGTGGTATATAGGTATTTTTCTATGTTGAATTTCAGATCTCATGATTAAAATTCCCTTCCCAGTATCTTGGTGATTGACTCTCAGGATTTGAATGGTGCTCTGATATTTTGGATTATTTGATCTACTTCCTCACCTGATATCTGACCCTTTCTACATTTTTCTTATCAAATGGTAATTAAGTTGCTCCTTAAAAACATTCAACAGAAACCTACTGCTTCTTGAGGCATCCTATGATTCTAAAAGTTAGCAAGACCTTCCTATTAACTTGATGTAGCTCTGTTACATCTACCTGCCAAACTCCATTGTTTGAAGTCACTCTTCTCCCTCACAAGAGCCCTTCAGACAGCTAAAAGCAAGGGCCCAGACCTTCCTGTGGTCTTATTCTAGCTACTTATCCCCAAGCCCTTCTGCTCTTCATGTGGCATAGTTCAGAGTACCATTATCATCCTGGTCACAGCCCTGAAACCTCTTCAGCCTCTCTGTGGCCCTGACTAAAATGTGACTGTCAGCTGTAAGCACCATACTCCTGCTTTACTGTGTGACAGGTGAGAATCATTATGTGTCTGTCACCATCTACTTCCTAAATTCTGAATTCCTGTCTATGCAGCCTCATCATAAAGCTGACTCACACAGCCCTTGCTAACTGCAAACTGGCTCAGAAGATGTGCATTTAATTGAGAAAACATTTTATATCCCCTGGGAAGGGAATATAACCAGCCTATTCATTTCTCTCCTTAAACCATTATTACCCTGAGCAGGTCAATCCCAGCATCATTAAACTTTCATGAATTAGAATATTTGAGTTGGAAAAGATTTTAAGAAACTGAGAGGCTCAGGGAGGTGAAATTGTTCAAGATCACAGAGGGAGTTAGTAGACAAGCATGGTCTATAACTTAGATTCTCTAAGGCTCTGGCCAGAACTCCTTAAGGTCTCAGATAGGTCAGCCTCAGGTGACTCTTGTACAGCTCTTGTCTTTTAGGACATAACTTACCAATGAAAACACAGATCCCCAAAGCTGTTGAATATTTCTCATGACCACATACCTTCCCCATGCATTGCACACTACTGTCTTGCTTCCCCAGGTGCCAAAACATGGGAAAATCTCAGGGTATATTAATAAAGGCCCCCTTCACTTACATCCCTATATTCTAACAATGAAAAATCAGAAAGAAAAATTAAGGAATCAATCCCATTCACTGTTGCAACAAAAAGAGTAAAATATCTAGGAATAAACCAACTTAAGGGGACAAAAGAACTCTATACAGAAAACTGTAAGATGCTGATGAAAGAAATCAAAGACAACATAAACAGATGGAGAGATATTCCATGTTTCTGGGTTGGAACAAAATCAACATTGTGAAAATAACTATACTACCAAATGCAATCTACAGATTCAACGCAATCCCTATCAAATTACCAATGGCATTTTTCACAGAACTAAAACAAAAAAATTCACAATTCGTATGAAAACATAAAAGACCCTTAATACCCAAAGCAATATTGAGAAAGAAGAATGGAACTGGAGGAATCCACCTTCCTGACTTCAGACTATACCACAAAGCTGCAGCCATCAAGACAGCATGCTACTTGAACAAAATCAGAAGCATAGACCAATGGAACAAGATAGAAGGCCCAGAGATAAACCCATGCACCTATGGGTAACTTATCTTTTCCAAAGGAGGCAAGAATATAAAATGGGGCAAAGATAGTCTCTTCAATAAGTGGTGCTGGGAAAACTGGACAGCTACACATAAAAGAATGAAATTAGAGCACTTCCTATCACCATACACAGAGATTACACTCAAAATAGATTATAGACCTAAATGTAAGACCAGAAATTATAAAACTCTTAGAGGAAACTATAGGCAGAATACTTTCTGCCATCAATCACAGGAAGATCCTCTATGACCCACCTGCTAGAGTAATGAAAATATAAACAAAAATAAACAAATGGGACCAAATTAAACTTAAAAGCTTTTGCACAGCAAGGGAAACCATAAGTAAGGTGAAAAGACAACCCTTAGAATGCGAGAAAATAATAGCAAATGAAACAACTGACAAAGGATTAATCTCCAAAATACAAAAGCAGCTTATATGAGTCAATACCAGAAAAACAAAGAACCCAATCAAAAAGTGGAGAAAAGAACTAAACAGACATTTCTCCAAAGAAGACATACAGGTGGCTAACAAACACATGAAAAGATGCTCAACATTGCTCATTATTATAGAAAGGCAAGTCAAAAGTATAATGAGATATCACCTCACACTGGTCAGAATGATCATCATCAAAAAGCCTACAAACAATAAAGGCTGGAGAGGCTGTGGAGAAAAGGGAACCCTCTCACACTGTTGGTGGGAATTTAAATTGATACACCCATTATGGAAGACAGTATGGCGATTCCTTAAAAACTAGGAATAAAACCACCATATGACTCAGCAATCCCACTCCTAGGCATATACCCTGAGGAAACCAAAACTGAAAAAGACACATGTATCCCAATGTTCATTGCAGCACCATTTACAATAACTGGAACATGGAAACAACCTAGATGTCCATTGACAGATGAATGGATAAAGAAGCTGTGGACCCACTGCTTTTTGGGCCCACTGTCTGAGATCCTGTGGACTCCTGCCACCTGCTAGTTTGAGATGTTGAGAGCCACTCATGACTTCCAGAGTCTGGGTCAATGAAGTGATATTTTTGTAAGGCTTTTTGTTCACCACAAGGGCTCTAAGGCATGAATCAGCCTTCAGTGCATAGAACCAATCAAGTATCATATGTCTTGCAGAATTTTAAATTTTCTAGTTTTAGAAATTTTATATACATACAATTGAATATTACTAAGCCATAAAAAGGAACACATTTGAATCAGTTCTAATGAGGTGGATGAACCTAGAATCTATTATACAGAGTGAAGTAAGTCAAAAAGACAAAAACAAATATCATATACTAACACATATATATGGAATCTAGAAAGATGGTACAGAAGAAATTATTTGCAGAGCAGCAATGGAGACAGACATAGGGAACAGACTTATGGACATGGGGATGGGGAGGAAAGAGAGAGTGGGGTGTATGGAAAGAGTAACATGGAAACTTACATTACCATATGTAAAATAGATAGCCAATGGGAATTTGCTGTATGACTCAGGGAACACAAACAGGGACTCTGTAACAGTCTAGATGGGTGAGATGGGGAGGGAGATAGGAGGGAGGTTCAAAAGGTACAGGACATAGGTATACCTATAGCTGATTCATGTTGATGTTTGGCAGAAACCAACACTATTCTGTAAAGCAATTATCTTTCAATTAATAATAAATAAATTTAAAATTAAAAATAATAAAGGGCCTAAGGAATCCCCCAAAATGTAAGCATGTGCCAGTAATGCTGCCACTAGAAAATTAGAAATTCTGCAAGACATATGATACTTGATTGGTTCTATGCACTGAAGGCTGATGCCAGGCCCAATATCTAAGGCAAGTATTTTGGCAGAAATTCAACTGGATATTAGAGTGTGAAAAGTACATTCACGCCCTAGAGCCCTTATAGTGAACAAAAAGCCTTACAAAAATATTACTTCATTGACCCAGACTCTGGAAGTCATGAGTGGCTCTCCTCAACATCTCAAACTGTAGCAGGTGGCAGGAGTCCACAGGATCTCAGACAGTGGGTCCAAAAAGCAGCATGTCCTTCAATTTTCCTTCAAGTTCATTTGGAGTGAAAACTTCTGAGTAAAGATGGCACCTTGAACATGCACATATACTTTCATTACCTCTTGAAACCTCACTAAAGATAAAGCAAAGGGATCTTTCTTAAAGCCATACATCCAAAAGGAGGGGGGAAATAAGAGAGAGGATAGACAATTAGGTTTAGCAAATAGAATGTAGATGGACAAGTAGCAGCCAACTTATCATGCTCAAGAAAACATGATCTTGGGCTTCCCTGGTGGCTCAGTGGTAAATAATTCACTTGCCAATGCAGGAGACACAGGTTTGATCCCTGATCCAGGAAGATCCCACATGCCACGGAGCAACTAAACCCATGTGTCACAACTTTTGTACCTGTGCTCTACAGCCTGGGAGTCACAATTACTGAATCCATATGCTGCAACTACTGAAGCCAGCATGCCCTAGAGCTTGTGCTCCGCAACAAGAGAAGCCACTGCAATGAGGAGCCTTTGTACCACAACTAGAGAGTAGCCCCCACTGGTCTGCAACTAGAAAAAAAGCCCATGCAGCAATGAACACTCAGCACAACCAAAAATAAATAAATAAATAAATAATTTTTAAGAAAGAAAAAAGGAAGCATGATCCTAAGCTAGGAATGGGAGAAAGCTAACTGCAAATAAGTTTTATGTTGAACCATATTCAAAAATTTCAGGAATTATGGCAACATTTAATTTGGAAGTAAGGATAAAGTGGAGTCTGTGATCAATAGGCTAAGTTATACTATGGTAACTGTAGTCTCATAGGTTTAAAACATTAAAAGATTTGTTTATTGCTCACACCACACGTCTAGTGTAATCTCTCAGGAAATGAGGCTTGTGGGGGCTTCATCTTGAAACAATTGCCATAGCAGAAAAAAAGTAACATGGCAAACCATACATTTGTTCCTAAGCATTCTGCTTGGAAATGACATGCTTCATCTGCTCACATTTCAAGGCCAAAACAATTCACATGACTGTGTTTAACCTCCAAAGGAGATTGAGAAGTGAAATGAGGAAAGCTGAATTATTGTTGCATTTCCTTAGTGTCTACCATAAAGGACACTAAGAAAGGGGGTATTACTAGAAAACTGACAAACAGATTTGAGCACTAGGTGGCACTCTGTACTTCCCTCATAGCTCAGTTGGTAAAGAATCTGCCTGCAATGAAGGAAACCCTGGTTTGATTCCTGGGTCAGGAAGATCCCCTGGAGAAGGGAAAGACTCCAGTATTCTGGCCTAGAGAATTCCATGGACTACAGTCCATGGGTTGCAGAGTCAGACATGACTGAGCAACTTTCACTTTTGGCACTATATTACTGTGAATGGAATTGGGCAATTCCTTTTTACACCCTGACAGAGATTTGGGCATTTATTTTCTAGGGAGGGTAAAACAAAAGATATCTTGACTGAAGGACACCAGGTGTAGCTGAAGATAGGGCTATTGTACTGAACTGAAACTACCTCCCCTAAGCCTTCTTCTTCCACTGGGCTCTCAGAAAGGTGGCAGATAGGTCTTCGCCTTTTAGGCAGGAAACTGGAAGAGTATTTGGGATGGGCACCAAATTGACCATTTTTAAGAGAAAGGATATAACCATAACCTTAAAATGAAGTGATATAACCTTGTATAACATTAAAATGAAGTGCAGTGATATAACCTTAAAATGAGGCTCACAGTCAAGAAAACATAAATATGAACGCAAAGATTCAGTTCACTTCAGTCACTCAGTCATGTCTGACTCTTTATGACCCCATGAACTGCAGCACACCAGGCTTCCCTGTCCATCACCAACTCCCGGAGCTTGCTCAAATTCATGTCCATTGAGTTTTTTATGCCATCCAACCATCTCATCCTTTTCCATCTCATCTTCTTCCATCTCATCCTCTTCCATCTCATCTTCTTCCATCTTATCCTCATCCAACCTTCTCCTCCTGCCGTTAATCTTTCCCAGCATCAGGGTTTTTCCAATGAATCAGTTATTTCCATCAGGTGGCCAAAGTATTGGAGCTTCAGCATCAGCATCAGTCTTTCCAATGAATATTCAGGACTGATTTCCTTTAGGATTGAACTCAAAGATTACAATCAATAAAAGGAAGTAATACCAGACAACTAAGAGTTATGAAACAGCTGAGAAGACAAAAAGAAAAGGCAGTTTATAGCAAATGGAGATTATGCAGGCAGAGATACAAACAAATAAGAATAGGATGTTACACAAATGAAGCACTCAGAAAACAAAAAACATCATGGAACTTAAAAACATGATAGCAAAAAATTTAAAACTTGATAGAAATTTTTGAAGATATTTGAATAAATCTCAGAAAATGGAAAAAAAACAACAGACAAATAGGATATGGAAGAGAAAAGAAAATTAGAGGACCAGTCCAGAGGATATAACAACCATATGATAAGAGTTCCAAGGGAAAGAGAACATTAAAAGTAGAAGCAAGAAATATCAAACTGTTAACAAATTCAAGAAAATCTCAGGACCTAGAGCCATGGGTTCCTAGAAAAGGTCCACAAGGTACCTGTAACAGTGGATGAAAATATTTCCACACCAAGTGACATTATTGTAAGATTTCAGAGTGCTTGTAAAAAAAAAAAAAGATGTTAAAGATTCTAGAGAGATTTGAACAAGTCACATGTGAAAAATTAGGAATTCAAATAACTTTAGATTTCTCAACAGGCAGCACTAGAAGCTACACAATAAAGAAGTAATGTTTTCAAAATCTGAAAGAAAATTATTTCTAACCTTTAATGTAATGACATTTTAGGGGAGCATGAAGACATTTTCAGATATGTGAAATGTTGTGGATTGAATTATGTCTCCTTCTAATTCGTATGTTAAAGTTCTAACCCCCAGTACTTTATAATATGATCTCATTTGGAAATAAAGTTATTGAGGATACCATTTTAGTTAATATGTTATCATATTGGAATAGCCTGGGCCCTTAATCTCTTATGACTGATATCCTTTAAAATGGGGAAATTCAGACACTGATATACACACATAGTGAGAACACCATGTGACCCTGAAGACAGAGATTGTGATGGTGCATCTACAAGCCAAAGAATGCCAAAGATTAGCATTGGCTTTGGCATTGTCAATCCACCACATGTTTCAAAAGCTCTATGGAACAGTTTCTCTGTTACAACCCTCAAAAGGAATCAAATCTTCTGACTCCTTAGTTTTGAAATAACACATTTTTGTTGGTCACACCACTCAGTTTGTAGTACTTTGTCATGGCGGCCCTAGCAAACTAATATATAAAAATACAAAAAACTTTACCTGTCATGCACCATTCCTCATGTAGCAATATGAAGATGTATGCCACCAAAACTGGTAATAAATACAAAAGAGAAAGACACAGGATAGATAAAACTGGAAACCAAACACATGAAAGGGTCAAAATGAATCCCTCAGTTCAGTTCAGTTCAGTTCAGTCGCTCAGCCATGTCCGACTCTTTGTGACCCCATGAATCGCAGCACCCCAGGCCTCCCTGTCCAGCACCATCTCCCAGAGTTCACTCAGACTCACGTCCATCGAGTCTGTGATGCCATCCAGCCATCTCATCCTGGGTCGTCCCCTTCTCCTCCTGCCCCCAATCTCTCCCAGCATCAGAGTCTTTTCCAATGAGTCAACTCTTCACATGAGGTGGCCAAAGTACTGGAGCTTCAGCTTTAGCATCATTCCTTCCAAAGAACACCCAGGGTTGATCTCCTTTAGAATGGACTGGTTGGATCTCCTTGCAGTCCAAGGGACTCTCAAGAGTCTTCTCCAACACCACAGTTCAAAAGCATCAATTCTTCGGCACTCAGCCTTCTTCACAGTCCAACTCTCACATCCATACATGACCACAGGAAAAACCATAGCCTTGACTAGACGGACCCTTAGTCGGCAAAGTAATGTCTCTGCTTTTGAATATACTATCTAGGTTGGTCATAGCTTTTCTTCCAAGGAGTAAGCGTCTTTTAATTTCATGGCTGCAGTAACCATCTGCAGTGATTTTGGAGCCCAAAAAAATAAAGTCTGACACTGTTTCTACTGTTTCCCCATCTATCTGCCATGAAGCGATGGGACCAGATGCCATGATCTTAGTTTTCTGAATGTTGAGCTTTAAGCCAACTTTTTCACTCTCCTCTTTCACTCTCATCAAGAGGCTTTTTAGTTCCTCTTCACTTTCTGCCATAAGGGTGGTGTCATCTGCATATCTGAGGTGATTGATATTTCTCCCAGCAATCTTGATTCCAGCTTGTGTTTCTTCCAGTCCAGCGTTTCTCATGATGTACTCTGCATAGAAGTTAAATAAGCAGGGTGACAATAGACAGCCTTGACGTCCTCCTTTTCCTATTTGGAACCAATCTGTTGTTCCATGTCCAGTTCTAACTGTTACTTCCTGACCTGCATACAGATTTCTCAAGAGGTAGGATAAGGTAAAGGGAGTTCCCAGCTTTGCACCAAGCATTGAAAGCAACCAGTCTAGACTGGTGCAGTGGAATTTAATACAGACATGTTAAGGGCAGTCATCAACAAGATTCCTGCTGCTTTAAGACCAGTTATTTTTGTAATCTTAGGGCAGAATACCTAGGTGGGTTTGGCCCAGATTCTTCTGAGTACTTAGCTTTCTCAGAATAAGTACTCTTGGGATTTCTAATTTCCTCTCAATGCTGTATGGATCAATTGGGGATGATGACAGAAAGTTCACCCTGCCTTCCTACATTTGACTGTGGTGTGTGTTTAAAATGGGCCTCCCTGGTAGCTCAGTATAATGAATCCACCTGAAATGCAGGAGATGCAAGAGGCTTGGGTTCAATCCCTGGATCAGGAAGACCCCCTGGAGGAAGGCACAGCAACCCACTCCAGTATTCTTACCTGAGAATCCCATGAACAGAGGAGCCTGATGGGCTACAATCCATGGGATCGCAAAAGAGCTGGACACGACTTAGAGAATAAACAACAACAATGTGTTTAAAATAAAATTTTATTGTGTTAATCTACTGAAAATTTGTTATGCTCACTAACTTACCCTGATTAATAAGCCTTCAATAAAATGTTTTGCTTTTAACTGCTCCAGAGAGAAGATTGGCCATGGTAGGTTTAGAAGGAGATATGTGTATATATATATATATATATATATATATATATATATATACACACACACACACACTCACTTCTTGTCAGAAGTTCATTATCTAACTCACTCTATTGCCCTGCTAGATTATCTCCACATTGGTGAGCCTAAGTTCCCTGGATTCACTAGAGGCTTTGTCTAGAATGGGTTTATAAACGCTCAGAGAAACTGAAGCCAGACTATGAAACTCAAAGACTTTTTCAACCTTCATCTGCAGCAATGTTGTTCTTTCCTTACACAATATCAGTTGTGCTTGCCCTGAGCTTTCATACTGATAACTTTCCACACTCATTTATATTTAAACATTTGTTCAAGAAAGTAACTCCTGTTTTATAAAATCACAGAGTAATAAAAAATGAGAGAAACAAATCAAGAAGGATGCGGAGGTCAGAAGATATGGCCAATGCCATAAAGCAATAGATTTTTTTTTGTATTCTTTCTAGAACTTTTCCATGCTTTAGTAGTTTACATTATTATCCTCCTTTCCTGACATTCCAAGCTTTCTTGATGACCCCAGTCCACACTGAGTGCTGAATTTAACATAGAAATAAATATAAAAGTAATATAGTCTAACCTTTGTGTTTTGCTGGTACACAATTGAGGTGTGTCTTGTGCAAAGGGGGCTTTGCTGGTGGCTCAGTGATAAAGAATCAGCCTGCAATGCAAGAGATAAGCAGGAGATGCAGGTTTGATCCTTGGGTCGGGAAGATCCCCTGGAGTAGGAAATGGCAACCCACTTTAGTATTCTTGCCTGGAAAATTCTATGAACAGAGGAGCCTGGCAGGTTACAGTCCATGGAGTCACAAAGAGCCAGACAGGACTGAGCAACTGAGCATGCATTCTTAAACAAAGACATGCATACTAAATGGTTGAGCTAGAATTTAGATTGAGATCAATCTGCAAGCATGTCCTTTAAATTGTTATGATCTAATGCCTCTTTCAGAGAAGGCAATGGCACCCCACTCCAGTACTCTTGCCTGGAAAGTCCCATGGATGGAGGAGCCTGGTAGGCTGCAGTCCGTGGGGTTGCGAAGAGTTGGACACAAGTGAGCGACTTCACTTTGACTTTTCACTTTCATGTATTGGAGAAGGAAATGGCAACCCACTCCAGTGTTCTTTCCTGGAGAATCCCAGGGACAGGGGAGTCTGGTGGGCTGCTATCTATGGAGTCTCATAGAGTTAGACAAAACTGAAGCGACTTAGCAGCAGCAGCAGCAATGCCTGTTTGGAGAGGGAAATGGCAACCCACTCTAGTACTCTTACTTGGAAAATTCCATGGATGGAAGAGCCTGGTAGGCTACAGTCCATGGGGTTGCAAAGAGTCAGACACGACTGAGCGACTTGCCTTTCTTTCTTTCTATAGTTTCTTTTGGAGAAGGAAATGGCAACCCACTCCAGTGTTCTTGCCTGGAGAATCCCATGAATGGAGGGGCCTGGAGGGCTGCGGTCTCTGGGGTTGCAGAGTCAGACACGACTAAGCAACTAACACACACAATGCCTCTTTAGAACTGAAGTCTAGCAAAGTGAACCTTCATGATAAAAGTGTCTACATGATGTAAATAAAATGATTACCAAGGTTGGAGTGGAGGTTTGTAGGCAAAACCCAAAATGTACAATGAAATCTTTCAGATAGCATCAATAGAAAGGCATTCATGAAGACCATACCAGGATTTTTGTTAATTTTGTAGTCTTAAACTTTTTCTATATCCAATTTTTCTATTTTTGTTTCCTTCATCTCTCTTCCAATAGTCACTAACCTGAAAACACAGAGACCGATGAGTTCTTTGAAAAGATAGGAAGAGATAGGAGTTGGATAAATGATGCCTTCCTTTTTCAACCATGTATAGTTTGAAGAAAGAACAGGTTTTCCACAAATACTCAGTGATGATAGCTCTGATTTTGTATATATCCACAAAGGATAGACTATATTACTTTTGTATTTATTTCTATGTTAAATTCAGCACTCAGTGTGGACTGGGGTCATCAAGAAAGTCTGGAATGTCTGAATATTTATATATTCAGTTCGGTCACTCAATTGTGTCTGACTCTTTGTGATCCCATGGACTGCATCACGCCAGGATTCCCTGTCCATCATCAACTCCCAGAGTTTGCTCAAACTCATGTCCATCGAGATGGTGATGCCATCCAACCATTTCATTCTCTGTCACCCCCTTCTCTGCCTGCCTTCAGTCTATTCCAGCATCAGGGTCTTTTCAAATGAGTCAGTTCTTCACAACACGTGGCCAAACTATTGGAGTTTCAGCTTAAGCATCAGTCCTTCCAAGGAATATTCAGGACTGATTTCCTTTAGGATTGACTGGGCTGATCTCCCTGCAGCCCAAGGGACTCACAAGAGTCTTCTCCAACACCATCAATTCTTCGGTGCTCAGCTTTCTTTATGGGGCAACTCTCACATCCATACAAGACTATTGGAAAAACCAGAGCTTTGACTAAATGGACCTTTGTCAGCAAAGTAATGCCTCTTAATATGCTGTCTAGGTTGGTCATAGCTTTTCTTCAAAGGAGCAAGCATCTTTTAATTTCATGGCTACAGTCACCATCTGCAGTGATTTGGGAGCCCAAAAGAATAAAGTCTCTCACTGTTTCCATTATTTCCCCATTTATTTGCCACGAAGTGATGGAACCAGATGGCATGGTCTTCGTTTCCTGAATGTTGAGTTTTAGGCCATCTTTTTCACCTCTTCTTCCACTTTCATCAAGAGGCTCTTTAGTTCCTCTTCACTTTCTGCCATAAGGGTGGTGTCATTTGCATTTCTGAGGTTATTGATATTTCTCCTGGCAATCTTGATTCCAGCTTGTGCTTCATCCAGCTGGATATATATATATATATATATATATATATATATATATATATATATCCGACTCCTAACTCAGAGTTAGGCAATCCTAAGATGGCAGAGGAATAGGACGGAGAGACGAGTTTCTCCCCCACAAATTTGACCATTTGCTCTCTCCCACAAAAAAGATCATTTGGATGCTGAGCAACTTCCACAAAACAATTTCTGAATGCTGGCGGAGGACACCAGGCACCTAGAAAGGCATCCCATTCCCTTCAAAAGGAGGTAGGACAAAATATAAAACACAAAAAGAGAGACAAAAAGAGTTAGGTATGGAGACCTGTCCTGAGGAGGGAGACATGAAGGAGGAGAAGTTTCCAAACAGCAGGAACTCTCTCACTGGCAGGTTTGTGGGGAGTTTTGGAATCTCAGAGGGTAACATAACTAGAAGGAAAATAAAACACAGAATATGCACCTAACCACAACTCC
This sequence comes from Oryx dammah, assembly GCF_014754425.2. NCBI lineage: Eukaryota > Metazoa > Chordata > Mammalia > Artiodactyla > Bovidae > Oryx > Oryx dammah. Next base: position 68,349,287 of record NW_024070207.1, read on the forward strand.
CAGTGGAGAAGTAGCCCAGATGCTCGTGTTTGCCACCAGCAAATGGGGGCTATACAGGGATCATGCATTGCATGCTTAGGGTAAGGACCAGGCCTGAATGCCCTGAGGACAATCTGAGGGAGCTAACATGAGATAGCAACCAAAACTGTGGGATAGCCAGAGAGAGAAAAAAATAAAAGAGAGAGAGAGAAAAAACTTTCCCCTGAAAAGCTCTAACCTAAGGCACAGCCTGGTCCACTCACAGAACAAAGGATTGAGTGAATACCAAAGGAGAGCTAGCCGGTTGCGGACTGGCCCATGCCCCTGCTGGAGGCAGAGAGGCAGGCATACAACAGCCAGCACCAGAAGGCAAGGGGCAATCTCAGCCCCAGAGATGGCATCCTCCACCAAACTGTGAGTGGGCTTCCAGTTGCTAACCACATCTTCCTGGGATCCTGGATGGTTGACATCTGCCAGGAGGGTCACAGCCTGAGATCAGCTCCCCAGAGGAGACACATGGCACACCTGAGACGGCACTCTCGTGGTGCACCTGGGAAACGGAGTGGCTAAGACCAGAGAGGTGATTACGGTACACGGCCTACCTGGGACAGTGCGCTGGCCAAGGACCTGGTCGCCTGAGCTTCTCGGACCTGGAAAGGGCACAAAACGCACACTCAACCGAGTCTGTGCCTTTATGGAATACCCAAGAACCTGAACCTGAGCAGCTTAGACCTGGGAAGTGCATGAAATGCAAGACCACTTTGGAAAGTACCAATGCAGAGCAACCTGGAGCATGAGCAATATAGACCAGGAAAACACACACCACCATGAGCTGGGGCAAACCCAGTGTGGTCCACACACTGTGAGCACTCCCCACACATGCCAGTGATATTTGTTTGCAGTGTTTCTCCCTTCCCACAACACAACTGAACAAGTGAGCCTAAATAAGTGACCACGTTTGACCCATTATGTCAGGGTGGAAATTAGACTTGCAAACAGAGGAACCCAAAATAAACAAAGAAGAGAGAACTGCTCTGGAAGCGACAGGTACAACAGATTAAAACCCTGTAGTTAGCATTGATTAAGCATTGGAAGGGGCTTATAGACCTTGAGAAGAAGTATAAACTGGAACAAGGAACTATCTGAAACTGAACTGACCCCACACACCTCTCAACAGCTCCAGAGAAATTCCTAGATATATTTTTTACTCTTATCATTTTTTTAATATTTAAAAAATAGTTATTTTTTTATTTTTACTTTATTACTCCTTTAATTTTCATTTTTATAACCTACTATTACCTCAAAAAAAAAAAAGAGATCCAGTTTTTAAAGAAAATTTCATATATGTTTTTTTCACAATTTTTGTGATTGGTTTTGTTTTGTATTTTTAATATTGTATTTTTTAGAGTCTAACCTCTACTCTAGATTTTTGATGTTTGCTTTTCAGTATTTGTTATCAATTTTGTACCAAGAATCTAGTCTTCAGTACCTATTTTTACTTAGGGGTGTGATTACTGGCTTGATTTTTCTCTCCCCTTTTGACTCTCCCTTTTCTCCCCCAGGTCACCTCTATCTCCTCTCTCCCCCTTATCTTCCCTGCTTAACTCTGTGAATCTCTCTGGGTCTTCTGGGCTGTGGAGAACACTTAGGGAACCGATTACTGGCTAGATTGGTCTCTCCCCTTTTGACTCTCCCTCTTCTCTTCCTGGTCACCTCTATCTCCCTCTTCTCCTCCTGGTCACCTCTATCTCCCTCCTCCCTCTTCTTTTCTCCATGTAACTCTGTGAACCTCTCTGGGTGTCTCTCACAGTGGAGAATCTTTTCTCCCTTAATCTAGATATTTTATCATCTGTGCTGTATGGATGGAGAACTCTTCAGGCTACTGTAAGAATAAGATTGAAAACCAGTGGCTGGAGGCTTAAATCCAAAACTTGAGAACACCAGAAAACTCCTGACTCCAGGGAATATTAATCAACAAGAGCTCATGCAAAAGCCTCCATACCTACACTGAAACCATGGTCCACCCAAGAGCCAACAAGTTCCAGAGAAAGACATACCATGCTAATTCTCCAGCAACTCAGGAACACAGACCTGAGCATGAAAATACAGGTTGCCCAAAGTCACACCAAACCCATAGACACCTCAAAAGTTACTACTGGACACTTCATTGCACTCCAGAGAGAAGAGATACAGCTCTACCCACCAGAATACAGACAAAAGATCCCCTAACCAAGAAACCTTGACAAGCCGCTAGTCCAACCCCAACTACAGGAAGCAACCTCCACAATAAAGAGGAACCAAAAGCTTCCAGCCTACAGAAAGTTCACCTCAAACACAGCAATCTAAACAAAACAAAAAGGTGGAATAATATTCAGCAGGTAAAGGAGCATGATAAATGCCCAATAAACCAAACAAAAGAGGAGGAGGTAGGGAGTCTACCTGAAAAAGAATTCAGAACAATGATAGTAAAGATGATCCAAAATCTTGAAAAAAAATGAAGTTACAGATAAATAGTCTGGAGACAAGGATTGAGAAGATGCAAGAAATGTTTAACAAGGACCTAGAAGAAATTTAGAGTCAATCAATAATGAATAATGCAATAACTGAGATCAAAAGCACTCTGGAGGGAACCAACAAAAGAATAACAGAGGCAGAAGATAGGATAAGTGAGGTAGAAGAAAGAATAGTGGAAATAAATGAAGCAAAGAGGAAAAAAGAAAAAAGAACTAAGAGAAATGCAGACAACCTCAGAAACCTCTGGGACAATGTTAAACGCATCAACATTCGAATCATTGGTGTCCAAGAAGAAGACAAAAAGAAAGGGAATGAGAAAATACTTGAGGAGATAATAGTTGAAAACTTCCCTAAAATGGGGAAGGAAATAGCTATCAAGTCCAAGAAACCCAGAGAGTCCCAAACAGGATGAATCCAAGGCGAAACACCCCAAGACACATATTTATCAACTTAACAAAGATCAAACACAAAGAACAAATATTAAAAGCAACAAGGGAAAGGCAACAAATAACACACAAGGGGATTCCCACAAGGATAACAGCTGGTCTTTCAATAGAAACTCTTCAGGCCAGAAGGGAATGGCAGGACATACTTAAAGTGATGAAAGAGAAAAACCTACAACCCAGATTACTATACCCAGCAAGGATCTCATTCAAATATGAAGGAGAAATCTAAAACTTTACAGACAAGCAAAAGCTGAAAGAATTCAGCACCACCACACCAGCTCTTCAACAAATGCTAAAGGATCTTCTCTAGGCAAGAAACACAGAAAAGGTTTATAAACTTGAACCCAAAGCAACAAAGTAAATGGCAACAGGATCACACTTATAAATAATTACCTTAAATGTAAATGGGTTGAATGCTCCAACCAAAAGACAAAGACTGGCTGAATGGATGCAAAAACAACACCCCTGTATACACTGTCTTCAAGAGACCCACCTCAAAACAAGGGACACATGTAGACTGAAAGTGAAGGGCTGGAAAAAGATGTTTCATGCAAATGGAGACCAAAAGAAAGCACGAGTAGCAACGCTCATATCAGATAAAATAGACTTTGAAATAATGGCCATTAAAAGAGACAAACAAGGACCCTACATAATGATTAGTGGATCAATCCAAGAGGGAGATATACAAATTATAAATATACATGCACCCAACATAGGAGCACCACAATATATAAGGAAAATGCTAACAAGTATGAAAGGGGAAATTAACCATAACACAATAATAGTGGGGGGCTTTAATACCCCTCTTACACCTATGGATAGACCAACCAAACAGAAAATTAGCAAGGAAGCACAAGTTTTAAATGATACAATGGACCAGTTAGACCTAATTGATATCTACAGGACATTTCACCCCCAAAAAATGGATTTCACCTTTTTCTAGTGCACACAAAACATTTTCCAGGATAGATCACATCCTGGGCCATAAATCTAGCCTTGGTAAATTCAAAAAAATTGAAATCATTTCAAGCATCTATTCTGATCACAATGTGATAAGATTAGATGTCAACTACAGGGAAAAAAACTACATAAAAATACAACGGTATTTTACTTAGCCATTAAAAAGAATGCATTTGAATCAGTTCTAATGAAGTGGATGAAAATGGATCCTATTATAGAGAGTGAAGTAAGTCAGAAAGAAAAACACGAATACAGTATATTAACTCATATATATGGAATTTAGAAAGATGGTAATAATGACCCTATATGCAAGACAGCAAAAGATGCACAGAGATAAAGAACAGACTTTTGGACCATGTGGGAGAAGGCGAGGGTGGGATGATTTGAGAGAATAGCATTGAAACATGTATATTACCATATGCAAAATAGATCGCCAGTCCAGGTTTGATGCATGAGACAGGGTGCTCAGGGTTGGTGCACTGGGATGACCCTGAGGGATGGGATGGGGAGGGAAGTGGGAGGGGGGTTCCGGGGAACACATGTACACCCATGGCTGATTCATGTCAGTGTATGGCAAAAACCACTGCTAAGTCGCTTCAGTCGTGTCCAACTCTGTGCAACCCCATAGATGGCAGCCCACCAGGCTCCCCCATCCCTGGGATTCTCTAGGCAAGAATACTGGAGTGGATTGCCATTTCCTTCTCCAATGCATGAAAGTGAAAAGTCAAAGTGAAGTCGCTCAGTCGTGTCCGATTCTTTGCGACCCCATGGACTGCAGCCAACCAGGCTCCTCCGTCCATGGGATTTTCCAGACAAGAGTACTGGAGTGGCGTGCCATTACAATATTGTAGAGTAATTAGCCTCCAATTAAAATTAATTAATTAATTTTAAAAATTACTGAGTTAGAGATAGCTTCAACTGAAAAGGGAACAACCAGCTGAAGTGACTTGGTATTTACTTTTTATGAAGCATTCTAGTCCACTGCAGCCATGAAATTGAAAGACGCTTACTCCTTGGAAGGAAAGTTATGACCAACCTAGATAGCATATTCAAAAGCAGAGACATTACTTTGTCAACAAATGTCCGTCTAGTCAAGGCTATGGCTTTTCCAGTAGTCATGTATGGATGTAAGAGTTGGACTGTAAAGAAATCTGAGTGGGGAAGAATTGATGCTTTTGAACTGTGGTGTTTGAGAAGACTCTTGAGAGTCTCTTGGACTACAAGGAGATCTAATCAGTCCATCCTAAAGGAGATCAGTCCTGGGTGTTCATTGGAAGGACTGATGTTGAAGCTGAAACTCCAATACTTTGGCCACCTGATGCGAAGAACTAACTCATTTGAAAAGACCCTGATGTTGGCAAAGATTGAGGGCAGGAGGAGAATGGGATGACAGAGGATGAGATGGTTGGATGGCATCACCAACTCGACGGACATAAGTTTAGGTAGACTCCAAGAGTTGGTGATGGACAGGGAGGCCTTGTGTGCTGCAGTCCATGGGTTCACAAAGAGTCGGAGACAACTGAGCGACTAAACTGAACTGAACTGGTCCACTATTTATGTGATAATTTTGGTTCCATGACTATTCTTCTGGGTTATATTTTTATTGTACCAGGTATTATGATTTTGGTTATGGCAATAATAAGAATCCTATACTTCCTTTACTATCTAGTGCTTCTCCATCTCTGGAATGAATGTTTGATTATGGTGTAGTATGTGGAAATGTGTGACCCAGATGTAGAAGAGTGATGCAAAACTAAGTGGATCCTTACAAATAGCGAAGATGGAGGAGGGGAGTTTAGTAATTTGCATACTTTAAAAAATTAAATCAGGAAAAAAACCAAAAAGGACTCAGCTCATACGTAGTAGATGGAACTTTCTAAATAGCTGTGCCAGATATCTGTCTGTTAGTATCTCAAACCCTAAAGGTTGCCTTCATCTCCCATAATTCCTGGGTATAAGAGGATTGGTTTCCTTGGTTAGAAGAGCAACTTCCTTTTAAAACATGTGCAAGATATACCTATGACTGATTCATGTTGATGTATGGCAGAAACCAACACAATATTGTAAAGCAAATATCCTTCAATTAAAAATAAATAATTTTTTTAAATGTGCAAGAATCCTGGTTTCATGAATTTAACCTCTTTTGGGGAAGGCATGATACAATTACAGGATTAAGAACATCAGTTTCAATGATTTACTGCTTGTTTGTTTCAGAGTAGACCATGATTAAAGAGATATTTTAAAACTGTGTTTTAGATTCTTTAAAGTCCTAAAGGAATGTTTTCTACTTCTTGAATAGGTGACTTGGGGAAGTCAGTATAAAAAAGTACCTCAATATCTTCAATATAAGGTATAAACTTATTGCCATTCAGTCTTTATTTCCTCAAAGATGCATTTTGCCCATTCAAATAAGGAAGCACCCAGTTTGTTCACTCGATAGAAGTATTATTTTAAATAGCATTACTTTTAAATTTTTATTTATTTGTTTTTGATATACAAGCAACTCCTGCAGCTCAATTCCAGAAAAATAAATAACCCAATCAAAAAATGGGCCAAAGAACTAAATAGACATTTCTCCAAAGAAGATATACAGATTGCTAACAAACATATGAAAAGATGCTCAGCATCCCTTATTATCAGAGAAATGCAAATCAAAACCACAATGAGGTACCACTTCACACCAGTCAGAATGGCTGCTATCCAAAAGTCTACAAGCAATAAATGCTGGAGAGGCTGTGGAGTAAAGGGAACACTCTTATACTGTTCGTGAGAATGCAAACTAGTACAGCCACTATGGAGAACAGTGTGGAGATTCCTTAAAAAACTGGAAATACAACTGCCATCAGTTCAGTCAGTTCACTTCAGTCTCTCAGTTGTGTCCGACTCTTTGCGACCCCATGAATCGCAGCATGCCAGGCTTACCTGTCCATCACCAACTGCCATAAGACCCAGCAATTCCACTGCTGGGCATACACACCGAGGAAACCAGAATTGAAAGAGACACGTGTACCCCAATGTTCATCGCAGCACTGTTTATAATAGCCAGGACATGGAAGCAACCTAGATGTCCATTGGCAGATGAATGGATAAGACAGCCATGGTACAGATGCACAATAGAGTATTACTCAGCTATTAAAAATAATACATTTGAATCAGTTCTAATGAGGTGGATGAAACTGGAGCCTATTATAGAGTGAAGTAAGCCAGAAAGAAAAACACCAATACAGTATACTAACACATATATATGGAATTTAGAAACATGGTAACAATAACCTTATATGTGAGACAGCAAAAGAGACACACATGTATACAACAGTCTTTTGGACTCTGTGGGAGAGGGCAAGGGTGGGATGATTTGGGAGAATGGCATTGAAACATGTATGTTATCATACGTGAAACAGATCACCAGTCCAGTTTTGATGCATGAAACAGGGTGCTTGGGGCTGGTGCACTGGGATGACCTAGAGGGATGGAATGGGGAGGGAGGTGGGAGCGGGGTTCAGAATGGGGAACACAAGTACACCCATGGCTGATTCATGTCAGTGTATGGCAAAAACAATTACAATATTGTAAAGTAATTAGCCTCCAATTAAAATAAATAAATTTATATTAAAAAGTAAATAAATGTGAAATCTACACACAAAAAAATAATAAATAAAATTTTATTTGATTATTTTTTGCTGTGCTGGGTTTTTGTTTCTGTGATTGGGCTTTCTCTTGTTGAAAGCAGGCACTATGCTTTGTTGAAGTGCATGGGTCTCTCATTGTGGTGATTTCTCTTGTTGTGGAGCACTTGCTCTAAGTGTGCAGGCTTCAGTAGTTGCAGCAGGTGGGCTCAGTAGTTGTGGTGTGCACACTTTAGAGTGTGTAGGATTCAGTTGTTGCAGCACACAGTCTCAGTAGTTGTGGCACATAGGCTCAGTAGTTGCAGCTTGTGGGCTCTAGAGTGCAGGCTTAGTGGTTGTGGCTTCTTATCCACTGTGCCACCAGGGAAGTCCTAAAATAGTGATATTTTAGAAGCAACCTAACTGTCACATCTTAGAAGAAGCAACAATTAGCATATGCTACATCCATATAAAGATTATTCCAGCCATTAAGAATGATAAATTAAGAATGTTTCAAATTACAGAGCATGGAAACATGTTAATTATGTATAGGTGATGAAAACTAGAATTCTAGATCATATGTACCATATGATCATAATTATATTTAATGTGTACAAAGAAAACACACTGGAGAGACTTGCTTCAAACTTTTAACAGTAGTTCTCTCTCTTGTTTATGGGATTATGGATATTTATTTTCTTCTTTAATCTTCTCTGTATTTTCCAAATTTTCTACAATAAGGACGTGCATATTTTATAGCTATGGAAAAGTTATTGAAAAAAAGAGAAACATGAAGAAAAGAAACAGAGAAAAGATCATGGGATCTGCTTGACCTTCCTTTCCTATATAATCAAGAAAACCTGGGCAGAGAATTATTAGGGATGAGTTCCAGGAACCTTAGACACAAATCTCAGACTGAGATGCAAGTCAGTTTTACAAATAAAATGTTTGCTACAATTGTAGGTGTTTTTCAAAAGCAAAGGGTGGGAGGAAGGAATGGTTTTATTTTAGTGGAGCAATACTGCCACCAAAAGAAAAATATTAAAGAAACCCCCATGACAAGAAGTAGAAAAAGAAAAGAAAGGAGAGAGAGGCTTTTTAGGTAGACTAACCCTGACTTTGCCAAAGTCACTCACCAGAGATCATAAGGGAACCAGTCTTAACCCTCTCAATAGTCGATAATAAACTGGTTATAGCTGGCCTACTCTTGAGCCATTTAAGTGACTGGAGTGAAGGGTAGATCTCTTAAAGGGCAGGGAGTCTTCATCAGAGAAAATAAGAGAATTTTTAACAAGTGGATGGAATGATGGAATGTGTTAAAGATCAGATCAGAATTAACATCTCTGAGGGAATCATTGAACAGCAGTTGTTAAACTGTGCTCCATGAAGTGTGAGGGATCGAGTGGAAGTGGTTCAGGAAGGTTCTCATTTTAACCAGTAAGGCCCCCGTTTATAATTTTTATTATATAAAAAATTGTATTGTATTGTATTAAATTTCCATATGTAATCTTATTTAAAGAATAATAAGCATATCCAAGGGCTTCCCTGGTGGCTCAGTTGGTAAAGAATCCACCTGCAATGTGGGAGACCTGGGTTTGATCCCTGGGTTGGGAAGATCCCCTGGAGCAGGACATGGCAACCCACTCTAGTATTCTTGACTGGAGAATCCCCATGGACAGAGGAGCCTGGTGGGCTACAGTCCATGGGGTTGCAAAGAGTCAGGCATGACTGAGCAACTAAGTACAAGAATATCCAAACCACTTGGCCTAATATGTGTGCTTAGTCACTCAGTCATATCTGACACTTTGCAACCCCATGGTCTAGAATATCACATTTTTTTGACATTGGCTTTTATATGCTTATAGGATCATGATGTATGGGAGGTTCAGTTGGGTCTGTGGAAATAAGACTGGAGCACTTATCTCTCTCACTTGGTCCTTTCCCCACAATTAGATGAAATCAGTGTATCCTTAGGTTCATTTATCTTTTGGAAAACACTACATTCTGAGTTGTTCTGGAAATGAGAGGTAGATTCCCATGCTGGCATTAGACCTAAACATGGTACTATTGGAAATTCAAAAGTCACTTTCCAGTTTATCATTTGGGGTTACTATGACAAGGCATAGGAGGTATCAGAAAGATGAAAGTCCTGACTGTTTTTAGTAGTGGGAAAATATAGAAAAGGTTCCATTTTCATTAGATTAAAGGTTTTAATATTCATCATTTAAAAAGAAGAGTTTAAAAAGAAAAAAAAAAATGAGGGTCAGTCCAAGTACAAAAACATAAATAAATCTACAGTAATTAAAACAATGTGATAAACATAATTAACACTGTTGTATTTTATATGTAAAAGTTATTAAGAGAGAAATCATAAGAGTTTTCATTATTAGGAAATTTTTTATATTTCTTTAATTTTATATCTATAGAAGATCAAGGATGTTCACTAAAATTGTGATAGTTAATTCATGCTGTAAGTCAAATCATTCTGCTGTGCACCTTAAATTTATACAGTTCTATGTGTCAATTACATCTCAATAAAACTGGAAGAAAATAACAAGATGCATGTACAGAAATAGTCTGACAAAATACTGGAACAGGAAAAGGTCTAAAATATATTCGTTTGTATAATTTAGTATATATATATAATACAAGCAATATTTAAAATTATTAGGTAAAATATGAACTAACAACTTTTGAAATAAATTAATTTAATTTGGCTTTTAACTTCATTTATTATACTGAAATAAATTCATATAGTTAAATATTTTAAATGTATAAAATGAAACTACAGAGCTGTAAAGTTTATTTGTATATATTTTATAATTTTGTAAATATTTTATAATTATGATTTAGAGAAAGATTTTTCCTAAATATGACCTAAAAGCCACAAACTATGATGGAAATAATTGACAGATTTGACTAAGATGATTATAAGGCTCCTTAATAGGTAAATGACAAGAATGATAATAGAATAAATAAAATAAAAATACACGTACAACACTGGAAATAATTTGTAATATACACATAGGAAAAGATGAATATATCTAGTGCCAGAAGATCTTCTGCCAATTAATGAAAAGATTTGTGAATAGTTAACTTATACTGTTAAACTAGGATAAAAATAATTTCAAGATTTCAGTAGTTTACAACAATAAAGATTTACTTCTTGCTCAGGCTCCATGTCCCTCTCAGGGGACTCAACTGTGGCTCTTCTCTCCTCATCTTCACTCCAAAATCCAGACTGAAGGAGAAGCGGCCTTTATTTAAGACACTGCTGATCTTGTGGAAGAGGAAAGTTGGTGGACTATACAGTCTTAAATCTTTCTCCCAAGTGGTATAGCTAGGGCTAGTCACACAGTCAAACTCAGTATGCATGGGGCAGGAGCAAAGCTTATCCTAAGAAAGGGGCCCTATAGGGAAGAACAGCAAGTGTTTTGAATGACAATACCATCTATGAAAACTCTAAAGAAAACAAAGAGAATATACCATTCAAATACTTTTTAATGCTCAGTCTCACTAGTAGTCATCTAAATTTGAACTAAAACAATCACTACTATCTGTCAGATTGGAGTTAACTCAAAAGAAAAAAAAACTGTCCAGAATAGATGAGAATGCAGGGAAAATAAGTATTTTTACACATTAGTTTTGAAAAATGTAAATTGGGTAAACATTTTGGGGAATACTTTGGCAATATCAATAAAATTTTTAAAGTTCATACACTTTTTGCCAATAAGTTCACTTCTCAGGATCTGTCCTATACATCTCTATCTTCTAATGTTACTAATGGTAGATATGTTGCCAGTCTAGTTTCCATTTCTTTCAAGTCATCTCTGCCTTCCCACAATGTAGGAATTTTTAGGAGTTTCCAATTATTCTTGTTACAAATTTCAATGTGATGGATCATGTTGAAGGATCTTTCCCCATTCATCCCAGTCAATAGGACACCATGCAACAGGCCATTTCATTTTGACCATGTGGGCAGTGGGAAACTTTTTATAATTTTTTGATAATTGTTCGGCATTGACTTTTCTTCTCTTCTTTCTGGACCTCCTATAAGATGGATGTTGGTTATCTTGAATTGTCCCTCAATATCATATTTGGCATGATAATCATCTTTCTTATTGGCTCGCTCTTTTATCTAGGGGATTTCCTCAGGTTTCTCATCTAATTTTTCTTTAATAATGTAAATCACGCTGTTAATTGATTTTTCAGTCTATACACATAGCAACAAAATGTGGTCCACTAACAAAATGTGGTCCACTGGAGAAGGGAATGGCAAACCACTTCAGTATTCCTGCCTTGAAGACCCCATAAACAGTATCAAACGGCAAAAAGATAGGACACTGAATGATGAACTCCCAAGGTCAGTAGGTGCCCAATATTCCACTGGAGATCAGTGGAGGAATAACTCCAGAAAGAATGAAGAGATAGAGCCAAAGAAACACAACATCCAGCTGTGGATGTGACTGGTGATGGAAGCAAAATCTGATGCTGTAAAGAGCAATATTGCATAGGAACCTGGAATGTTAGGTCCATGAATCAAGGCAAATTGGAAGTGGTCAAACAGCAGATGGCAAGACTGAACGTTGACATTTTAGGAATCAGCAAACTAAAATGGACTGGAATGGGTGAATTTAACTCAGATGACCATTAAATCTACCACTGTGGGCAAGAATCCCTTAGAAGAAATGGAGTAGCCATCATTGTCAACAAAAAAGTCCAAAATGTAGTACTTGGATGCAATCTCAGAAACGATAGAATGATCTCTGTTCATTTCCAAGGCAAACCATTCAATATCATGGTAATCCAAGTCTATGCCCTGAACAGTAATGCTGAAGAAGCTGAAGCTGAACCGTTCTATGAAGAGGTACAAGACCTTCTAGAACTAACACCCAAAAAAAGATGTCCTTTTCATCATAGGGGACAAGAATGCAAAAGTAGGAAGTCAAGAAACATCTGGAGTAACAGGCAAATTGGGCCTTGGAATACAGAATGAAGCAGGGCAAAGACTAATAGAGTTCTGCCAAGAGAATGCACTGGTCATAGCAAACACCCTCTTCCAACAACACAAGAGAAGACTCTACACATGGACATCACCAGATGGTCAACAAAAAAATCACATTGATAATATTCTTTGCAGCCAAAGAAGGAGAAGCTCTATACAGTCAGCAAAAACAAGACCAGGAGCTGACTGTGGCTCAGATCATGAACTCCTTATTGCCAAATTAAGACTTAAATCGAAGAAAGTAGGGAAAACCACTAGAATATTCTGGTATGACCTAAATCAAATCCCTTATGATTATACAGTGGAAGTGAGAAATAGATTTAAGGGACTAGATCTGACAGAGTGCCTATGGACAGAGGTTTGTGACACTGTACAGGAGACAAGAGCAAGACCACTCCCAAGAAAAAGCAATGAAAAAAAGCAAAGTGGCTATCTGAGGAGGCCTTACAAATAGCTGTGAAAAGAAGAGAAGTGAAAAGAAAAGGAGAAAAGGAAAGATATACCCATTTGAATGCAGAGTTCCAAAGAATAGCAAGGAGAGATAAGAAAGCCTTCCTCAGTGATCAGTGCAAAGAAATAGAGGAAAAGAACAGAATGGGAAAGACTAGAGATCTCTTCAAGAAAATTAGAGATACCAAGGGAACATTTCACGCAAAATGGGCTCAATAAAGGCCAGAAATGGTATGAACTTTACAGAACCAGAAGATATTAAGAAGAGGTGACAAGAATACACAGAAGAACTGTACAAAAAAGATCTTCATGACAAAGATAATCACGATGGTGTTATCACTCACTTAGAGCCAGACATCCTGGAATGTGAAGTCAAGTGGGCCTTAGAAAGCATCACTATGAACAAAGATAATGGAGGTGATGGAATTCCAGTTGAGCTATTTCAAATCCTGAAAGATGATGCTGTGAAAGTGCTGCACTCAATATACCAGAAAATTTGGAAAACTCAGCAGTAGCGACGGGACTGGAAAAGGTGTTTTCATTCCAATCCCAAAGAAAGGCAATGCCAAAGGTTGCTCAGACTACCACACAATTGCACTCATCTCACACACTAGCAAAGTAATGCTTGAAATTCTCCAAGCCAGGCTTCAGCAATATGTGAACTGTGAACTTTCAGATGTTCAAGCTGGTTTTAGAAAAGGCAGAGGAACCAGAGATCAAATTGCCAACATCTGCTGGATCCTCGAAAAAGCAAGAGAGTTCCAGAAAAACATGTATTTCTGCTTTATTGACTATGCCAAAGCCTTTGACTGTGTGGATCACAATAAACTGTGGAAAATTCTGAGAGATGGGAATACCAGACCACCTGACCTGCCTCTTGAGAAATCTGTATGTAGGTCGGAAAGCAACAGTTAGAACTGGACATGGAACAAACTGGTTCCAAATAGGTAAAGGAGTATGTCAAGGCTGCATATTGTCACCCTGCTTATTTAACTTATATGCAGAATACATCATGAGAAATGCTGGGCTGGATGAAGCTCAAGCTAGAATCAAGATTGCTGGGAGAAACATCAGTAACCTCAGATATGCAGATGACACCAACCTTATGGCAGACAGAGAAGAACTAAAGAGCCTCTAGCTGAAAGTGAAAGAGGAGAGTGAAAAAGTTGGCTTAAAGCTCAACATTCAAAAAGCAAAGTTCATGGCATCCAATCCCATCACTTCATGGCAAACAGATGGAGAAATAGTGGAAACAGTGGAAGACTTTATTTGGGGGGGCTCCAAAATCACTGCAAATGGTGATTGCAGCCATGAATAAAAGACACTTACTTCTTGGGAAAAAAAGTTATGACCAACCTAGACAGCATATTAAAAAGCAGAGCCATTACTTTGTCAACAAAGGTCTGTCTAGTCAAGACTATGGTGTTTCCAGTAGTCATGTATGGACGTGAGAGCTGGACTATAAAGAAAGCTGAGCTCTGAAAAATTGATGTTTTTGAACTGTAGTATTGGAGAAGATTCTTGAGCATCCCTTGGACTTCAAGGAGATCCAACCAGTACATCCTAAAGGAGATTAGTCCTGGTTGTTCATTGGTAGGACTGATGTTGAAGCTGAAACTCCAATACTTTGGCCACCTGATGCAAAGAGCTGACTCATTTGAAAAGACCCTGATTCTGGGAAAGATTAAAGATGAGAGGAGAAGGGGACGACAGAGAATGAGATGGTTGGATGGCTTCACCAACTCAATGGACATGAGTTTGAGAAAACTCTGGGAGTTGGTAATGGACAGAGAGGCCTGGTGTGCTGCAGTACATGGGGTCACAAAATTTTAGACACGACTGAGTGACTGAATTGAACTGAACTGAACACATAGCAACGAATGTGTAGTTATGATCTGTAACATTAAAAAGCATTAGTAACTTTCAAGATGTCAAGATAAAGCTACAGCTTAGAAGGTGATCATTAGAAAGTGGGAAACGCAGTGAAAGAAACGACCAAAACACTGCTAGCTTATTTTTATGAAGCTGACCCACATGAATTTGCTGATACTTAACTATTTTTGAACTATAAAAATGGCAATTTCTTATTCAACATAATACTAATGGATATATGAGAGATACACTATCAAATAAAGATGGAACAAGATATAAGAACTAAGATAAATCATAGTATAATAATTTAAATTTTAAAGGGAAAAGTGACCTAGATTTTCATTGTTGTCATAAAAGAAGATGTCCAAAGCTTATAAATAAAGAAATTGCAATGTATTACATAGAGTTGAGGATGTTACCACTGAAAATAAAAACAGAAGCCTTTTAAAGTGAAAAAAATGAAGAGGCATCAGGAACTCAGGCTAGTTTATTTTTTATGAGTGTTTGTCAACAATTCAATTTCATCTTTATTGTATGAATATATTGCTTTGATAAAAAAAATAGAATAAAACAAATTCCTCTACTGGAAGCCAGCAGCTGTCATATTAGATAAAGCAAGAAAATAAAATATAAAACCCAGCACTTTGCTGTTTATAAGAGATAGATCTAAAAGAAAATGACATAGATTAGCAAAATTGAATATGTAAAAATATATACCAGATAAAGTGAAATGAAAGTGAAAGTCGCTCAGTCGTGTCCAACTCCTTGTGACCCCTTGGACTATACAGTTCATGATTTCTCCAGGCCAGAATAGGGGAATGGGTAGCCTATCCCTTCTCCACAGGATCTTCCCAACCCAGGAATTGAACCAGGGTCTCCTGCATTGTGGGCAGATTCTTTACCAACTGAGCTGTCAGAGAAGCTGTAGATATCAGGGAACCCCCATATACCAGATAGGTGCTATAATATTGTTTTTGTTCAGTTTCTCAGTCGTGTCTGACTGTGACCACATGGACTGCAACATGCCTGGCTTCCCTGTCCTCCACTAACTCCCGGAGTTTGCTCAAACTCATGTCCATTGAATTGACGATGCCATCTAACCATCTCACCCTCTGTTGCCCCTCTTCTCTTCCTGCCCTCAATCTTTCCCAGCATCAGGGTCTTTTCCAATGAGTCAGCTCTTTGCATCATGTCGCCAAAATAATGGAGCTTCAACTTCAATACCAGTCCTTCCAATGAATATTCAGGGTTGATTTCTTTTAGGATGGACTGGTTTGATCTTGCAGTCCAAGGGACTCTCAAGAGTCTTCTCCAATACCACAGTTCAAAAGCATCAATTCTTTGTTGCTCAGCCTTCTTTATGGTCCAACTCTCGCATTCATACATGACTATGAGAAAACCTTAGACTTGACTAGATAGACCTTTGTTGGCAAAGTAATGTCTCAGCTTTTTAATACACTGTCTAGGTTTGTCATAACTTTTCTTCCAAAGAGCAAGCATCTTAATTTCATGGCTGCACTCAACGTCCACAGTGACTTTGGAGCCCAGGAAAATAAAGTCTGTCACTATTTCCATTTTTTCCCAATTATTTGCCTTGAAGTGATGGAACTGGATGCCGTGATCTTAGTTTTTGGAATGTTGAATTTTAAGCCAGCTTTTTCACCCTCCTCTTTCACTTTCATCAAGAGGCTCTTTAGTTCTTCGCTTTCTGCCATAAGGGTGGTGTTGTCTGCATAGCTGAGGTTATTGGTATTTCTCCTGGCAACCTTGATTCTAGCTTGATTTTCATCCAGCTTGGTATTTCAAATATTAAGCAAAATGGAATTTGTGGTAAAGATCATTAAGAAGTACAAATAGGTATGTTTTATAATGATAAAACTGTTAAGCAGTAATATAGGATAATGACCAAAGTTTATCTACATATCAACATAATTTTAAAATATATAAAACAAAACTGCTGGAAATATTCGGTAAAACTGGAAAATTCACCGCTGTAATGGACTCCTTGATGCATCAATTTTAGAAATAGACACATTGAGAATATATGGCAACAAGATTATAGAATATTTGAACAACAACAAACATGGTCAATATGTTAAACATAGAAATTTGCATTTAATAGAAAATTGCACTTTCTTATCAAGATTACTAGAGATAAGGGATACATGTACTAGTCGGACACGACTGAGCAACTGAACTGAACTGAACTGATATTATAATTTGCCTACTTTCAAGTAAGGAAAACCAAACAAAGCCCCTCTTGGTCTTAAAGAAAACAAAACATCTCCTGAACTCTTGTAAACACTTAATGTGCAAGTCCAGCTTTCTGCTTTAGTTAGATTCACTTGCCCACTCTTGCTCCCAACCACAGAAGTGTCTTGCTATAGTATTTGCACCTGAGGGAGGAGTGAGGAGATGGATGGGTAAGAGCTTATATAGCATGCCCTCTGCTCCTCTTTTCTACTTTGATTCTGAGGATTGTTGTGTGGAATTAATAGTGAATAAAGAATCATGAAACACAAAGGAGCACATGTGGGTCAAACATTTCTAGTTCCCAATCATCAAAAGTTATATAGATTAAGAAGAATAAACTTGTGAGTATCACTGATGATAGCAACACCAATAAAATTTGATCAAAAACATTTGCTATCACCATCCCTCATTTCCCAAGTCACATCTTTATCCTTATAATTGTCAAGAACTAAAGGCTTCCAATATCTCTAGTTTGCAATAAGTGAGGAGAGTAGTGATTTAAGAAGCTCATCTTTAGTGTAACATAGCAAAGCAATACAAGTTGGGATGGGTAAGAACTGTCTAGCTCAGTTTCAGGAAGCTATCTCAAATTCAAATCTGGATTTTTCTATTTATTTCTGAATGATATCCTCACTTTTAGCGTCCAGACTGACTTCTTAACTGTGAGGGCAAGTTTTTGAAATTAGAACTTCATCATTACTTTCTACATACAGTTGCATGTGGTGACAATATTGAGATGATGACTTAGGTTGTTTCTAACTTCAACCTCGCTCATACGAAGACCAACATCCTAAGTCCTTATCTGCCTGCCAAGCCCTGCCTGCTGCTTTGTCTAAACACAGAGTCTATCCAGTGGCATGTCCAACTGGGAAGCACGGCCTGAGATTCCACTAGAATAAGCAATTTCTGAGACCAGCTTGCAGCTCTGCCCAATTGAACAGCCCAACAGCCCTGACAGTTTCAGAAACACAGTTTGAAATCCTAGCTGCCCAGAGGTGATTGCTGAATCCAGCTAGTGGTCTTGTGTAGCACAGCCAGCAGCCCTACCCAATCAGGGATTCTACACAATAGTCTCATTTAAATATGTAGCCCAGCAAGCAGGTCCATCCAGCTGTGGACCTAGAAATTGGCATTCTCAAACCCATGACCTCAGCATGGGCTTCACCCAGTTAGAGAACCTGATAGAAAAACCTGCCTGCTTGTGGGTGCAATCAGCTATCCTGTCCAGTACACCAAACTGAACTGGCTGATGCAGGTATTTCCCTTTTAAAGTAAACCCATAAAACCTGGAAGAAGAGACTATGTTATCAAATGTGCAGACACCAATGCAAGGAATCAAAGATCACAAAGAATCAGGAAAACATGATACCACTAAAGGAAACTAATTAAAACTCTAATAACTGACCCTAAAGAAGGAAAATTATGAACTGTCTGACAAAGAATTAAGAATAATTCGCTTAAAGAAGTTCAGTGAACTACAAAACAGACAACTAAATGAAATTAGAAAACAAGGCTTTCCAGAAAAATAAACGACCCAATCAAAAAATGGGCCAAAGAACTAAATAGACATTTTTCCAAAGAAGACATACAGATGGCTAACAAACACATGAAAAGATGCTCAACATCACTCATTATTAGAGAAATGCAAATCAAAACCACAATGAGGTACCACTTCACACCAGTCAGAATGTCTGCGATCCAAAAATCTGCAAGCAATAAATGCTGGAGAGGGTGTGGAGAGAAGGGAACCCTCCTACACTGTTAGTGGGAATGCAAACTAGTACAGCCACTATGGAGAACAGTGTGGAGATTCCTTAAAAAATTGCAAATAGAACTGCCTTATGACCCAGCAATCCCACTGCTGGGCATACACACTGAGGAAACCAGAATTGAAAGAGACACAT
>NW_024070207.1:68398274-68451357 GCF_014754425.2 Oryx dammah
GAGTAATACTCCATTGTGTATATGTACCACAGCTTTCTTATCCATTCATCTGCTGATGGACATCTAGGTTGCTTCCATGTCCTGATTATTATAAACAGTGCTGCGATGAACATTGGGGTACACGTGTCTCTTTCAATTCTGGTTTCCTCGGTGTGTATGCCCAGCAGTGGGATTGCTGGGTCATAAGGCAGTTCTATTTCCAGTTTTTTAAGGAATTTCTGCACTGTTCTCCATAGTGGCTGTACTAGTTTGCATTCCCACCAACAGTGAAAGAGGGTTCCCTTTTCTCCACAGCCTCTCCAGCATTTATTGCTTGTAGACTTTTGGATCACAGCTATTCTGACTGGCATAAAATGGTACCTCATTGTGGTTTTGATTTGCATTTCTCTGATAATGAGTGATGTTGAGCATCTTTTCATGTGTTTGCTAGCCATCTGTATATCTTCTTTGGAGAAACGTTGGTTTAGGTCTTTGGCCCATTTTTTAATTGGGTCATTTATTTTTCTGGAATTGAGCTGCAGGAGTTGCTTGTATATTTTTGAGATTAGTTGTTTGTCAGTTGCTTCATTTGCTATTATTTTCTCCCATTCCAAAGGCTGTCTTTTCACCTTGCTTATAGTTTCCTTTATTGTGCAGAAGCTTTTAATTTTAATTTGATCCCATTTGTTTATTTTTGCTATTATTTCCAATATTCTGGGAGGTGGATCATAGAGGATCCTGCTGTGATTTATGTCAGAAAGTGTTTTGCCTATGTTCTCCTTTAGGAGTTTTATAGTTTCTGATCTTACGTTTAGATCTTTAATCCATTTTGAGTTTATTTTTGTGTATGGTGTTAGAAAGTGTTCTAGTTTCATTCTTTTACAAGTGGTTGACCAGTTTTCCCAGCACCACTTGTTAAAGAGATTGTCTTTAATCCATTGTATATTCTTGCCTCTTTTGTCAAAGATAAGGGGTCCATAGGTGTGTGGATTTATCTCTGGGCTTTCTATTTTGTTCCATTGATCTATATTTCTGTCTTTGTGCCAGTACCATACTGTCTTGATGACTGAGGCTTTGTAGTAGAGCCTGAAGTCAGGCAGGTTGATTCCTCCAGGTCCATTTTTCTTTCTCAAGATTGCGTTGGCTATTCAAGGTTTTTTGTATTTCTATACAAACTGTGAAATTATTTGTTCTAGCTCTGTGAAAAATACCGCTGGTAGCTTGATAGGGATTGCAAAGAATCTGTAGATTCCTTTGGGTAGTATACTCATTTTCACTATATTGATTCTTCCGACCCATGAACATGGATCTCCATCTATTAGTGTCCTCTTTGATTTCTTTCACCAGTGTTTTATAGTTTTTGATATATAGGTCTTTAGTTTCTTTAGGTAGATATATTCCCAAGTATTTATTCTTTTTGTTGCAATGGTTAATAGAATTGTTTCCTTAATTTCTTTTTCTACTTTCTCATTATTAGTGTATAGGAATGCAAGCATTTTCTGTGTGTTGATTTTATATCCTGCAACTTTACTATATTCATTGATTAGCTGTAGTAATTTTCTGGTGGAATCTTTAGGGTTTTCTAGAGGATCATGTCATGTGCAAACAGTGAGAATTTTACTTCTTCTTTTCCAATTTGGATTCCTTTTATTTCTTTTTCTGCTCTGATTGCTGTTGCCGAAAATTCCAGAACTATATTGAGTAGTAGTGGTGAAAGTGGGCCCCCTTATCTTCTTCCTGACTTTAGGGGAAAAGCTTTCAGTTTTTCACCATTGAGGATAATGTTTGCTGTGGGTTTGTCATATATAGCTTTTATTATATTGAGGTATGTTCCTTCTATTCCTGCTTTCTGGAGAGTTTTTATCATAAATGGATATTGAATTTTGTCAAAGGCTTTCTCTGCATCTATTGAGATAATCATATGGCTTTTATTTTTCAATTTGTTAATGTGGTGAATTACATTGATTGATTTGCAGATATTGAAGAATTCTTGCATCACTGGGATAAAGCCCACTTGGTCATGGTGTATGATCTTTTTAATGTGTTGTTGGATTCTGATTGCTAGAATTTTATTAAGGATTTTTGCATCGATGTTCATCAGTGATATTGGCCTGTAGTTTGCTTTTTTTGTGGCATCTTTGTCAGGTTGTGGTATTAGGGTGATGGTTACCTCATAGAATGAGTTTGGGAGTTTACCTTCCTCTGCAATTTTCTGCAAGAGTTTGAGTAGGATAGGTGTTAGCTCTTCTCTAAATTTTTGGTAGAATTCAGCTCTGAAGCCTTCTGGTCCTGGGCTTTTGTTTGCTGGAAGATTTCTGATTACAGTTTCAATTTCCGTGCTTGTGATGGGTCTGTTAAGATTCTCTATTTCTTCCAGGTTCAATTTTGGAAAGTTGTAATTTTCTAGGAATTTGTCCATTTCTTCCATGATGTCCATTTTATTGGCATATAATTGCTGATAGTAGTCTTTTATGATCCTTTGTATTTCTGTGTTTTCTGTTGTGATCTCTCCATTTTCATTTCTTATTTTATTGATTTGATTTTTCTCCCTTTGTTTCTTCATGAGTCTGACTAATGGTTTCTCAATTTTATTTACCCTCTTAAAGAACCAGCTTTTGGCTTTGTTGATTTTTGCTATGGTCTCTTTTGTTTCTCATTTATTTCTGCCCTAATTTTTAAGATTTCTTTCCTTTTACTAACTCTGGGGTTCTCCATTTCTTCCTTTTCTAGTTTCTTTAGGTGTAGAGTTAGGTTATTTATTTGACTTTTTTCTTGTTTCTTGAGGTATGCCTGTATTGCTATGAACTTTCCCCTTAGCACTGATTTTATAGTGTCCCACAGGTTTTGGGTTGTTGTGTTTTTATTTTCATTTGTTTCTATGCATATTTTGATTTCTTTTTTTTTTTCTTCTGTGATTTGTTGGTTATTCAGAAGTTTGTTGTTCAGCCTCCATATGTTGGAATTTTTAATAGTTTTTCTCCTGTAATTGAGATCTAATCTTAATGTATTCTGGTCAGAAAAGATGCTTGGAATGATTTCAATTTTTTTTTTATTTATCAAGGCTAGATATATGGCCCAGGATGTGATTTATCCTGCAGAAGGTTCCATGAGCACTTAAGAAAATGGTGAAATTCATTGTTTTGGGGTGAAATGTCTTATAGATATCAATTAGGTCTAACTGGTCTATTGGATCATTTAAAGTTTTTGTTTCCTTGCTAATTTTCTGTTTAGTTGATCTGTCCATAGGTGTGAGTGGTGTGTTAAAGTCTCCCACTATTATTGTGTTATTGTTATTTTCCCCTTCCATACTTGTTAGCATTTGTCTTACATATTGCAGTGCTCCTATGTTGTGTGCATATATATTTTTAATTGTTATATCTTCTTCTTGGATTGATCCTTTGATCATTATGTAGTGGCCTTCTTTGTCTCTTTTCACAGCCTTTGTTTTAAAGTCTATTTTATCTGATATGAGTATTGCTACTCCTGCTTTCATTTGGTCTCTATTTGCATGGAATATCTTTTTCCATCCCTTCACTTTCAGTCTGTATGTGTCCCTTATTTTGAGATGGGTCTCTTGTAGACAACATATATAGGGATCTTGTTTTTGTATCCATTCAACCAGTCTTTGTCTTTTGGTTGGGGCATTCAACCCATTTACATTTAAGGTAATTATTGATAAGTATGATCCCGTTGCCATTTACTTTATTGTTTTGGGTTCGAGTTTATACACCCTCTTTGTGTTTCCTGTCTAGAGAAGATCCTTTAGCATTTGTTGGAGAGCTGGGTTGGTGGTGCTGATTCTCTCAGCTTTTGCTTGTCTGTAAAGCTTTTGATTTCTCCTTCAGAGTTGAATGAGATCCTTGCTGGGTACAGTAATCTGGGCTGTAGGTTATTTTCTTTCATCACTTTAAGTATGTCTTGCCATTTCCTCCTGGCTTGAAGAGTTTCTATTGAAAGATCAGCTGTTATCCTTATGGGAATCCCCTTGTGTGTTATTTGTTGTTTTTCCCTTGTGCTTTTAATATTTGTTTTTTGTGTTTGATCTTTGTTAATTTGATTAATATGTGTTTTTGGGTTTTTCACCTTGGGTTTATCCTGTTTGGGACTATCTGGGTTTCTTGGACTTGGGTGATTATTTCCTTCCCCATTTTAGGGAAGTTTTCAACTATTATCTCCTCAAGGATTTTCTCATGGTCTTTCTTTTTGTCTTCTTCTTCTGGGACTCCTATAATTCGAATGTTGGAGCGTTTCATATTGTCCTGGAGGTCTCTGAGATTGTCCTCATTTCTTTTAATTCGTTTTTCTTGTTTCCTCTCTGATTCATTTATTTCTACCATTCTATCTGCTACTTCACTAATCCTATCTTCTGCCTCCGTTATTCTACTATTTGTTGCCTCCAGAGTGTTTCTGATCTCATTTATTGCATTATTCATTGTATATTGACTCTTTTTTATTTCTTCTAGGTCCTTGTTAAACCTTTCTTGCATCTTCTCAGTCCTTGTCTCCAGGCTATTTATCTGTGATTCCATTTTTATTTCAAGATTTTGGATCATTTTCACTATCATTATTTGGAATTCTTTCTCAGGTAGATTCCCTATCTCTTGCTCTTCTGTTTGTTTTGGTGGGCATTTATCCTGTTCCCTTACCTGCTGGGTATTCCTCTGTCTCTTCATCTTGGTTATATTGCTGCATTTGGGGTGGCCTTTCTGTATTCTGGCAGTTTGTGGAGTTCTCTTATTGTGGAGTTTCCTCGCTGTGGGTGAGATTGTATCAGTGGCTTGTCAAGGTTTCTTGGTTAGGGAAGCTTGTGTCAGAGTTCTGGTGGGTGGAGCTGGATATCTTCTCTCTGGAGTGCAATGAAGTGTCCAGTAATGAGTTATGAGATGTCAGTGGTTTTGGAGTAACTTTGAGCTGCCTGTATATTGAAGCTCAGGGCTGTGTTCCTGTGTTGGTGGAGAATTTGCATGATATGTCTTGCTCTGGAACTTGTTGGCCCTTGGGTGGTGCTTGGTTTCAGTGTAGGTATGGAGGCGTTTGAGGAGCTCCTATGGATTAATGTTCCCTGTAGTCAGAAGTTCTCTGATGTTCTCAGGATTTGGACTTAAGCCTCCTGCTTCTGGTTTTCAGTCTTATTTTTACAGTAGCCTCAAGTCTTCTCCATCTAGACAGCACTGATGATAAAACATCTAGGTTAAAGATGAAAAGTTTCTCCACATTGAGGGACACCCAGAGAGGTTCACAGAGTTACATGGAGAAGAGAAGAGGGAGGGGGGAATTAGAAGTGACTGGAATGAGATGAGGTGGGATCAAAAGAGGAGAGAGCAAGCTAGCCAGTAATCACTTCCTTATGTGCACTCCACAGTCTGGACCACTCAGAGATGTTCATGGAGTTATACAGAGAAGAGGAGAGGGGGCCCGAGGTGGCCAGGAGGATAAAAGAGGGAAATGAAAAGGAGAGAGACAGATCCAGCCAGTAACCAGTTCCCTAAGTGTTCTCCACCATTTGAAACACACGGTGATTCACAGAGTTTGGTAGAGAAGAGAAGGGGGAGGGAGGAGACAGAGGCAACCTGGTGGAGAAAAAGGAGAGTCCAAAGGAGGAGAGAGCGGTCAAGCCAGTAATCTCACTCTCAAGTAAAAATGGGTACTGAAGATTGGGTTTTTAAAGGTACAAAATTGATAACAAATACCAAAAAGCAAAGATTAAAAATCTAGAGTAGAGGTTGGATTTTCAAAAATACAATATTAAAGAAACAAAGAAGAAGAAGAAGAAAAAAAACAAAGTCACAAGAATATTAAAAAACAACAACAACCACAAAAATATATATATGGCGTTTGCTTTAAAAATAGGGTCTTTTTTTTTGAAAAGTAATAGTAGGTTATAAAAATAAAAATTAAAGGAGAAATAGGGGACTTAAAAAATAAAAAATGTTAAAAAAAAAGAAGAAAAAGAAAAGAAAAATCAAACAAACCAAAAAAAAAAAAAGAATGATCATAAAAATAGTAAAGATATATCTGGGACTTTCTCTGGTGTTGTTGTAGGCAGTGTGGGGTCAGTTCATTTTTGTATAGTTCCTTGGTCTGGCTTATATTTCTCAAGATCTATAGGCCCCTTCCTATGTAGTCTGTACTAACGACAGTGTTTTAATCTATTGCACCTGTCACTTCCAAGGCAGTTCTCTCTGTTTTAGCTTCTTCTGTTTGCTGGTCTCTTCAGTGTCTGATTTCTACCCTGACACAAGGGGGGCGGTGGTGGACACTTTTTTTTAGGCTCACTTGTTCAGTCGCGCTGTGGGGAGGGAGGGATGCTGCAAACTAATAACACTGGCCTGTGCTTGCAGTGTCTTAGCCATGCTGGGCCTGCCCCCACTCACAGTGCACACTGCTCAGGCTCTAGGTTGCTCTGCTGGGAACTGTCTGAGGCCGGCCCTGGGCTGCATGCACCTCCCTGGTCTAAGCCGCTCAGGCTCAGGCACTCAGGTAGTTCTCAGAGGTGCAGACTCTGTTGGGCCTGCGTTTTGAGCCCTTCCCAGGTCTGAGTAGCTCAGGTGTTTGGTGAGTGCAGTTGCTGTGACTTATCACCTTTTCCATCCCTACTGTTCAGTTTTCTGGGTGTACAACTGGCACCCCTTCTCAGGTGGATGGTGACTGTTTTTGAAGACAATGACCTGCTGTTCTGTGTGCCTGATGTGTCCTCTGCCAGCTTTCAGAAGTTGTTTTGTGGAATTTACTCAGCATTAAAATGTTCTTTTGATGAATTTGTGAGGGAGAAAGTGGTCTTCCCGTCCTATTCCTCCGCCATCTTAGGACCACCCCCTGGAAGGAAATTTCTAATGGAAAAGGAAACATAGGGAATAATTGCTAATGGCATGGAGTTTCTTTTTAGAAAGATTAAAATGTTCTAGAATTAGATAGGGTTAGTGATTACACAACTCTGTGAATATGCTTGAAACTACTAAATTATATATATGAAAATGATATGTTTATAGCATAGGAATTGTATCTTTATAAAAATGAGTCATTTTAAAAATTATTATATTTATTTTATGTTGAAATGATAATATTTTGGTTATATTCAGTTAAATAAAATATAAAATTAAAATTAAAAAGAACAATTACATCAGCATCATAGCAGTATGAAATGCTCTCTTTGTGTCTTACTTGCAATCTGAGACTCATTTCATAACTCAATGATGATTTCTTTATCCAGTGCACCAGGATTCCAGAGAGTTCTACATATCCATACATCTAAAGGAGGGTGGACTGGAACACATGGAGGAGGTAGAACAAGGGGAACAACGGAAGTTATGGCTATGGCCTCAATTCCCCTGTTGTGGTGACTGAGCCACAGCCCTAAAGAGTCTGGTAGGAGCAGGAGCAGTGCCCCAGACAACTCCAGCCTCCTGGTCGTAGATGTACCCACAGCTGCAGGGAACCAGGCAACAGCAGCAGGAAGGCCTGTGACCTAATCCTTCCAGCTTCAAATTTGCATGTGACTCTGGCTACCCTTTCCACAGTTGTGGAGCACATAAACTCGACTACCTTGGACTCAGCAGAGGTATCCATGACCTCAGCTCCCAACTAAACTTCTCTCTTACCCCACAGCAGTGGAGTCAGTGACCCAGGTGACACTAGATGTGCTGAAAGACACACCTCCCTAGGCAATGACACAAGTGACAGCAGCAACATTGATAGTAGCAAGGAACCAATGACCTGGGAGGCATAAAGAGTAATGAAAAGGGCACCAAACAACAGCTCTGGAAGAGGTAGTGGAAGATGAAATGGGACAATCCTCAAAAATATCCGGAGGCAGCTCAGGTAAAGAAATTAAAAACTTGTGCTGCATTGCCATCTACTGAAAAATAAAAAGAAAGGCCTGTAATTGATAATCTTGAATTGCTAGAACCAAGTAAAACATTTTTACCTACAGAAGAAAAGTGTTTGTTGCTTCAAAGATATCAACAGACAAAACTCATCAAGGACCACACAAAAACATGGTAGCATGGTATCATGAAAAGAAAATGACAATTCTTCATAAACCAAATATACAGTCACAG
The DNA here is from genome assembly GCF_014754425.2 of Oryx dammah. Classification (NCBI taxonomy): domain Eukaryota; kingdom Metazoa; phylum Chordata; class Mammalia; order Artiodactyla; family Bovidae; genus Oryx; species Oryx dammah. Next base: position 68,406,311 of record NW_024070207.1, read on the forward strand.
AATATTGCAATCAAACTGATACAGAATGCAAAATAGGTATCATGAAGAAATTCAAGGAGATACAAGGAAATGCAGAAAGACAGTTCAAGAAGCTCAGAAATAAAATTAGTAACCAAAATGAATATTTCACCAAAGAGATTGGAATTCCAAAAAAAGAACCAAACATAAATTCTTCCAGAGCTGAAGAACTAAAAAAATGAGACAAAATATGCATAAGAAAGCATTGGAAATAGAACAGATCATAAGGAAGAATTGTAAGCTTGTAGATAAAAATCTAGAAAAGATACAGTAGAACAGGGGAGAGAAGAAAGATCTAAAAGATATTAATAAAGTCTATAAGAATTATCTCACTGCATTAGGAAGGATATGATAATGAATTTCCCAGAAAGGGAAGGGAGTAAAAAGAGAGGAGAGAGATTGTTTTGAAAAATAACAGCTGAGAACTTCTGAAACTCGGGGAAGAAACTGAATATGCAAGTTAATGAAGCTAAGGAGAATGCTGGGTTATCTCAATACAAAAAGACTTTCTTCAAGAAACACTATATTAAAATTATCCAAAGTCAATGACAAAGACATAATTTTTTCTATTTTTTTTATTTTTTTTTTTTGCTTTTTAATTTTTACAGTGTTGTTTTTGTTTCTGCCATACAACAACGCGAATCAGTCATACTTATACATCCTCCATCTTGAGCCTTCCTGCTTTCTCCCCATCCCATCCCTCTAAGTCATCACAGAGTGCCAGACTGGGCTCCCTGTGTTATACAGCAATTTCTCCCCAACTATCCACTTTACACATGATAGTGTATATATACTGATGCTACTTTCTCCATTCATCCTACTCACTCTCTCCCCTACTGTATCCACAAGTCCATTCTCTACATCTGCATCTCCATCCTTTCCCTGCAAATAGATTCATCAATCCTATTTTTCTAGATTTAATATATGCATTGATATACTATATTTGTTTTTCTTGTTCTGACTTACTTCACTCCGTATAACACATTCTAGGCTCATCCACCTCACTAGAACTGACTCAAGTTAATTTTTTTAAGGCTGAGTAATATTCCATTGTATATTTGTGGAAATGTGACCTGATACAGCTATTATTTAGAACAGTATGGAGATTCCTTTAAAAAAAAAAACTAGGAATAAATATACCTTATGACCTGGCAACACCACCACTGGACATATACCCTGAGAAACCCATAACTGAAAAATACACACGTACCTCAATGTTCATTGCAGCACTACTTACAAAAGCCAGGACATGGAAGCAACCTAGATGTCCAACAACAGATGAATGGACAAAGACATAATTTTAAAGACAGCGAGGAAAGGATGGTAACCTGCAAAAGAACCCAATTAGGCTCTTAGCTGACTTCTCAGCAGAAACTGTACAGTCCAGGAGGGTGTGGAATGATATTCTCAAAATGAAGTGAAGTGAAGTGAAATGAAGTGAAGTGAAGTGAAGTGGATCAGTTGTGTCTGACTCTTTGCAACCCCATGGACTGTACTTTACAAGGCTCCTCTGTCCATGGAATTTTCCAGACAAGAGTACTAGAGTGGGTTGTCATTTCCTTCTCCAGGGGTTCTTCCTGACCCAGGGATCGAACCCAGGTCTCCCACATTGCAAGCAGACACTTTACCGTCTGAGCCACCAGGAAAGCCTAAACCACTGAAAGGTAAAAATCTTTCACCCTAGAATACTCTATTTAGCAAAGTTGTCCTTCAAATGTAAAGGAGAAATAAACATTTTCATAGATAAACAAAACCTGAAAGAATTTTGTTTTCTGTCAAACATCAACATGAATCAGCCATAGGTGTACATATGTTCCCACCCCCTTGAACCTCCCTCTCATCTCCCTCCCCATTCCACCAAACAAAATTCTGTAAAGCAATTATCCTCCAATTTAAAAATAAAGAAAATTTTTAAAGAAGCTTAAAGAGTTTGTCACCACTAAGACTTGCCTTACAAGAAATGTTGAGAGTTGGTCCAAAGATTGTGGAAGAATAGGAGGGGGAGACCACTTTCTCCCCCACAAATACATGAAAAGCTCATCTGCATGTGGAACAACTTCCACAAAACAAATTCTGAATGCTGGCAGAGGACTCCAGATACCCAGAAAGACAAACTAATCTCTTTGAAATGAAATAAGACAAAGGATAAAGATGTAAAGAGAGACAAAGGATTTAGAGACAGACCCATCCAGGGAAGGGAGTAGTGAAGGAGAAGTTTCCATATAGTAGCAAATTCTTTCACAGGTGGACTCAGTGGGGAACTTTGGGGCAGCATAACAACAACAACAAATCACCGCAGAATTCATGCCAAATGGCAATTACCAGTGGAGAAGCAGCTCATATGCTTATGTCTGCCCACAGTGAGTGGGGGCTGGGTGCAGAGGCATGGGCTGCATCATTGGTCCTTAGGGTAAGGACTGATATTGAATGCCCTGAGGACACACTGAGGGGAGTAACATGACACAGTAACCCAAACCTTGGGAAGGCCAGAGAGACAAAGAAAATCAAAGGACCTTTCCCCCAGAAAGGCTCTGATATCACAAAACAAAGGGTTGTGCCCTAGCAAATACCAAAGGAGAGCAAGCTGGCTGCCATTTACAGCCCTCTCTGGATGCAGAGAGGCAGGTGCTCAAAAGAGGGGTAAGGTAAGCTGACTGTGCCCTCGAGGAGTCTGAGCAGCTTGAGCCTGGGAAGTACATGAGATGCACAGCCCGCCTGGGGCTGGGCCCTCGTGGAGCACCCGGGAGACTGAGTGGCTTCGACATGGAAAGTTCACTCTGCCTAGGGCTGTGGCAACCAAGTGTGGTCCATCCACATGCTATGAGTGCTCCCCACACATGCCAGTGGTGTTTGTTTGCAGTGTCCCTCCCTCTGCATAGCACAACTGAGCAAGTGAGCCTGCATAAATGGAAACTTTCATCCCCTCATGTTAAGGTGGAGATTAGACACTGAAGACACTGACAAGCAGAAGAGGCCAGCCCAAGCAAAGAAAAGAAGGGGAACTGCCCCAAAAGTGGCAGGTGCAATAGATTAAAATCCTGCAGTTAAGCTGAGACTGTGCACTTGAGGGTCAACCATAGACTTTGAAAACAAGTACAAGCCAGAACATGGGCTTATCTAACACTGAACTAACTGCATTATATATATATATATATAATATATATATATATTATATATTATATATAATATATATATTTAGTTTTTGTGTTCAATTTTGCTTTGCTTTTTCCATATGGTACTTTTGAGAGTCTAATCTCTATTCTAGGTTTTAATTTTTACATTTTGATATTTGTTATTAATTTTGTACCTTTAAGATTATAACTTTTAGTATCCATTTTCACATAGGGATTTGATTACTGGCTCAGTTACTTACTTCCCTTTTGACACTCCCTTTTCTCCTCCTGATCACTTCTATCTCCCTCTTCCCACTTATATTTTCTATATAACTCTGTGAATCTCTTTGTGTGTTTCTGACTGTGGAGAGTTGTTTCATTATTAACCTAGTTTTTGCCTTCAGTTCTGTGTGGACAGAGAAGTCTTGAGGTTAATGTCAGAGAGAGACCCAAACCTAGAGGCAAGAGCCTCAACTCCAGAACTTTGGACCATCAAAGAATGCCAGACCCCAGGGAACATTAATAGATGAGAGCCCATACATTGAGACCAAGTTTCACCCAAAAGCCAGCAGGCTCCAGTAAAAGACACCCCACACTAATCCTCCAGAAAAACAGGAATACAAACCTGAACATTAAAAGACAAATTGCCCAACGCCATACCAAACCCAAAGACTGCTCAAGACTCACTACTGGACACTGCATTGACCTCCAGAGAGATGAGATCCAGCTCCATCCACCAGAACACAGACACAAGTTGCCCCAACCAGGAAACCTTCACAAACAACTGGTCCAAACTGTACTCGCAGCAAGCAGACTCACTGTTAAGAGGAACTACAACTCTCCAACCTGCACAAAGGAGACAATGAACACAGTAGACTAAAGAATAATTAAAAGTCAGAGAAATATCCAGCAGGTGAAGTATCATGATGAAAAACCACCAAACAAAGCAAAAAAGGAGGTGATAAGGGAGTCTACCCAAAAGAGAATTCAGAATAATGATATCAAAGATGATCCAAAATCTTTGGAAAACAAAATGGAGTTACAGGCAAGTAGACTAGAGACACGGATTGAGAAGAAGCAAGAAATGTTTAACAAGGACCAAGAAGAAATAAACAGTGGTCAATCAGTAATAAACAATGCAATAAAGGAGATTAAAAACACTTTAGACGGAACAAGCAGTAGAGTAACTGAGGCAGAAGAAAGCATAAGTGAATTGTAAGATAGAATGATGAAAATAAGTGAGTCAGAGTGGGGAAAAAAATAAAAAGAAATGAAGACAGTCTTAGAGATCTGGGACAATGTTAAATGCTCCAATATTTGAATCATAGGTGTCCCAGAAGAAGACAAAAGGAAAAGGCATGAAAATATTTGAGGAGATAACAGTTGCAAACTTTCCTAAAATGGGGAAAGAAATATCCACTGGAGTCCAAGAAGTCCAGAAGAGTCTTACAGGATAATCCCAAAGAGAAACATGGCAAGACACATACTAATCAATGAAGGAAAATTAAACACAAAGAACAAATATTATAAGCTGCAAGGGAAAAGCAACAAACAACATACAAGGGGATCGTCATAAGGATAACAGCTGATCTTTCATAGAAACTCTGCAGGCCAGAAGGGAATGGCAAGATATACTTAAAGTGGTGAAAGAGAAAAACCTACAACCAAGATCACTCTACCCAGCAAGGATCTCATTCGGATTCAAAGGAGAAATCAAAAGCTTTGGAGACAAGCAAAAGCTGAGAGAATTCAGCACCACCAAACTCACTCTTCAACAAATGCTAAAGGATCTTCTCTAGACAGGAAACACAGAAAAGGTTTATAAAAACGAATCCAAAACAGTAAAATAAATAGCAATGGGATCATACTTTTCAATAATTACCCTAAATGTAAATAGGCTAAATGCTCCAACCAAAAGACAAAGACGGCCTGAATGGATACAAGACTTCTATGTACACTGTCTATAGGAGACCCACATCAAACCTAAGGACACATACAGACTGAAAGTGAAGTGTTGGAAAGATATTTCATGCAAATGGAGACCAAAAGAAAGTGGGATGGCAATACTTCAGTTCAATTCAGTCACTCTTTCGTGTCTGACTCTTTGCGAGCCCATGAATTGCACCATGCCAGGCCTCCCTGTCCATCACCATCTCCTGGAGTTCACTCAGACTCATGTCCATCGAGTCAGTGATACCATCCAGCCATCTCATCCTCTGTCGTCCCCTTCTTCTCCTACCCCCAATCCCTCCCAGCATCAGAGTCTTTTCCAATGAGTCAACTCTTTGCATGAGGTGGACAAAGTACTGGAGTTTCAGCTTCAACATCAGTCCCTCCAAAGAACTCCCAGGGCTGATCTCCTTTAGAATGGACTGGTTGGATCTCCTTGCAGTCCAAGGGACTCTCAAGAGTCTTGTCCAACACCACAGTTCAAAAGCATCAATTCTTCAGCGCTCAGCTTTTTTCACAGTCCAACTCTCACATCCATACATGACCACTGGAAAAAACATAGCCTTGACTAGACTTACATAAGGTAAAATAGTCTTTAAAATAAAGCTCTTATAAGAGACTAAGAAGGACAATACATAAAGACCAAGGGATCAGTCCAAGAAGAAGATACAACAATTATAAATATATATGCACCCAACATAGGAACACCACAATACATAAAGGCAAATGCTAACAACTATTAAAGGGGAAATTGACAGTAACACAATAATAGTGGGGGACTTTAATACCCTACTGACACCAATGGACAGATCATTCAGACAGAAAATTAAGAAGGAAAAACAAGCTTTAAATGATACATTGTACCAGTAAGACCTAATTGATATCTATGTGGCATTCCACCCAAAACAATGGATTTCACCTTTTTCTCAAGTGCACATGGAACATTCTCTAAGATAGATCACATCCTGGGCCCCAAATCTAGCCTTGGTAAATTTTTAAAAATTGAAATTGTTTCAAGCATCTTTTCTGATCACATAAGATTAGATATCAACCACATTAAAAAAAACTATAAAAATCACAAACATATGGAGGCTAAACAACATGCTTTTGAATAACCAAAAGAAAACTGAAGAAATAAAAAATTCAAAATATGCATAGAAACAATTATAATGAAAACTTGAATACCCAAAACCTATGGGATTCAGTAAAAGCAGTGCTAAGAGGGAATTTCATAGCAATACAAGTCTACCTCAAGAAACAAGAGAAATGTCAAGTAAAAAACCTAATTTTACACCTAAAACAAATAGAGAAGACCCCAAAAGCCTTCAGTGTTAGTAGAAGCAAAGAAATCATAAAAATCAGAGCAGAAAAAAAATGAAAAGGAAATGAAGAGGTTATTGCAAAGATCAACAAAACTAAAAGCCAAACTCATCAAGAAAAAAAGGGAGAAGACTCCAATCAATAAAATTACAAATGAAAATGGAGAAATTACAACATACGTCCTCAAAATACAAACGACTACTATGAGCAGCTATATGCTAATAAAATGGACAACTTGAAAGAAATGGACAAATTCTTAGAAGAGTATAAACTTCTGAGAGAGTCAATTCCTAGGCAGGTTGACAAGAAGTCTGAGGTCCCCAAGGAGGGAGAAAGGGGTCTGGAATTCTCAAGGAGGAGGAAAGAACAAACTTTTTAATTTAAATTTTATATTTTATTTAACTGAATATAGCCAAATGTTATCATTTCAACATAAAATAAATATAATAATTTTTAAATGATTCATTTTTATAAAGATACAATTCATATGCTATACTTACCATTTTCATACATATAATTTAGTAGTTTTGAGCATATTCACAGAGTCGTGTAATTATTAACCCTATCTAATTCTAGAACATATTAATCTGTTATCTTAAAATGTATATTATTGGAGTGAGTCTGGTAAGATCTTTCTATTGTTAGTTCTAATCCTGTCATTTTAAAATGTAAATTGTGGGAGTGGATCTAGTAAGATCTTTACAATCTTGAGACATTCTTTTGATTTATTGCAATAGCCAATTTAAAAAGTATATAGCTCCCTTGCTAAGACTAGTGAGTGGGGCATTCTCCATACCCCTTCTGATGTCTATGTCAGAAGCTTTTTCTGTCTCTTTTTATACTTTAATAAGACTGTGAGACACTAAAGCTCTTGAGGGATCAAGCCTGGTCCCTGGTTCCAAAGGTAAATCTTCTTCTTCAGAGATCACAAATTTGACACCATTCACCGTAAGCTATTGCTTCCAAAACTGAACCAGGAATATATACCATATTAAGACATTTAAGGATAAAAACCATATGATTATCTCAATAGATGTATAGAAAGCCTTTGACAAAATTAAACATCCATTTATGATAAAAAAAAAAAACTCTCCAGAAAGGAGGAATGGAAGAAACATACCTCAACATAATAAAAGTCATATACAACAAACTCACAGCAAACATTATCTTCAATGGCAAAAAACTGAAGGCATTTCCTCTAAGATCAAGAACAATACAAGGGTGCCCACTCTCTCCACTACTATTCAACATAGTTTTGGAAGTCCTAGCCACAGAAACCAGAGAAGAAAAATAAAATAAAATAAAAGCAATCCAGATTGGAAAAGAAGTAAAACTCTCACGGTTTGCAGATGACATGATTCTCTACATAGAAAACCCTAAATTGCCACCAGAAAGCTACTAGAGCTAATCAATGAATATAGTAAAATTGCAGGATATAAAATTAATAAAAACATAAATGCCTTGCATTCCTATTCACTAACAATGAAAAGTCAGAAAGAGAAATTAAGGAAAAAATTCCATTCACAGTTGCAATGAAAAGAATAAAATGTTTAGGAACAAATTTACCTAAAGAAACAAAAGACCTATATATATAAAACTATAAAACACTGATGAAAGAAACCAAAGCCCACATGTTCATGGATTGGAAGAATCAATATAGTGAAAATGAGGATACTACCCAAAGCAATCTATAGATTGAACACAATCCCTATCAAACTACCAATGGTATTCTTCACCAAACTAGAACAAATAATTTCATAATTTGTATGGAAACACAAAAGACCCCAAATAGCCAAAGCAATCATGAGAAAGAAGAATGGAACTGGAGGAATCAACCTGCCTGACTTCAGGCTCTACTATAAACCTACAATCATCAATACAGTATGACAGTGGCACAAAGAGATATAGATCAATGTAACAGAATAGAAAGTCTAGAGATAAATCCAAGCACCTATGGATATATTATCTTTGAAAAAGGAGGCAAAATATACAATGAAGAAAACTCAGTCTCTTCAACGAGTCATGCTAGGAAAACTGGTCAACTATGTGTAAAAAACTGAAACTAGAGCACTTTCTAACACCATAAATAAACTCAAAATGAATTAAATACCTAAATGTAAGATCAGAAACTATGAAACTCTTAGAGGAAAACATAGGCAAAACACTCTCTGACATAAATCACAGCAAGAACCTCTATGACCCACTTTCCAGAATATTGGAAATAAAAACAAAAATAAATGTCACCTAATTAAACTTAGAAACGAAGAAAGCTATAATCAGGGTGAAAAGACAGCCCTCAGAATGGGAGAAATGATAACAAATAAAGCAACTGACAATTAATCTCCAAAACATGCAAGTAGCTCTTGCAGCTCAATACTAGAAAAATGAACAACTCACTCAAAAAGTGAACAAAAGACATAACAGATATTTCTCCCAAGACATACAGATGGCTAATAAACATGAAAAGATGCTCAACATCACTCATTATTGAAGAAATGCAAATCAAAATCACAAAGAGGTATCATCTCATGCTGGTCAGCATGGCCATAATCAAAAAGTCTACAAAAAATGCTTTCCTGGAGAATCACATGGACAGAGGAGCCTGGTGGGCTACAGTCCACAGGATCACAAAGAGTCAGATATGACAGAAGCAACTTAGCACACAGCACACACAGCAGGGCCATGTGAGGTGGTGTGTTTTGGATGTCTGTTGATGACTGGGTTTGTGTTCTTGACTTGTTTGTCATTTCAGTGAGGCATCCTGCACTGGATGTTGCAGGCAATTAGGTGGTTCCAGGAATTGGATACAAGTGGAAGCCTCTTTGGGAGTTCACAGTGATTAATCCTCCCTGAGGTCAAGAGTTCTCTGGTGGTATAGTGTCCTGGACTCAGTGCTCCCACTCCTGAGGTTCAGGCTGGACATCTGTTCAGGGAACCAAGACCACACAAGCTGTTTGTTATGGCAATAAAGGGGATTAAAACAAAGAAGTAAAAAAGAAGACGAAGCAAAATCCAAACCCCAGACAAATAGTAAAAGAAAAATCAGACAAAAATAAAAATAAAGGGACATACACATGCACAGGCACATACACACACACACATATTCACAAATGAAACCAAAACAGATCAAAGAAAACAAAGTAGAAGAGAGCAAAGGACACCAAAAATGACATCACCCAATTAAAACAAAACTAACTAAAACACAAAGCAGAAAACAAGATTACAGCAGAGTGCCCATTGATGAATAAAGCAAAGCAAACAAAACAAGCAAATAAACATGATGAAAAACTGAAAAAATAAAAAAGCAAAGCTAAATAGAAATATATTTAAAAGATCTATATGCATTAACAAAAAACTAAAACAAGAAAAGAAAAAACACAGAACTAGAGAAAGCCAAATAGAAGTAGAAATACAGAATAGTGATAAAAAATTGTGATTTTAAAAATTCCCAAAAGCCTAAACAGAGATAATAATAAAAACAACAACCACAGCCAGAGAAAAAAAGAAAAAATCTAGAACTACAGAACAAGTAAAAATATAAGAATATAATAAATATTTTTCTCAGATCTTAGCTGTCACCATCCTTTTCCCCACTGTGAGCCATAGCCCACCTTTACCTCCCTAGGATGCCCTCCAGTACTGAGGAGGGCTGGTCTCTGGACCTGCTGTAGGGACAGTTTAAACTCTAATCTGGTCATACTCCTCCAAGTGCTTGCCTCCAATGTCCACAGCTTCCAATGCTAGATCATTTATTTTGTGGGAACACTTACTGTCTGCTTATATATTCCATAGACAGAGTATACCTAGTTGATCCTGTGGATTTAATCTGCAGCTTATACAGCTGGTGGAAAGGTTTTTGATCCTCTTCTGTAATCTCTCCACCTGTGAAGCTCAATTTGTCTTTTATCTCCACCTCTGCATGTGGGTCATACATAGGATTTTCCTCCTGAGGCTGCCATGGAGGACTTGAGTCTGCCCCAGTGAGGACCAGGTGTGGAGGTGGTGCAGCTGCTTGGATCATGGGGACTCCAGCAGCACCAGTTGCTCAAGAAAGCCAGTAACTACAGGTGCAGGAGTTACAGCACCTATTAGTATAGTTTTCTAGGCTCTGGCAGCTCTGCCCCAGTTTGGTGGTGGTTTAGTCACTAAGTCATGTCTGACTCTTCTGACCCCCATGGAATGTAGCTTGCCAGGCTCCTCTGTCCATGGAATTCTCCAGGTAAGTGTACTGGAAGGGGTTGCCATTTCCTTCTCCAGGAGATCTTCCCAACCCAGGAATTGAGCCCAGGTCTCATGCATTTCAGGCAGATTCTCTAACAACTGAGCTATGAGGGAACCCCCTGCCCCAGTTTGGACTAAGCGTATAGGTATTGTGGCTGCTTGGATCATCAGGACACCAGTAGTGCCAGGTGTGCAGGGAAGCCAATGGCCACTGGTGCAGGAGATATGGAGCTATTAGGATTCTTTTCTAGCCTCTAGCAGCTGTCACTTAAAAGGCCTCTCTGACTGGTCCTTCTCTATTGCTTGGAACAGCAGGCACTCATAGGGCCACCCTCGCTAGGGTCTTTTTCTATTGGTCAACTGCTGGCAACAGCATTTGGAGAGAAAGAGGTTACTGTGATGGCTCCACCCCATGTATGACTAAAGCAGTAGTGCCCTGCCTCCATGGCTGCCTTGCTTTTCTCCAAAGGCATTCTCTGCCATGGATTTCCTCCCTCCTGTCCCCGTAGGCCATCTCCCTACAGTCAATAGCAGTCCTTGTGTCCTCGCTCTGGAATTTCTATCCAACCCTCATGCTTCAGCTCCCATCTGCTGTGTATTCCGTTGGGTTTGTGTCCCTGTCTGGGATACATGCACTTGCAGCGTGGATTGTCTATGTGGTTCTTACTCCATTCAGAGTGTCACAGGTCAGCTGTTTCACTTTCTAACAGCCTCAAATGCTTCCCTTCTGTCCCAAACGATTGTCCCAGATGCGGGGCTGTCACCCCTGGGTAAGGCCTAGTCCTGCTCACTCTTCTCCTCTTTTCCCTTCCTTCCTTTGTCTTATCAAGTCTTGCATAAATCTATATATTCCCTTCCAGTTGTCAGGGACTCCTGCCAGTTCTCAGCTGGTTCTCTGCAAGATCTTCTGCATCTGAAGATGTATTCCTGATTTATCCATGGAGAGAGATGTACTCCTCATCCACATAGTCCTCTGCCATCTTGTCAACCTCCACAGTGGGAGACTTTATTACTGCACTATCATCAACAGATCATCTAGACAGAAAACCAATAAGTAAACAAAGGCCTTGATGATACATTTGACCAGAGGGACTTAACCGATATTTATACATCATGCCATCCAAAATCAACAGGACAGTCTTCTCATGTGGACATAGAAAATACTCCAAGATGGACCACATGCTGGCACAAAGTGAGCCTTAGTAAATTTAACAAAATTAAAATCATATCAAGCATTTTTTCTGATCACAATGTTATGAAATTAGAAATAAACTACAATAAAAGAACTATAGGAAAAAACCACAAACACGTGGAGTCCAAACAATATGATATTAAAAACCAATGGATCTCTAAAGAAATCCAAGAGGAAATACATAGAGACAAGTTAAAATGAAAGCAAAACAATCTAAAACCTATGGAATATAGCTAAAACTGTTCCAAGAGAGTTTATACCAATACAATATTACCATAGGAAACGGGAAAAATCAACCTTCGATGTCAAGCAACAAGGCAAAGAACAAACAAAACCTAAAGTTAGTAGGAGGAAATAAATCATAAAGATCAGAGCAGAAATAAATAAAAGATAGACAAAACAATAGCAAAGATCAATTAAACTAAAAGCTGGTTCTTTGGAAACATAAACAAAACTGATAAACCTTTAGATAGACTAATCTAGAAAAAAAGGAAGAGGACTCAAAAAAATATGAAAGATCATAAGAGACTATTATAAGCAATTATATGTCAATAAAATGGACAACCTAGAAGAAACAGATAAATTCTTAGAAAGGTACAATTTCCCAAGATTGAACCAGGAAGAAATAGAACATATAAACAGATGAATCAAAAGTACCTAAATTGAAACTGTGATTTAAAAACTCCCAATAAACAAAAGTCCAGGACCAGATGGCTTCACATTCTATCAAACATTTAGAAAAGAGTTAACACCTATTCTTCTGAAACACTTCCAAAAAATTCAGAGAAAGGAACACTCCCAGACTCATTCTATGAGGCCACAATCACCCTGGTATCAAAACCAGATAAAGATATCACAAAAAAGAAAACTACAGGCCAATAACACTGATTAACATAGATGTAAAAATCCTCAACAAAATACTAGCAATCTCAATCCAACAGTACATTAAAAGAATCATACACCATGATCAAGTGGAATTTATCCCAGGGACCCAAGGACTTTTCAAATATCTGCAAATCAATGTGTTATACACCACATCAACAAATTTAATAATAAAACCATATGATCAACTCAGATGCAAAAAGAAAAGAAGGCTGTTGACAAAATTCAATGCCCATTCATGAAAAAACTTTCCAGAAAGTGGGGATAGAGGAAACATAGCTCAACATAATAAAGGCCATATAAAACAACCTTACAGCTAACATCATAGTCAACAGTGAGAAGCTGAAAGTATTTTCTCTAAGATCAGGAAAAAGACAAGGATGTACACTCTCACCACTTGTATTCAATATAGTTTTGGAAACCCTAGCTGCAGCAATCAGCAAAGAAAAAGAACTAAAAGGAATCCAAATTGGAAAACAAGTTAAACTTTCACTGTCTGCAGATGACATCATTCTATACATAGAAAATCCTAAAGATACTACCAGAAAACTACTAGAGCTCATCAATGAATTAGAAAAAGATACAGGATACAAAATTAATACACAGAAATAAATTGCATTTCTATATAGTAACAATGAAAGATCAGAAAAAGAAATTAAGAAACAATCCCATTTACCACCACATCAAAAAGAATAAATACCTAGGAATTAACCTACCTAAAGAGAAAAAAGAACTGTACTCCAAAAACTATATGACGTTGACAAAAGAAATTGAAGAGGACACAAAAAGATGGAAAAACATACCAACACAAACAATAAATGTTGGAGACATGTGGAGAAAAGGGAATCCTTTTACACTGTTGCTGGGGAATGTAAATTGGTACAGCCACTGTGGAAAACAGTATGGAATTCCTTAAAAAATTAAAAATATAGCTACCACATGATTTAGCAATCCCACTTTTGGTCATATATCCGGAGAAAACCTAATTTGAAAAGATACACATACCGCGATGTTCATTGCAGCACTATTTTTACAATAGCCAGGATATGGAAGCAATCTAAATGTTCATCACTAGAGGAATGGATAAAGAAGATGTGGTAGATATATAAAATGCAATATTACTCATTCATTAAAAACACAATGAAGTAATGCCATTTGTAGCTGCACGGATTGACCTAGAGATTATCATACTGAGTGAAGTAAGACAGACAGAAAAAGACAAATATCTTACAATATCACTTATATGTGGAATCAAAAAAAGGGGGTACAAATGAACTTATTTACAAAACAGAAGTAAAGTCACGGAGGTAGAAGACAAACTTATGGTTACCAGGGCATAAGTGGGGAGATATAAATTGGAATATTAGGATTGACATACAGACACTATTATATATAAAATAGATAAATTGGGAGATTGGAATTGACATACAGACACTACTATATATAAAATAGATAACTAAAATAGATAAATATAAAATAGATCACTGCATAGCACAGGGAACACTATTCAATACTCTGTAATGGACTATATGGGGAATATCTTTTTTTTTTAAGTGGATATATGTATAATTGATTCAGTTTGCACTACACCTGAAACTAACACAATATTGTAAATTAATTATACTCAAATAAAAATTTAGAAAACAAAATTTAGAAGATGTAGTACATATACATACTGTAATATTACTCAGCCATTAAATAGAATGAAATAATGCCATTTGCAGCAACATGGATGGACCTGGAGATTATCATACTAAATAAAATAAGCCAGACAGAAAAAGATAAAGATCACATGATATTGCTTATATGCAGAATCTAAGGAAAATGATACAAAATTAACTTATTTACAAAACAGGAACAAATTCACAGACTTTTGCCACACTGCATGATTCATGGGATTTTTAGTTCCAGACCAAGGGTCAAATCCAGGTCCTTGACAGTGAGTTCAGAGTCCTGACCACTGGACTGCCACAGAATTCCCCAGATTATTATATTTAAAATCAACAATCAAGAAGGATCTACTATATAACACAGGTAACTCTGCTCAGTATTCTGTAATAACCTAAATGGGAAAAAGAATTTGCAAAAGAATAGATACATAACTGAATCACTTTGCTGTTCACATGAAACTAACACAACATTGTTAACCAACTATGCTCGAATATAGAATAAAAAATTTTTTAAAGTTTGAAAAGTAAGTTTTATAAAAAGCTAAATTCGGTCAAAGAAAAATCCATTTTTTTAAAAGAAAGATTCATTCTAGATTCATTCATTTATTATTTAACTGTGCTGGATCTTCATTGGTGCATTCAGGCCTTCTCTAGATGTGGCAAGTTTAAGCTACTCTCTAACTGCAGCTACTCACTAACTGTAGGCTTCTCATTGCAGTGATTTCTCTTGCTTGTGAAGCACCAGCCCTAGGTGCATGGACTTCAGTAGTCGTGGCTTTGGGGCTCTAGACCACTGGTTCAGTACAGTGGTACACAGGATCAGTTGTCTCGTGGCATGTGGGATCCTCCTCAAGCAGAGATTGAACCCATGTCCTCTGTATTGGCAGGAGATTCTTTGCCACTGAGCTACCAGGGAAGCCCAAAAGATTCATTTTTAATGCATGATTGAATATTGATAATTAATAAGAACTATGAGGCAGTCATATGGAAAGATGAATTACCAACTGAGCTCTGAGAACATTTTTCTTCCTTTGAAATCTTACATCCTGAGAGAAATAGTCTATACTAGTCCTAGAATGAATTGACAGATTTTTCCAGAAAGAAAAGCCACAGATTTTAATCTTTATTGGTCATGCTTAGTTGGATGTACTATTACTTTTTTTATTTGCAGAGACAATGTTTTTCAGTTAATTCTTTCTACAATTCTGGAATGAAAAGATGGGATCCTGAGGCCTTTCTCACTATACTGGATGTGGCAGGCCATGATCTGCAAGCCAACTGACTTCATTTCTGCCACTAAACTCTGACAGAAAGCAATATCCTGCCTGGGCTTCTTGCTTCAGAAAATAAACTTGAGTGAAACTGACCCTGGAAATCCAAGTTCATTTAAAAAGGAAAAATATTGTGAGTCCATCAAATAAAAAGCCAGGCAAACATGGCTGTTTGCCTCTAGTGGTACACAGTGTATTTGAACATATACCTAGGTTTCTGATAAGAGGCATCTGCTAGCCAATCTACGATTGGGAGCAGCTCAGGTTCTGTTTGCACAGATGGCCGTGGTCTAGTTACATGTTTGATGAACTTGTTAAGACAATGCTGCATGTGTCCTCCCCTGGCTGCAAACTGCCAGGTTACTAGAGAGTTTCCTGTATTAATTATGCCTAATTTGGTCTTGAGAGTTCCTTGTTCATCTATCACAAAGTTTGTGATTACGAATTGCTCATGTTGATTGGGAGTGAAGCTAAATTGCTGATGGTTCCCACATGTAGCAAAGTCATTCTGGAAACCAAAAAAAAAAAAAATTACCATGTTGCCTCTGCTACAACATATATGGCATTTCTTTCAAGAAAAAACTTCAGATTTTAAAGAAGTGTTTGAACTATCTTACAAAATTTCATTACTTAATTCCGGATGTCATGCTAAAAAGCAAATGGCTGCTGTCCAAAATGAGTTATAACTCACATTTTCATGTAAGTGAATATAAATAAGCAGAAAATAGAGAAAAAGTAACTAATTCTAATAAAATGTGTGAATAATCAACTACATTTTAACTGATGAATGCTGTAATTTGAACATTTCAGAAATCTCTTTTTGCATTTGTACAAATAATGCCAAAATAACATTCTGCTTATTCTCAGAGTTGACAAAATATTCCTCTCTGAAAGTCTCAACTCTTGCCATAATTCACTGTAGTATGGAAATTATTGTATAAAATTATTCCAAAATCTACCTGTGTAGGTTTAGTTTATTATGACCCACACAGCCAAAGGTTTTGGTTAGTTAATGAAACAGACATACATGTTTCATCTGGTGATGGTGGTTTAGTCGCTAATTTGTGTCCAACTCTTGTGACCCCATGGAATGTAGCCCTCCAAGCTCCTCTGTCCATGGGATTTTCCAGGCAAGAATACTGGAGTGAATTGCAATTTCCTTTTCCAAGGGATCTTCCCGACCAAGGAATTGAACCCAGGTCTCCTGCATTGCAGGCAGATTCTTTACCGACTGAACTATGAGGGAAGCCCTTGTTTCATCTACCAAACACCAAAAGCCTTTGACTGTGTGGATCATAATAAACTATGGAAAGCTCTTAAAGAGATGGGAATATCAGACCACCTTACCTGCCTCCTGAGAAATCTGTATGTGGGTCAAGAAGCAACCAGTTAGAATCAGACATAGAACCAGACAGAATGGTTCCAAACTAGGAAAAAAGTACGACAAGGTTGTATATTGTCACCCTGCTTATTTAACCTATATGCAGAGTGCATCATGTGAAATCCTGGGCTGCATGAATCACAAGCTGAATTCACGTTTACTGGAGAATTATAAAAAATTTCACATATACAGATGATACTACTCTAATGGCAGAAAGTGAAGAGGCAGCTATTCAAGGTCTTTTGTGTCTCCATACAAAATTTAAGATTTTTTTCTTCTGATTCTGTGGAAAATGCTTGTTAATTTGATAGGGGTTGCATTGAATCTGTAGATTGCTTTTGATAGTACAGTCATTTTGACAATATTGATTCTAATAATCCAGGAATACAGTGTATCTTTCCTTCTGTTTGTGTCATCTTTGAGTTCTTTCATCAATGTCTTACAGTTCTTGTCTCCTTAGTTAAGTTTATTCCTAGGTATTTTATTCTTTTTGATACACTGGTAAATGAGATTATTCTGATCTTTCATTGTTGGTGTATGGAAGTGCAACAGATTTCTGTGTGTTTATTTTGTGTACTGAAACTTTACTAAATTCATTAATAAACTCTAGTAGTTTTCTCATGGTCTCTTTAGGATTTTCTATGTATAGTATCAAGTTATCTGCAAACAGTGACAGTTGAACTTGTTCTTTTCTGATTTGGATTTCTTTCATTTGCTTTTCTTCCCTAACTGTCATGACTAGGACTTCCAAAAATACGTTGAATACAAGTGGTGAGACTTGACATCCTTGTCTTGTTCCTAGTCTTAGAGAAAATGCTTCTAGCTGTAGTTTTGTTGTATATGGCCTTTATTTATCATGAATGGGTATTGAACTTTGTCAACAGTTTTTTCTGCATCTATTTAGATGATCATATGATTTTTGTTATTCTGTTTGGTGATGTGGTATGTCAGGGAACATTTAATTTTAAGGAATCCTATATGTTGTATTCTGTTTATCAAGGGCCCTCTGTTCCTTATCGGTTCCTGGAAAACAGGAATGAGCAGAGCTGCATGCAGTTCTCAGGACTGAGGTCATGAGGCAGAATGCATACATGGATTCCTTTCAGTAACATTTTACTTTTTTGTAAAATTACTTAGTCATGTTCTTATTTCCAACACATGGATTGTCTTCTGGCTCTGTGACAATTGTTACTCCTCTAATTACTGTTGTTTTGGCCCTATGACTATTGTTATTCCCTTAGTTACTGTTGTTATGTGTCTGGTTTTGGTGTTTTTTACTTTATTTTTTGCCTAAAGCTTCCTTGTATTACAATATATAAGCACACACTGCCATGAATAAAGCACCCTTGTTCCACAAGAGATGGGTCCCCTGCATCCTTCTTTTCTTTGCCTTCTTTTCATTGACTCCTGTCCCCAGGTTCTGGTCTGTCAAGAAGACCGTAACAGTGGTATATTATACTAACTAATTGGCAGATACTGAAAAATCCTTGCATCCCTGGGATAAATGCCATTTGATCATGGTTTACGATCCTTTTAACGTATTGTTGCATTCAGATTGCTAGTATTTTGTTGAGGATTTCTATCTTCTTTGTGGCATGTGGGATCTTTTAGTTGTGACATGCAGGATTTTTCAGAAAAGGCAATGGCAAGCCACTCCAGTACTCTTGCCTAGAAAATCCCATGGGTGGAGGATCCTGGTAGGCTGTAGTCCATGGGGTCACTACAAGTCAGACGGGACTGAATGACTTCACTTTTCACTTTCATGAATTGGAGAAGGAAATGGCAACCCACTCCAATGTTCTTGCCTGGAGAATCCCAGGGATGGGGGAGCTTGGTGGGCTGCTGTCTATGGGGTCACACAGAGTCAGACACGACTGAAGCAATTTAGCAGCAGCAGCAGCAGCAGGATTTTTAGTTGCAGCATGTGAGATCTAGTTCCCTTACCAGAGATCAAACCTGGGCCTTCTGCCTTGGCAGCATGGAGACTTAACCTTTGGACCACCAGGGAAGTTCCTCTCTCATTAATATCTTATAGATTTTCAAATACAAGTCTTTTAACTTCTTGGTTAGATTCATTCCTAGATAGTTTATTCCTTTTAATACAAATGTAGCTGAAATTGTTTTCTTAATTTCCCTTTCTGATAGTTCATTATTAGTATAAAGAAACATGACAAATTTCTGTATATTAATATTGTGTTGTAAAAAATTACTGAATCATTTATTAGTTCTAATAGTTTTTGTTGAGTCTTCAGTGTTTTTTAATATACAGTGTCATGTCATTTGCCAAAAGTGACAAATTTTCTTCCTACCCAAGCTGGATATATTTATTTATTTATTTACTAATTGTCCTGGCTATGACTTCCAATATGTGTTGAATTACAGTGACAATGGGAGGAAATCAGATGATGGAGTAGAAGACCATGGAGTTCACTTCCTCACATAAATACATCAAAGATACATCTACATATGGAACAATTCTCACAGAAAATTTACTGAAAATTTGCAGAAGAACTCCTATACAGACAAAGCTGCAAGAAAAATCTCCATGTAACAAGTTAGAAAGGAGAAGATGCATCAGGTCAGGGCCTACACACATGGGAGGAATCTGAAAGGAAGAGAAGATCCACACAGGTGGACCCTCACATGGGGTAGTGGGCAAGTAGAGGCACAATTCAGACATCCTAGACTCGGGATTCTACACAGAGTAGATAAGCCCCCTTGGGTTCTGGAAGTATCACTAGGACAGGCAGAAAGACTGGAGAAGCTTAGCTACTACTCATATGGAGTGTGTGGGTGCTGTTGCCAACAATTAGGGTGAAGAGAGCCTTGTAGTAGCAGCTGCCACTTCCCCACACTCCTCAATCCAAATGAGGTAAATACCCTGGGTCTGCTAACTCCACAACACAGCTTGGTACTAGATCTGGGCAAAGTATGCCCTGGGAAAAGACATAGTCTAGCTTCACAAAGACAGACTAGACCTAGACCTAGTGTGTCATCCAGGTGGGACAGGAAAGGCTACTGTAAGCACACGCATAAGGCAGCATCACAGGAGTATACCATAGCATAGCATTGGATATTGGGCAGACAGGCCCTGGAAGAGGACTCAGCCTAGCTACAGAGACAGCCTGGGGAGCCTTAGACATGGGCTTGGTGGGGCAGTGGTGGTGACCATTATCAGTGTACACAGTGGGTTGCACCATAGGAACATACCACAGCTAGCACTAGATCTTAGGCATGTAGGCCCTGGGAGAGGACTTGGTCTAGCTATGCAAAGACAGTCCTAGGGAACTAGGGTGTAATTCAGGTGGACGGGAAGGGGAGACAAGAATTGTCAGTTCACTCAGGAGCTCACAGCTGTTTGTTTCCCAGTGAGATGCCACAGACTTCACCCACTCCACACTCCAACCTAGCTCTCGATCTGAGACAGACAGATCCTGGAAGCAGACTGTCACAGAGACAGCCCAGATCTCTTGTGGCAGTGCAGCCATTTCAATTTCTGCAGCCCCAAGGCCTCAATCCCCAACCTATTATTCCTCACCACAGCCTTGCACCAGATCTGGGACAAACACAACAAAGGGATGCAACCTTGTGCTACTTCTCAATGGAACCATGGACATTTACACAAGCAGCATATAAGTCTTCTGTGACTGCATAGGCCACACTTGCTTCATCAATCACCTCCTTTGGGGTAGCACACACATTCAAGTGCAATGGAGCCTGATTGAAACTAAACTTCAGGGCTTCTACTCCAACAACTGAGAAGCAGACCCTATCCCTGACAGGACAGTGACAATCATGGAGCATAGAGGAAGCTCCACCTCAGTCTAGCACAGGCTCCAGATACTCCAACACCAATCACATCCCCTATCAAGAGGACCATGGCCAGCACACCCTGAGGGAAGACGTGGCTGGCATCCGTGCCAAAACTACCCTCGCAGCAGAAACACTGGACATAAAGAGTTTACACAAGGATGCTCTCACTTAAAAACACCCCTTTAAAACCACAATAGATAACTTTTGCTCCTAAAGTCAGGGACAGAGAAAGTTAACTAAAATGAAAAGTTAGAGGAAATACTCTCAATTAAAACATCAGGAGAAATTCCCTGAAAGAACAATGAAACAGAGTTCAAGTCTACCAGACCCCTGTTTCAAAAAGGTGATAATAAAAATACTAACTGAATTAAAAAAGATTATCAATAGAAACACAGATCACTGTAACAAGGAACTAGAAACTAGAATACACCATTCAAAAATAGATAATTAAATTTCCAAGATAAAAAGCAATCTACAAACAATGAATAGCTGACTAAATGACACAGAATAAATAAGTTATCTGGAAAAATAGGGAAATCTCTCAATCATAACATCAGAAACCATATTGGAAATCAATCAGAACATCAGACAGAAGAGTATGTCTTTTAAAAAATGAAAGCAACATAAGGAATAGATGGGATAATATAAAATGTGCCAATCTATACCTAATAGGGGTTCTGGATGAAAAAGAGAGAGAGAAGGGGATCAAAAATGTATTTGAAGAACTTATGACTGAAACCTTCTCAAAGTTAAATATGGAATCAGATATTCAGGTACAGAAAGCACAAAGACCCAAATAAGACAAACCCAAACAGATCCACACCAAGATATATTTTAATTAAAATGGAAAAAGAGAGTATTGTAAAGGCAGCAAGAGAAAAACATAAAACCCCTACAATGCTACCAGTTGATTTCTCTATAGAAACTTATGTAGAAGACACATATTGATTAAAACTAAAAGGATAGACAAAGGTATGGCATCCTGCTGCTGCTGCTGCTAAGTTGCTACAGTCGTGTCTGACTCTGTGTGACACCATAGATGGCAGCCCACCAGGCTCCCCCATCCCTGGGATTCTCCAGGCAAGAACACTGGAGTGTGTTGCCATTTCCTTCTCCAATGCATGAAAGTGAAAAGTGAAAGGGAAGTTGCTCAGTCGTGTCCAACTCTTAGCAACTCTGTGGACTACAGCCTACCAGGCTCCTCCATCCATGGGATTTTCCAGGCAAGAGTACTGGAGTAGGGTGCCATTGCCTTCTCCATATATCATCCTAATACTAATCAAAAGAAAGTAGAAGTATCTATATTAAATTCAGACATGGTCAATTTCAGAACAAGGCTAAGATAAAGAGAGGATAAAGAGAGACATTACATGATGATAAAGTTGTCAGTTCTTCAAGACATACCAACCCTTAATGTGTATGCACCTAAAATCAGAGCATTGAAGTATACAAGGAAAAAACTTAGAGAACTTCTAGGAGTGTTCATTGGAATGACTGATGTCAAAGCTGAAACTCCAATACTTTGCCCACCTGATGTGAAGAGCTGACTCATTTGAAAAGACCCTGATGCTAGGAAAGATTGAAGGTGGGAGGAGAAGGGGACAACAGAGGATGAGATGGTTGGATAACATCACCAACTCAATGGACATGAGTTTGGGTAAAATCTGGGAGTTCATGATGGACAGGGAGGCCTGGTGTGCTGCAGTCCATAGGGTCTCAAAGAGTTGGACACAACTGAGCAACTGCACTGAACTGAATATAGGAGAACAACCAAAGGACTTTGGGTAGGGCAATAACTTTTTAAATACAACAAAGTTATGGTCGGTGAAAAACATAATTGATAAGTTGGACTTCATTAAAATTAAAATTTTTCCAGAAAACCTTGTCAAGAGATTGAGAAGACAAACCACATGCTAGGAGAAAATATTTGCAAAAGACACATCAGATAAAGTACTGTTATACAAGACATACAAAGAACTCTTAAAATTTAATAAGAAACCAATTTCACTAAAAATATGGGAACACTTGAACACATATCTCACCAAAGAAGATATACAGAAGACAAGTAAGCATTAGAAAAGATGCTCAACTTATCTCATTAGGGAATTACAAATTAAGTCAACAATAAGATACACCTATTATAACAGGTCAAATTCAAAACACATACACCATCAAGTGCTGGGAAGGATGTGGAGCACAAAATCTCTCATTTATTGCTGGTAGAAATGTAAAATGGCACAGACCTTTTGGAAACTAATTTGGCAGTTTCTTACAAAACTAAACATACTCTTAGCCTATGATCCAACAATCATGCTCCTTGGTGTTTACACAAATGAATCAAAACCCTATGTCCACATATAATTGGCCACATGGATTTTTATATCAGTTTTATTCACATTGCCAAAACTTTGCAGCAACCAAGATGTCTTTCATAAAAGAATAGATAAATAAACTGTGGTACATCCAGACAATCAAATATTATTTAGCACTAAATAGAAAGGAGATAAGAAGCCATGAAAAGATAGGGAGGAAATTTAAATGCATATTACTAAGTGAAAGAAACCAGTCAGAAAACTCTCTGGTGCATATAATTCCAAGTATGCAACATTCTGGGAAAGAAAGGCAAAACTACAAAGACAGTAAAAAGATCAGTGGTTATTAGGAGTAAGGGAGAGGAGGTCCTAAGATAGCAGAGGAATAGGACAGGGAGAACAGTTTCTCCCCCACAAATTCATCCAAAAAACATTTGAACACTGAGTAAATTCCACAAAACAACTTCTGAATGCTGGCAGAGGACATCAGGCACCCAGAAAAGCAGCCCATTGTCTTCAAAAGGAGGTAAGAAAAAATATAAAAGATAAAAAGAGAGACAAAAGAGGTAGGGATGGAGATCCGTCCTGGGAAGGGAGTCTTAAAAAAGAGAGAAGTTTCCAAACACCAGGAAACACTCTCGCTGGCAAGTCTGTGGCAAGCCTTGGAACCTCAGAGGGCAACATAACCAGGAGGAAAAATAAATAAATAATTAAACCCCACAGATTCCATGCCCAACTGTAACTCCCAGCGGAGAAGCAGCACAGACACCTGCATCAACCACTAGCAAGCGGGGGCTGGGCAGGGAGGCACGGGCTGCATTGCTTAGAGTAAGGACCTGAATGCCCTGAGGGCAATCTGAGGGAACTAACTTGAGATAGCAAACCAGACTGTGGGATAGCTACCCTGTGAAAAGCCCTAACCTAAGACACCACCAGGCCCACTCACAGAACAAAGGACTGACTAGAGCTAGCTGGCTGCGGACTGGCCCATCCCCCACCTGAGACAGGCAGGTGAGGGCAGCCAGAGCCAGAAGGAGGTAATCCTGGCCCCAGAGAGGCATCATCTACCAAACCGCAAGCAGGCTTCATTGCTAATCAAGACTTCTTGGGGATTCTGGATGGTCAACATCCGCCTGAGGAGGTACACCAGTTGAACACCCAGAAAACCAAGCGGCAGGGATGGGGGAGGCAATAAGTCGCAGCGACCATGCTCGCCAAACACATGGTCACCTGAGCTGCTTGAACCTGGGAAGGGCACAAGACGCAGGCCCAACTGAGTCTGTGCCTTTTAGGGCTTCCCTGGTAGCTCAGATGGTAAAGCGTCTTCCTACAATGCGGGAGACCCGGGTTCGTTCCCTGGGTCAGGAAGATCCCCTGGAGAAGGAAATGGCAACCCACTCCAGTACTCTTGCCTGGAAAATCCCATGGACAGAGGAGCCTGGTAGGCTACAGTCCATGGGGTCGCATACACTCAGACACAACTGAGCAACTACACTTCACTTCACTTCTACCTGAACGTGAGTGGCTTAGACCTGGGATGTGCATACAACACAGGGCCAGCCACAGACAGTTCCCGGCAGATCAACCAAGAGCCTAAGCAGTGTAGACAGGAAAAGCACACACGCTATGAGCAGGGGCAAACCCAGTGTGGATAATACACTGCGAGCACATGCCAGTCTTGTTTGCAGTGTTCCTCCCTCCCCACAGCACGACTGAACAAGTGAGCCGAAAAAGTGTCCACTGCTGGGGTCCAGCCCCCACAGGATCCAGGGGAACCTGAAGGAAAAACGGCGTCGGTGGATGATTTAGAGAGAGAGATAAGGAAAGAATATTATAGATGAGAAAATAGAGGAGAGAAAGAGGCTGATATTCTTTGGTTTACATAGAAAGCCAATAAAACTTCGATACAAGAAGTTTGCCCTGTTCACGGAGGCCACAGTTGCCTTCTCGGTCTCCCGAGGGAGTGAAGACGCAGAACGTCTTCCCGTTTAGGTCTTAGAAACCCGGGCAAATAAGTGAACACAGGGAGCCTCTATGCTCTAAGGGATCAGCCTGAAAAAGAGAGGGAGGGAAAGAGAGAGGGAGAAAATGATTGACACGAGGAGACCAAGCTACTTCAGTAAGCAAGGCCCAATAGCTTTATTTTTTAAAGGTATTTTTATACCTTGTCTTATACATAGAGGGAAATGAAAGATGCAAAGTCATATAGAGTCAGCCCAAACATTGCATCTGTTTTGTCTTTATCAAAACCGGGATTTTTTCTGTAAACCTTTCCCATAAACAATGTTGTGTACATTATCTTCTGGCCTTGGAAGCCTGTGAACATTTCATGACCCTCTTTTGATAAAGGCTTTTCAACCAGAAAACTTATTTTCCATTGAAATGTTTTTTCTTATATTTCTAATCTATGACAGCCTCAGAAAGTATTAAACAAGTTACATTTTTCACGG
The DNA here is from genome assembly GCF_014754425.2 of Oryx dammah. Classification (NCBI taxonomy): domain Eukaryota; kingdom Metazoa; phylum Chordata; class Mammalia; order Artiodactyla; family Bovidae; genus Oryx; species Oryx dammah. Next base: position 68,431,904 of record NW_024070207.1, read on the forward strand.
AGTAAAGGTGCAGTGAGTTACAAGAAAGAACCAATTAGCTCAAAAGTCTGATGTGGTTAATTTCAAGGCTACACTTGTTTTTCTTACTTTCCACCTATGTTAACTAATGCACTCCCAGGTGCACAGTGGATAAGAGATATGGGAACTTAGCAACAAGCATTGGCCCAATAATGAAATCCTACATTAGCACTACTCTAATAACTTTTAATTCTTTGAAAGACTCTATGTTTTAGGCTTTCTGTGCCTCTCACAGTTGGAAGGATGTAAATAATCATATGCGTAGCTGCAAGGGTCTGAATATACCTGCCAAGCAAGCTATAATGCTAACAGAGGGGGTTTGATTTGAAATATTTCTCTCATGTCCAGGAGACTTATTAGCTATAGCCCTAGGTTGATTTTCTCCAGAGAAAGGTGGTCAGGAATAGACCCCTGTTAATGTCAGAGGAGTTGGTGAAAGTCATGAAATAGTAAAACAGAGAGATTCTGGTTTGGGGGTAGATGCTTGAGAAAGCCTAGGGAGCCCGTTGAGTTCTGAAGCCTTGCTTAACAGTTCTCTTCCATATGACCTTGTCATGGGTGGGATCTCCCGTGGTGGCTCCCAGCAGTCCACCACAGCCCCCTTGTGTCAAGGCTAAAATTAGACACTGAAGAGACCAGCAAACAGAAGAAGCTGAAAAAGAGGGAATTGGCTTGGAAGTGACATATGGACAATCTTGAGGCTACTGTAAGAATAAGACTGAAAAACAGATGCAGGAGGCTTAAGTCCAAATCCTGAGAACACCAGAGAACTCCTGACTACAGGGAACATTAATCGATAGGAGCTCATCAAATGCCTCCATACCTACACTGAAACCAAGCACCACCCAAGGGCCAACAAGTTCCAGAGCAAGACATATCATGCAAATTCTCCACCAACACAGGAACATAACCCTGAGCTTCAAAATACAGGCTGCCCAAAGTCACTTCAAACCCATAGACATCTCATAACTCATTACTGGACACTTCATTGCACTCCAGAGAGAAGAAATCCAGCTGCACCCACCAGAACACCAATACAAGCTTCCCTAACCAGGAAACCTTGACAAGACACCCATCCAACCCCACCGACAGTGAGGAAACCCCACAATAAAGAGAACTCCACAAACTACCAGAATACAGAAAGGCCACCCCAAACACAGCTATATAAACAAGATGAAGACGCAGAGAAATACCCAGCAGATAGGGGAACAGGATAAATGCCCACCAAACCAAACAAAACAGGAAGAGACAGGGAATCTACCTGATAAATAGTTCCAAATAATGATAGTGAAAATTATCCAAATTCTTGAAAACAAAATGGAGTTAGAAATAAATAGCCTGGAGACAAGGATTGAGAAGATGCAAGAAACGTTTAACAGAGACCTAGAAGAAATAAAAAAGAGTTAATATATAATGAATAATGCAATAAATGTGACCAAAAACACTCTGAAGGGAACCAACAGTAGAATACCAGAGGCAGAATATAGCATAAGTGAGGTAGAAGATAGAATGGTAAAAATAAATGAAACAGAGAGGAAAAAAGAAAAAAGAATTAGAAGAAATGAGGGCAATCTCAGAGACTTCTAGGACAATGTTAAATGACCCAATATTCAAATCATAGGAGTCCCAGAAGAAGAAGACAAAAAGAAAGACCATGAGAAAATACTTGAGGAGATAATAGTTGAAAACTCCCCTAAAATGGGGAAGGAAATAATCACTCAAGTCCAAGAAACCCAGAGAGTCCCAAACAGGATAAACCCAAGACAAAACACCACAGTTCAGTTCAGTTCAGTTCAGTTGCTCAGTAGTGTTTGACTCTTGGAGACCCCATGAATTGCAGCACGCCAGGCCTCCCTGTCCATCACCATTTCCTAGAGTTCACTCAAACTCATGTCCATCGAGTCAGTGATGCCATCCAGCCATCTTATCCTCTGTCGTCCCCTTCTCCTCCTGTCCCCAGTCCCTCCCAGCATCAGAGTCTTTTCCAATGAGTCAACTCTTTGCATGAGGTGGCCAAAGTACTGGAGTTTCAGATTTAGCATCATTCCTTCCAAAGAAATCCCAGGGTTGGCCTCCTTTAGAATGGCACTGGTTGGATCACCTTGCAGTCCAAGGGACTCGTGAGTCTTCTCCAACACCACAATTCAAAAGCATCAATTCTTCGGCGCTCAGCCTTCTTCACAGTCCAACACTCACATCCATACATGACCAGTGAAAAAACCATAGCCTTGACTAGATGGATCTTGGTTGGCAAAGTAATGTCTCTGCTTTTGAATATGCTATCTAGGTTGGTCATAACTTTTCTTCCAAGGAGTAAGCATCTTTTAATTTCATGGCTGCAGTCACCATCTGCAGTGATTTTGGAGCCCCAAAAAAGTAAAGTCTGCCACTGTTTCCCCATCTATTTCCCATGAAGTGATGGGACCGGATGCCATGATCTTCATTGTCTGAATGTTGAGCTTTAAGCCAACTTTTTCACTCTCCTCTTTCACTTTCATCAAGAGGCGCTTTAGTTCCTCTTCACTTTCTGCCATAAGGGTGGTGTCATCTGCATATCTGAGGTTATTGATATTTCTCCCGGCAATCTTGATTCCAGCTTGTGCTTCTTCCAGCCCAGAGTTTCTCATGATGTACTCTGCATATAAGTTAAATAAGCACAGTGACAATATACATACTCCTTGACATACTCTTTTTCCTATTTGGAACCAGTCTGTTGTTCCATGTCCAGTTCTAACTGTTGCTTCCTGACCTGCATATAGGTTTCTCAAAAGGCAGGTGAGGTGGTCTGGTATTCCCATCTCTTTCAGAATTTTCCACAGTTTATTGTGATCCACACAGTCAAAGGCTTTGGCATAGTCAATAAAGCAGAAATAGGTGTTTTTCTGGAACTCTCCAAGACACATATTAATCAAATTAACAAAGATCAAACACAAACAACAAATATTAAAAGCAACAAGGGAAAAACAAGAAATAACACACAAGGGGATTCCCATAAGGATAACAGCTGACCTTTCAATAGAAACTCTTCAGGCCAGAGGGAATGGCGGGATATACTTAAAGTGATGAAAGAAAGTAACCTACAGTGCATATTACTCTACCCAGCAAGGATCTCATTCAAATATGAAGGAGAAGTCAAAAGCTTTACAGACAAGCAAAAGCTGAGAGAATTCAACACCATCAAACCAGCTCTCCAACAAATGCTAAAGGATCTTCACTAGACAGGAAACACAGAATAAAGTCAAACTCAAAACAATAAAGTAACTGGCAATGGGATCATACTTATCAATAATTACCTTAAATGAAAATGGGTTGAATGCCCCCAACCAAAAGACAAAGAATGGCTGAATGAATACAAAAACAAGACCTCTATATATGTTGTCTACAAGAGACCCACCTCAAAATGGGGAAAACATACAGACTGAAAGTTAAGGGCTGGAAAAAGATATTCCACGCAAATAGAGACCAAAAGAAAGCAAGAGTAGAAATACTCATATCAAATAAAATAGACTTTAAAACAAAGGCTGTGAAAAGAGACAAAGAAGGACACTACACAATGATCAAACGATAAATCCAAGAAGAAGATATAACAATTATAACAACATTGAAACACTGCAATATGTAAGATAAATGATAACAAGTATGAAAGTGGAAATTAATAATAACACAATAATAGTGGGAGACTTTAATACCCCACTAACACCTATGGATAGATCAACTAAAAAGAAAACTAACAAGGAAAAACAAACTTTAAATGATACAATAGACCTAATTGATATCTATAGGATATTTCACCCCAAAACAATGAATTTCACCTTTTTCTCAAGTGCACACAGAACCTTCTCAAGGATAGATCACATCCTAGGCCATAAATCTAGCCTTGGTAAATTCAAAAAAAAATTGAAATAATTCCCAGCATCTTTTCTGACCACAGTGCAGTAAGATTAGATCTCAATTACAGGAGAAAAAACATTAAAAATTCCAACATATGCAGGCTAAAAAACACGCTGCTGCATAACCAACAAATCACAGAAGAAATCAAAAAAGAAATCAAAATATGCATAGAAAAAAATGAAAATGAAAACACAACAACCCAAAACCTGTGGGACACTATAAAAGCAGTGCTAAGGGGAAGGTTCATAGCAATACAGACATACTTCAAGAGACAAGAAAAAAGTCAAATAAATAACCTAACTCTACACCTAAAACAACCAGAAAAGGAAGAAATGAAGAACTCCAGGGTTAGTAGAAGGAAAGAACTCTTAAAAATTAGGGCAGAAATAAATGCAAAAGAAACAAAAGAGACCATAGCAAAAATCAACAAAGCCAAAAGCTGGTTCTTTGAAAGGATAAATAAAATCGACAAACCATTAGCCAGATTCATCAAGAAAACAGGGAGAAAAATCAAATCAACAAAATTAGAAATGAAAATGGAGAGATCACAACAGACAACACAGAAATACAAAGGATCATAAGAGACTACTCTCAGCAATTATATGCCAATCAAATGGACAACATGGAAGAAATGGACAAATTCTTAGAAAAGTACAACTTTCCAAAACCAAACCAGGAAGAAATAGAAAATATTAACTGACACATTACAAGTACAGAAATAGAAACTGTAATCAGCAATCTTCCAGCAAACAAAAGCCCATGTCCAGATGGCTTCACAGCTGAATTCTACCAAAAAATTTAGAGAAGAGCTAACACCTATCCTACTCAAACTCTTCCAGAAAATTGCAGAGGAAGGTAAACTTCCAAACTCATTCTATGAGGCCACCATCACTCTAATGCCGAAACCTGACAAAGATGCCACAAAGAAAACTACAGGCCAATATCAGTGATGAACATAGACACAAAAATCCCTAACAAAATTCTAGCAATCAGAATCCAACAACACATTAAAAAGATCATACAACATGACCAAGTGGGCTTTATCCCAGGGATGCAAGGATTCTTCAATATCTGCAAATCAATCACTGTAATACACCACATTAACAAATCGAAAAATAAAAGCCATATGATTATCTCAATAGATGCAGAGAAAGCCTTTGACAAACTTCAACATTCATTTATTATTAAAAAAAAAAAAACTCTCCAGAAAGCAGGAATAGAAGGAACATACCTCAACATAATAAAAGCTATATATGATAAACTCACAGCAAATATTATCCTCAATGGTGAAAAAGTGAAAGCATTTCCTCTAAAGTCAGGAACAAGACAAGGATACCCACTTTCACCACTTCTATTCAACATAGTTTTGGAAGTTTTGGCCACAGCAATCAGAGCAGAAAAAGAAATAAAAGGAATCCAAATTGGAAAAGAAGTAAAACTCTCACTGTTTGCAGATGACATGATCCTCTACACAGAAAACCCTAAGGACTCCACCAGAAAATTACTAGAGCTAATCAATGAATGTAGTAAGTTTGCAAGATATAAAATCAACACACAGAAATCCCTTGCATTCCTATACACTAATAATGAGAAAATAGAAAGAGAGATTAAGGAAACAATTCCATTCACCATTGCAACAAAATAAAATAAAATACTTAGAAATATATCTACCTAAAGAAACTAAAGACCTATATATAGAAAACTATAAAACACTGGTGAAAGAAATCAAAGAGGACACTAATAGATGGAGAAATATACCATGTTCATGGATTGGAAGAATTAATATAGTGAAAGTGTGTATACTGTCCAAAGCAATTAATAGATTCAATGAAATCACTATCAAGCTACCAGCAGTATTTTTCACACAGCTAGAACAAATAATTTCACAATTTGTATGGAAATACAAAAAACCTTGAATAGCCAAAGCAATCTTGAGAAAGAAGAATGGACCTAGAGGAATCAACCTGCCTGACTTCAGGCTCTACTACAAAGCCACGGTCATCAAGACAGTATGGTACTGGCACAAAGACAGAAATATAGATCAATGGAACAAAATAGAAAGCCCAGAGATAAATCCACACACCTATGGACACCATATCTTTGACAAATGAAGCAAGAATATACAATGGAGAAAAGACAATCTCTTTAACAAGTGGTGCTGGGAAAACTGGTCAACCACTTGTAAAAGAATGAAACTAGAACACTTTCTAACACCATACACAAAAATAAACTCAAAATGGACTAAAGATCTAAATGTAAGATCAGAAACTATAAAACTCCTAAAGGAGAACATAGGCAAAACACTCTCCAACATACATCACAGCAGGATCCTCTATGATCCACCTCCCAGAATATTGGAATTAAAAGCAAAAGTAAACAAATGGAACTTAATTAAAATTAAAACGTTCTGCACAACAAAAGAAACTATAAACTAGGTGAAAAGACAGCCTTCAGAATTGCAGAAAATAATAGCAATTGAAGCAACTTACAAAGAATTAATCTCAAAAATATACAAGCAACTCCTGCAGCTCAATTCCAGAAAAGTAAAAGACCCAATAAAAAATGGGCCAAGGAACTAAACAGACATTTCTCCAAAGAAGACATGCAGATGGCTAACAAACACATGAAAAGATGTCAACATCACTCATTATCAGAGAAATGCAAATCAACACCACAATGAGGTACTATTTCATGCCAGTCAGAATGGCTGCTATCCAAAATTCTACAAGCAATAAATGCTGGAGAGGGTGTGGAGAAAAGGGAACCCTCTTACACTGTTGGTGGGAATGCATACTAATACAGCCACTATAGAGAACAGTGTGAAGATTCCTTCAAAAACTGGAAATATAACTGCCTTATGACCCAGCAATCCCACTGCTGGGCATACACACCAAGGAAACCAAAATTAAAGGAGACACAGGTATCCCAATGTTCATCACAGCACTGTTTATAATAGTCAGGACATGGAAGCAACCTAGATGTCCATCAGCAGACAATGGATAAGAAAGCAGTGGTACATATACACAATGGAGTATTACTCAGCCATTAAAAAGAATGCATTTGAATCAGTTCTAATGAGGTGGATGAAACTGGAACCTATTATACAGAGTGAAGTAAGCCAGAAAGAAAAACACCAATACAGTATACTAACACATATATATGTAATTTAGAAAGATGGTAATGATAACCCTGTAAGCGAGACAGCAAAAGTGACCCAGATGTATAGAACAGTCTTTTCAATTCAGTGGGAGAAGGCAAGGGTGGGATGATTTGGGAGAATCATGAAACATGATACATTATCATATGTATTGAAACATGTATATTATTATATGTGAAATGAATCACCAGTCCAGGTTGGATGCATGAGACAGGTTGCTCAGGGCTGGTGCTCTGGGCTGACCCAGAGGGATGGTATCAGGAGGGAGGTTGGAGGGGGTTTCAGGATGAGAAACACATGTACACCTGTGGCGGATTCATGTCAACATATGGTGAAATCAATACAATATTATAAACTAATTAGCCTCCAATTAAAATAAATATATTTATATTTTAAAAATTTTTAAAGGAGTCAGTGACAAGGAAGGGATGAATAGGCAGAGCACAGAGGATTTTTAAGGCAGTAATGGACACGTTATTATAAATTGCTGCTAAGTCACTTCAGTCGTGTCCAACTCTGTGTGACCCCATAGACGGCAGCCCACAAGGCTCCCCCATCCCTGGGATTCTCCAGGCAAGAACACTGGAGTGGGTTGCCATCTCCTTCTCCAATGCATGAAAGTGAAAAGTGGAAGTGAAGTCGCTCAGTTGTATCCGACTCTTAGTGAGCCCATGGACTGCAGCCTACCAGGCTCCTCCATCCATGGGAGTTTCCAGGCAAGAGTATTGGAATGGGGTGCCATTGTCTTCTCCATTATTATAAATTCAGTTCAGTTCAGTTCAGTCACTCAGTCGTGTCTGACTCTTTGCAACCCCATGAATCGCAGCACGCCAGGCCTCCCTGTCCATCACCATCTCCCAGAGTTCACCCAGACTCACATCCATCGAGTCTGTGATGCCATCCAGCCATCTCAACCTCGGTCGTCCCCTTCTCCTCCTGCCCCCAATCCCTCCCAGCATCAGAGTCTTTTCCAATGAGTCAACGCTTCGCATGAGGTGGCCAAAGTACTGGAGTTTCAGCTTTAGCATCATTCCTTCCAAAGAAATCCCAGGGTTGATCTCCTTCAGAATGGACTGGTTGGATCTCATTGCAGTCAAAGGGACTCTCAAGAGTCTTCTCCAACACCACAGTTCAAAAGCATCAATTCTTCGCTGCTCAGCTTTCTCTATAGTCCAACTCTCACATCCATACATGACCACTGGAAAAACCATAGCCTTGAATAGACAGACCTTTGTTGACAAAGTAATGTCTCTGCTTTTGAATATGCTATCAAGGTTGGTCATAACTTTTCTTCCAAGGAGTAAGCGTCTTTTAATTTCATGGCTGCAATCACCATCTGCAGTGATTTTGGAGCCCCCCCCAAAATAAAGTCTGACACTGTTTCCACTCTTTCCCCATCTATTTCCCATGAAGTGATGGGACCGGATGCCATGATCTTCGTTTTCTGAATGTTGAGCTTTAGGCCAACTTTTTCACTCTCCTCTTTCACTTTCCTCAAGAGGCTTTTTAGCTTCTCTTCACTTTCTGCCATAAGGGTCATGTCATCTGCATATCTGAGGTTATTGATATTTCTCCCAGCAATCTTGATTACAGCTTGTGTTTCTTCCAGCCCAGAGTTTTTCATGATTTACTCTGCAGAGAAGTTAAATAAGCAGGGTGACAATATACAGCCTTGACGTACTTCTTTTCCTATTTGGAACCACTCTGTTGTTCCATGTCCAGTTCTAACTGTTGCTTCCTGACCTGCATACAGATTTCTCAAGAGGCAGGTTAGGTGGTCTGGTATTCCCATCTCTTTCAGAATTTTCCACAGTTTATTGTGATCCACACAGTCAAAGGCTTTGGCATAGTCAATAAAGCAGAAATAGATGTTTTTCTGGAACTCTCTTGCTTTTTCCATGATCCAGCAGATGTTGGCAATTTGATCACTGGTTCCTCCGCCTTTTCTAAAACCAGCTTGAACATCAGGGAGTTCACGGTTCACGTATTGCTGAAGCCTGGCTTGGATAATTTTGAGCATTACTTTACTAGCATGTGAGATGAGTGCAATTGTGCGGTAGTTTGAGCATTCTTTGGCATTGCCTTTCTTTGGTATTGGAATGAAAACTGACCTTTTCCAGTCCTGTGGCCACTGCTGAGTTTTCCAAATTTGCTGGCATATTGAGTGCAGCACTTTCACAGCATCATCTTTCAGGACTTGAAACAGCTCAACTGGAATTCCATCACCTCCACTAGCTTTGTTTGTAGTGATGCTTTCTAAGGCCCACTTTACTTCACTTTCCAAGATGTCTGGCTCTAGATTAGTGATCACATCATCATGATTATCTGGGTCATGAAGATCTTTTTTGTACAGTTCTTCCGTGTATTCTTGCCAACCTCTTCTTAAATATCTTCTGCTTCTGTTAGGTCCATACGATTTCTGTCCTTTATCGAGCCAATCTTTGCATGAAATGTTCCCTTGGTATCTCTAATTTTCTTAAAGAGATCTCTAGTCTTTCCCATTCTGTTCTTTTCCTCTATTTGCATTGATCACTGAGGAAGGCTTTCTTATCGCTTCTTGCTATTCTTTGGAATTCTGCATTCAGATGCTTATATCTTTCCTTTTCTCCTTTGCTTTTCGTTTCTCTTCTTTTCACAGCTATTTGTAAGGCCTCCCCAGACAACCATTTTGCTTTTTTGCATTTCTTTTCCATGGGGATGGTCTTGATCCCCATCTCCTGTACAATGTCACGAACCTCTTTCTTCTTGCAATTTTCATGTTTCTAGTTGTGGCCTTTTCTATTTCACTTAGAGACATTTCTTATGTCCCTTAAACATTTCTTGGTTTGGTGGTGTTGAACTCTTTTGGATTTTGCCTAGCTGTAGAATTTTTTATCTCTCCATCAAATGTGAACGAAAACCTTACTAAGTATTCTTTGTTGCAGGTTTTCCCCTTTCATCATGTCAACATATGGTGAAATCAATAGAATATTATAAACTAACTAGCCTCCAATTAAAATAAATATATTTTGAAATATATTTTGCCACTTCCTTCTCACCAAGTCAGCTGACAGCTTTATGGGAGTTCCCTTGTATGGAACTTGTTGTTTTTTCCTTACTGCTTTTAATATTCTCTTTGTCTTTAATTTTTTTTCCATTTTAATTACAAAGTACCTTGATGTGATCCTCTTTCTGCTTGAGACTCTTTGTGGTTCCTGTAACTGTATGTCTATTTCTTTTCCCAGATTAGGGAAGTGTTCATCTGTTATGTCTTCAATTTTGTTTTCTGCTCTTTTCACTCTCTTATCTTTCTGGGATCCCTATAATGTGAATGTTAGTACTCTTGATGTTGTCTGGGATTCTCATAAACTGTCCTCATTTCCTTTTTCTCTTTTATCTTTTTCCTGTTCAATGATTTCCACTACTTCAATGATTTCCATTACTCTGTCTTCCAGCTTGCTGATCCATTCCTCTGTATCATTAAATCTACTGCTGATTCCTTCTAGTGTATTTTTCATTTTAGTTATTGTATTTTTCAGTTCTGCTTGGTTCTTCTTTATATTTTCTGTTTGTTTAAAGCTTCTAACTTCTCACTCTGTTCATCCAATCTTCTCCAGAGTTCTTTGAGCATCATTATGATCATTACCTTGAACATTCTATTGAGTAGATGGCTTATCTCTTCACTTAGTCCTTCTTTGGGGGTTTTATCTTGTTCTTTTGTATGAAACATAGTCCTCTATTGACCCATTTTGCCTAATTTGTCCTTCTTATTTCTGTATATCTGGTAGGCTGTTTATGTTTCCCAACGTTGGAAAATTGGCCTTTTGTAGGAGATGTCCCATGTATTCCAGCAGTGCACTCCCCCCTGGTCACCAGAGCTATATGCTTTAGGTGTGCCCCTCTATGTTAACTGCATGGGTCCTTTTGTTATGGTGGGCTGCCTACTATGAGAGGTCTGGTAGGCATGACTGGCCTTAGGTACAGTTGGTTGCAGGCCCTCCTTTGTGTGGAGACTGCTAGTCACTGGTTAGTGGGACTGGAAAACAAGGCTACTTGCTGAAATGCCTTGGGGGATCCTAGGGCTAGTGTTTGCTCACTGCTAAGTGGATCCAGGTTCTGGAATGAGTGGTTGTGAGATCCAGGAGTCCTGGATTTAGTGTTGGCCTGCTAGTGGGTGGGGCCACTTCCAGACACTGTTGGCTGTGGGGTCTATGGTGTTCCAAAGCACCCAATGACCTGCTGGTGAGTGGTGCTGGATCCCAGGACTCTGGCTGCAGGGCCCCAGGGGGTTCAAGCACTGGTACTGGCCTGCTGGTGGATGGGCTGTGTCCTAAAAACTATAGGTTGCAGGGCTTAGGTGGTCCCAGGGGTGTTGTCCACCACAGGTTGGTGGGGCTGAGGCCCACGGGGTCTGGGAAATAGTGCCAGTTCCATGGTGGGCAGAGCCGGGTCTCAGGTTTTTCTGGTTGCAGAGCTCTGGGGATTCTGAGGTTGGTGTTTTTCCCAGCTGGTGGGTTCCCAGGGCTAGTGCTGACTCACTGATGTGTGGAGCCAGGTTCCTAAGGCTCTGGATGGAGGACCCTGGAGAGTCCCAGGACTAGTGCTGGCAAACTGGTGTGTGGGGCCATGCCCTAGAACCTCTTGTGGACTGGGTTGGGTCCTGGGGCACCTTAAGGCAGCAGGCTTGCTGGTGGATGGGACTGTATCTCCATGTCTGTATCTGGCTATTTGCTTGGCCTGAGGTGTTCCAGTACTGGTGCTAAAAGGTTAACAGATGAGGCCTGGTCCCAGTACTGATAAGCTAGAAAGAAGATTCCAAAATGGCACTTGCCAGTACCAATCTCCTTGTGATAGAATGAGCTCCCCCAAAATGTCTGCCAACAACATCTCTGTCCCCAGGGTGAGTCCAGTTGTCCCCTGTTTCTCTAGGAGGCTCTTCAAGATCAGCAGTTGGGTCTGACCCAGGCTCCTTTCAAATTGTTGTTTCAGCCCTGGGTCCCAGTGCTTGTGAGATGTTTTCTGTCCCCTTTAAGAGTGGAGTCTTTATTTTCCACAGTCCTCCAGTCTCATGAAAATAAGCCCTACTGACCTTCAAAGCAAAATATTCTGGCAGCTTGTCTTCTCAGTGCAGGACCCCTGGGTGGGGAGCCTATGAGAGGCTCAGATCACTCACTCCTTTAGTAGAACCTCAGCAATATAATTATCTTCCCATTTTGAAGGTACCCATCTAGGGGTGTGCGTCATGACTGTACCACATCTCTGGACCTCCTACCTGTCCCTTTATAGTTCCTAATTTATAACATTAGCTGTAGATCTTTTCTGTAAGTCTTCCAGTTTTGTTTGTTTGTCTGCCAATAATTGTTCTGAAATAGTTGTAATCTTGGTATGCCTATAGAAGAAGGTGACTTCAAGGTCTTCCTATTCCACCATTTTGGCCCTGTCTCAGCTTAAATTTTATTTTGTATTTCACCTAAACTCCTTCTTTTCCAGAAATCCTATCATCATTCTATCTTTTCCTTTGTTTGGAGAGATTCTCCATGTTTCTCCTGATGTGCAGTACCTCATTGCATAGGTTTAATAATCATAACTTTGTTTGATAACACATTTATCTCTGGGCTTTCTATCTGTTCCATTCATCCGTATTTCTGTTTTTGTGCTAGTACCACACTGTCTTGATGACTGTAGCTTTGTAGTATAGTCTGAGGTCTGGAAGAAAAGTTATGACCAACCTAGATAGTATATTCAAAAGCAGAGACATTACTTCACCGACTAAGGTCCATCTAGTCAAGGCTATGGTTTTTCCTGTGGTCATGTATGGATGTGAGAGTTGGACTGTGAAGAAGGCTGAGCGCTGAAGAATTGATGCTTTTGAACTGTGGTGTTGGAGAAGACTCTTGAGAGTCCCTTGGACTGCAAGGAGATCCAACCAGTCCATTCTGAAGGAGATCAGCCCTGGGATTTCTTTGGAGGGAATGATGCTAAAGCTGAAACTCCAGCACTTTGGCCATCTCATGCGAAGAGTTGACTCATTGGAAAAGACCCTGATGCTGGGAGGGATTGGGGGCAGGAGGAGAAGGGGACGACAGAGGTTGAGACAGCTGGATGGCATCACGGACTCGATGGACGTGAGTCTGAGTGAACTCCGGGAGATGGTGATGGACAGGGAGGCCTGGCGTGCTGCGATTCATGGGGTCACAAGGAGTCGAACACGACTGAGCGACTGAACTGAACTGAACTGAGGTCTGGGAGTCTGATTCCTCCAGCTACATTTTTCTTTATCAAGATAGCTTTGGCTATTCAGTATCTTTTGAATTTCCATACAAATTGTAACATTTTTTGTTATAATTCTGTGAAAAATGCCATTAGTAATTTGATAGGGATTGCAGTGAGTCTGCAGATTGCTTTAGGCGGTACAGTCATTTTCACAGTATTGATTCTTGCAATACAAGAACATGGTGTATCTCTCCATCTATCTGTGTCATCTTTGATTTCTTTCATCAGTATTCTATTCTGAGTACAGATTTTTGTCTCATTGGGTACATTTTTTCCTAGGTACTTTATTCTTTTTGTTGCAATGCTAAATGGGATTGTTTCCTTCATTTCTCTTTCTGATCTTTCATTGGTAGTACATAGGAATGCAAGAGATTTCTGTGTATCAATGTTGTATCCTGCAACATTATCAAATTCCTTGATAAGCTCTAGGAGTTTTCTGGTGGCCTCTTTAGAATTTTCTGTGTGTAGTATCATGTCATCTGCAAACTGAGTTTTACTTCTTCTTTTTGATTTTGAATTACTTTTCTTTCGTTCTCTTCTCTAATTGCTATGGTTAGGATTTCCAAAACGATCTTGAATAATAGTGGTAAGAGTGAACATCCTTGTTTTGTTCCTGATCCTAGAGGAAGTACTTACAGTTTTTCACCATTGAGAATGATGTTTGCTGTGAGTTTATCATATAGGGTCTTTATTATGTTGAGGTAGGTTGTCTCTATGTTCACTTTCTGGAGAGTTTTTATCGTAAATGATGTCGAACTTTATCAAAAGCTTTCTCTACATCTACTGAGATGATAATAAGGTTTTTTTTTCTTCAATTTGTTAATATGGTGTATCACATTGATTTATTTGCATATATTGAGGAATCCTTGGGATAAATTCCACATGATTATGGTGTATGGTCCTTTCAATATGTTGTTGAAATTTGTTTGTTAGTACTTTGCTGAGGGTTTCTGTATCTATGTTCATCAGTGATATTGGCCTATAATTTCTTTTTTTGTGGTATCTTTATCTAGTTTTGGATCAAGGTGATGATGGTTCCTAAAATGAGATTAGAAGTGTTCCTCCATCTGCAATTTTTTGGAAGAGCATGAGAAGGTTAGGTGTTAGCGCTTCTTTAAATACTTGATAGAATTCACCTGGGAATCCATCTAGTTCTGGACTTTTATTGGTTGGAAGATTTTAAATCACTGTTTCAATTTCATTACTTATGATTGGTTTGTTCATATTTTCTATTTCTTCCTGGTTCAGTCTTGGGAAATTGTACATTTCTAAGAATTTGTCCATTTCCTCTAGGTTATCCATTTTATTGGCATTTAGTTGCTTATGACAGTCACTTATGATCCTTCGAATTTCTGTGGTGTCAGTTGTAACTTCTCCTATTTCATTTTTTTTTTCTTTTTTATTTATTTATTTATTTATTTTTAATTTTTACTTTACAATTCTGTATTGGTTTTGGCATAGATTGACATGAATCCACCACAGGTGTACATGCGTTCCCAAACATGAACCCCCCTCCCACCCCCCTCCCCACAACATCTCTCTGGATCATCCCCGCGCGTCAGCCCCAAGCGTGTCATATCCTGCATCAGACATAGACTGGCATTTCGATTCTTACATGTTATTATACATGTTTCAATGCCATTCTCCCAAATCATCACACCCTCTCCCTCTCCCTCTGAGTCCAAAAGTCCGCTATACACATCTGTGTCTTTTTTGCTGTCCTGCATACAGGATCATCATTGCCATCTTCCTAAATTCCATATATATGTGTTAGTATACTGTTTTGGTATTTTTCTTTCTGGCTCACTTCACTCTGTATAATTGGCTCCAGTTTCATGCATCTCATCAGAACTGATTCAAATGTATTCTTTTTAATGGCTGAGTAATACTCCATTGTGTATATGTACCACAGCTTTCTTATCCATTCATCTACTGATGGACATCTAGGTTGTTTCCATGTCCTGGCTATTATAAACAGTGCTGCGATGAACATTGGGGTACATGTTTCTCTTTCAATTCTGGTTTCCTCCGTGTGTATGCCCAGCAGTGGGATTGCTGGGTCATAAGGTAGTTCTATTTGCAATTTTTTAAGGAATCTCCACACTGTTCTCCATAGTGGCTGTACTAGTTTGCATTCCCACCAACAGTGTAGGAGGGTTCCCTTCTCTCCACACCCTCTCCAGCATTTATTGCTTGCAGATTTTTGGATCGCAGACATTCTGACTGGTGTGAAGTGGTACCTCATTGTGGTTTTGATTTGCATTTCTCTAATAATGAGTGATGTTGAGCATCTTTTCATGTGTTTGTTAGCCATCCGTATGTCTTCTTTGGAGAAATGTCTATTTAGTTCTTTGGCCCATTTTTTGATTGGGTCGTTTATTTTTCTGGAATTGAGCTGCAGGAGTTGCTTGTATATTTTTGAGATTAGTTGTTTGTCAGTTGCTTCATTTGCTATTATTTTCTCCCATTCGGAAGGCTGTCTTTTCAGTTTGCTTATGTTTTCCTTTGTTGTGCAGAAGCTTTTAATTTTAATTAGGTCCCATTTGTTTATTTTTGCTTTTATTTCCAGAATTCTGGGAGGTGGATCGTAGCAGATCCTGCTGTGGTTTATGTCAGAGAGTGTTTTGCCTATGTTCTCCTCTAACAGTTTTATAGTTTCTGGTCTTACATTTAGATCTTTAATCCATTTTGAGTTTATCTTTGTGTGCGGTGTTAGAAAGTGATCTAGCTTCATTCTTTTACAAGTGGTTGACCAGTTTTCCCAGCACCACTTGTTAAAGAGATTGTCTTTACTCCATTGTATATTCTTGCCTCCTTTGTCAAAGATAAGGTGTCCATATGTATGTGGATTTATCTCTGGGCTTTCTATTTTGTTCCATTGATCTATATGTCTGTCTTTGTGCCAATACCATACTGTCTTGATGACTGTGGCTTTGTAGTAGAGCCTGAAGTCAGGCAAATTGATTCCTCCAGTTCCATCCTTCTTTCTCAAGATTGCTTTGGCTATTCGTGGTTTTTTGTATTTCCATACAAATCTTGAAATTATTTGTTCTAGTTCTGTGAAAAATATCGCCGGTATCTTGATAGGGATTGCATTGAATTTGTAAATTGCTTTGGGTAATATCCTCATTTTCACTATATTGATTCTTCCGATCCATGAGCATGGTATATTTCTCCATCTATTAGTGTCCTCTTTGATTTCTTTCATCAGTGTTTTAAAGTTTTCTGTATATAGGTCTTTAGTTTCTTTAGGTAGGTATATTCCTAAGTATTTTATTCTTTTTGTTGCAATGGTGAATGGAATTGTTTCCTTAATTTCTTCTTCTACTTTCTCATTATTAGTGTATACGAATGCAAGGGATTTCTGTGTGTTGATTTTATATCCTGCAACTTTACTATATTCATTAATTAGCACTAGTAATTTTCTGGTAGAGTCTTTAGTGTTTTCTATGTAGAGGATCATGTCATCTGCAAACAGTGAGAGTTTTACTTCTTCTTTTCCAATTTGGATTCCTTTTATTCCTTTTTCTGCTCTGATTGCTGTGGCTAAAACTTCCAGAACTATGTTGAATAGTAGTGGTGAAAGTGGGCACCCTTGTCTTGTTCCTGACTTAAGGGGAAATGCTTTCAATTTTTCACCATTGAGGATAATGTTTGCTGTGGGTTTGTCATATATAGCTTTTATTATATTGAGGTATGTTCCTTCTATTCCTGCTTTCTGGAGAGTTTTTATCATAAATGGATGTTGAATTTTGTCAAAGGCCTTCTCTGCATCTATTGAGATAATCATATTGTTTTTATTTTTCAATTTGTTAATGTGGTGAATTACATTGATTGATTTGTGGATGTTGAAGAATCCTTGCATCCCTGGGATAAAGCCCACTTGGTCATGGTGTATGATCTTTTTAATGTGTTGTTGGATTCTGATTGCTAGAATTTTGTTGAGGATTTTTGCATCTATGTTCATCAGTGATATTGGCCTGTAGTTTTCCTTTTTTGTAGTATCTTTGTCAGGTTTTGGTATTAGGGTGATGGTGGCCTCATAGAATGAGTTTGGAAGTTTCCCTTCCTCTGCAATTTTCTGGAAGAGTTTGAGTAGGATAGGTGTTAACTCTTCTCGAAATTTTTGGTAGAATTCAGCTGTGAAGCCGTCTGGACCTGGGCTTTTGTTTGCTGGAAGATTTCTGATTACATTTTCAATTTCCGTGCTTGTGATGGGTCTGTTAAGATTGTCTATTTCTTCCTGGTTTAGTTTTGGAAAATTGTATTTTTCTAAGAATTTGTCCATTTCTTCCAGGTTGTCCATTTTATTGGCATATAATTGCTGATAGTAGTCTCTTATGATCCTTTGTATTTCTGTGTTGTCTGTTGTGATCTCTCCATTTTCATTTCTAATTTTATTGATTTGATTTTTCTCTCTTTGCTTCTTGATGAGTCTGGCTAATGGTCTGTCAATTTTATTTATCCTTTCAAAGAACCAGCTTTTGGCTTTGTTGATTTTTGCTATGGTCTCTTTTGTTTCTTTTGCATTTATTTCTGCCCTAATTTTTAAGATTTCTTTCCTTCTGCTAACTCTGGGGTTCTCTAATTCTTCCTTTTCTAGTTGCTTTAGGTGTAGAGTTAGGTTATTTATTTGACTTTTTTCTTGTTTCTTGAGGTATGCCTGTATTGCTATGAACTTTCCTCTTAGCACTGCTTTTATAGTGTCCCACAGGTTTTGGGTTGTTGTGTTTTCATTTTCATTAGTTTCTATGCATATTTTGATTTCTTTTTTGATTTCTTCTGTGATTTGTTGGTTATTCAGAAGCGTGTTGTTCAGCCTCCATATGTTGAAATTTTTAATAGGTTTCCTCCTGTAATTGAGATCTAATCTTAGTGCATTATGATCAGAAAAGATGCTTGGAATGATTTCGATTTTTTTGAATTTATCAAGGTTATATTTATGGCCCAGGATGTGATCTATCCTGGAGAAGGTTCCATGAGCACTTGAGAAAAAGGTGAAATTCATTGTTTTGGGGTGAAATGTCCTATAGATATCAATTAGGTCTAACTGGTCTAATGTATCATTTAAAGTTTGCGTTTCTTTGTTAATTTTCTGTTTAGTTGATCTGTCCATATGTGTGAGTGGGGTATTAAAGTCTCCCACTATTATTGTGTTGTTGTTAATTTCCCCTTTCATACTTGTTAGCATTTGTCCTACATATTGCGGTGCTCCTATATTGGGTGCATATATATTTATAATTGTTATATCTTCTTCTTGGATTGATCCTTTGATCATTATGTAGTGGCCTTCTTTGTCTCTTTTCACAGCCTTTGTTTTAAAGTCTATTTTATCGGATATGAGTATTGCCACTCCTGCTTTCTTTTGGTCTCTATTTGCATGGAATATCTTTTTCCAACCCTTCACTTTCAGTCTGTATGTGTCCCTTGTTTTGAGGTGGGTCTCTTGTAAGCAGCATATAGAGGGTTCTTGTTTTTGTATCCAATCGGCCAGTCTTTGCCTTTTGGTTGGGGCATTCAATCCATTTACGTTTAAGGTAATTATTGATAAGTATGATCCCGTTGCCATTTGTTTTATTATTTTGGGTTCGGGTTTATACTCCCTTTTTGTGTTTCCTGTCTAGAGAATATCCTTTAGAATTTGTTGGAGAGCTGGTTTGGTGGTGCTGAATTCTCTCAGCTTTTGCTTGTCTGTAAAGCTTTTGATTTCTCCTTCATATTTGAATGAGATCCTTGCTGGGTATAGTAATCTGGGCTGTAGGTTATTTTCTTTCATCACTTTAAGTATGTCTTGCCATTCCCTCCTGGCCTGAAGAGTTTCTATTGAGAGATCAGCTGTTATCCTTATGGGAATCCCCTTGTGTGTTATTTGTTGTTTTTCCCTTGCTGCTTTTAATAGTTGTTCTTTGTGTTTGATCTTTGTTAATTTGATTAATATGTGTCTTGGGGTGTTTCGCCTTGGGTTTATCCTATTTGGGACTCTCTGGGTTTCTTGGACTTGGGTGATTATTTCCTTCCCCATTTTAGGGAAGTTTTCAACTATTATCTCCTCAAGGATTTTCTCATGGTCTTTCTTTTTGTCTTCTTCTTCTGGGACTCCTATAATTCGAATGTTGGAGCGTTTCATATTGTCCTG
>NW_024070207.1:68461357-68615149 GCF_014754425.2 Oryx dammah
AAAGGAATGATTGTAAAAATTGTGAAGATATATCTGGCCCTTCTCTGATGTTGTGGGCCGTGTTGGTCACTTCCAAGGCGTTTCCCTCTGTTTAGCTTCTGTTTGCTGGTCTCTTCAGGGTCTGAATTCCGTCCTGACACATGGGGGCGGTGGAGGACACTTTTTTTTTTTTTTTTAAGGCTCACTAGTTCAGTCACGCTGTGGGGAGGGGGGGATGCTGCAAACAAATAGCACTGTCGTGGGCACACAGCGTCTCAACCCCGCTGGATCTGTCTCCCCCCACAATGCACAAACCACTCCGGCTGCACGGAGCTCAACCGGGAACCATCCGAGGCCGGCCCCAGGCTTCGCGCACCTCCCCGGTCCAAGCCTCTCGGTTTTGGCGCCCAGGTAACCCTCAGAGGCACAAACTTGTTTGGGACTGCGCTCTGCGCCCCTCCCGGGTCCGAGCAGCTCGGGAGCTTGGCGAGCGCGGTCACCGGGACTTGTCCTCTTCTCTGTTTCTACTGCTCAGTTTTCTGGGTGTACTGCTGGCGCTCCTTGTGAGGCGGGTGGTGACTGTCCTGCATCCCCCTGAAGTCTCAGCAAAGAAGCCTGCCTGCCGCTTTTCAGGTAGTCTCTCCGGGGCTGCAATTGCCCCTTTCCAGCCCTTACAGCTCTGGCTGCCTGTCCCCGGCGGGGGATGGTCTGCAGCCGGCTATTTCCGTTCAGTCCTTTGTTCTGTGTGCGGTCCTGGCGGGGTCTTATGTTCGCGCTTTTCGCGTGGTAGCTATCCCCCAGCCTGGTTTGCTCGCCCAAGTTCGTTCGCTCTGGTTACGCGTGGGGCGTTTCTGCCCGCTTCTTACCGAGCGCGGCAGCCCGCGTCTCCCGCGCTTCCCTGCCCTGCCCCCACTTGCTAGCGGCGGCTGCAGGCGTCTGCGCGGCTTTTCCGCTGGGGGAGTTACTGTTGGGCTCGTAATCTGTTGGTTTTAATTATTTATTCGTTTTTCCTGCCTGTTATGTTGCCCTCTGTGTTTCCAAGGCTCGCCTTAGACTCGGCAGGTAGAGTGTTTCCTTGTGTTTGGAAACCTCTCTTCTTAGAATTCCCTTCCCGGGACGGGCTTCCCTTCCCGGGATGGAGCTCCCTCCCCACCTCCTTTGTCTCTTTTCTCATCTTTTATATTTTTTCCTACCTGGTTTTGAAGACACTGATCTGCTTTTCTGGTTGCCTGATGTCCTCTGCCTGCCTTCAGAGGTTGTTTTGTGGAGTTTGCTCCGCGTTGAAATGATCTTTTGAGGAATTTGTGAGGGAGAAAGTGGTCTTCCCTTCCTATTCCTCTGCCATCTTAGGACCGCTCCTCCTATTTCATTTCTAACTTTTCTGATCTGAGTTTTCTCCCTTTTTTTCCTGATGTGTTTGGCTAAAGGTTGTTAATTTTCATTATTGTCTCAAAGAACCAGGTTTTAGTTTTATTGATTTTTGTGCTTTTTTTGTCTCTGTTTCATTTATTTCTGCTATTATATTTGCGATTTATTTCGTTCTACTAACTTTGCATTTTCTTTGTTCTTCTTTCTCTAGTTGCTTTAGCCATAAGGTTAGGTGGTTTATTTGAGAAACTGAAGAAAAACTGTAACTCAAAAAGATAGATTCACTCGAATGTTCATTGCAGCATTGTTTACAATAGCCAAGATATGGAAGAAACCTAAATGTCCATCAAGAAAGAATGAATAATGAAGATGTGGTGTATATATATAGAATATTAATTAATTAATTAATTAATTGGTTTGGGTTTTTTTAATTTAATTAGAGGCTAATTACTTTACAATATTGTAGTGGTTTTTGCCATACATTGACATGAATCAGCCATGGGTGTAAATGTGTTCCCCATCTTGAACCCCCCACCCACCTCCCTCCCCATCCCATCCATCAAGGATATTCCAGTGCACCAGCCCTGAGCATCCTGTCTCATGCATTGAACCTGGACTGGTGATCTATTTCACATAGGATAATATACATGTTTCAATGCTATTCTCTCAAATCATCCCACCCTCACCTTCTCCCAAAGAGTCCAAAAGACTGTTCTATACATCTGGGTTTCTTTTGCTGTCTCACATATAGGGTCATCATTACCATCTTTATAAATTCCATATATATGTGTTAATATACTGTATTGGTGTTTTTCTTTCTGACTTACTTCACTCTGTATAACGGACTCCATTTGATCCACATCATTGGAACTGATTCAAAAGTATTCTTTTTAATGGCTGAGTAATATTCCATTGTGTATATATACCACAGCTTCCTTACCATTTGTCTGTGATGGACATCTAGGTTGCTTCCATGTCCTGCCTACTATAAACACTGCTGTGATGAACACTGGGGTACACGTGTCTCTTTCAGTTCTGGTTTCCTTGGTGTTTATGCCCAGCAGTGGGGGTACTGGGTCATATGGAAGTTCTAGTTACAGTTTTTTAAGGAATCTCCACACTGTTCTGCATAGTGGCTACACTAGTTTGCATTCCCACCAACGATGTAAGGGGTTCCTTTTTCTCCACACCCTCTCCAGCATTTATTGTTTGTAGACTTTTGGATAGCAGCCATTCTGACTGGCGTGAAATTGTACATCATTGTGGTTTCGATTTGTGCCGGGAGCCAGCGTGAGGAATCCCGCCCGTGGCAAAGGTCATGGGGAAGGAAGCCTGACATATGCAAAGGTGTGATCTGGCTTCAGGGGTTCCCCCTTGATTTTCCTGAACATCTACCCCCAAAACCAGAGTCTGCCTGCCTTATTGTACTGTGCTTTCCACTCTTCTGACATAACAGGGGGCTATCCCCGACCACCTTCCTCTAAAAAGGAATTAACTTAAAGCCCCAGTTAACAGTCTCCTGCATATAAAAAGAATGTCTCGGCTTAAACCCCTCTGATAGCTTTCTAACTTACCTGACCAGTCTGTCCGGATTTTTACAAATACGCATGTGAATTGTTTACAGCCCCCAACCGCGAGAGGCATGAAGCTTAAAGCATCTTAAAGATATAGAGCCCCTTTTTTTAAAGAGCTAAAAATTATATTGGTGATGGGTTTCACTGTTAAGTCAATGACTGCTGCCAGGCCTCCATATTCTTTATCTTTTAGGCACCTGAAGGATATTAATCAATGTAATTGGGATATAGAAAAAGGAATATAGTAGTTTTGATGTTAGCAACATTAGACTTTTGAGTTAATTGATTCTCTTTGTTATAAATCACTGTACTCCTCTTTCTTTGTTATAAATTGTTGTGTCTTGGCTATGTAAGAATGTAACTTTATTTAGTGCTTTCTGAGAGTGGCACCAGACTTTGGGAAGAACAACACTATTAAAGCAAATAAGTTCTCTGGTTGACAGACCTTTATCAGAAAAGGGCCGTAAATGCTAATTGGCCTTCTGGCCAGAAGATGATTTAAATCACCTAAGACTTGTGTATACAGCTAGGTATGCAGAGAGAAAGCCTGGTCTCGATAAGAGTCAGGGCTGCTGACGCTGCATAATTTTGTATTATCCATTAATCTCTATGTACAACCAAATGTATAAAAAGCTTTTCCAGACAATAAAAGATGGTCCAGTCACTGGAAAGACTGGTTTCCCAATGTCAAATCTCTCTCTCTCTCTCTCTCTTTTTCTCCCTCTCCCTCCCTCTTTCTCCCTCTCCCTCCCTCTCCTTTCCAGGCTGAATTCCCATCTGGAGCGCGGAGGCTCACCATGTCTACTTACTTGCCCTGGCTTCTAAGACCCACGCGAGAGGGAGCCCAAGGTGGGGCACCATCCGCTATTCAAGCGGGCACCGGTGGCCTAATGTAGATGGTGCAAACCTCTTGTCTCGAGGTTTTATTAGTTTTCCACGTAAAGCAAGTTATTCAGCATCTTTTCTCCACCAATTTTCCTACTATACTATTCTTTCCTAATCTCTCTTATATCTCTAATTAAATAGTCCTTTCCCAGACTCCAACTCCGTCCCCGCTTCGAATTCCCTGGATCCACCAGGGCTAGACCCCAACAGATTTGCATTTGTCTGATAATGAATGATGCTGAGCATCTTTTCATGTGTTTGCTAGCCATCTGTATGTCTTCATTGGAGAAATGTCTGTTTAGTTCTTTGGCCCAATTTTTGATTGGATCGTTTACTTTTCTGGAATTGAGCTACAGGAATTGCTTGTAAAATTTGGGGATTAATTCTTTGTAAGTTGCTTCATTTGCTATTATTTTCTCCAATTCTGAAGGCTGTCTTTTCACCTTGTTTCTAGATTCCTTCGTTGTGCAAAAGCTTTTAAGTTTAATTAGGTCCCATTTGTTTATTTTTGCTTTTATTTCCATTACTCTGGGAGGTGGGTCATAGATGATCCTGCTGTGATATATGTCAGAGAGTGTTTTGCCTATGTTCTTCTCTAGGAGTTTTATAGTTTCTGGTCTTATGTTTCTATCTTTAATCCATTTTGAGTTTATTTTTGTGTATGGTGTTAGAAAGTGTTCTAGTTTCATTCTTTTACGAGTAGTTGACCAATTTTCCCAGCACCACTTGTTAAAGAGATTGTGTTTTCTCCATTGTATATTCTTGCCTCCTTTGTCGAAGATAAGGTGTCCATAGGTGTGTGGATTTATCTCTGGGCTTTCTATTTTGTTCCATAGATCTATATTTCTGTCTTTGTGCCAGTACCATACTGTCTTGATGACTGTGGCTTTGTAGTAGAGACTGAAGTCAGGCAGCTTGATTCCTCCTGTTCCATTCTTCTTTCTCAAGATTGCTTTGGCTATTTGAGGTTTTTTGTATTTCCATACAAATTGTGAAATTATTTGTTCTAGTTATCTGAAAAATACCATTGGTGACTTGATAGGGATTGCAATGAATCTATTAATTGCTTTGGGTAGTATACTCATTTTCACTATATTAATTCTTCCAATCCATGAACATGGTATATTTCTCCATCTATTAGTGTCCTCTTTGATTTCTTTCACCAGTGTTTTATAGTTTTCTATATATAAGTCTTTAGTTTCTTTAGGTAGATTTATTCCTAAGTATTTTATTCCTTTCATTGCAGTGGTGAATGGAATTGTTTCCTAATTTCTCTTTCTGTTTTCTCATTGTTAGTGTATAGGAATGCAAGGGATTACTCTATGTTGATTTTATATCCTTCAACTTTACTATATTCATTGATTAGCTCTAGTAACTTTCTGGTGGAGTCTTTAGGGTTTTCTATGTAGAGGATCATGCCACCTGCAAATAGTGAGAGTTTTACTTCTTCTTTTCCAATTTGGACTCCTTTTATTTCTTTTTCTGCTCTGATTGCTGTAGCCAAAACTTCCAGAACTATGTTCAATAGTAACAGTGAAAGTGAGCACCCTTGTCGTTCCTGACTTTAGGGGAAATGCTTTCAATTTTTCACCATTGAGGATAATGCTTCCTGTGGTTTTGCCATATATAGCTTTTATTATGTTGAGGCATGTTCATTTTATTCATGCTTTCTGGAGAGTTTTTCTCATAAGTGGATGTTGAATTTTGTCAAAGGCTTTCTCTGCATCTATTGAGATAATCATCCAGTTTTTATCTTTCAATTAGTTAATCTGGTGTACTACATTGATTGATTTGTGGATATTAAAGAATCCTTGGATCCCTGGGATAAAGCCTGCTTGGTCAGGATGTATGATTTTTTAAATATGTGGTTGGATTCTGTTTACTATAATTTTGTTAAGGATTTTTGCATCTATGTTCATTGGTGATATTGGCCTCTAGTTTTCTTTTTTGTGGCATCTTTGCCTGGTTTTGGTATTAGGGTGATGGTGGCCTCATAGAATGAGTTTGGCAGTTTACCTTCCTCTGCAATTTTCTGGAAGAGTTTGAGTGGGATAGGTGTTAGCTCTTCTCTAAATTTTTGGTAGAATTGAGCTGTGAAGTTGTCTGGTCCTGGGCTTTTGTTTGCTGGAATATTTCTGATTACATTTTCAATTTCTGTGCTTGTGATGTGTCTTAAGATTTTCTATTTCTTCCTGGTTCAGTTTTGGAAAGTTATACTTTTCTAGGAATTTGTCCATTTCTTCCAAGTTGTCCATTTTATTGGCATATAGTTGCTGATAGTAGTCTCTTATGATCCTTTGTATTTCTGTGTTGTCTGTTGTTATTTATCCATTTTAAATTCTAATTTTGTTGATTTGATTCTTCTCTCTTTGTTTCTTGATGAGTCTGGCTAATGGTTTGTCTATTTTATTTATCTTCTCGAAGAACCAGCTTTTAGCTTTGTTGATTTTTGCTATGGTCTCTTTGTTTCTTTTGCATTTATTTCTGCCCTAATTTTTAAGATTTCTTTCCTTCTACTAACCCTGGTGTTCTTAATTTCTTCCTTTTCTGGTTGCTTTTGGTATAGAGTTAGGTTATTTATTTGACTTTTTTCTTGTTTTTGGAGGTAAGCCTATATTGCTATGAACCTACCCCTTACACTGTTTTTACAGTGTCCCATACGTTTTGGGTTGTTGTGTTTTCATTTTCATTAAGTTCTATGCATATTTTGATTTCTTCTGTGATTTCTTGGCTATTCAGAAGCATGTTACTTAGCCTCTATATGTTGGAATTTTTAATAGTTTTTTTCCCTGTAGGTGACATCTAATCTTACTGCATTGTGATCAGAAAAGATGTTTGGAATAATTTCAATTTTTTTTAATTTACCAAGGCTAGATTTATGGCCCAGGATGTGACCTATCCTGGAAAAGGTTGCATGTGCTCTTGAGAAAAATGTGATATTCATTTTTTGGGGGTGAAATGTCCTGTAGATATCAATTAGTTCTAACTAATCCATTGTATCATTT
The DNA here is from genome assembly GCF_014754425.2 of Oryx dammah. NCBI lineage: Eukaryota > Metazoa > Chordata > Mammalia > Artiodactyla > Bovidae > Oryx > Oryx dammah. The sequence continues at coordinate 68,468,169 of NW_024070207.1, forward strand.
AAAGTTTGTGTTTCCTTGCTAATTTTCTGTTTAGTTGATCTATACATAGGTGTGTGTTTGATATTAAAGTCTCCCAATATTATTGTGTTATTGTTAATTTCCACTTTCATTCCTGTTAGCATTTACCTTACATATTGCAGTGCTCCAATGTTGGGTGCATATATATTTATAATTGTTATATCTTCTTCTCGGACTGAGCCTTTGATCATTGTGTAGTGTCCTTCTTTGTCTCTTTTCACAGCCTTTATTTCAAAGTCTATTTTATCTAATGTGAATATTGCTACTCCTGCTTTCCTTTGGTGTTCATTTGCATGAAAAACTTTTCCAAACAGTCAGTCTGTATGTGTCCCTTGCTTTGAGGTGAGTCTCTTGTACAAAGCATATATTGGGGTCTTGTTTTTGTATCCATTCAGCCAGTCTTTGTCTTTTGGTTGTGGCATTCAACCCATTTACGTTTAAGGTAATTATTGATAAGTATGATCCCTCTTCCAACAACACAAGAGAAGACTCTACACATGGACGTCACCAGATGGTCAACACCGAACAGATTGATTATATTCTTTGCAGCCAAACATAGAGAAGCTCTATACAGTCAACAAAAACAAGAAGAGGAGCTGACTGTGGCTCAGATCATGAACTCCTTATTACCAAATTCAGACTCAAATTGTAGAAAGTAGGGAAAACCGCTAGACCATTCATGTTTGACCTAAATCAAATCCCTTATGATTATACAGTGGAAGTGAGAAATAGATTTAAGGGCCTAGATCTGATAGATAGAGTGCCTGATGAACTATGGACTAAGGTTTGTGACATTGTACAGGAGACAGGGATCGAGACCATCCCCATGGGAAAGAAATGCAAAAAAGCAAAATGGCTGTCTGGGGAGGCCTTACAAATAGCTGTGAAAAGAAGAGAGATGAAAAGCAAAGGAGAAAAGGAAAGATATAAGCATCTGAATGCAGACTTCCAGAGAATAGCAAGAAGAGATAAGAAAGCCCTCTTCAGCGATCAATGCAAAGAAATAGAGGAAAAGAACAGAATGGGAAAAACTAGAGATCTCTTTAAGAAAATTAGAGATACCAAGGGAACATTTCATGAAAAGATGGGCTCGATAAAGGACAGAAATGGTATGGACCTAACAGAAGCAGAAGATATTAAGAAGAGGTGGCAAGAACACAAAGAAGAACTGTACAAAAAAGATTTTCATGACCCAGATAATCGTGATGGTGTGATCACTAATCTAGAGCCAGACATCCTGGAATGTGAATTCAAGTGGGCCTTAGAAAGCATCGCTATGAACAAAGCTAGTGGAGGTGATGGAATTCCAGTTGAGCTATTTCAAATCCTGAAAGATGATGCTGTGAAAATGCTGCACTCAATATGCCAGCAAATATGGAAAACCCACCAGTGGCCACAGGACTGGAAAGGGTCAGTTTTCATTCCAATCTCAAAGAAAGGCAATGCCAAAGAATGCTCAAACTACCGCACAATTGCATTCATCTCACATGCTAGTAAAGTAATGTTCTAAATTATCCAAGCTAGGCTTCAGCAATACGTGAACCATGAACTCCCTGATGTTCAAGCTGGTTTTAGAAAAGGGAGAGGAACCAGAGATCAAATTGCCAACATCCGCTGGATCATGGAAAAAGCAAGAGAGTTCCAGAAAAACATCTATTTCTGCTTTATTGACTATGCCAAAGCCTTTGACTGTGTGGATCACAAGAAACTGTGGAAAATTCTGAAAGAGATGGGAATACCAGACCACCTAACCTGCCTCTTGAGAAATCTGTATACAGGTCAAGAAGCAGCAGTTAGAACTGGTAATGGAACAATAGACTGGGTCCAAATAGGAAAAGGAGGACGTCAAGGCTGTATATTGTCACCCTGCTTATTTAACTTATATGCAGAGTACATCATGAGAAACGTTGGACTGGAAGAAGCACAAGCTGTAATCAAGATTGCCGGGAGAAATATCAATAACCTCAGATATGCAGATGACACCACCCTTATGGCAGAGAGTGAAGATGAACTAAAGAGCCTCTTGATGAAAGTGAAAGAGGAGAGTGAAAAAGTTGGCCTAAAGCTCAACATTCAGAAAACGAAAATCATGGCATCCGGTCCCATCACTTTGTGGGAAATAGATGAGGAAACGGTGGAAACAGTGTGAGACGTTATTTTGGGGGGCTCCAAAATACTGCAGATGGTGATTGCTGACATGAAATTAAAAGACGCTTACTCCTTGGAAGAAAAGTTATGACCAACCTAGATAGTATATTCAAAAGCAGAGACATTACTTTGCCAACTAATGTCCGTCTAGTCAAGGCTATGGTTTTTCCTGTGGTCATGTATGGATGTGAGAGTTGGACTGTGAAGAAGGCTGAGCACCGAAGAATTGATGCTTTTGAACTGTGGTGTTGGAGAAGACTCTTGAGAGTCCCTTGGACTGCAAGGAGATCCAACCAGTCCATTCTGAAGGAGATCAACCCTGGGATTTCCTTGAAAGGAATGATGCTGAAGCTGAAACTCCAGTGCTTTGGCCACCTCATGTGAAGAGTTGACTCATAGGAGAAGACTCTGATGCTGGGAGGGATTGGTGGCAGGAGGAGAAGGGGACGACCGAGGTTGAGATGGCTGGATGGCATCACTGACTCGATGGACGTGAGTCTGGGTGAACTCCGGGAGTTGGTGATGGACAGGGAGGCCTGGCGTGCTGCGATTCATGGGGTCACAAGGAGTCGGACACGACTGAGCGACTGAACTGAACTGAACTGAATGATCCCATTGCCATTTACTTTATTGTTTTGGCTTCGGGCTTATACACCCTTTTTGTGTTTCCTGTCTAGAGAAGATCCTTCAGCATTTGTTGAAGAACTGGTTTGGTGGTGCTGAATTCTCTCAGCTTTTGCTTGTCTGTAAAGCTTTTGATTTCTCCTTCATATTTGAATGAGATCCTTGCTGGGTGCAGTAATCTGGGCTGTAGGTTTTTCTGTTTCATCACTTTAAGTATGTCCTTCTATTCCCTTCTGGCCTGAAGAGTTTCTATTGAAAGATCAGTTGTTATCCTCATGGGAATTCCCTTGTGTGTTATTTGTTGCTTTTCCCTGGCTGCTTTTAATATTTGTTCTTTGTGTTTGAACTTTGTTAAGTTGATTAACATGTGTCTTGGGGTGTTTTCCCTTGGGTTTAACCTGTTTGTGACTCTCTGGGTTTCTTGGACTTTTGTGACTATTTCCTTTCCCATTGTAGGGAAGTTTTCAACTATTATCTCCTCATGTATTTTCTCATCGTGTCTCTTTTTGTCTTCTTCTTGTAGGACTCCTATGATTCGAATGTTGGGGCATTTGACATGGTCCCAGAGGTCTCTGAGGTTGTCATCATTTTTTTTAATTCTTTTTTCTTCTTTCCTTTCTGTTTCATTTATTTCTACCATTCTATCTTCTACCTCACTTATCCTATCTTCTGCCTCCATTATTCTACTATTGGTTCCCTCAAGTGTTTTTGATCTCATTTATTTCATTACTCATTATTGATTGACTCTGTTTTATTTCTTCTAGATCCTTGTTAAACGTTTCTTGCTTCTTCTCAATCCTTGTCTCCAGGCTATTTATCTGTAACTCCATTTTGTTTTCAAGATTTTGTATCATTTTTACTGTCACTATTCTGATTTTTTTTCCAGGTAGACTACCTATCTACTCCTCTTTTTTTTTTTTTGGTTTGATTGACATTTATTATGTTGCTTTACCTGCTGAGTATTTCTCTGCCTTTTCATTTTGTTTAGATTGTTGTGTTTGGATTGGCCTTTCTGTATTCTGGAAAGTTGTGGTTCCTCTTTATTGTGGAGGTTCCTCCCTGTGGGTGGGGTTGGACAAGTGGCTTGTCAAGGTTTCCTGGTTAGGAAAGCTTGCATCGGTGTTCTGGTTGGGTGGAGCTGGATTTCTTCTCTCTGGGGTGCAATAAAGTGTCCAGTGGTTAGTTTTGAGATGTTTATGGGTTTGGTGTGACTTTGGGCAGCCTGTATATTAAAGCTCAGGGCTATGTTCCTGTGTTGCTGGAGAATTTGCATAGTATATCTTGCTCTAGAACTTGTTGGCTCTTGGGTAGAGCTTGGTTTCAGTGTAGGTATGTAGGCTTTTTGATGAGCTCTTATCGATTAATGTTCCCTGGAGTCAGGAGTTCTCTGGTGTTCTCAGGATTTGGACTTAAGCCTCCTGCCTCTGGTTTTCAGTCTTATTCTTACAGTAGCCTCAAGACTTCTCCATCCATACAGCATGGATGATAAAACATCTAGGTTAATGGAGAAAAGATTATTCACAATGAGGGACACCCAAAAAGGTTTGCTTAGTTACATGGAGAGGAGAAGTGCAAAGAGGAAGATAGAGGTGACCAGGAGGAGAAGAGGGGGAATCAAAAGGGGAGAGAGCAATCTAGCCAGTAATCAAATCCTATGTGCTCTCCACAGCCTGGAATACCCAAAGAGATTCACAGAGTTGGGTAGATAAGAAAAGGGGGAGGGAGGAGATAGAGGTGACCTAGGGGAGAAAAAAGAAAGTCTAAAGAGGGAGAGGGCAATCAAAGCAGTAATCAATTCCCTATGTGCTCTCCACAGTCTGGAACCCTCAGAGAGTTTCACAGAGTTACATAGAGAAGCAAAGAGGGAGGAAGGAGATAGAGGTAACCAGGAGGTGAAAAGGGGGAATCGAAAGGAGAGAGACAGATCTAGGCAGTAATCAGTTCCCTAAGTGTTCTCCACAGCCCAGAACACACAGAGATTCACAGAGTTGGGTAGAGAAGAGAAGGGGGAGGGAGGAGATAGAGGTGACCTGGAGGAGAACAAAAAGAGTCAAAAGGGGGAGAGAGTAATCAAGCCAGTAATCACACTCCTAAGTAAAAATGGGTACTGAAGATTGGATTCTTAAAGGTACAAAATTGATAACAAATACCAAAAAGCAAAGATTAAAAATCTAGAGTAGAGGTTGAAAGTGAAAGTGAAGTTGCTCAGTCGTATCCAACTCTTTGCAACCCCATGGACATCAGGCTCCTCCGTCCATGGGATTTTCTAAGCAAGAGTACTGGAGTTGGTTGCCATTTCCTTCTCCAGAGAATCTTCCCAACCCAAGGATCAAACCCAGGTCTCCCACATTGTAGACAGACGCTTTACCATCTGAGCCACCAGGGAAGTCACCAGGAAGAGTAGAGATTAGACTCTTGAAAATACAATATTTAAAAAATGACAGAATTATAAAAGATATATATGAAGTTTGCTTTAAATATTGGGTCTTTTTTTGCAAGGTAATAAATTAAAGGTATAACCCTTTAATAAAAGGAGTAAAAGATTATACCTTTAATAAAAGGTTTTACCTTAATTAAAGGAGCAACAGAAGACTTAAAAATTTTAAAAATATATTTAATTAAAAAATTATAAGAGTAAAAATATATCTAGGAATTACTCTGGAGCTTTTGCAGGGAGTTTGGGGTCAGTTCAGTTTCATTTCAGTTTCAGTTCCTTGTTCCAGCTTATACTTCTCAAGATCTATAGGCCCCTTCCAGCGTCAGTTCAGTCAGTCAGTTCAGTTGCTCAGTCGTGTCTGACTCCTTGCGACCCCATGAATTGCAGCACTCCAGGCCTCCCTGTCCATCACCAACTTCTGGAGTTCACTCAAACTCACGTCCATTGAGTCGGTGATGCCATCCAGCCATCTCATCCTCTGTCCTCCCCTTCTTCTCCTGCCCCCAATCCCTCCCAGCATCAGGGTCTTTTCCAATGAGTCAACTCTTCGCATGAGGTGGTCAAAGTACTGGAGCTTCAGCTTTAGCATCATTCCTTCCAAAGAACACCCAGGGCTGATCTCCTTTAGAATGGACTGGTTGGATCTCCTTGCAGTCCAAGGGATTCTCAAGAGTCTTCTCCAACACCACAGTTCAAAAGCATCAATTCTTTAGCGCTCAGCTTTCTTCACAGTCCAACTCTCACATCCATACATGACTACTGGAAAGACCACAGCCTTGACTAGATGGTAGTCGGTGCTAACTACAGGGTTTTAATCTGTTGTACTTGTCACTTCCAAAGCGGTTCCTTCTGTTTATTTTGGCTTCTTCTGTTTGCAGGTCTCTTCAGTGTCTAATTTCTGCTCTGACACAAGGGGGCGAAAGTGGTCACTTATTTAGGTTCACTTGTTCAGTAGTGCTGTGAGGAGGGAGGAACACTGCAAAGAAATATCACTGATGTGTGTGGGGACTGCTCACAGTGTCTCGGTTATAATGTGTATGCTTTCCCAGTCTACACTGCTCAGGCTCCAGGTTGCTCTGCAGGGGAACTGTCTAAAGTGGACCCTAGGTTGCATGTACTTCTCAGGTCTAAGCCACTCAGGTTCAGGTTCTTGGGTACTCCACAAAGGCTCAGACTTGGTTAGGCCTGCATTTTGTGCCCTTCCCAGGTCCGAGCAGCTCAAGTGACCAGGTTCTTGCCCAGCACACAGTCCCCAGGTGTGGTGCATCTTTTTGCCTCCCCCGTCCCAGCCCCTGGGTGCACAGTGGGAGCACTGTCTCAGGTGGGCCATATGTCTCTTCTTGGGAGCTGATCTCTGGCTGTGACCCTCCTGGGGGATGTCAACCATCAAGGATCCCAGGAAGACTTGGTTAGCAACTGGGAGCCTGCTCGCAGTTTGGTAAAGGATGCCATCTCTGGGGCCGCGATTGCCCCTTTCAGGCTCTAGCTGTTGCCTGCTTGCCTCCCTGCTTCCACCGAGGGATGGGCTGGTCCACAGCCGGCTAGCTCTCCTCTGGTATTCTCTCAGTCCTTTGTTCTGTGAGCAGGCCCAGCAGTGCCTTCAGTTCAGTTCAGTTCAGTCGCTCAGTCGTGTCTGACTCTGCGACTGCACGCCAGGCCTCCTTGTCCATCACCAAATCCTGGAGTTCACTCAAACTCATGTCCATCGAGTCGGTGATGCCATCAAGCCATCTCATCCTCTGTCATCCCCTTCTCCTCCTGCCCCCAAGTATTGGAGTTTCAGCTTCAGCATCAGTCCTTCCAATGAACACCCAGGACTGATCTCCTTTAGGATGGGCTGGTTGGATCTCCTTGCAGTCCAAGGGACTCTCAAGAGTCTTCTCCAACACCACAGTTCAAAAGCATCAATTCTTCGGTGTTCAGCTTTCTTCACAGTCCAACTCTCACATCCATACATGACCACAGGGAAAACCATAGCCTTGACTAGATGGACCTTTGTTGGCTAAGTAATATCTCGGCTTTTCAATATGCTATCTAGGTTGGTCACAACTTTCCTTCCAAGGAGTAAGCGTCTTTTAATTTCATGTCAGCAATCACCATCTGCAGTGATTTTGGAGCCCCCAAAATATAAAGTCTGACACTGTTTCCACTGTTTCCTCATCTATTTCCCATGAAGTGATGGGACCAGATGCCATGATCTTAGTTTTCTGAATGTTGAGCTTTAAGCCAACTTAGGGCTTTTCGTGGGAAATTTCTCTCTCGCTCGCTCTCTTTTCTCTCTCTCTCTCTGAGTATCCCACAGTTTGGGTTGCTATCTCACGGCAGGTCCCTCAGATTGCCCTCAGGGCATTCAGGCCCAGTCCTTACCCTAAGCAATGCAGCCCGCGCCTCCCTGTTCAGCTCGCGCTTGTTGGTCGCGGATGTGAGTGACTGGGCTACTTCTCACCTGGGAGTTGCCATTAGGCACGTAATGTGTGGGCTGTATTTATTTAGTCAGTTATTTTTCCTCCTGGTTTTGTTGCCCTCTGAGATTCCAAAACTCCCCACAGACCTGCCGGTGAGAGGGTTTTCTGGTGTTTGGAAACTTCTCCTCTTTTACGACTCCCTTCCTGGACAGGTCTCTGTCCCTAACTCTTTTGTCTGTCTTTTTATCTTTTATATTTTGTCCTACCTCCTTTCAAAGACAATGGGCTGCCTTTCTGGGTGCCTGGTGTCCTCTGCCAGAATTTGGAAGTCATTTTGTGGAATTTGCTCAGCGTTCAAATGTTTTTTCAGTGAATTTCTTGGGGAGAACGTGGTCTCCTCATCCTATTCCTCTGCCATCTTAGGACCAGTCCCTGAATAGAATATTTACTGTTGTCATTCAGTCATTAAGTCATGTCCAACTCTGAGACTCCATGGACTGCATCATGCCAGGCTCCTCTATCCTGCACTATCTCTGGGAGTTTGCTCAAATTCATGTCCACTGAGTCAGGGATGCTATCTAACTATCTCATTATCTGCTACTTCCTTCTCCTTTTGCCTTCAATCATTCCCAGCATCCAGGTTTTTCCAGTGAGTAGGCTCTTTGCATTACATGGTCAAAGTATTGGAGCTTCAGCTTAAGCAACAGTCCTTCAAATGAATATTTAGGGTTGATTTCTTTAAGGATTGACTGGTTTGCTCTCCTTGCAGTCCAAGGGACTCTCAAGAGTATTCTCCAACACCACAGTTCAAAAGCATCAGTTCTTCGGTGCTCAGCCTTCTTTAAGGTCCAGCTCTCACGTCTGTACATGACTACTGGAAAAACCATAGCTTTGACTATACAAAATTTGTTGGCAAAGTGATGTATCTGCTTTTCAATATGCTGTCTAGGTTTGTTATAGCTTTCCTTCTAAGGAGTAAGGGTATTTTAATTTCATGGCTATTGTCTCCATCCACAGTGATTTTGGAGCCCAAGAAAATAAAGTCTTCCACTGCTTCCACTTTTCTCCCATCTACTTGGCATGAAGTGATGGGATAGGATGCCGTGATCTTTGTTTATTGAATGTTGAATTTTAAGCAAGCTTTTTCACTCTCCTCTTTTACCTTCAACAAGCTCTTTAGTTCCTCTTTGCTTTCTGCCATTAGAATAGTCTCATCTGCATATCTGAGGTTATTGATACTTCTCCCAGCAATCTTGATTCCAGATTGTGATTCACCTAGCCCAGTGTTCCCCATGATGTAATCTGTATATAAGTTAAATAAGCAGGGTGACAATACATAGTATAGTTGTACTCCTTGCTTAAATTTGAACCAATCAGTTGTTCCATGTCAGGTTCTAACTGTTGCTTCTTGACCCACATACACGTTTCTGAGGAAATAGGCAAGGTGGTCTCGTATTCCCATCCCTTTAAGAATTTTCCACAGTTTGTTGTGATCCATACAGTCAAAAGCTTTAGTGTAGTCAATGAAGCAGATGTTTTTCTGGACTGCCTTTGTTCTCCATGATCCAATGAATATTTGGCACTTTGATTTCTGGTTCTACTGCTTCTTAAAATCCCAGGTTGTACATCTGGAAGCTCTTTGTTCATGTACTGTTGAAGCCTAGCTTGAAGGATTTTGAGCATTACCTTGCTAGCATGAGAAATGAGCACAATTGTACAGTAGTTTGAACATTCTTTATCATTGCCCTTCTTTGGGATTTGGCTGAAAACTGACCTTTTCCAGACATGTGGTCATTGCTGAGTTTCCCAAATTTGCTGGCATATTGAGTGCAGCACTTTAACAGTCTCATCTTGTAGGATTTTAAATAGTTAAGCTGGAATTCCATCACCTCCACCAGCTTTGTTCATAGTAATGCTTCCTAAGTGCCACGTGACTTCACACTCCAGGGTGCCTGGCTTTAGGTGAGTGGCCACACCATCATGGTTATTCAGGTCACTGAGACCTTTTTTGTATAGTTCTGTGTATTCTTGCTACCTCTTCTTAATCTCTTCTGTTTCTGTTAGGTCCTTGCCATTTCTCTCCATTATTGTGCCAATCTTTGCATGAAAATTTCCCTTGGTATCTCTAATTTTCTTGAAGAGACCTTTCGTCTTTCCCATTCTATTATTTTCCTCTATTTCTCTGCACTGTTCATTTATGAAAGTTTTCTTCTCTTCTTGATGTTCTTTGAAACTCTGTTGAGTTCAGTTGAGTATATCTTTCCCCTTCTCCCTTGCTTTTCACTTTTCTTCTTACCTCAGCTGTTTGTAAAGCCTCCTCAATACAGTTCAGTTTAGTCACTCAGTCGTGTCCGACTCTTTGTGACCCCATGAATTGCAGCACGCCAGGCCTCCCTGTCCATCACCAACTCCCGGAGTTCACTCAAACTCACGTCCATCGAGTCGGTGATGCCATCCAGCCATCTCATCCTCTGTCATCCCTTTCTCCTCCTGCCCCCAATCCCTCCCAGCATCAGAGTCTTTTCCAATGAGTCAACTCTTCGCATGAGGTGGCCAAAATACTGGAGTTTCAGCTTCAGCATCATTCCTTCCAAAGAACACCCAGGGCTGATCTCCTTTAGAATGGATTGGTTGGATCTCCCTGCAGTCCAAGGGACTCTCAAGAGTCTTCTCCAACACCACAGTTCAAAAGCATCAATTCTTTGGAGCTCAGCTTTCTTCACAGTCCAACTCTCACATCCATACATGACTACTGGAAAAACCATAGCCTTGACTAGACGGACCTTTTCAGACAACCACTTTGCCTTCTTGTATTTCTTTTTCTTGGGGATGATTTTGGTCATTGCCTCCTGTACAATGTTACAAACTTTCATCCATAGTTCTTCAGACACTCTGTCTACAAGATCTAATCCCTTGAATCCATTTGTCACCTCCACAGTATAATCATAAGGGATTTTATTTAGATCATATCTGAATGGACTAGCAGTTTTCTTTTCTTTCTTCAATTTAAGCCTGAAGTTCTCAATAATAAGTTCATGAACTGAGCCATAGTCAGCTCCAGGTCGTGTTTTAACTGATCATATAGAGTTTCTCCATCTTTGGCTGCAAAGAACATAATCAATTTGATTTCGAATTGAGCATCTGGTGATGTCCATGTGTAGCATCATCTCTTGTGTTATTCAAAAAGCTTGTTTCCTATGACCAGTGTGTTTTCTTGACAAAACTCTGTTAGACTTTGCTCTGCTTCATTTTGTACTCCACAACCAAGTTTCCCTGTTTTCTGTGTATCTCTTGAATATCATATTTTTCATTCCAATTCCCTATGATGAAAAGGTGTTAGTTTTAGAAGGTGTTGTAGGTCTTCATAGAAGCGTTCAATTTCAGCTTCATCAGCATCAGTGGTTGGGACATAGATTTGGTTTACTCTGATGTTGAATGTTTTGCCTTGGAAACAAACCGAGTTCATTTTTTGTTTTTGAGGTTGCACTCAAGTACTGCATTTTGGAATCTTTTGTTGACTATGAGGACTATTCCATTTCTTCTAAGGGATTCTTGCCCACAGTAGTAGATATAATGGTCATCTGAATTAAATTTACTGATTCCCATCCAGTTTAGTTCAGAGATTCCTAAGATGTCAATGTTCACTTGCCATCTCCTGCTTGACCACATCCAATTTACCTTGATTCATGGACCTAACATTCCAGATTCATATGCAGTACTGTTCTTTACAGCATTGGGCTTAACTTTCACCACCAGACACATCCACAACTGAGCATCATTTCTGCTTTAGCTTAGCCACTTCATTCTTTCTTAAGCCTCAGTAGTATACTGGACAATGTCTGACTTGGTGAGCTCATCTTCTGGTGTCATATCTTTTGACAATGGAATATTATTCAGACATAAAAAGGAATGAAATAGTGCCATTTTCAGAGATGAAGATGGACCCATAGACCATTATGTAGAGTGAAGTAAATCAGAAAACTATGTATTTTATAATATTGCTTATACATGAAATCTATAAAAATGGTACACATGAACTTATTTGCAAAGAAGGAATAGAGACACAAATGTATAGAGCAGATTTATGGATACCAAGAGGGGAAAATGGTGAGCTGAATTGGGGGATTGGGATATATATATATTTTTTTTTAATTGACATATATATATACACACATAGCAATATATATTACTATGTACAAAACAGATAACTAATGAGATCCTACTATACTCTATTCAATCCTCTATGGTGACCTAAACTGAAGGAAAGTTAAGAAAGAGGAGATAAATGTATAACTCATTCACTTTGCTCTACAGCAGAAACTATCACAACATTGTAAAGCAACTATACCGCAAAATGAGTTTTTTAAAAGGAGTGGGGGAAAATGGTTGTTTTGCAGGTAACTAGCAGTCCTAGTCACATGCAGGACCACTGTGTATCATTGTGATGGCTTAAGCAAGTTCACAACCCCATTAACATAGAGTAAAATATGATTGGTATCCCCTGTAGTTACTCAACGCAGTGACCTTAGCCACAGGACATTATAGGTGGAAGCCATATGAATGAGAAAGAAGTAAAAGGAGGAGAGGAAGGAGAGATAATGCCAAGATTTTAAGCCAAAAATGATGGGGGGAAACGATTATGACCCCCCCAAACAGGTGAATTCATGAGGAGCCACAGGTTAGGGAAGATAATGATTGGTTTGAGATAGCACGTGTACAAGTCAAATGCTGTATGCAATTCCTGTACTGTGTGCAATTCTTAAAAATATGGACTCTTAGCCATAGTCATATTCACTTTATAAAGGTGATTTCATATACCTAGTGTCATGGCTGCAAATTCCTATAGAAAAGTAAGTATTTATCTAGTGGCTCTAGTTCATGAGTTAGAAAGACCCTTCAAAATGTAAAATTATTTGGGTTTTTCTAACATATCTTTAGGTCTGGATAGACAGAACAACATTGGAAACATTTTAAATCTTCCTTCAGCCTGATTGTTCAGTGTCTCAACTGTGATCTTAGTGTACTAGAATTATGTCTGATATACAGTATGTACTCCATTCACTCATCTCTTCAAAAATATTTATTAAGATCCAACTACATGACAGCCAGACCTTGTTTTAGGTGCTAAGCACACAACATCAGGCAAAACAATGTTCCATTCTCTAGGGTGGTGGTAAATGGGATAGTGATGAGTTATAATTAAAAATACAGCTAGGATAGGGAGATCATGCCAAGAAAGGTGTTATTTTTAAAAAAGAGGTCAGAAAATACTTCTCTATTACAGAAAAGACTTCTCTATTATATTATATTTGAGAAGAGATCTTTGAGAAGTGAATGAACGTCACACGGATATCTGGGGAATAGCATTCTGGGCAGAAGGAATTTCAAATGTAAAGAACCTGAGATTGAAGGTGAGAACAGGAGCATACTGAGTCATTGATGAATATGGCAGAGATCTTGAAGATGATTACCCTTTAAGTAAATGCATAAAGACAATATAAAAATGTGTTCATTATGATGTAATAAAATGAATAAGGATAAAATGAACTCCAGAATCAGATGAACTATTTCAAGCTTGCTTGAATCAATTATAATTTGTTGATGATGACACTCCTAGAACATTTCCTTGAAGAAAGAAAGACGTTTTCTTTTATTAAAAACATAGTTCAAATAATTCTATAATGATTCCATATGTTAAATCGTCTCTCTCTCTTACAATGTGCTGAACCAATTTAGAATAAAAAAGAGTACTCAGTTTCAAAACTGAGGTCCAACTCCATTCCATGTGAATCTGTAATGCTTGTTTTGTGGCATATAACACTCCCTTACCTAAAGACTGAACCAACTTGTCATGTCTATGATTTACTCATCTAGCCTATCAGGTTTAATGTCCTAAACCTATCGCAGATTATAAGGAAATGATGTCTGTGTCAAGAACAGATAGATTTCTTTTAAACTAAAAATAAATAATGCACAGATTATATTGTTTAGATTAAAAATACAAAAGTGATATTTAAAAAAAAATTCCAACACAGTGCATTTTAATCATGCAAAAGAAGAAATTAGTCCAAAGCAGAAGCTTGTTTTTTCAGACCATACTGACATAGTGTCCAGGAACATGGATTCAAGAAGTTAAATGTACAATTAATTTTCACTGAGCACCAGAGTCACAGATGGGGAATCTCTTTCTAGAGTTTGAGAAATGAATAAACTGAAATTAATAAATATGTGAGGAATACAATAACTATTTACCTACTGAAACAGAGACTGGCCAGCTGGTCAATAAAACCTTCTTTCTCATCTTCCTAAACTAAATTTCCCATGCTGTTTTGCAATTTGGTGAAAGAAAATTGAGTTTTATTTAGCAGAATATGAGTAGAAGATATGTATCAAGAGCAATAAAAATCAATAGTTTTTCATAGGCTTTCCCTTTCCCTGGCAATGTAATCATGAGTAATTAATATTTTCTTGCTTGTGGATTCTGATTTTTCACACTTTAAAAAATGAGCATAGGTTTGTTTTTTAATCAAAAAAGAACTAAGAGTTCTAACATATATTTTTTAGCAAACTATATCAACATCTTATATATATTTAAGTTCTGTCTTCCCCATTAGATTATTAAAGTAAATGGTGTGTAGGACTCACTTCATAAACAGTTAAGTAAATGAATGAATGCATGAATAAGATCAAAACAATCAATGCAGAATAAGTGTTTAATATTTAATTTACTTAATACAGTACATTACCCCATAGCCAGTCCCTCTCCTCAGGAAGCTTCACAAGCCTCTTATCCCTATCCTTCAGAGGACAGACAGAATGAAAACCACAATCACAGAAAAATAACCAAACTGATCACATGGATCTCAGCCTTGTCTAATTCATGAAACTATAAGCCATGCTGTGTAGGGCCATCCAAGATGGATGGGTCATGGTGTAGAGTTCTGACAAAATGTGGTCCACTGGAGAAGGGAATGGCAAACAACTTCAGCATTCTTGCCTTGAGAACCTCATGAACAGTATGAAAAAGTTAAAAAAAAAAAAAGACACTAAAAGATGAACTCACCAAGTCAGTAGGTGCCCAATATTCTATTGGAAAAGACTGGAGAAATAATTCCAGACAGAATGAAGAGATGGAGCCAAAGCAAAAACATCACCCAGTTGTGGATGTGATTGGTGATGGAAGTAAAGTCTGATGTTGTAAAGAACAATATTGCATAGGAACCTGGAATGTTAGGTCCATGAATCAAGGCAAATTGGAAGTCGTCATACAGGAGATGGCAAGAGTGAACATCGACATTTTAGGAATCAGTGAACTAAAACGGACAGGAATGGGTGAATTTAATTCAGATGACGATTATATCAACTACTGTGGGAAAGAATCCCTTAGGAGAAATGGAGTAGCCCTCACAGTCAACAAGAGTCCTAAACGGTAGCATTTGGGTGCAGTCTCAAAAAAGACAGAATGATCTCTGTTCGTTTCCAAGGCAAACCATACAATATCACAGTAATCCAAGTCTATGCCCCAACCTTTCATGCTGAAGAAGCTGAAGTTGAACGGTTCTATGGTGACCTACAAGACCCTCTAGAACTAACACCAAAAAAAAAAAAAAAAGTCCTTTTCACCATAGGGGGCTGGAATGCAAAACTAGGAAATCAAGAGATACCTGAAGTAACAGAGTAACAGGCAAGTTTGGCCTTGGAGTACAGAATGAAGCAGGGCAAAGGCTAATAGAGTTTTGCCAAGAGTAGGCACTGGTCATAGCAAACACCCTCTTCCTATAACACAAGAGAAGACTCTACACATGGACATCATGTGTCATCTACATGTGTCATCTGTCATCTACACATGGTCAATACTGAAGTTGGATTGATTATATTCTTTGCAGCTGAAGATGGAGAATCTCTATCCAGTCAGCAGAAACAAGATCAGGAACTGACTATGGCTCAGATCATGAACTCCTTATTGCAAAATTAAGACATAAATTGAACAAAGTAGGGAAAACCACTAAGCCATTCAGGTATGACCTAAATCAAATCCTGTATGATTATACAGAAGTGACAAATAGATTTAAGGGATTTGATCTGATAGACGAGACTGCCAGAAGAACTACTGAAGGAGGTTCATGACTTTCTATATGAGGTGGTGATAAAACCACCCCAAAGAAAAAGAAATGCAAAAAGGCAAAATGGTTTTCTGAGGAGGCCTTGCAAATAGCTGAGAAAAGAGAAGCAAAAGGCAAAGGAGATAAGGAAAGACATACCCATCTGAATGCAGAGTTCCAAAGAACAGCAAGGAAAGATTAGCCCTCCTAAGTGATCAATGCAAAGAAATAGAGGAAAACAATAGAATGGGAAAGACTAGAGATCTCATAAAGAAAATAAACATTTCATGCAAAGATGGGCACAATACAGGACAGAAGTGGTATGGACATAAGCAGAAGATATTAAGAAGAGGTGGCAAGAATACACAGAACTATACAAAAAGATCTTCATGACCCAGATAACCACAATGGTGTGATCACTATCCTAGAGCCAGACATGCTAGAATGCAAAATCAAAGTTTGTAGGAAGCATCACTACAAATAAAGCTAGTGGAAGTGATGGAATTCCAGCTATCTCAAATCCTAACCAAAATATGATGCTATAAAATTGCTTCACTCAATATGGCAGTGAATTTGGAAAACTCAGCAGTGGCCACAGGACTGGAAAAGGTCAGTTTTTATTCCAATCCCAAAGAAAGGTAATGCCAAAGAACGTTCAAACTATGGCACAATTGCACTCATCTCACATGCTAGCAAAGTAATGCTCAAAATTCTCCAAGCAAGGCTTCAACAGTACATGAACGAAGAACTTCCAGGTGTTCCAGCTGGATTTAGAAAAGGCAGAGGAGCCAGAGATTAAATTGCCAATATCTGTTGGATCATAGAAAAAGCAAGAGAGTTCCAGAAAAAAAATCTACTTCTGCCTTATTGACTATGCCAAAGCATTTGACTGTGTGGATCACAACAAACTGGACAATTCTTCAAGAGATGGGAATACCAGACCACCTGACCTGCCTCCTGAGAAGTCTGTATGCAGGTCAAGACTGGTGCCAAATTGGGAAAGGAGTACATCAAGGCTGTATATTGTCACCCTGCTTATTTAATTTATATGCAGAGTACATCATGCGATATGCCAGGCTGGATGAAGCACAAGCTGGAATCAAGATTGCTGGGAAAAATATCAATAAACTCAGATATGCAGATGACACCACCCTTATGGCAGAAAGTGAAGAAGAACTAAAGAGCCTTTTGATAAAAGTGAAAGAGGGGAGTGAAAAAGCTGGCTTTAAAACTCAACATTCAGAAAACTAAGATCATGGCATCCGGTCCCATCACTTTATGGCAAATAGATGGGGAAACCTTGGAAACAGTAAGAGACTTTATTTTATTGAGCTCCAAAATCACTGCAGATGGTGACTGCAGCCATGAAATTAAAAGACACTTGCTCCTTTGAAGAAAACCTATGACAAATCTCGACAGTGCATTAGAAAGCAGAGACATTACTTTGTTGACAAAGGTCCATATAGTCAAAGCTATAGTTTTCCCAGTAGTCATGCATGGATGTGAGTGTTGGACCATAAAGAAAGCTGAGTGCCAAAGAAGTGATGCTTTTGAACTGTGGTGCTGAAGAAGACTCTTGAGAGTCCCTTGGACTGCAAGGATATCAAACCAGTCAATCCTAAAGGAAATCAGTCCTCTATATTCATGGGAAAGACTGATGCTGAGGCTGAAGCTCCAGTACTTTGGCCAACTGATGCAAAGAGCTGACTTATTGGAAAAGACCCTGATGCTGGCAAAGATTGAAGGTAGGAGGAGAAGGGAACAATGGAGGATGAGATGTTTGGATGGCATCACCAGCTTGATAGACATGAGTTTGAGCAAGTTCCGGGAGATGGTGAACAGGGAAGCCTGGTATGCTGCAGTCCATGGGGTCACAAAGAGTTGGACATGACTGAGCAACTGAACTGAATATAGTATATAATTTAATCTTCCACAATCAATTTTCATCATATAACTAGCCAGGAATTAAAATAAGTATCTAATTCTAAAATCCTTAACCTGGGCCTCAAAATCTCCCCATGCCTAAATTTCCTAATGTGTAAAATAGGGTTGATAATGCCTATATGATGGGAATAAGATGTATGTAAAGAATCTAGCTCAGTATCTAGGGCTTATTATTAGTTCCTGCAGTGTGATTTAAACATATTTTCAATCTTTTAAAATTCTTTTGTACATACATATAGCCTATAGTCAACCTACACTAATGGCTATTCCTTAAATATAGAGTAAAGGACTTTTTCCGATCACTATCATTTGAATATTCATTCACAAATTTTTTCTATAATTGAATATCAG
Source organism: Oryx dammah (assembly GCF_014754425.2). NCBI lineage: Eukaryota > Metazoa > Chordata > Mammalia > Artiodactyla > Bovidae > Oryx > Oryx dammah. Next base: position 68,486,198 of record NW_024070207.1, read on the forward strand.
TTGAAAATCGTATTGTCATTGAGACTATATAATAAAATGTTTACTTTTAGAAATACACACTAAAATATACAGGGGTGTAATGATAATGTCTGACGTTTGTTTTCATTGTTTTAATAAAGCAAAAAAGGATAAATGAAGCAGATGTAGCAAAATCTTGGTAATTATTTAATCTGGATGACAGATATATAGGGGTTCATTATACTATTATTTCTACTATTGTGTATGTTTAAAATTTTCATGACAAAAAATAATTTAAAATAAATATATCTTAGGTGAATTTGAGTATACCAGGAAAGCAAGTGCCAGAGTTCATGATCTCATTCACGATTAAGAGGCAAAAACTTATTTCAATGGTGGGGAGATACAGGGAGCAGAAGGCAGAATTCTTTTGTTTATCTTCTGTAAACCAAAGGAGAGCATGTAAGTCTTAGTGACTGTGGAGGAGAAAAATGACCTTAAGATTGACAAAATTTCTAGACTTGTTTTCTTTAATAAAAAGTCAAAAACATGTAAATTTTAAATTATAATGATTTTGATTTTAAATATAATCCAAATTCTCAGAATTGTGTAAGATTGGCCAGATATAGTTTAGTGTAAACAGAAATGGCTTTATTTTGGGGGACTACAAAATCACTGCAGATGATGGTGACTGTAGCCATGAAATAAAAAGATGCTTACTCCTTGAAAGAAAAGTTATGACTAACGTAGACAGCATATTGAAAAACAGAGACATTACTTTGCTGACTAAGGTCCGTCTAGTCAAGGCTATGGTTTTTCCTGTGGTCATGTATGAATGTGAGAGTTGGACTGTGAAGAAGGCTGAGCGCCGAAGAATTGATGCTTTTGAACTGTGGTGTTGGAGAAGACTCTTGAGAGTCCCTTGGACTGCAAGGAGATCCAACCAGTCCATCCTAAAGGAAATCAGTCCTGGTTGTTCATTGGAAGGACTGATATTGAAGCTGAAACTACAATACTTTGGCCACCTGATGTGAAGAACTGACTCATTTGAAAAGACCCTGATGCTGGGAAAGACTGAAGGCAAGAGAAGGGGTCGACAGAGGATGAGATGGTTGGATGGCATCACCGACTCAATGGACATGAGTTTGAGTAAACTCCAGGAGTTGGTGATAAGACAGGGAGGCCTGGTGTGCTGCAGTCCATGGGGTCGCAAAGAGTCGAACACGACTGAGCGACTGAACTGAACTGAAACAGAAAGGACATAATAAGAATCCTAAATCATAGAGAAGCAGAGATTATTTTAAAGCTGTTTTCTAGAAAGAAGTGTCTTGTGAAGGTATATAGGACAATGGAAACATTATGGAATTATGCCATGTACAGTGTTCTTAGTATAACAGGAAGGATGATAAATAAGTTAATAAACAATCTTTACATACATAGAGGATTTTTCAACCAGGTAAAGCACATCCTGTAGTGTCTTTTTATTTTTTCACAGAAAAAGGAGATTTTTGAATTAGATTTCTGAGATATCTCCCACTTGCAAAGGTTTATCCTCTAAGTTAAGGCATTTTCAATTTTCTTTATTTACAATGTAAAAACCAACCAATAATATATATTAGAGTGTCTAGTGAGGTAGCCTGATAAAACTTATTTCAGGAAGACAGAATAAAGCCTCAAAAAGAAAAAAAATACAAAAAACTACAAAGTACTTGAGGAAAATGTCAGCACACTCAGTTCATAGGAAAGGTTAAGAAATTAAAATATAATTTTGAAATTGAAGAAAATATTATGGATATAGTAATTATGCCATCATGGCTTTTAAGTATCTCAGTTGCATATATAAAAAGGAACCTCTTAGATGGAAAAAGACAGAGAAATTTAAAACATGTTGAAGAGTTTAAACTAGTTCAGTGCCTCACTTCACAATTGAATGCTTATTGTTGAATGATTCAATTCCTCATCCATATTAACTGTCTATTCTAGTGAGAAGCTTATTCTAGGATAGGAATTTGGATTTTAGATGAGATTAATAATCAAAAGATGCAGATCTGAGCCCCAACATCACTACTTATGTGACAGAGGGAAAATTATGACTCAATCTTGTTTTCTATTAATAAAATAAAAACATAAATACTGACTTCTGTTAAAATCTATACTGAGGAATTCAGAGAAACCCTAAATAGAGCAGGAAAAAGCTAGCCAGTCATCATGTGACCGCTGTGCAATTCAGGAGGCCAACAATGTGCTGACGTTCATAATCCTTCCACCATTCTAGAGGTAGAATGTAGACATAGCAAAATGACCATTAACATATCATACATACAGGCCTTACTTTTGAATTATCAGTTAAGATATTAACCATTTATCTGAAAAAAAAAAAAAACACATAAAAGCAACTGTGGAGTACAAATGTGGAGTAGTGAGAATCATCTACACTGGTGCAAACAAACAAAAAAAAGCTACATTATCTGTAGAAAATTTAAAAATGGTAATAAACCAATAAAAACTGATCAGCTTTAATTATCACCATGATCTGGCAATTTTAAACAATGTCAATGATAAAAACACACTTCTCCAGAAACACATTTCTTGGTCTTACTGTTGAGTTTATATATATATGGTGGTGGTTTAGTCACTAAACGGTGTCTGATTCTTGCAACCCCATGGACTGTAGCCCACCAGGCTCCTCTGTCCATGGGATTTTCCAGGCAAGAATACTGGAGTGGGTTGCCATTTCCTTCTCCAGGGTATCTTCCCGACCCAAGAATCGAACCCAGCTCTCTTGCATTGCAGGCAGATTCTTTACCAACTGAGCTATGAGGGAAGCACTTTCAAAAGTGAAGTGAAAGTGTTAGTTGCTCAGTCATGTCTGACTCTTTGCAACCCCATGGACTATAGCCTGCCAGGCTCCTCTATCCGTGGAATTCTCCAGGCAAGAAAGAATACTGGAGTGGGTAATTGTTCCCTTCTCCAGAGGATCTTCCTGACCCAGGGACTAAACCCAGGTCTCCTGCATTGCAGACAGATTCTTTACCATGTGAGCCACCTTGGAAACCTTAATATATATATATGTGTGTGTGTGTGTGTGTGTGTGTGTGTGTGTATCATTAATAAGCATTTTATTGTACACAGAATCTAATTTAGAGAACTCCCAGTTATACCAATAGCACCTGACACACAACACACACAGACTCAACTACAGGAGTTCCTTTGGGGAATAAGTTCTAAACAGTTTAGAATTATTGAGGCTCACTTTGGGTGCAGTTCACTTCTCCAATCTTCTGGTACAACATATCCATAACCTTGTTTACAGTTTCAAAATAAATAATGACAGTGCAATAAATGTCTCCACTTTTGGAGCAGGGTTCACTATGCTTATTAGTTTTATACTGCTGCTGTAACAAATCACAAAATTAATGGCTTAAAAGTTTTAAATGGCTTCAGTATTCCTTTCTGTAAATGCAAAAATTAGTCTCTTTCCCTGCCTCCAAAAGATGTCATGGAGATAAATCACTGGATTGGTACCAGAATCTGAATAAATCTGATGTTTAAATATAATGTCAATACTGGCCTCATATCACCTTCCAAAAAATTCAGAGCAAGAACTCAAATCTCAAACTTCCCGGCCTCTGCAATGTTACCACCTACTAATAGGTTCCCCCTTCTTCCAGTTTCCAGTAGCAATAACACTTCCTTTTGATCCCTCACCAGCAGCATCTTTAAAGTTCATATTTCTACTGAAAGTCTGTACAAGGCAATTTAGGTTACACAGTATTCTTCCAGCTTCCATCCAGTGCCTGATTCCAAAGTCATTCCCACACTTTAGGTACTTATTACAGCAGCAGTCCACTTTTATTACCAAAGTCTATGTAGTTTTCTACTGCTCTATAACAAATTAACACATAACTAGTGGCTTAAGACAATACCTATTATTATCTCACTAGTCCTGCAGATTAAGAGTCTAGGTATGACATAACTGGGTCCTCACAGGGCTGAAACCCTGATGTCAACCAGCACTATAATTTCATCTGTGGCTTGAGTTCTTCCCCCAAACTTACCAGTTGTTGACAAAATTCAGTTCCTTTCAACTCTAGGAGTAACATCCCATTTTTCTTGCTGTCTCTCAGCCGGGGGGCATTCTCAGCTCCCAGATGTCACTCTCAACACTTTGCCACCTAACGTCCTTCTGTCACGTATCTGTTTGCTTCTTCAAGGTCAACAGAACATCTGCTGCTGCTTCTTGTCTCCTTTAATGTCTCACCTGATTACGCCGGACTCACTCAGAATATTATCCCTTTTGATCAATTCAAAATCAAAAATAAACAATCCAGTCGAAAAGTAGGCCAAAGAACTAAACAGACATTTCTTCAAAGAAGACATACAGATGGCTAAGAAACATACGAAAAGATTCTCAACATCATTCATTATCAGAGAAATGCAAATCAAAACCACAATGATGTTCCATCTCATGCTGGTCAGAATGGCTGCCATCAAAAAGTTTACAAACAATAAATGCTGGAGTGTGCAGATAAAAGGGAACCCTCTTACACTCTTGGTGGGAATGCAAACTAGTACAGTCATTATGGTGAACAGTGTGGAGATTCCTTAAAAAACTGGAAATAGAACTGCCATATGACCCAGCAATCCCACTGTTGGGCATACACATTGGGGAAACCAGAATTGAAAGAGACATGTGTACTCCAATGTTCATTGCAACACTATTTACAATAGCTAGGACATGGATGCAACCTAGATGTCCATTGGTAGATGAATGGATAAGGACGCTGTGGTACATATATACAATTGAATATTACTCAGCTATAAAAAAAGAATGCATTTGAGTTAGTTCTAATGAGGTGGATGAAACTGAAGCCTATTATACAAAGTGAAGTCAGAAAGAGAAACACCAATACAGTATATTAATGCATATATATGGAATTTAGAAAAACAGTAATGACGATCCTATATGTAAGACAGCAAAAGAGAAAGAGATGTAAAGAACAGACTTTTGAACTCTGAGGGAGAAGGCGAGGGTGGGATGATTTGAGAGAACAGCATTGAAACATATATATTACCATTTGTAAAATAGACGACCAGTGCAAGTTTGATGCATGAAGCAGGGCACTCAAAGCCAGTGCTCTGGGACAATCCAGAGGGATGGAGTGGGGAGGTGGGAGGGGGGTTCAGGATAGGGGGACACATGTGCACCCATGGCTGATTCATGGCAATGTATGGCAAAAACCACCACAATACTGTCATTAGCCACCAATTAGAATAAATTAATTTTAAAAAATCAAATGGTTAGCACAAAGTGTTCTGTGTTCTTATTTCTCTTCTTCTTACCACCTTTTATAACCTAGTTTATAGACAGATGCCTCTTGTTTTAAAGCAGTGTGACTTTCAACAGTATGTTTCATATTCTCGGTAAAATCAAAGAGAAAGTTTAATAGAGTAAAGCATGTTCTTAATCTCAAAAAGCTCACCTAGTATGTTATATTAACACTCTACCTTTTAAAAAATATATTCTATAAAATGAAAACTTTAACAGATGTTTAAAAAAACTTTTAAGAACTGGCCCAAGAGAATCCGTGGAGAAACCTATTTGCTTTGTGCACAATTGTTTCTGCTGGCTGCGTGCATCTTTAGTGTAGCTCTTGCCTAAGAGATAACTCATTCATTTTAACTTTTGTCTTCTGTGTCCACTGAGGGAAAAAAGTCTCATTCACCCTCCTCTGCTCTGGTATATCTTTTCTTGCATGATCATGCTGTGGTTAGACTTTTAAGAGTATTTACTGTGTGCACTATAAACACTGAAGCTTCCTCTAACTAGTTTTAGCAAACAAAATCAGTATGTCTATGGGGACATGCACAAATCTCTACGTTCCTAAAGATAACTGAAAACATGCACTCTTAAAAGTTATTAGATGAGAAGGAACTTCCCCCATCCATACAGAATCACTTGGTCTATTTTTGAAGTCTGACAAAATACCATTTAAAAATATGTTCATTTTGTATTTAATGTATACGTGCTATTGTCCATAGTATTATAAAAGGAAAGACATTCTACTAAGCTTTGTATTTCATTATTAATTTCTGCTGTATTCAGGTAACAACTTGATTACAAAAGAAAAGCAGGTACTAAAGCAGGTCTAGTCTCTTGCTCCTCGAAGGTGAACTGCACTGTGTTTCCCTGTCTGACATATTCAGGCTGCTGCTATTATCCCTGCAGAGTATTTATCAAATCTTTTGAGAGATATAGCAAATAAAATCAGAAAGCTACAGTCACTCAAACAGCAACAGTCAATTTTATTTAAGAATTTCTAATCCAAAACCATGTGCAACTTTACAGGTTTGAATGAACTTCACTACAGGAAGTAGTGAAAAGCCCTGAGAAATAAGCATAAATCTTTATATATATGACATGACAAAGATTATGCACTAAAAACATCATGTCAAATAATTTTCAATACCTTTTAAAAGTCAGTCACAGATAGTCATAAGAACCAAAAGAAATTTATTTACAAAATTTCTTACTTGACTGGTGGTATGAACCAACAAACCATCAACTAAGACCCCACTAATAGTCTTCAAGCCAGTTCACACAAGAGAACAACCACTGCAGTTTCTGATAATTAGGCCAGAAAGATGTCCTTCTGCATGTCCTTCCACTAAAAAAGGAGATATTAATACATTTGACCATAGGGACCTGTGCAAGTAGCAACATGGTACTTGCAGACTCACTTGAATCATAGCTTCTAGAGTGCTGTTCCCTGACTACCTCACATAGTTGTTTCACTACTTTCGTTGATTTCTTTGTAGGCTTCTTTCTCTTTTTCTTCTCTTTAGTTGGTTTTCTCTTTTTCTCCTCCTCTGTTGGCTCCTTTTTCTTCTTCTCCTCTGCTGTTGGCTCCTTTGTCTCCTCCATTGCTGGCTTCTTTCTCTTCTTTGTCCTTAATACCAGTATAAACTGCTTTGTTATAACCTTCTCGATTCCGAGCAATTTCAATAGCAAAAAATTGTATCCTGGGTGCTGAAAGGTAAGTAGAATTGATTATTGTCCTAGTCCTAGTTAATTCTCTAAACCTACTGGAAACTGACAAAGTTGAACTAACATACAAAGCATTCAAGTATAGTCATAAGATTCAGAGATGTGAAATTCTAATCCTATACTAAATGAAGCTGAAAATACTTTTTCTATCTCCAGTTATTCAAGATACAGTAATATGATCTTTAAAGTTATAACAAAATGATTCCCAAACTATCCATGTCATTGATTCATCAGTAAAACCAGACCCCTCACTCTCCTTATTCCGAAACAATCCCAAAGGCAAGAAACTCACCAAAGATGGTGTTTTCTTCAGTGTAGCCCTGTGAACAGTTCAGTCGCAGCAAAGTACCATAGTTGAAGTCTTCCACAATCCCATCGAACTTTAAGCAGAATGGCCTCCACTTCTACAAAGGCAAAAAAGATATCTTAGCTAAAAATGCAGGAGGCTGGTGAAGTCAGGCCAGGAGAGGGGCTTCCGTTTCCCCAGTAAGGAAAATAACCACAGTGAAAGAGACTAGAATTGAGCTGATTGCTAGTTTCACTAGCTATGAGTTTCTGTGCTATCTTTGGCATCTTTAAGCTGGTATTTTCCAACATGAACAATATTTAAATCTGATAAAATACTTAAATCCTTGTCTAGAGAAGAGAATTAAATTTTAATTTCTTAAGTATACTCTCTGTTTTAAGTTATTTGCTAGTTCAGCCCAAAATGGTTACTCATTCCCACTGAAGCACAAATAAGACAAAGAAGGCAGGAATTAGGCCCAAAGTCACAAAGTTAAATTTTAAGAAAGAAGTCCATTCAACAAAGGCAATTTTCCAAAGATCAGTAACAGCCTGCTTAGAGTTAAAAGTTTTCATTCTTCATAAGCCAAGAGTCTACTCTCAAGGAAAACCATTTCCTAAGTATAAGCATTTTAGTGCTCTGTAAAAGTAGAAGATAATCAAGTAAGCAATGCAAAACACAAGTTTTCCAGTTGTCCACAGCTTGTGATATGATCTTAAATCCACAGGACTCAAACACCTTTCTGTACTCTATTTGCCAACCTTCTATCTAAGCCTTCTGGTTAAACTACTCACATAAAAAAATTTATTCCTTCTCCTCTGAAAGAGCTAGGTGTGTAGTGATAAAAGGTCCAAACCAAAGTGGAAAAAAAAAACATATTCAGTGAACATGAAAAATCCATAAACCAGAAAAACATTCATTTAATAACATATTAGTTTATTAAACTACATAAAAGCCCTGCTTCTTAACATATTTGTCTTAAAACAACCCACCCCCAAGTCTAAAGGTATAAAAATGTATTCATGATCAATAATTGTTGATCAGATGCTAGGCAATATTTAAAAGAGAGGATTCTTACCTCTTTAGCTGATTCTGATTTGAGCTCTTCTGGATCCAGTATATCTATCCGGAGATTCTTAAAATTTTCCCGAAACTCAGAATAGATTTGGTCATCCACTTTGGTGAGTTTCAGGAACTGTGGGTCAACTGATGAAATCAGCTGCCAGAGAGTAAGACAACATACAGATGCTAGTCTCTAATTCGCTATACTTCTGTCCCTTCTTCCCCCAAAATTCCTCATGGTTCTCAGGGCAGCAGAGTTCTTTAGAATATATAGACAGCCTAGGTTTCAGATGAAATCATGACATAATTCTAAAGAGCCATAATATACTACAGTCCCTTCTACCAATTTAAACTACTTCAGTCCTAGTAATACCAGGCTATTACCCTCTGTGGGTTGTTTATTCAGTCAAGAAACATTTATTTAGTGCCTACTAGGGGCCAGAAAGGCTTCCCTGGTGGCTCAGTGGTAAAGAAGTTGCCTGCAATGCAGAAGACCATGGTTTGATCCCTGGGCTGGAAAGATCCCCTGGAGGAGAGCACAGCAACCCACTCCAGTACTCTTGCCTGGAGAATTCCATGGACAGAGGAGCCTGGTGGGCTATAGCCCATGGGGTCACACAGAGTCAGACATTACTGAAGCGATTAAGCAGCAGCAGCAGCTGCAGCATGGGTCAGACATCCTTTTGCTGGTTAGCAACAGAACACTGGGCAAAGAAGCACAACTCCTCACTGTCAAAGCAAAATTCACTTTCATACCCTTGTTCTCTGTAGATAAGATTTTAGAGTAATAAAAATTATCTCCAAAACACAAGTATTTAATTTACTGAGAATGGTGCTTAGCAGAGCACTATACACTGAAATTACATATTTAATTCTGCTTCATAAAGAACATAGACAACTCACTTTGTAGTAGATTTCAGCATGCTGCATTGCTCTCATGGCCCAAGCCATTTCAATATCAGGCTGCAAAGGAGTGAAGAACGCCAGGTCAGAACTCACCTAATCTTGCTACTAAAGAACAAATTTAAAGTCTGTGGATGCCTAGTTAATGTTCAAGAGGGCTACCAAGTTTGGTGTTACTATCAAAGGTTAAAAACTAGTGAGTCTGAAAAATATAATAATCTTTTTGTCCTTATGACAACCAAAAAAAGCCTACACAGCCTAATAAACAAAATGAGTCACTGGCTGTCTCCCCAGCAGTTAGTGCAAGTATAGAAGACTACATAAAGCAGCAGATAAATCATCTCAGGACTGAGTTAAATCATTTTAAAACTGAAATACCACATACACCACTAAGGACAAAGTAAGATAACAGAAGTGAGGTTACTCTTCACATTTAAGACTGTAGCATGTCATAACCCATCATTTGTGTTTATCAGATAGCCAATTCCCTATCCTACAATACTTAGAAATGAATCAGTATCATGAAGCAGGCTAGATTTTAAAAAGCCTTACAAAGCACCTGTTTCATCGGAATCTCTTACACCAAACAGACGAATTTATTTCATTGACTCCAGAAAAAAAAATTGCATTTTTACCTCCATGCCTTAGACCATGCCCTTTTCCTGACTGTCAATCCATGCCTTTGTCCATCTACACTTTGGAGATCCAGTTCCATAACCACTTCCTCAGCGGTCTTCCTCTACTGTCTGGGTCCTTAGGGTTTCTTCTTTGGCTAAACTCCTTCGGATCTTATACCCTGATCCGCCAGTCTACCAGTATACATCACATTATTATTAAAGCGTTATCATTATTTCCATGTCCGTGTGTCTTAACTCAAAATACATCATGGGCTTTCTCCTTAGGATCTAAACCAGACACCAGTGAACTTTACTGCACAATGGAACCACCCTGGGACCTTTAAAAAAACTGATTCCTGACTCTCTCCCCCGAGATATTGTGATTTAACTAGGATGGATTGCAACCTGAATACTGGGATATTTAAAAGATTCCCAAGTAACTCTAAAGTGCGGTACAGTTTGGGAACTACCCCTATTCGCATTAGGCCTGCGTGTGGGGACCGAAAAGATCAGAATTAATTGAAAGGCGCAGTTTCTGGCAGAGACAGGAAGAGTCTACGGAAGATAATTGGGTAGGGGGTTACAATTTGGTGGCGAGCCCTACAGACTAACCCAGGATAGCTGGGTTAGTGGAAGCTGTGGGTGAGTCATACTCACATCGTTGCCGTAAGACTCGGCTGGGAGAGAAAGAGCATGTGCCACTGACACCAGTTCTCCGGAAACCTAGGAAAGGAAAAAAAGGGAAGGAATGTTCGAGGTTCGACCCAGCTCGGCTTCCCCACTCACCCGACCACAGAACAACGTCTCACCAACTCCTCAGCTCCACCGGTGGCCTCCATGTTGCAGCCCACAAAGCGTGGTCCCACTTCTCCGAAAATGTCTTTTGCCGTACTCCTTCCTCAGCTTTCAGTTGCTTAAAAACGCAGGGCGGGCAAGAGCGACTTTCATCTGGCTGCGCCTGCGCCTGCGCCTGCGCCACACCCTCCCTCGCCTAGAGGCGATACGCCCAGGCCCCTCCTCGCTCGCCCCGCTCGGGAACAAAGGTGTGGCTTAGATGGCTGCTAGAGCACTAGGAGGTGGTTCAAATGTAAATTTCGCATCCCCGCTGCACTGTCTTGCTGTTATTCAAATTTACATTCTCCATTTGTGCTTGCACACCTTTTATTTGGGGACATACACACTTCGCAACACCCCAATCAGCAACTAAGTTACAAACAAGCATGATACTAGGAAATGGAGTAGGTAGTATGTCCAGGAAGAATTATGCTGGTAAGATGCTAAATTCACAGCGAAGGTTTTGTTTTCTTCCACTGGGGTCTAACTCTCCCAAGAATTAGTCGCCTTGGATCATGGGCCTGTCATCCACCATGATTTGGGGAGAGCAGAGGGGCTTTGTATGCCGAATGTTAGAGAGTTGAGACTCTACCCTGAAAACAATAAGCTACTGAAGGCCTTTAACTAGACCAGCCTCATGATCAAACTTAAATCATAAGAAGGTCACTGAAGTACCATATGGAAGGTAAATTTGAGGAAGGCAAAACTGGAGGCAGACTAACTTGAAGGCACTGGGTGATTAAAAACCTAAGCTGAGGCACTGACAGTTGAAATGGACATTGAGAATTAATAAGGGAAACAGAATCTATAGGACTTTTTGACGAACTGGATATGTAGGATAAAGAAGAATTAGGATTCCAGCATAACTCACAGGTTTCAGAATACAATTGGGGGATAAATGACATTGAGTTAGAAAACACAGGAGGGATGATGAATTTAATGAAGAACCTATAGAACATTAGGGTAGAGTTGACTAGTCAGAGGGAGATCTGATCAGAGATATAAATCTGATAGTTGATACTTCCAATTTAATTGAGCTGTCCCAGGGAAACTATGAAGAACTATAAAGACACAAAGAGAAGGAGGCCAACAACAGAACTATTTGGGAAGAAGAAAGGACAGCAAAAAGACAGAGAGAGACAGTTATCAGTGAGACACAGGAAAGAACAGAGGGAGAGTCTCACAGAAGCCAACGGTAAGAGAACTCTCAGGAGGAAGTGGTGAACAGTGTCCACTACCCTGGGTTGAGTACCCTCAGCCCAGAAATTTTGAAAGGTCCTTGAAAACCTTAGCAAGAGCAGTTTCAGTGGAATGGTGAGGACAGAAGTCAGAGGGCAGTGGGTTGAGAAAGGAGTGGGAGTTAAAGAAGACTTGATAATGACCATACAAGGTTCTTCCCGAGAGTTGCAGCTAGAAAGAGACATGAGGTCCAAGGAATTTCTAAACTGGTGGTTAAAAAAAGAAAAAAAAACAGAACATGAAAATCTACGTTGGTATCCAACAGATCTCCAGAGCTTTTACGTATTGCAAAACTGAGACTCTATACCCATTAAACAACAATTCCCCATTTTCCTCGACCCCTAGCCCCTGGTTACCACCACACTTTCTTTTTTTCTATGTCTTTGACTACTTTAAATACCTCATATAAGTGGATTCATATAGCATTTCTTTTGGTGACTGGCTTATTTCACTTAGTATAATGTCCTCAAAGTTCATCCATGTTGTTGCCAATGTGACAGTATTTCCCCCTTTATAAGGCTGAATATTATTCCACTTTATGTATACAACACATTTTCTCTATCCATTTTTCTGTCAGTGAACATATGGGTTGCTTCCTTATGTCTATCGTGAACAGTGTCACTATGAGCATGGGTATGCAAATATCACTTCCAAACTCTGCTTTCAAATCTTTTGGATTTATTTCCAAAAGTGGGATTGCTGGATCATGTGATAATTACAATCTAGAATTTTTGAGGAACCTCAAGGACTTTAAAAATTATGATGTTAATTTTAAAGAGACTTAAGTGTACTGGGGAATTGGTCTTATACAAAAAAGGGTCCTGGAAGGTGAGATAGGTGTATCTCCAGGTACATGGAATGAAGACAGGTAGCATAAACAGGAAATTGGTGTGATCCCACCAGATGCTTTCTGTTTTCTCTATGAAGCATGAGAGAGCAACTGAGAGCAAGAGGCATTGTGAGAGCAATAGTCTGGTCTTGAGAAGTCGTGCACAGCAATTCAGACGAGAGGGAGAAGAAAGGTAACAAGGAGATGGAGGGAAGTTTTCAGGGACCAGCTAAAACTAGAAGACATGATTCTGCAAGGGTAACAGTCTGTATGTAACCCAGGGGTCTGAATGTATGATGGGTCATCCACATGGATGCTAAATGCTAGTGAATGTGGAGGCCTGACCAGGACGTCAATAGACAACAAGAAAATGGAGGAATAGGCTCAAGATGATGGCCAAATCAATGCATAACAAGTGCATATGGGGAGAATTCCAAGAACCACAACTAACCTTTTACCTGAGGAAGCACTTAGGTAATTTGCTTTATCTAATATTTTGGGCAGATTCATCACCTCTAATTCTTTCAAATCTATTAAAATATACAGTAACAAAATTTTTTTTAAACAGTAAAGAAAAAAAAAGATGTATATAGTATGGGCATGCTTTATTTTTTGTTAGGACTGTTTTTTTCCTAAATGAGGGAAATTCCCACTATTCAAGTACTCACAGCTTTAGATACTTCCAATGTGGGAGACTTGGGTTCAATCCCTGGGTTGGGAAGGTCCCCTGGAGAAGGGAAAGGCTACCCACTCCAGTATTCTGGCCTGGAGAATTCCATGGACTGTATAGTCTATGGGATCACAAAGAGTTGGACATGACTGAGTGACTTTCACTTTCAGAGACCAGGAACTGGGTCTTCACAAGATTGGAAAAGCCAACTGCTTCCATATTGCCAAAGAGCAGGAAATAAAACTGCCACCCAGAGGCCTTTCTGACTGCCAGGCAAAGGAACCAGCCCAGGCAGAGGTTATAAGAATAAGCACTGGGTTTGTGCCCATACCTGTTGTTTCAGAAGTACACAAAGTAGCTGGATATTAAAATAAGAGAAAGAGGAATGTGCCAGGAAGGGCATAAAGGGGGAGAGGTGGTGGACTTCAGGAACCATATCAAGGAGAGAAAGACCTTTGGTGTGGAGTAACAAAACTAGAGATGGAAGTCCACTGGGATTATTCCCTCTTTTTTTCTGGAAGGGAATCACTGAGCTGAATTTCAGCTTCCTTCTAAGACAGTTGATGCAGACACGCCATAGGTGGACCTGAAGGCATCGCTGATCCTGACTATGCTGCTGAGGGATATCAAGGGTGTGGAGAAGATGAAAGCTATAATTGTTGGAGCTAAGGTGCCATGGGGTAGAGGAAAGCATCTCACATTATTGAGTATAAGTTTGTCCAACTCTTTTTGGGGCCCCTTGGACTGTAGCCTGCCAGGCAAGGGGTTGCCATTTCCTTCTCCAGGGAATCTTCCCAACCCAGGGATCAAACCTGTGTCCCTTGCATCTCCTGCATTGGCAGGCAGATTTTTTTTACCACTAGCATCACTTTGGAAGACATAACGGACCCTTAATTTACCTTGAATGAAATGAAAGCTGTTGGTTTTGAGCAGAGGCATTATATGACCTGATCATACATTTTAATAGCATTATTCTGGTTGTTGAATTGATTATCAGTGGGGGCTTTGGTGGAGCAGGGGGGAGGGTGAAGCAAAGAAAAAAGTCCAGTAACCTAGGAGGAAAACTGATGTTGGTTTGGAACAGGATGGTGGCAGTGGAGGTGGTGACAAGTGGTCAGATTCTGGATATATTCTGAAAAATCAGCTCATAAGATTTCCTGACAGGATAAAAATGAGAGGTGCATGGAAGAGCAGAGTGAAATATCACCCTCAAGTCCATGGCACAAAAAACTGGGAGGAGAAAATTGCCATTACCTTCGGATGGGAAATACTGCCAGTGGAGAAGGTTCAGAGGGGAAGATGGGGGAGTTCGATTTTGGACTCAAAGATTTGGATTGACTCTTACAAAATTTTCTCACCAAAACATAGAAAATAGGCCACCACCTAAGAGTAAGGATGGAAGACGCAGTGCTGGAGGTTTGAAGAGAGAAAATAGGTTGTAAAATAACAGGGTGGGAAGGGATGGGGGCATGAGAGAAATGAGCAGTTTGAAGATTTGGACTAAAAATCTGGTGGAAAGATGTTTTAGGTTAAATAGAGACACTGGGAGTTCCAAGATCTGACAGTGCTCATTCTCTATGATCCAGGTACCTGAGTCCACAGGTGGAGGGGCAGCCTTCCCTACCAGTGCCCCACCGGGTGACAGATTAAATCTGGGATCACATAACTACTGTTCAGTCTACCCTCTGCCTCAGTGAAGTACACCAGGCAATGCCTTCCTTCATTCTACCCTCAGATGGAGCTACTCTGCCTCCATTTTACCTGAGTTCCATTTGCCAGGAAGGCTGGACATTCTACGATAGTTCTGAGCCTGTCCTGAGAGCTCCTGGCATCATACGGAGATTTACACAGATGCTTCTGTCTGCCCACGTTGCTGTGAGCTACAGCGGTGGCCAGTCTGAGTTTCCTGTAGCTTTCCTCTTCCTCGAGTTCCATGCAGCACCATGCTCTCTAATCACGATTCCCATCAGCACTCCCTGAAGCAGAGTTCCATGTAGGCACCGCACCTCAATGGGATAATTCGAGTACCCAGTAATTAGTGGGATGCATCCTGGTAGGGGTGACTACAAGAGCTATATTTTGGGGGTACTGGTTGCCCCACATATTCCACAAAGGCCTTACAGAGGAACCTACAAAATGAAAATTTTAGAAACACTTTGGCCAGGAGGGCTGGGGATTGAAGGAGCAGCATCTCACACTTCTGGACCTTTCTGCCCCCAAATAAGGATGTGCTGCAGGCATAATGCCTCCTCTGGGTGTACGTGTTACTTGTCGTCTTCTCCATGAAGTTCAGGAAGATAAAAAGGGCCATGGAGGTGACCGGGCACCCTCTCCATTCAACAAAGCCCTCTACCCCCACCCAGTCAATGGTCAGATACAATGTTTTCTCCTTATCTTCATTTGCCATAAATATAAGGAATACACCCCAAACATCTTACATAGTGAACAGATAGCTTCCTGGCAAAAGTCCTATATGTCAAACAAACAAACAAACAAACAGACAAAACAAAACAAAACAAAAAACACAGTAATGTGTGCTCTTTAGCAGTAGCTTAGCCATTCAGCAATATAGTCTTTTACAAATACACATTTTTAGGCCACCTCCCCTCCTCCCCCCCCCACACATACCACATTTAGAGAAGCACGTTGACGTTAACTGGTAGTTTAGTAATATGATCGCCCAGGTAAGTCATTCAGAAGACGGCAGTCTCCTCCAGTATTTCTGAAAATTGTTTTCAGATATTTAAGGTGATCATATGCTGCTGCTCCCCTTGGTCATTTAGCACATCTCATTCAGGCAAGGAATACCGTGAAATTGTCCCTTGGCTCTCCTTTCACTCAAGAAAGAGAACTTCCAAGTTAAATCTGTCAAGACTCAGCATTTCTGAAATGGTACTCAGGAAGAGGGAATGGAGTCTGACTCTTGATTTCTCTCTTCATCACCACTATGTTCAGGCAAACATTTGAAAAAGATAAGCAGACTCAGGGCAACTTAGAATTTGTATAGCCTCTCAGCTCTCAGAAATCGGGGGATTTCAAGGTGCTAAAACTGCATCCAATCAATAGCCCTGCTCACTGAAGGCACATAGAAGTGCAGTATAGCATAGAGCCTTGGTGCTCAAAGTACGGTCCACGGACCAGCCCATGAATCAAATTCTGCATGCAATTTGTGAGCACAGTGAAGTCTGAAAAGTTCAGCTCTAGTGATTGGTTAAGAGCTGGGGCACTGACTAGAGCAGTGGTTCTCCAACTTGAGTGTACATCAGAGTCACCTGGAAGGTGTTTTAAACCACAGGTGACTGGGCCTTGATCCCGGAGTTTCTGATTCAGTAGGTGAAGGATAGGGCCTGAGGACTTGCATTTCGAACAAGTTCCCAGGCAATACTGATACTATTATTGTTCTGGGGACCACACTTTCAGAAAGAAAGAAAAAAAAAACTGGACTAGAGACAAAGCTGGATGGAAACTATGGCTGTATTTGTTTAACCTCACATGAATCTCTTAAACTAAGCCTTAGTTTCTTCCTATGTAAAGTGGAAATAGGGTACCAGTGTTCTGTGTTACTATGAAGATTAAATGAGGAACTAGGGAGAGGGCCCTTGGCACAGGGCCCGCCACGTGATAAAACTCAAACAGATGTAGCCAATTATTGTTATTATTATTCAAAGCATACCACGGCAGACATTTTGTCCCCCTCTAACATCCCTTTTCCCCTGTCTCTCCAGGGAATTCTGTCCCCAAAATAACGTAGCTAAATTATACGCAGAGTATGGACAATCCTCGGATAAAGCTCGGTGCTCAGAACATAGAGGACAAATCCTGCCATGGCCTGTATGGGAAGAAAAAGGCTGGGGCTGATCTTAGAAAGAGTGAAGATCACAGTCACCTGCAACCTGCCATCCAACACAATAGGGCAAAGTCTTGCCACTACCCTGGCCTAGACCAGCTGGTGTCCTTGATGTTCCCACTCAACACAAGCTAGTAGGTGCCCTCTAACAGGGCATCAGGGACTCTTTTCAGTATCTGTCTTACACTACAGCAATCAGTCCCAACCTCTCCCCCGCACCCCCACAACACTGGGGCTATTCACTCCGTTTTGTCTGTTTAGAGTTCTTTTGCTTCAGATTTTTCCCAGGGTGAGACCCTGTTTTTCCAACTTCCCTTCACTGTGCACCTCACACCTACGAAAGGAGAACCACAGCTAGTGATGAGTCTGTAGCCTTTTAACTCCCTGTTTTCCTCCAGACTCAGGATAACTAAGGGGATCCTACTGTTGTCTACCACAGAATATGCATGCATGCATTCTTTCATTCAATTTATGATGCTGCTGTCAACACGGTTTCACCTTCTACTAAACTTTAGTGTGTGTGTTAGTCACTCAGTCGTGTCCGACTCTTTGCGACCCCATGGATTGGAGCCCTTTAGGATTCCTTAAAATATCAAAGTTGTGAACACTACGTAGGTTCTACTATGTACTATGGACCCATTCCAAACTCCTCCCTGTAATTAAAATTCCACTGGCATTCCAGCCATAGTAATGCAGGTCTGTGGCAAACTCTTCCGTTACAGCAAAACAAAGCCCCATAGTGACCTAATCTGGAAAGACAAGATCCCAGGACCCATAGAGAAAGGAGACCAGAAAGGAAGACAGGCCACAAAGAGGAAGGGAGTCAGGCTTCCCCACCCTCTGTACTCTTGGGCCTTCTGTGGAAAGAGGCTTTTAAGCTAGGTGCTCGAGGCCCGAAAAGCAGCTGTTGTCCAGTCTAGTGCCAGCACTTCCTGGTCCTGATCCATTCAGCCCTTCTATCAGAACTTTCCACTTTTGAGAGTCTAGGAGCTACTGCAGGCAATGGAGCAGCAAACATTTCTATCTTTTTTTGTGTTCATCTGAGCCTCATGAAACAATGCAAAACCAGGAAGAAGCTTTTCTCCTTTTCACTATCATCAAAGGCCATACAGGACTATTCCTCATGTCCTCACCTGTCATCTCCTTGAAGAAGCTGAATCTCACCACCCAGTGAAAATGGGTACATATCCACCACGTTTCTCTCCATCATATCACCCCGTTTTATTTTCTTACTGTCACTTATCAGTATCTGAAATCGACTCGGTAGTTTATTTATGTTCTGTCTCCACTCCCTAGAAGGAGTGGTCCCTGAGCACAGAACCCTTGTGATCTTCAATGTCTTGGATCCCCAGAGTCTAAAACTGTGTCTGGTACGTAACTGGTGCTCAGTGAATATTTGCTTTGTGAATGAACGGACGCACGGATAGCTGGGTGAATGATGCCCTCTTAAAAGGGGCTCCGGGGCTACTTGGCTTTCTCTTTCTCTCCCTCAAACACTCAAGCCCCGACCCACAAACTAGAGGGCCAGCGGAAACTTCCCACTAAATAGCTTGAAGGTCTAGGGCACACAGCTGACTCGGGAAGTCCGTACAGCGCTGATGCGCATGTCCACACGCCACTGATAGGCGTTCATCTTCGCATTACTCTTCTCGATGACTCTTAGAATGGGTCTGAAAACTAACGCCATCCCCATGCTTGCTCTCAATCCTCCCGGAAATGTTCGCCACCACAGGGAACATAAGAAACTATCCACAAAATTAATTCAGATAGGAAAGAGCGGACCCGAATTCTGTACAACCGTAAGAGAAAAACGCCACACTTCCCATCAGCCATTGGCGCTGCCCACCCGGAAGGCGGCGCAGGAACTTCCTGTTGC
Organism: Oryx dammah; assembly: GCF_014754425.2. Classification (NCBI taxonomy): domain Eukaryota; kingdom Metazoa; phylum Chordata; class Mammalia; order Artiodactyla; family Bovidae; genus Oryx; species Oryx dammah. Next base: position 68,505,367 of record NW_024070207.1, read on the forward strand.
TGTTGCTATGGCTTCGGGGGCGGATCTTCAGGAGGCCGCTCTCAGTTCAGTTCAGTCGCTCAGTCCTGTGTGACTCTTTGCGACCCCATGGACTGCAGCACGCCAGGCTTCCCTGTCCATCACCAACCCCCCGGAGCTTACTCAAACTCATGTCCATCCAGTCGGTGATGCCATCCAACCATCTCATCCTCTGTCGTCCCCTTCTCCTCCCGCCTTCAATCTTTCCCAGCATCAGGGTCTTTTCCAATGAGTCAGTTCTTCGCATCAGGTGTCCAGAGTATTGGAGTTTCAGCTTCGGCATCATTCCTTCCAAAGAATATTCAGGATTGATTTCCTTTGGATTGGCTGGTTGGATCTCCTTGCAGTCCAAGGGACTCTCAAGAGTCTTCTCCAACATCACAATTCAAAAGCATCAATTCTTCAGCCCTCAGCTTTCTTTATAGTCCAACTCTCACATCCATACATGACTACTGGAAAAAACATAGCTTAGACTAGACGGACCTTTGTTGGCAAAGTCATGTCTCTGCTTTTTAATGTGAGGCCGCTCCCCTGCCTCTCAATTGCATATCCACTTCCGTGGTGCCCCACCCCCACCCCCACCCCCACCCGGAGCAGTTTTGTGGACTCAGCGCTCTAGCTACAGTCGCTTTCCCCTCCCGCTTTATCTCGCTCAGGTCCCTTGGTGGGTCTAAGAGCAGAGACTGGGCCGTGGAGAGACTCTCTTCCCAGGCTGTCGTCATCGCTCAGTGAAACTGCGGCCGCTTGATGGCAGTATAACGCTTTAATTGCGTGTCACTGCGCTCTTCCCCCCGCCCTTCCTGTTTGGAAAAAGTGCTCTTCGGACTCAGAACAAAAATTCTATCTCCACAGAGACGGGGCTGTTTTAGGGCGGCCTTGTTGCTCCCATTTCCTTCCTTAAATCTCTGTGGCAATCCGATGGGCAGAAGTGTGACAGTAAAATGTTTTTTAATGTGAGTTTCTTTGATTATTAGCCCGCTTTCGTAAACTTTCTCGCCTGTGCTCCGTCCCCCCCCCCCCCACTTTAAGCCGTCGTGTTGAGTCTCCTGTAGGGCTTATTTTAGCTTTCTTTTGTTCATTAAATGATTTTCAAGAAGCTGAGCACATAACAGTTGAAAGGTCAGAAAGTATGAAGGTAAACAACACCTTAGTATTTTTGTGTTTTGTCTTTTATAACTGGTAGCGTTTTTAAAATGTATTTTCCTATTCTAACAAACAACGTTTGAAAGAGTTCCATCTTATTTCACACTATCAAGATCATACAGTATTGACCATTTTGTACCCTGATATTTTAAAAGCCCAAAAATATATGCTTTAAGCTTTCTTCTGTTTTCTCTATTTCCTTGGGAAAATTCCTGAAAGTGCAACACAACTGTTTTTCTTTTTCAGTGTTTTACAGGGTTTACCATACCATTGTAAAGACTGAGTGTTACTTGAATTTATTCTTGGAATTCTTTTTAACTAAAGTCCCTCTTTGACGATGATGATGGTATTTTAAAATTGTGGTATAATTAACATGTAACAAATATACATGCTTTTCTAATAGGGGTCAAATCTATTGCATTAAGGAAGAGAGCCTGAGCTCAATCTGAGTATGACAGAGAGCTGAGGGGGTTTACAACAGATAATCAGAGAAAGGGTGTCAGTTGGCTGGAAAACTACAGAACGGAGGGACTGAGGGTAGAAAGTTTCTTGCTAAACTTGTCGAACAGTATTCTTGCTTAGCAGGGCTAAGGAGTTAGACACTATGGTAGGTTTGAAGAACTGGATCAGAAATGGGAATGTTTTCACTAATTTTTCAATTAACAAAATTTTATTTTTAATTTTCGTTTTCATTTAATTTTCCTTTCCATTAACTTTTATAACTGGATCGTTGAAAAATTCTCACTAAAAATTTAAACTTTGCTCTTGCCAGGGTGGAGGCCTATCATGGGTCATTATGACAAAGCCTACCTCCTTCATCAATCTTTAATCCAGGAGGCCTACACTATGGCCTTCCATTACCAGGACTCCTGCAAAGTGTAAAATTTTAGTGAGAATTTTTCTACTCCGATCCCTTTCTCTGATTTTCTCTGATGGAATTTTAAAATACCATCATCATCGTCAAAGAGGGACTTTAGTTAAAAAGAATTCCAAGAATAAATTCAAGTAACACTCAGTCTTTACAATGGTATGGTAAACCCTGTAAAACACTGAAAAAGAAAAACAGTTGTGTTGCACTTTCAGGAATTTTCCCAAGGAAATAGAGAAAACAGAAGAAAGCTTAAAGCATATATTTTTGGGCTTTTAAAATATCAGGGTACAAAATGGTCAATACTGTATGATCTTGATAGTGTGAAATAAGATGGAACTCTTTCAAACGTTGTTTGTTAGAATAGGAAAATACATTTTAAAAACGCTACCAGTTATAAAAGACAAAACACAAAAATACTAAGGTGTTGTTTACCTTCATACTTTCTGACCTTTCAACTGTTATGTGCTCAGCTTCTTGAAAATCATTTAATGAACAAAAGAAAGCTAAAATAAGCCCTACAGGAGACTCAACACGACGGCTTAAAGTGGGGGGGGGGGGGACGGAGCACAGGCGAGAAAGTTTACGAAAGCGGGCTAATAATCAAAGAAACTCACATTAAAAAACATTTTACTGTCACACTTCTGCCCATCGGATTGCCACAGAGATTTAAGGAAGGAAATGGGAGCAACAAGGCCGCCCTAAAACAGCCCCGTCTCTGTGGAGATAGAATTTTTGTTCTGAGTCCGAAGAGCACTTTTTCCAAACAGGAAGGGCGGGGGGAAGAGCGCAGTGACACGCAATTAAAGCGTTATACTGCCATCAAGCGGCCGCAGTTTCACTGAGCGATGACGACAGCCTGGGAAGAGAGTCTCTCCACGGCCCAGTCTCTGCTCTTAGACCCACCAAGGGACCTGAGCGAGATAAAGCGGGAGGGGAAAGCGACTGTAGCTAGAGCGCTGAGTCCACAAAACTGCTCCGGGTGGGGGTGGGGGTGGGGGTGGGGCACCACGGAAGTGGATATGCAATTGAGAGGCAGGGGAGCGGCCTCACATTAAAAAGCAGAGACATGACTTTGCCAACAAAGGTCCGTCTAGTCTAAGCTATGTTTTTTCCAGTAGTCATGTATGGATGTGAGAGTTGGACTATAAAGAAAGCTGAGGGCTGAAGAATTGATGCTTTTGAATTGTGATGTTGGAGAAGACTCTTGAGAGTCCCTTGGACTGCAAGGAGATCCAACCAGCCAATCCAAAGGAAATCAATCCTGAATATTCTTTGGAAGGAATGATGCCGAAGCTGAAACTCCAATACTCTGGACACCTGATGCGAAGAACTGACTCATTGGAAAAGACCCTGATGCTGGGAAAGATTGAAGGCGGGAGGAGAAGGGGACGACAGAGGATGAGATGGTTGGATGGCATCACCGACTGGATGGACATGAGTTTGAGTAAGCTCCGGGGGGTTGGTGATGGACAGGGAAGCCTGGCGTGCTGCAGTCCATGGGGTCGCAAAGAGTCACACAGGACTGAGCGACTGAACTGAACTGAGAGCGGCCTCCTGAAGATCCGCCCCCGAAGCCATAGCAACAGCAACAGGAAGTTCCTGCGCCGCCTTCCGGGTGGGCAGCGCCAATGGCTGATGGGAAGTGTGGCGTTTTTCTCTTACGGTTGTACAGAATTCGGGTCCGCTCTTTCCTATCTGAATTAATTTTGTGGATAGTTTCTTATGTTCCCTGTGGTGGCGAACATTTCCGGGAGGATTGAGAGCAAGCATGGGGATGGCGTTAGTTTTCAGACCCATTCTAAGAGTCATCGAGAAGAGTAATGCGAAGATGAACGCCTATCAGTGGCGTGTGGACATGCGCATCAGCGCTGTACGGACTTCCCGAGTCAGCTGTGTGCCCTAGACCTTCAAGCTATTTAGTGGGAAGTTTCCGCTGGCCCTCTAGTTTGTGGGTCGGGGCTTGAGTGTTTGAGGGAGAGAAAGAGAAAGCCAAGTAGCCCCGGAGCCCCTTTTAAGAGGGCATCATTCACCCAGCTATCCGTGCGTCCGTTCATTCACAAAGCAAATATTCACTGAGCACCAGTTACGTACCAGACACAGTTTTAGACTCTGGGGATCCAAGACATTGAAGATCACAAGGGTTCTGTGCTCAGGGACCACTCCTTCTAGGGAGTGGAGACAGAACATAAATAAACTACCGAGTCGATTTCAGATACTGATAAGTGACAGTAAGAAAATAAAACGGGGTGATATGATGGAGAGAAACGTGGTGGATATGTACCCATTTTCACTGGGTGGTGAGATTCAGCTTCTTCAAGGAGATGACAGGTGAGGACATGAGGAATAGTCCTGTATGGCCTTTGATGATAGTGAAAAGGAGAAAAGCTTCTTCCTGGTTTTGCATTGTTTCATGAGGCTCAGATGAACACAAAAAAAGATAGAAATGTTTGCTGCTCCATTGCCTGCAGTAGCTCCTAGACTCTCAAAAGTGGAAAGTTCTGATAGAAGGGCTGAATGGATCAGGACCAGGAAGTGCTGGCACTAGACTGGACAACAGCTGCTTTTCGGGCCTCGAGCACCTAGCTTAAAAGCCTCTTTCCACAGAAGGCCCAAGAGTACAGAGGGTGGGGAAGCCTGACTCCCTTCCTCTTTGTGGCCTGTCTTCCTTTCTGGTCTCCTTTCTCTATGGGTCCTGGGATCTTGTCTTTCCAGATTAGGTCACTATGGGGCTTTGTTTTGCTGTAACGGAAGAGTTTGCCACAGACCTGCATTACTATGGCTGGAATGCCAGTGGAATTTTAATTACAGGGAGGAGTTTGGAATGGGTCCATAGTACATAGTAGAACCTACGTAGTGTTCACAACTTTGATATTTTAAGGAATCCTAAAGGGCTCCAATCCATGGGGTCGCAAAGAGTCGGACACGACTGAGTGACTAACACACACACTAAAGTTTAGTAGAAGGTGAAACCGTGTTGACAGCAGCATCATAAATTGAATGAAAGAATGCATGCATGCATATTCTGTGGTAGACAACAGTAGGATCCCCTTAGTTATCCTGAGTCTGGAGGAAAACAGGGAGTTAAAAGGCTACAGACTCATCACTAGCTGTGGTTCTCCTTTCGTAGGTGTGAGGTGCACAGTGAAGGGAAGTTGGAAAAACAGGGTCTCACCCTGGGAAAAATCTGAAGCAAAAGAACTCTAAACAGACAAAACGGAGTGAATAGCCCCAGTGTTGTGGGGGTGCGGGGGAGAGGTTGGGACTGATTGCTGTAGTGTAAGACAGATACTGAAAAGAGTCCCTGATGCCCTGTTAGAGGGCACCTACTAGCTTGTGTTGAGTGGGAACATCAAGGACACCAGCTGGTCTAGGCCAGGGTAGTGGCAAGACTTTGCCCTATTGTGTTGGATGGCAGGTTGCAGGTGACTGTGATCTTCACTCTTTCTAAGATCAGCCCCAGCCTTTTTCTTCCCATACAGGCCATGGCAGGATTTGTCCTCTATGTTCTGAGCACCGAGCTTTATCCGAGGATTGTCCATACTCTGCGTATAATTTAGCTACGTTATTTTGGGGACAGAATTCCCTGGAGAGACAGGGGAAAAGGGATGTTAGAGGGGGACAAAATGTCTGCCGTGGTATGCTTTGAATAATAATAACAATAATTGGCTACATCTGTTTGAGTTTTATCACGTGGCGGGCCCTGTGCCAAGGGCCCTCTCCCTAGTTCCTCATTTAATCTTCATAGTAACACAGAACACTGGTACCCTATTTCCACTTTACATAGGAAGAAACTAAGGCTTAGTTTAAGAGATTCATGTGAGGTTAAACAAATACAGCCATAGTTTCCATCCAGCTTTGTCTCTAGTCCAGTTTTTTTTTTCTTTCTTTCTGAAAGTGTGGTCCCCAGAACAATAATAGTATCAGTATTGCCTGGGAACTTGTTCGAAATGCAAGTCCTCAGGCCCTATCCTTCACCTACTGAATCAGAAACTCCGGGATCAAGGCCCAGTCACCTGTGGTTTAAAACACCTTCCAGGTGACTCTGATGTACACTCAAGTTGGAGAACCACTGCTCTAGTCAGTGCCCCAGCTCTTAACCAATCACTAGAGCTGAACTTTTCAGACTTCACTGTGCTCACAAATTGCATGCAGAATTTGATTCATGGGCTGGTCCGTGGACCGTACTTTGAGCACCAAGGCTCTATGCTATACTGCACTTCTATGTGCCTTCAGTGAGCAGGGCTATTGATTGGATGCAGTTTTAGCACCTTGAAATCCCCCGATTTCTGAGAGCTGAGAGGCTATACAAATTCTAAGTTGCCCTGAGTCTGCTTATCTTTTTCAAATGTTTGCCTGAACATAGTGGTGATGAAGAGAGAAATCAAGAGTCAGACTCCATTCCCTCTTCCTGAGTACCATTTCAGAAATGCTGAGTCTTGACAGATTTAACTTGGAAGTTCTCTTTCTTGAGTGAAAGGAGAGCCAAGGGACAATTTCACGGTATTCCTTGCCTGAATGAGATGTGCTAAATGACCAAGGGGAGCAGCAGCATATGATCACCTTAAATATCTGAAAACAATTTTCAGAAATACTGGAGGAGACTGCCGTCTTCTGAATGACTTACCTGGGCGATCATATTACTAAACTACCAGTTAACGTCAACGTGCTTCTCTAAATGTGGTATGTGTGGGGGGGGGAGGAGGGGAGGTGGCCTAAAAATGTGTATTTGTAAAAGACTATATTGCTGAATGGCTAAGCTACTGCTAAAGAGCACACATTACTGTGTTTTTTGTTTTGTTTTGTTTTGTCTGTTTGTTTGTTTGTTTGTTTGACATATAGGACTTTTGCCAGGAAGCTATCTGTTCACTATGTAAGATGTTTGGGGTGTATTCCTTATATTTATGGCAAATGAAGATAAGGAGAAAACATTGTATCTGACCATTGACTGGGTGGGGGTAGAGGGCTTTGTTGAATGGAGAGGGTGCCCGGTCACCTCCATGGCCCTTTTTATCTTCCTGAACTTCATGGAGAAGACGACAAGTAACACGTACACCCAGAGGAGGCATTATGCCTGCAGCACATCCTTATTTGGGGGCAGAAAGGTCCAGAAGTGTGAGATGCTGCTCCTTCAATCCCCAGCCCTCCTGGCCAAAGTGTTTCTAAAATTTTCATTTTGTAGGTTCCTCTGTAAGGCCTTTGTGGAATATGTGGGGCAACCAGTACCCCCAAAATATAGCTCTTGTAGTCACCCCTACCAGGATGCATCCCACTAATTACTGGGTACTCGAATTATCCCATTGAGGTGCGGTGCCTACATGGAACTCTGCTTCAGGGAGTGCTGATGGGAATCGTGATTAGAGAGCATGGTGCTGCATGGAACTCGAGGAAGAGGAAAGCTACAGGAAACTCAGACTGGCCACCGCTGTAGCTCACAGCAACGTGGGCAGACAGAAGCATCTGTGTAAATCTCCGTATGATGCCAGGAGCTCTCAGGACAGGCTCAGAACTATCGTAGAATGTCCAGCCTTCCTGGCAAATGGAACTCAGGTAAAATGGAGGCAGAGTAGCTCCATCTGAGGGTAGAATGAAGGAAGGCATTGCCTGGTGTACTTCACTGAGGCAGAGGGTAGACTGAACAGTAGTTATGTGATCCCAGATTTAATCTGTCACCCGGTGGGGCACTGGTAGGGAAGGCTGCCCCTCCACCTGTGGACTCAGGTACCTGGATCATAGAGAATGAGCACTGTCAGATCTTGGAACTCCCAGTGTCTCTATTTAACCTAAAACATCTTTCCACCAGATTTTTAGTCCAAATCTTCAAACTGCTCATTTCTCTCATGCCCCCATCCCTTCCCACCCTGTTATTTTACAACCTATTTTCTCTCTTCAAACCTCCAGCACTGCGTCTTCCATCCTTACTCTTAGGTGGTGGCCTATTTTTGAGGAACTGGATCATTTCTTCTAAATTGTCAAAATTTGAGTGCAAATTATCTATACTGTCAAGGGAAAGCAAAGCTTAATTGTAGTTAAAGTGGTAAAAACAGAGTTTAATCAGGATATTGCAATTTGGGAAAAGAGACCTCTGTGTAGAATTGAACAACATTCTGAATATAAGGAAAGGTGAGGATTTATAACTAAGGAACAGAGTGGAGGGGTCAGTGGATAGAAAATTACTAAGAGGAAATATCAGGGATAAGGAATGATTCAGGAAGGTCTGCTGCAGAAGGGATAGACTACCCACTCCAGTATTCTTGGGTTTCCCTTGTGGCTCAGCTGTTAAAGAATCCACCTGCAATATGAGAGACCTGGGTTCGATTCTTGGGTTGGGAAGATTCCCCTGGAGAAGGGAAAGGCTACCATCTGAATATTCTGGCCTAAAGAATTCCATGGACTCTATAGTCCATGGGTTCTCAAAGAGTTGGACACCACTGAACTTTCACTTTCACTGGCTAAATTTACTCATAGGATTTTTGCTAAAGGTAGCCTGAAAGGGTTAGTCATTCAGTTGTTTCCAACTCTTTGCATCCTTATGGACTGTAGTCTGCCAGACTCCTATGTCTATGGAATTCTCCAGGCAAGAATACTGGAGTGGGTTGCCATGCCCTCCTCCAGGGCATCTTCCCAACCCAAGGATCGAACCTGGGTCTCCCACATTGCAGGTGGATTCTTTACCATCTGAGCCACCATAGGAAGCCCAAAGGTAGTCTAGAGGGATTAGACATCACCTGAGGGAGGGTGAGGGATGAAGAATTTAATCAGATATCAAGAGTGATAGATATCTAGAGTGGGGATTTTTGTTAAACTGACTTTAAATGGTTGGATTCTTACTACAATTGGACAATGCAAAGATAAACATGGAAGTCCAAAGATCAAGGCCTAGACTGACAAGAGGATTCAGAAGAGCTTGACTAAAGACTAAAGTTTGGTCAAGAGAGACTCTTTGTCAATAGTCTATTTTCTTTTAATGGTTATAATATCTGTAATGATATTTCCTATTTTATGCCTTATAATGACAATTTATGTCTTCTCTTTTTATCTTTGTCTGTCTTGCTAGAGGTTTATAAATTTTAATGAGCTTTTCTAAATATATATTTTTAAAATTTATTTTATAATTTTTCTGCTTTAATTTTACTAATTTTTGTTTTATTTCCTTCTTTCTGCTTGCTTTGTTTTCGTTTTGCTCTTCTATTTTCAAGTTTCTTGAAGTAGAAATTTAGATTATGGATTTAAGATCTGTTTTCTTTTCTAAGGTAAGCATTTAGTGCTATTAATTTCCCGTTCAGCACAGGTTTAGCTGCAGTCTACATATTCTGTTTATGTTGCATTTACATTTTTTTTCCGTTCTACATATTTTTGTTTCTTTTCAGATTTCCAATTTGACCCACTGATTTTTTGTTAATGTTTTGTCTATTTCCCAAGTATTTAAAGGCTTTCCTATTGTATTTCTGTTGTTTTCTAGTTTTATTACATTATTGTCAGACTACCTACTCCATATGATTTCAATTCTTTAAAAAATTTTGTGATTTGTTTTATAGCCAGCCTAAGATGTGGTCTGTAGTCCCTGTACTCCAGTGTATCTGTTCCTATTCATTTAAATCCCCTCTATGCATTAACTTGATCATTCAGCATAGGTGAAATAGATCTAAGTCTTCCCACTTCTTCATGTCCAATTTATTTCTGTAGCTATGGAGAAGCCAGAATTTCAAGAGGAACATCATGTTTCTTCTGCTTCTTACTTATTTTTAATTGGAGGATGATCACTTTACAATATTGTGTTGGTTTCTGTCATATAATAACCCAAGTCAGCCATAAGTATAAATGTATCCCTTCCCTCTTGAGCCGCCCTCCCATCTGCCTCCCAAACCTACCCCTCTAGGTTGTCATAGAACACCAAGCTGAGCTCCCTGTTTTATACAGCAACTTCCCATTAGCTATCTCTTTTACACACGGTAAAGTATTTGTGTCAGCGCTACTCTCTCAGTTCATCCCACCCTCTTTTTTCCCTGCTGTGTCTGCAAGTCCATTCTCTACATCTGCATCTCTATTCCTGCCCAGCAAGTAGGTTCATCAGTATCATTATTTTCTAGATTTCATATTTTTGTGTTAATATATGATATTTGTTTTTCTCTTTCTGACTTACTTCACTTTGTATAACAGGTTCTAGGTTCATCCACCTCAGTTTAACTGACTCAAATTCATTTCTTTTAATGGCTGAGTAATATTCCACTGTATATATGTACCAAAACTTCTTTATTCATACATCTGTCAGTGGACATCGATGTTGCTTCCATGCCCTGGCTATTGTAAATAGTGCTTTCTGCTTCTTATTTATTTGAGTATGTCTGCTGCAGTGGATTTTATGTCAAGGAAATAGCTTCTTAGCTGTTTTTCTGTAGGTGAGAGCAGAGTGTCACAAAAAAAAGCAATCTCTCCTTTTCACTCATTGTGTTAAAAAAAAAGTGTGCACATTTCTGCTGCCTTGAATTCTGGGATATCCCCTTGAAAACAGGTACATGAAATGATGCTTAACATTATTAACCATTATTGAAATGCAAATCAAAGCCATATTGAGACATCAACCTGCCTCTATTGAGATGGTTATTATAAAAATATCAAGAGGACTTCCCTGGTGGTCCAGTGATTAAGAAATCATTTGCCAATGTAGGGGACATGGGTTCAGTCCCTGGTCTGGGAATACTCACATGTCTCAGAGCACCTAAGCTCATGTATCACAACTACTGAGCCTGTACACTGCAACTGCTGAAGCCCATGCACCCTAGAGAGGCCACTACAATGAGAAATCTGTACATCAAAACTAGAGAGTAGCCCCCACTTGCTGCAACTAGAGAAAGCCCATCTGCAGCAAGGAACAGCCAGCACAGTCATAAATAAATAAATTTTTGAAAAGGGCCTAAAAATATCAAGAGATAATGAGTACTGTTGAAAATGTGGAGAAAAGGGGACCCTAATGTTCAAACTACCGCACAATTGCGCTCACCTCACGTGCTAGTAAAGTAATGCTCAAAATTCTCCAAGCTAGGCTTCAGCAGTATGTGAACCGTAAACTTCCTGATGTTCAAGCTGGTTTTAGAAAAGGCAGAGGAACCAGAGATCAAATTGCCAACATCCACTGGATCATCGAAAAAGCAAGAGAGTTCCAGAAAAATATCTATTTCTGCTTTATTGACTATGCCAAAGCCTTTGACTGTGTGGATCAAAATAAACTGTGGAAAATTCTGAAAGAGATGGAAATACCAGACCACCTGACCTGCCTCTTGAGCAATTTGTATGCAGGTCAGGAAGCAACAGTTAGAACTGGACATGGAACAACAGACTGGTTCCAAATAGGAAAAGGAGTACATCAAGGCTGTATATTGTCACCCTGCTTATTTAACTTCTATGCAGAGTACATCATGAGAAATGCTGGACTGGAAGAAACACAAGCTGGAATCAAGATTGCTGGGAGAAATATCAATAACCTCAGATATGCAGATGACACCACTCTTATGGCAGAAAGTGAAGAGGAGCTAAAAAGCCTCTTGATGAAAGTGAAAGAGGAGAGTGGAAAGATTGGCTTAAAGCTCAACATTCAGAAAACTTGACATCCGGTCCCATCACTTCATGGGAAATAGATGGGGAAACAGTGGAAACAGTGTCAGACTTTATTTTTCTGGGCTCCAAAATCACTGCAGATGGTGACTGCAGCCATGAAATTAAAAGACGCTTACTCTTTCGAAGAAAAGTTATGACCAACCTAGATAGCATATTCAAAAGCAGAGACATTACTTTGCCGACTAAGGTCCGTCTAGTCAAGGCTATGGTTTTCCCAGTGGTCATGTATGGATGTGAGAGTTGGACTGTGAAGAAGGCTGAGCGCCGAAGAATTGATGCTTTTGAACTGTGGTGTTGGAGAAGACTCTTGAGAGTCCCTTGGACTGCAAGGAGATCCAACCAGTCCATTCTGAAGGAGATCAGCCCTGGGATTTCTTTGGAGGGAATGATGTTGAAGCTGAAACTCCAGTACTTTGGCCACCTCATGCAAAGAGTTGACTCATTGGAAAAGACTCTGATGCTGGGAGGGATTGGGGGCAGGAGGAGAAAGAGACGACAGAGGATGAGATGGCTGGATGGCGTCACTGACTCGATGGACATGAGTCTGAATGAACTCCGGGAGTTGGTGATGGACAGGGAGGCCTGGTGTGCTGTGATTCATGGGATTGCAAAGAGTCGGACACAACTGAGCAACTGAACTGAACTGAACTGAGTGCCTTGCTGGTGGAAATGTAAATTGGAAGAACCACTATGGAAAACAGTATGAAGTTTCCTCAAAAAAATAAAAATAGAACTAGTGTATGATATAACAATCCTACCCTTGTGTATATATATATGAATGAATGAAATAAGTATTTCAAAGAGGTTATCTGCACCCTCACATTCATTACAGCATTATTCATAAGAGCCAAGACATAGAAATAATCTAAGTGTCTATAGACAGATAAATTGAGTTTTTAAATTTAATATATATACAATGCAGTATTAAGTTCCATAAAAAGGAAGGAAGTCCTACTGAATAGAAGGGAAGGGAGCAGAACACAACCTTTAAAAGAATCGCATAGCCATTCATCAGTCAGTCAGTTCAGTTGCTCAGTCGTGCCCAACTCTTTGCAACCTCATGAATAGCAGTACGCCAGGCCTCCCTGTCCATTGCCAACTCCCGGAGTTCACTCAGACTCATGTACATCGAGTCAGTGATGCCATCCAGCCATCTCATCCTCTGTCGACCCCTTATCCTCCTGCCCCCAATCCCTCCCAGCATCAGAGTCTTTTCCAGTGAGTCAACTCTTCGAATGAGGTAGCCAAAGTACTGGAGTTTCAGCTTTAGCATCATTCCCTCCAAAGAAATCCCAGGGCTGATCTCCTTCAGAATGGACTGGTTGGATCTCCTTGCAGTCCAAGGGACTCTCAAGAGTCTTCTCCAACACCACAGTTCAAAAGCATCAATTCTTCAGCGCTCAGCCTTCTTCACAGTCCAACTCTCACATCCATACATGACTACTGGAAAAACCATAGCCTTGACTAGACGGACCTTAGTTGGCAAAGTAATGTCTCTGCTTTTGAATATGCTATCTAGGTTGGTCATAACTTTTCTTCGAAAGAGTAAGTGTCTTTTAATTTCATGGCTGCAGTCACCATCTGCAGTGATTTTGGAGCCCCCAAAAATAAAGTCTGACACTGTTTGCACTCTTTCCCCATCTATTTCCCATGAAGTAATGGGACCAGATGCCATGATCTTCGTTTTCTGAATGTTGAGGTTTAAGCCAACTTTTTCACTCTCCTCTTTCACTTCCTCAAGAGGCTTTTTAGTTCCTCTTCACTTTCTGCCATAAGGGTGGTGTCATCTGCATATCTGAGGTTATTGATATTTCTCCCAGCAATCTTGATTCCAGCTTGTGTTTCTTCCAGCCCAGCGTTTCTCATGATGTACTCTGCATAGAAGTTAAATAAGCAGGGTGACAATATACAGCCTTGATGTACTCCTTTTCCTGTTTGGAACCAGTCTGTTGTTCCATGTCCAGTTCTAACTTGTTGCTTCCTGACCTGCATACAGATTTCTCAAGAGGCAGGTCAGGTGGTCTGGTATTCCCATCTCTCTCAGAATTTTCCACAGTTTATTTTGATCCACACAGTCAAAGGCTTTGGCATAGTCAGTAAAGCAGAAATAGATGTTTTTCTGGAACTCTCTTGCTTTTTCGATGATCCAGCAGATGTTGGCAATTTGATCTCTGGTTCCTCTGCCTTTTCTAAAACCAGCTTGAACATCAGGGAGTTCACGGTTCACATATTGCTAAAGCCTGGCTTGGAGAACTTTGAGCATTACTTTACTAGCGTGTGAGATGAGTGCAATTGTGTGGTAGTTTGAGCATTCTTTGGCATTGCCTTTCTTTGGGATTGGAATAAAAACTGACCTTTTCCAGTCCTGTGGCCACTGCTGAGTTTTCCAAATTTGCTGGCATATTGAGTGCAGCACTTTCACAGCATCATCTTTCAGGATTTGAAATAGCTCAACTGGAATTCCATCACCTCCACTAGCTTTGTTCGTAGTGATGCTTTCTAAGGCCCACTTGACTTCACATTCCAGCATGTATAGGACATGACAAAGACTAGTTAGAACCAACTGTGTCCAAGATAGCAGAAGATTTGACTTCTAGTAGACCTTGAACCCAGAGAAGGCAATGGCAACCCACTCCAGTACTCTTGCCTGGAAAATCCCATGGGTGGAGGAGCCTGGTAGGCTGCAGTCCATGGAGTTGCTAAGAGTCAGACACGACTGAGTGACTTCACTTTCACTTTTCACTTTCATGCATTGGAGAAGGAAGTGGCAACACACTCCAGTGTTCTTGCCTGGAGAATCCCAGGGATGGGGTAGCCTGGTGGGCTGCCGTCTATGGGGTCACACAGAGTCGGACATGACTGAAGCGACTTAGCAGCAGCAGCAGCAGACCTTGAACCTCATTATGCACTCATTGTAATACATTAACATACTAAAGGACACACCCATAAGCTCCATGACAGTTCTGAGACCAACCATAAAAGGCCAAAATGTGGGTGGTGGCCCAATTCCTGGTAATCCGCACTCCTTCGCTGAAATAGTTGGTCCTACTCATTAGCCTGTGAAATTATTTAACCGCTGAAAACTAACCATGTCATAGTTAGAGGCTATCTCCTCTTCTGAAATGGCCCAACCTCTGCCTGTGAAATGTGTTTCTCTCTAAATAAATCTACTTATCAATAACCTTCTTTCTCACTGAATTCTTTCAGTGACAAGACATGAAAACCCTCAAATTCACCAGGAACATTACCATTTGTGACAACATGGATGGACCTCGAAGGCATTATGATAAGTAGAATAAGTCATACTGAGGAAGACAAATACTGTTTACTCTCACTTGTATGGGGAATTTTTTTAGAAAAGTAAAACTCATAAAAACGGAGTGAATGAATGATGGTTGCCAGAGACTGGAACCTGGAAAAAAGGAGACATGTTGAATAAAAAGTACAAATTTTCAGTTAGAATGAATAAGTTTGGGAAATCTAATATTTAGTGTGATGACTATGACAATTCTGTTATATACTTGAAAGTTGTGAGGAGAGAAGATCACCACAAAATAATACAGTAATTATGTGAGGAGATAGATGTTAACCAGCTTTATCACAGTAATCATTTTGTAATACATATGATATCAAATCATCACCTATACACCTTAATCTTTCACAGTGTTATATGTAAGTTATATCTTAGCAAAGTTGGTAAAAAAGTCTGTCTAGTATGTCCTATATCTGGGCTTCCTCAGGAATGGTTTTGTCAGTTCATTTTGTCCCTTTGAATAGGCAACGTTCTTCTGTTTCTCTGTGTGTTCTTTGATTTTTTTTAGTTGAAAGTTGAGTATTTACAAATAAAATTTTCTCTCTTCCTTAGAGCTTTCATTATTATTATTGTTTAAGGTTGCAGTTGTCTGTTTTAAGAGTTTCAAACTATTTTGGTAAAGACTATTCATTGTCATATATGACCACTATAGTCTTTGTTCTGTTAGCTCATGTTCCATTAATGTTTTAATGAGATTTTTTCTTAATATATATATATTATTGAAGTATATTTAGCTTACAATGTTCCACATGCAAAGCAGTGTGCTGCAGTTATACACATAAACATATATTATTTTTCAGATTATTTTTCATTATAGGTTATTATAAGATATTGGCTAAAGTTCCCAGTGCTATACAGTAAACATCTGTTGCTTGTTGCATGTCTATTTTATTAAATCAGAAATCTAACATTCTATTCATACTAAGGGCTTGTTTGGTGGCTCAGATAGTAAAGAATCCACTTGAAATATGGAAGATCTGATTTTGATCCCTGGGTTGGGAAGATCCCCTGGAGAAGGGAATGGCTACTCACTCCAGTGGAGAATTTCATGGACAGAGGAGCCGGGCCAGCTTTAGTCCATGGGGTTGCAGAGTTGGACATCACTGAGCGACTTTCACTATTCATACTAAGTCAAACAAATGGAATCAAAATGTCATAAATTTTTAGTTAGGCAAAAGTTTGTAAGTTTTCTAAAATGTATATATTATATAATTTATATATATGTATGCAAAACTTTTTCTACTATGCTTGATAAAGGCTTGAGAAAGAACATCAAAGAAAAAAGAAGAGATGGAGAAATTGGAAAACATAAACTAAATGAAGTGGGAGCAGTGAATATGAAATGGAACAAGTGAAACAAACTAGATAAAATTAAAAGGTCATCAAATAGTAAAGTTGTTTTTAAACATGGCTGCTCATTAGAAGCATATCTGGAGTTTGGAGAAGAAAAGCAATACCTGGGCATTTGTAGTTTTCAAAAAATTGCAAGATAATTCTGATATGCATCTGGATTTTAAAAAGGGATTACAGGTTTTTATATTAAATGGTAGTATTAGTGATATAGAATTCTATTATTTTCTGTTGATCAGTCATGATACAATTGTATTAAGTGAATAATAGTTCAGTTCAGTCACTCAGTCATGTCCGACTCTTTGTGACCCTATGGATAGCAGCATGCTAGGCTTCCCTGTCCATCACCAATTCCCAGAGCTTGCTCAAATGCATGTCCATCAAGTCAGTGATGCCATCCAACCATCTCATCCTCTGTCATCCCCTTCTCTTGCTGTCTTCAATCTTGCCCAGCATCAGGGTCTTTTCTAATGGGTCAATTCTTCACATCAGATGGCCAAAGTATTGGAGCTTCAGCTTCAGCATCAGTCCTTCTAATGAATATTCAGGACAAATTTCCTTTACAATGGACTGGTTTGATCTCCTTGCTGTCCAAGGGACTCTCAAAACTCTTCTCCAACACCACAGTTCAAAAGCATCAATTCTTCAGTGCTCAGCTTTCTTTATGGTCCAACTCTCACATCCATACATGACTATTGGAAAAACCATAGCTTTGACTATATGGACCTTTTCTGGCAAAGTAATGTGTCTACTTTTTAATGCACTGTCTAGGTTTGTCATAGCTTTTCTTCCAAAGAGCAAGCATCTTTTAATTTCTTGGAGTAATAGTTACATAATCACAATAGTGAAATATGTTTATAAGTTTTCACAATCAATAGCCAGACAAAAAATAAAAGATAATTATAATTGCAAGCTATATTGGGAATATGATTAACCTAACAATGTAAAATAATTGCATACAATTTGGAGGGTAAAAGAGTGATGTGGTAAGTGGACATACACATGTTTTCATCCACCCAGCCAATTTATATCTTTTGGTTGGTGCATTTAATCCATTTATTTTTAAGGTAATTATTGATATGTATGATCCTATTACCATATTCTTAATTTTTTTACTCTTAAATATAAATTTATTTATTTTAATTGAAGGTTAATTACTTTACAATATTGTATTGGTTTTGCCATATATCAACATGTATCAGCCACAGGTATACATGTGTTCCCCATCCTGAAACCCCCTCCCTCCTCCCTCCCCATACTATCCCTCTGGGTCGTCTCAGTGCACCAGCCCCAAATAATTGAAGTATAGTTGACTTACAATATTGTGTTGGTTTTAGGTGTACAGCAAAGTGAAGCAGTTATACATATACATATATCTGCTTTTTAATAGATTCTTATAATTTAAGTGTTTCTAATGAAGCAAAATGGGTTAAAGGACTGTCTTTCACATTTATATAAAATATGCATATAAATATATCTTTAAAATCATTTCCATTATACTTTATTATAAGATAATGAGTACAGTTCTGTGCTATACATTATGTTCTTATTGTTTGTCTGCTTTATATATAATAGTTGTTGGGTTTATTTTGTGTAGGTCTTTTTCTTGTCTTGTGTTTCCTGCCTAGAGAAGTTCCTTTAGCATTTGTTGTAAAACTGGTTTGGTGGTGCTAAAGTCTCTTAAATTTTGCTTGTCTGGAAAGCTTTTGATTTCTCTATGAACTCTGAATAATAGTTTTGCTAGTAAAGCATTCATGGTTGTAGGTTCTTCCCTTTTATCACTTCAAATATATTATGCCATTCGGTTCTGGCTTGTAGAGTTTCTTTTGAGAAATCAGCTGATAACCTGATGGGAGTTACCTTGTATGTTATTACTTGTCTTTCCCTTGTTGATTTTAATATTTTATCTTTGTCTTCAATTTTTGTCAGTTTGTTTACTGTGTGTCTCAGTGTGTTCCTCCTTGGGTTTATCCTGCCTGGGACTCTGTGCTTCCTAGACTTGGTTGACTATTTCCTTTCCCATGTTAGGGAACTTTTCAGCTATTATCTCTTCAAATATTATCTAAGGTCCTTTCTCTCTCTCTTCTCCTTCTAGGACCCCTATCATGTGAATATTGATGTATTTAATGTTGTCCCAGAGGTCTCTTAGGCTGTCTTTATTTTTTCATTCTGTTGCACAGCAGTTATCTCCACCATTCTGTCCTCCAGGTAATTTATCTGTTCTTCTGCCTCAGTTATTCTGCTATTGATTTCTTCTACTGTATTATTCATCTCTGTTTGTTTGTTCTTTAGTTCTTGTAGGACTTTGGGAAATATTTCTTGCATATTCTCTATTGTTCCCCAAGATCCTGGATCATTTTCACTATCATTTTTCTGAATTATTTTTCTGGAAGGTTGCCTTTATCCACTTCATGTAGTTGTTTTTCTGAGGTTTTATCTTGTCCCTTTATCTGGGACGTAACCCTCTGTTGTTTCATTCTGATTAATGTTCAATAGTGTGGTTTTCATTCTAGCCACTGCGAGTTGTTTTTCTTCTTGCTTCTTTTGTCTGCCCTCTGATTAAGAAGGCTAAAAGGCTTGTGTAAACTTTTTGATGGGAGGGACTGGCTGTGGGGAAAACTGTTGTCTTGCTATGATGGGCAGGGCCTTGCTCAGTAAAGCTTTAATTCAATTATCTGCTGATGGGTAAGGATGGGCTCCCTCCCTTGTTTGGCTTGAGGTGACCCAGCTCTTGGCTCTATGGTAGTTTTAATGGCAACCTCCAAGAGGGCTATGCCAAGGAGGACCTTCAGGACTGCTGCTGTCAGTGCCTCTGACCCTGTGGTGAGCCCCTGCTGACCCATGCCTCCACAGGAGACGCTCCAACACTAGTAGGTAGTTTTGGCTCAGTTTCCTGTGGAGTCACTGCTCCTTTCCTCTGGGTCTTTGTGCACACAAGATTTTGTTTCTGCTCTCCAAGACTGGGAGTCTATGTTTTCCCCAGGCCTGTGGAATGCCTATGATTAAATCCCTCTGGCCTTCAAGGTCAGATTCCCTGGGAATTCCAAGTCTCTTTGTCAGATACCCAGGCTGGGAAGCCTGACATGGGGTTCAGAATCTTCACAACAATAGGAGAACTTCTTTGGTATTATTGTTCTGCAGTTTGTGGATCACCCACCCATCAGGTATGGGATTTGATTTTATTGTGATTGTGCCCCTCCTACCATCTTGCTGTGGCTTCTTCTTTGCCTTCGGACATTTAATATCTTTTTTTGATCAGTTCCAGCATTCTCCTGTAGATGGTTGTTCAACAGCTAGTTGCAACTTTGGTGCTGTCACAGGAGGAGAGGAGCACATGTCCTTCTAGTCCTCTATCTTGAACTGGAAGCCAAAGAGCAGAGTTTATTTATTCACAGGGCAATCTTCACCACACTGGTCTCCCATGCTCCAATCCTCCACAGGGCAATGCATTGAGAGCAAATTTTCCCCTGAATATGAAGGACTGCCCTAGGAAAGAGAGAGATCCAGAAATTTATTTACTTATTTTTAATAGGAGGATGATTGCTTTACAATATTGTGTTAGTTTCTGCCATGCATCAACATGAATCAACCATAGGCATACATATATATCCTCCATCTTGAACTTCCCTTTCACCTCC
The DNA here is from genome assembly GCF_014754425.2 of Oryx dammah. Lineage (NCBI taxonomy): Eukaryota > Metazoa > Chordata > Mammalia > Artiodactyla > Bovidae > Oryx > Oryx dammah. The sequence continues at coordinate 68,525,312 of NW_024070207.1, forward strand.
CACCCCATTCTAGACTCTAGATAGTCACAGAGCACCAGGCTTAAGCTCCTGGGGATCATAGAGCAAATTCCCACTGGCTATCTATTTTACATGTGGTAATGCATAAATTCCAATGCTGCTCACTCATTCTTCCCAACTCTCCTCCCCGCACTGCATCCACAAGTCTGTTCTCTATGTCTGTGTCTCCATTGCTACCCTGCAAATAGGTTCATCAGTACCAACTTTCTAGATTCCATATATATGTGTTAATATATATTTGTTTTTTCTCTTTTTGACTTACTTCATTGTATATAATAGGCTCTAGGTTCATCTACCTCATTAGAACTGAGTCAAATGTGTTCCTTTTAATCACTGAGTAAAAAATCCCTTGTGTATATGTACCACAACTTCTTTACCCATTCATCTTTCCATGTCCCAGCTATTGTTAATAGTGCTGCAATGAACATTGAGTTACATGTGTCTTTTTCAGTTATGGTTTCCTCAGAGTATATGCCCAGTAGTGGGATATGGTCATATCTCACTGGGTCATATGGTAGCTTTATTCCTAGTGTTTTAAGGACTCTCCATGCTGTTCTCCATAGTAGCTGTATCAAATTACATTCCCACCAACAATGCAAGAGGGTTCCATTTTACCCACACCCTCTCCAGCATTTATTGTTTGTAGATATTTTAGTAATGGCCATTCTGACTAAAATGAAGTGATACCTCATTGGAGTTTTGATTTGCATTTCTCTAATAATGTGCAATGCTGAGCATCTTTTCATGTATTTATTAGCCATCTGTATGTCTTTTTTGGAAATATGTCTGTTTACATTTTCTGCCCACTTTTTGATTGGGTTGTTTGTGTTTCTGGTGCTAAGCTATATGGCTGCTTGTATATTTTGGAGATTAATCCTTTGTAAGTTATTTCATTTCCTATTACTTTCTTCCATTCTGAGAGTTGTCTTTCACCTTGTTTATAGTTTCTTTTGATATGCAAAAGCTTTTTAAGTTTCATTAGGTATCACTTGTTTATTTTTGTTTTTATTTCCATTAACCTAGGAGGTGGATCATAGAGGATCTTGCTGTGATTAATGTCAAGGGGTGTGCTGCTTATGTTTTCTTCTAAGAACTTCATATTTTTGGCCTTACATTTATTCTTTAATTCATTTTGAGTTTATTTTTGTTTACAGTTTTAGGAAGTGTTCTAGTTTCATTCTTTTACATGCAGCTTTCCAGTTTTCCCAGCTGTCTGAAAAGGCTGTCTTTTCTCCATTGCATATTCTTGCCTCCTTTGTCAAAGATAAGGTGCTCATAGGTATGTGGGTTTATCCCTGGGCTTTCTATCTTGTTCCATTGGTCTATATTTCTGGTTTTGTACCAGTACCATACTGTCTTGGAGATTGCAGCTTTGTAGTACAGTCTGAAGTCAGGAAGATTAATTTCTCTAGCTCCATTTTTCTTTCTCAAGATTGTTTTGACTATTCAGGGTCTTTTGTAATTTCATAAAAATTGTGAAATTATTTGTTCTAGTTCTGTGAAAAATATGGTTGACAGTTTGATAGGGATTACGTTGAATCTGTAGATTGCTTTGGGTAGGATAGTCATTTTCACAATATTGATTCTTCCAAACTAGGAACATGGTATATCTCTCCATCTGTTTGTGTTGTCTTTGATTTCTTTCATCAGTATCTTATCATTTTCTGCATACAGATCTTTTGTTTCTTTAGGAAGATTTACTCCAAGGTATTTTATTCTTTCTGTTGCAATGGTGAATGAGGTACTTTCTTTAATTTCTCTTTCTGATTTTTTTTTGTTAGTATATAGGAATTCAAGGGATTTCTCTGTATTAATCTTATATCCTGTGACTTTACTATATTCATTGATTAGCTCTAGTAATTTTCTGGTGGCATCTTTAGAGTTTTCTATTTAAAGAATCATGTCATCTGCAAACAGTGAGAGCTTTACTTCTTTTCCCACCTGGATTCATTTTATTTCTTTTGCTTCTCTGACTGCTGTGCTTCTCTGACTGCCTCTCTGACTTCCAAAACTATGTTGAATAATAGTGGTGAATGTGGGCACCCTTCTCTTTTTCCTGATTATAGGGGAAATGTTTTCAGTTTTTCACCATTGAGAATAATGTTTGCTGTAGATTTGCCATATGTAACCTTTATTGTGTTGATGTATGTTCCTTCTGTGCCTACTTTCTGGAGAGTATTTATCATAAATGGATGTTAAATTTTGTCAAAAGCTTTCTCTGCATCTATTTAGATGATCAGGTGGCTTTTATCCTTCAGTTTATGAATGTGGCATATCACATTGATTGATTTGGGTATATTGAAGAATCCTTGCATCCCTGTGATAAAGCCCATTTGATCATGATGTATGATCTTTTTAAATATGTTGTTGATTCTGTTTGCTAGAATTCTGTTGGTGATTTTTGCATCTATGTTTATAAGTGGTAATGGCCTGATATTTTCTTTTTTTGTAACATCTTTGTCTACTTTTGGTATCAGGGTGATGGTGAACTCAGAATGAGTTTTGAAGTTTTCCTTCCTGTGAAATTTTCTGAAAGAGTTTGAGCAGGAGAGGTCTTAGCTCTTCTCTAAACTTCTGGTAGAATTCACCTGTGTAGCCATCTGGTCCTGGTCTTTCATTTGTTGAAATATTTTTTATTACAGTTTCAATTTCCAAACTTATGATTGGTCTGTTCATTTTTTCTATTTCTTCTTGGTTCGGTTGTGGAAGGTTATACTTTTCTAAGAATTTGTCCATTTCTTCCAAGTTGTCTATTTTATTAGCATATAGCTGCTCATAGTAGGCTCATGATCCTTTGCATATCTGTATTGTCTGTTGTAACTTCTTTTTCATTTCTAATGTGATTGATTTGTCTTATCCTTTTTTTCCAGATGAATCTAATCAGTTTTCAATTGTTTATTTTCTGAAAGAGCCAACTTTTAGTTTTACTGATCTTTGCTATTTTCCCCTTTATTTCTTTCTTACTTACTTCTGCCCTGATCTTTATCATTTCTTTCCTTATACTAACTTTGGAATTTTTTGTTCTTCTTTTCCTAGTTCTTTAGGTGTAATTTTAGGTTGTTTAAGAATTTTCTTGTTTCCTGAGGTAAGATTGTATTGCTACAAATTTCTCAGCACTGGTCTTACTGATCTTATAGGTTTCGAGTTGTCATTTTTTCTTTGTCACTTGTTTCTAGATATTTTTTAATTTCCTTTTTAATTTCTTCAGTAACCTCTTGGTTATTTAGAATCATATTGTTTAGTTTCCATATGTTTGTGTTTTTTATATTTTGTTTTTTCCTGTAGTTGATATCTAATCTTATAGCACTGTTATCAGAAAAGATGCTTGAAATGCCTGCAACTTTAAAAAATTTACCAAGGCTTGATTTATGACTCCAGATATTATCTTCCCTGGAGAATGTTCCATGTACACTTGAGAAACAAGTGAAATCTACTGTTTTTGGATGAAATGCCCTGTAGATAGCAATTAGGCTCAACTTTTCCAATGTGTCATTTAAAGCTTGTGTTTCCTTATTAATTTTCTCTCTGGATGATCTATCCATTGGTGTGTGGGGGGTTTTAATGTTCCTCACTATTATTGTCTTACTGTTGATTTCCCCTTTAATAGTTGCTAGCATTTGCCTTGAGGTACTCCTTTGTTGGGTGCATATATATTTTTAATTGTTATATATTCACCTTGTATTCACCATTATGTAGTGTCCTACCTTGTCTCTGGTAATGGTCCTTATTTTAAAGTCTATTTTTTCCTGATATGAGTATTGCTACCCTCTCTATATTTTGATTTCCAATTGCATGCAATATTTTTTCTAGCTCCTCACTTTCAGTCTGTATGTATCCATAGGTCTGAGGTAGGTCTCTTGTAGACAGCATATATAGGGTTCTTGTTTTTGTATCCATTCAGCCAATTTGTGTTTTTGTGTTGGAGCAGTTAATCCACTTACATTTAAGATAATTATTGATATGTATGATTCTATTACCATTTACTTTATCATTTAGGGTTTGTTTTTGTAGGCCTTTTCTTTCTCTTGTGTTTCCTGTCTAGAAATTCCTTTAGCATTTGTTGTAAAGCTGGTTTAGTGAAGTGAAAGTCACTCAGTTGTGTCCAACTCTTTGCAACCCCATAGACTATACTGCCCATAGATTTCTCCAGGGCAGAATACTGGAATATTCAGGGTAGCTGCTCCCTTCTTCAGGGGATCTTCCCAACCCAGGGATTAAACCCAGGTCTCTCACATTGCAGGTGGATTCTTTACCAGATGAGCCACCATGGACATCCAAAACTTCTGGTGTGGGTAGCCTATCCCTCTTCCAGTGGATCTTCAAAACTCAGGAATCAAACCAGGGTCTCCTGCATTGCAGGCAGATTCTTTACCTGCTGAGCTACCAGGGAAGCCCTGTTGTGGTAGTGCTGAATTCTCTTAACTTTTGCTTATCTGTAAAGCTTTTGGTTTCTCCTTTGAATCTGAATGAAATAAGTGATGGATAGAACAATCTTGGCTATAGTTTTTTTCTTTTCATCACTCTAAGTATATCCTGCCACTGCCTTCTGGTCTGCATAGTTTCTGTTGAAAGATCAACTGTTATCCTTATGGGGATTCCCTTGTATGTTACTTGTTCATTTTCCCTTGCTACTTTTAATATTTGTTCTTTGTGTTTAATTTTCATTATTTTGATTAATATGTGTTTTGGCATGTTCCTCTTTGGGTTTATCCTGTGTGAGAGTCTCTGGGCTTCCTAGACTTGGGTAGTAATTTCCTTTCCCATGTTGGGGAAGTTTTCATCTATAATCTCCTCAAATATATTCTCAAACGTTTTCTCTTCTTCTTCTCTTCTTCTCCTCTTCTGTAACCCCTATAGTTTGAATGTTGTTGCACTTAATTGTTGGGGTCCTTTAATGGACCGGGACCTGGTGGTCCGGAGTCGATGATAAGAAAGTGAAAGAGGGAAAGCTGGAGGGAGGGAGGGAGGGAGTGAGAGGGAGAGGGAAAAAAAAGAAAGAAAGACACGGGGACTCAAGCTCTGATGGAGCAAAGGTGCTTTAATGATTTTTCTATGAGTGTATATAGGCTGTGGTACAAGAAGTTTCTTACGACAATGATAAAGATCAGAAAACCAAATGTACAGCAACAATTACCAAGGGAACAGGGATTAATAATGGTCACAAGGTCAGGAGACGATCCATATCTCAAGAAAGAGGATCAAGACTAAGCAGTTTTGTCATAAAAAGAATGTTTACTAAAGGAGATTCAAGCCTGTCTCACACAATGACCTCAGTTCCTGGGAGCAGCGGGCTGCTCCGCTTGAAAAGAAACAAAGGACTTGTGAGAAACAGCACGTAGGAATCCTCCTGTTAAACACTCCCCGACACTTAATGTTGTCCTAGAGGTCAACATTCAGAAAATAAAGATCATGGCATCCGGTCCCATCGCTTCATGGGAAATAGATGGGGAAACAGTGTCAGATTTTATTTTGGGGGGCTCCAAAATCACTGCAGATGGTGACTGCAGCCATAAAATTAAAAGACGCTTACTCCTTGGAAGAAAAGTTATGACCAACCTAGATAGCATATTCAAAAGCAGAGACATTACTTTGCCGACTAAGGTCCATCTAGTCAAGGCTATGGTTTTTCCAGTAGTTATGTATGGATGTGAGAGTTGGACTGTGAAGAAAGCTGAGCGCTGAAGAATTGATGCTTTAAACTGTGGTGTTGGAGAAGACTCTTGAGTCCCTTGGACTGCAAGGAGATCCAACCAGTCCATTCTGAAGGAGATCAGCCCTGGGATTCCTTTGGAGGGAATGATGCTAAAGCTGAAACTCCAGTACTTTGGCCACCTGATGCGAAGAGTTGACTCATTGGAAAAGACTCTGATGCTGGGAGGGATTGGGGCAGGAAGAGAAAGGGACGACAGAGGATGAGATGGCTGGATGGCATCACTGACTTGATGGACGTGAATCTGAGTGAACTCCAGGAGTTGGTGATGGACAGGAAGGCCTGGTGTGCTACGATTCATGGGGTCACAAAGAGTCGGACATGACTAAGCGACTGAACTGAACTGAACTGAGAGGTCTCTGAGGCTGTCCTCATTTCTTTTTATTCTCTTTTATTTATTCTGCTCTGCTTCAGTTATTTTCACCATTCTATCTTGCAGCTCTACCTCAGCTATTCTGCTATTGTTTCCCTCTAATGTATTTTTAATCTCATTTATTTTGCTGTTCATTGATGATTTTCAATTCTTTACTTCTTCTAGGTCTTTGTTAAACATTTCTTGTATCTTCTCAATCTGTGCCTCCTTTCTATCTGTGCATCCATTTTATTTTAAAGTTTTTGGATCATATTTACTATTATTACTTTGAATTCTTTTTTTCAGGCAAACTGTCTATTTCTTCTTCATTTGTTTGGTCTTGTGGGTTTTTACCATGTTCTTCCAACTGCTGTATGTTTTTCTCTCTTTTCATTTTCTTTAATTTACTGTATTTGGTGTCTCCTTTCTGCAGGCTGGAAGGTCTTAGTTCCTCTTAATTGTGGAGCCTGCTCACCATGGGTGGGGTTGTATCTGTGCCTTGTTAAGGTTTCCTGGTTGAGGGGACTTATGCCTGTGTTCTTGTGGATGGAGTTGGATTGTGTCTCTCTGAAGGGCAGTGCCATGTCCAGTAATTTGTTTTGGGATGTCAATAGGCATGGTATTGCTTTGGGCAGCCAGTCTGCTAATTGGCTGGGTTGTGTTCTTGTTGTGCTAAAGGTTTGGTTTGAGGCATCCAGCACTGGAGTTTGCCGGCCTTTGAGTGGAGCTTGGTCTTATTGTTCAGATAGAGACCTTTGGGAGAGCTCTTGTTGATTAATGTTTCTCTGGTGGTCCAAAGTCTTGGACTTGGGTCTCCCACCTTAGGGGTTCAATCTTGACCCTTTACTATAGCACAAAACCTTCACAGGTCACACAGCATAGAAGACAAAACCCCAAGACTAATGGTGAAATCAACACTCAACAGCCCAGAACAGCCAAAGAAACTGACTCACAAAGAGAAATAAAGAGAAAAAAAAAAAAAAACAGACAAAAAAAGAGAATAAAAACAAGAGTCAAAAAAGAGGGGAGTAATCAAGCCAGTAGAAAAACCAGTAAGTGAAAATGGATACTAAAAACTAGACTAGAAAAAATACATATTTGAAAACATAGGGGAAAATGTAATATAATGAATGTATACTGTAAAAGTAGGAAAATAAGTTTATTTAAAAATAAGATAGTTTAAATAAAGGGAAAATTAGGTTATAAAAAATTAAAAGAATAATAGAGAAAAAAGGTATAATAATTTGAAAAAGAATAAAAGGAAAAAAAGAGAAAACTATATAGAGAGTGATAGTAAGAAGAATGGGCTTCCCTGGTGGCTCAGAGGGTAAAGAATCTGCCTGCAGTGCAGGAGATCTGGGTTCAATGCCTGGGTAGGGAAGATTCCCTGGAGAAGGGAATGTCTACTCACTCTAGTATTCTTGCCTGGAGGATTTGATGGACAGAGGAGCCTGGTGGGCTTCAGTCCACAGGGTTGCAATTTGTAATTCCTTCATTTACCTCTCCACACCATGTGCTCCAGTCAATCTGCCTACTCAGAAATTTCTCCAGTATTTCTAGGAAGGTTTCCAGACCTGTTGTGGATAGTGTGGGGTCAGGTCAGACTCTGATCTGGCCTTACTCCATTTTGTACTTGTTCCCAAAATCCACACTTGCCCATAAATTCACAATCTCAGGCTAATTCCAAGGACTTAATCCACTACCTGAGGCTGCAGAAGTGATACCCCCTCCTCTCCTTTGCTCACACAGCCCCACTGTGAGTCTGCTTTGGTTTTGACCCTGCCTCTACTTGTAGGCCTCCCTCTTGTGTCAAGAGGGGGTGACAAGAGGGGGTGAAAGTAGCAGCTTATTGAGGCTCACTTACTGAGTTGAGCTGGGCAGAGGGAGAGTTATGGTAGACACAGTTGGGGTGTGTGGGGAGTATCTGCTGCAGCAGAATCTTTTGGGAAGTTACCACAGTCTGAGGCAGGTTGTGTGCTTCCCCAGGGGAGTTGGCCCTGGGTTGTTGGTCCCTCAGCAGAGTCAAGCTGCTCAGGCTCTCAGGAAAGTGTGGGCAGTGACTTGTGTCCACTCACAGCTTGGTGGTAGCTGTGACTCCTGGTGTTGAGCCCATAGTAAGTTCCTGTCCTCCACCTCTGATACCCACACCAGCCCTGGCAGCAGTCAAGTGGTCATGTACCCCCTCTAGTATCCCAAACTGCAATTGCATCTAGTTTTGCCTTTGGCATTTGCACCAGCTTTTCTACCTCTGGACTCACAGGCCGCAGTCAGCTTGTGCCAACTACAGCACACAGGAAGGCTGGGTCCTGCATTCTGGGAGTGCTCAGAGTTAGAGCATTCTCATAGCAATGATCTCTTGTCTCTCTGGCAGGCTCAGGCTTTTCTGTGGACTCCCTCAGTTGCGTTGTACTGGCCCCCTCTGAGTATCTTCATGGCAGCCAATCCCAGTCCTCTTCCTGGGGTTTGAGCTCCAAAGCCTGAGCCTGAGTACCCAGCATCCACTCACAATGGTGGGCATGTAAACTAATTCTTGGCTGGGAAGTGCTGTTTAGCAATGATCTTGTGGTAAATTCTCTGCTTTTCCTTCCAAACTCCTGTTGCTATGTTCCTCTCTGAGGTTCTGAAGCTCTCCTCTGACTGTGCCTGTGAGAGGTTTCTGAGTGTGTGGAAACTTTTCCTCCTTCATGAGTCCCCCCCAGGTGCATTTCCCTGTCCTGAAATCCTTTGTCTCTCTTTTTAAAAACTTTACCCTTTGTCCTACATCATTCTGAGGAGATTGGCTTGCCTTTTTTGGAAGTCTGGGGTCTTCTGCCAGTATTCAGGTGTTCTGTAGGAGTCGTTCCATATGCACATGAAGTTTTCATGTATTTGGGGGCAATGTGGTCTCTCCATCTTATTCCTCCACAATCTTGAAAGTACCCTCCCCCCAGGGCTTTATTTTGAATGTACTTGACAGGAATTTTTTGAATTCTAGGAGCTCATCAAGTTGTTGCAGATTGGTTCTTTGCTTGAGCACTCCTTCAAGACGTAGCTAGGCTTTCTCAGAGCCAAGTGTTCAGTCCAAGCAAAAAATAAAGTTTTCTAAGTTCATTTCAGAGCATTGCCCTGCGTGTGACTTTCTAAATGCCTACATATATATGGCTGCTTTTGAGTGTCTTAATTTTGCAAAGAGTTTCACTTCAACTTTTCTTTCAGGCTTTGTTGTTATTCAGTTGCTAAAGTCATGTTCGACTCTTTGCAACCTCATGGACCTGAAGCATACCAGGCTCCTCTGTCCTCCACTATATCCTAGAGTTTGTTTAAATGCATGTCCACTGAGTCAATGATGCTATCTAAACATCTCATCCACTGCCACCCCCTTCCCCTTTTGCCTTCTATTTTTCTCAGCATCAGGGTCTTGTCCAAAGAGTCAGCTCTTTGCATCAGGTGTTCAAAGCACTGAAGCTTCAGCTTTAGCATTAGTCCTTCCAACGAATATTCAGGGTTGATTTCCTTTAGCATTGACTTTCCATTTAGCATTGCCTTGCAATCCAAGGCGATCTCATGGCAATCTCAAGATCCAAGACTCTCAAGAGTCTTCTCCAGCACCACAGTTCAAAAGCATCACATCTTTGGTGCTCAGCCTTCTTTATGGTCCAACTTTCACATCCATACATGACTACTGGAAAAACCATAGCTTTGACTAGACAGACCTTTGTTGGCCAAGTGATGTCTCTGCTTTTTAATATGCTCTCTAGGTTTGTCATTGCTTTCTTTCCAAGGAGCAAGCATCTTTGAATTTCATGTCTGTAGTCCTTGTCTGGAGTGATATTTGAGCTCAAGAAGAAAAAAATATGTCACTATTCCCACTTTTCCCCCTTCTATTTCCCATGAAGTAATGGGACTGGATGCTATGATCTTACATTTTAAAATGTTGTTTCAAGCCAGTTCTCTCACTCTCCTCTTTCACTTTCATCAGGAGGTTCTTTAGTTCCTCTTCACTTTCTGCTATTACAGTGGTACCATCTGCATATCTGAGATGGTTGATATTTCTTCCAGCAATTGTAAATCCAACTAGCAATTCATGCAGCCCAGGATTTCACGTGATGCCCTCTGCATATAAGTTAAATAAGCAGGGTGACAATATACAGCCTTATGGTACTCCTTTCCTAATTTGGAACCAGTCAGTTATTCTATGTCCAGTTCTAACTGTTGCTCCTTGACCTACATACAGATTTCTTAGGAGACAGGTAAGGCGGTCTGGTATTCCCATCTCTTTAAGAATTTTCCACAGTTGTTGTGATCCACATAGACAAAGGCTTTAATGTAGTCAATGAAGCAGGAAGTGAAAGTGAAGTCGCTCAGTCGTGTCCGACTCTGTGACCCCGTGGACTGTAGCCCACCAGGTTCCTCCGTCCTTGGGATTCTCCAGGCAAGAATACTGGAATGGGTTGCCATTTCCTTCTCCAGGGGATCTTCCTGACCCAGGGATCAAACCCAGGTCTCCCACATTGCAGGCAGATGCTTTAACCTCTGAGACACCAGGGAAGCTCCAATGAAGCAGAAGTAGATGTCTTTCTGGAACTCCCTTGCTTTCTCCATGATTCAACAAATGTTAGCAATTTGACATCTGGGTCCTCTGCCTCTTCAAAAACCCAGGTTGTACATCTGGAAGTTCTTGGTTCATGTACTGTTGAAGCCTGGCTTGAAGGATTTTGAGCATAACCTTGCTAAATGTGAAATGAGCACAATTGTGCAGCAGTTTGAATATTCTTTGGTATTGGAATGAAAACTGACCACCCTTTCCCGTCCTGTAGCCACTGCTAAGTTTTCCAAATTTGCCGACATATTGAGTGCAACACTTTCACAGTATCATCTTTTAGCATTTTAAGAGGTCAGGAATTCCGTCGTGTCCATAGTAACGTTTTGTTCATAGTAATGCTTCCTGAGACCCACTTGACTTCACACTCCAGGATGTCTGGCTCTAGGTGAGTGACCACACCATCGTGGTTTCTGGGTCATTAAGACCTTTCTTGTGTGGTTCTTCTGTATATTCTTGCCACGTCTTCTTAATCTCTTCTGCTTCTATTAGGTCCTTACCATATCCGTTCTTTATTGTGCCCATCCTTGTGTGAAACCTTCCCTTGATATTTCCAGTTTTCTTGTAGAGATCTCTAGTCTTTCCCATTCTATTATTTTCTTCTATTTCTTCGTGTTGCTCATTTATGAAGACCTCTTACCTCTTCTTGCTATTCTCTGGAACTCTACATTCAGCTAGGTATATCTTTCCCTTTCTCCCTTACTTTTCTCTTCTCTTCTTTCCTCAGCTATTTAAGCCTCCTCAGACAACCAGTTTTCCTTTTTACATTTCTTACTTTTTGAATGGTTTTGGTCATTGCCTCCTGTAAAACGTTATGAACCTCCATCCATAGTTCTTCAGGCACTCTGTCTACCAGATCCAGTCCCTTGTATCTATTCATCATCTCTACTGTATAATCATAAGTAATTTTATTTAGGTCATACCTGAATGGTTTAGTGGTTTTCCTTACTTTCTTCAATTTAAGCTTGAATTTTGCAATAAGGAAAAAACAGCAGACATGAGTTTGAGTAAACTCCAGAAATTGGTGATGGACAGGGAGGCCTGGAATGCTGCAGTCCATGGAGTTGCAAAGAGTCAGACACAATTGAGTGACTGAACTGAACTCAGCTTTGCAGTAGGGCTCTTGTGATCTGAGCCACAGTCAGCTCCACGTCTTGTTTTTACTGACTGTATAGAGCTTCTCCATCTTTGCCTGCAAAGAACATCTGATTTTGGTATTGACCATCTGGTGATGTCTATGTGTAGAATAGTCTCTTGGGTTTTTGGAAAATGGAGTTTACTATGACCAGCATGTTCTCTTGACAAAACTCTGTTAGCCTTTGCCCTGCTTCATTTTGCACTCCAAGGCCAAACTTGCCTGTGACTCCAGGTATCTCTTGACTTTCTACTTTTGCATTCCAGTCCTCTATGATGAAAAGGACATCTTTTTTGGGGGGGGGGGTGGTGCTAGTTCTAGAAGTTCTTGTAGGTCTTCATAGAATTGCTCAACTTCAGCTTGTTTGGCATGAGTGGTTAGTGCATAGACTTGGATTAGTGTGATGTTGAATGGTTTTCCTTGGAAACGAACTGAGTTCATTGTGCTGTTTTTGAGAGTGCACCCCAATCCTGCATTTCAGAGTCTTTTCATGATTATGAAGACTACTCCATTTCTTCTAAGAGATTCTTTCCCACAGTAGTAGATATAATCATCATCTGAATTAAATTTGTCTATTTATGTCCATTTTACTTCATTGATTCTTAAGATGTTGATGTTCAATCTTGCCATTTCCTGCTTGACTATGTCCAATTTACCTTGATTCATGGGCCTAACATTCCAAGTTCTCCTGCAGTATTATTCTTTAGAGCATTGGACTTTAGTTTCACCACCAGTGAAAGTAAAGTAAAAGTAAAAGTTGCTCAGCTGTATCCGACTCTTTGCAACCCCATGGACTATACAGTCCACAGAATTCTCCAGGCCAGAATACTGGAGTGGGTAACTGTTCCCTTATCCAAGGAATCTTCCCCACCCAGGGATTGAACTCTGGTCTCCCACATTGCAGGCGGATTCTTTGCCAACTGAACTATCGGGGAACCAGAAACAGCCACAAATAAGTGCTATTTATGCTTTCAGGGTTTAGTTTATTTATTTAATCTCTCTACCCATAATCTACTGCCCCAGGTGAGTATGGTTCTGTATTGCCTTGGAGTTTTTATGAGCAGCATCTGCCATTTTTCACTACTCAGTTCCATTACTCTACATGCTCAACTTTTGTACAGTGAGCTCTCTCCATCTCCTTGACTTAACAAAAATCCAGTTCTTACTAAGTATACCTGAATTACAGCACATTCAGTCATCAGGTTAAACATCTTTACAAAAGCTTTCATATCTGTGAGTGAAGTCAACTGAAAAAAAAAAAAGATGTTATTAATTTTGTTAGCTTCCTGAAGATGGCAGCAGAACTCTATAAAATAAAACTTTATATACTTCCTCCCTGCCCTTGCCCCCTTCACCTTACTCCAAACTTGGAGCAAAGTAGATATGCTTTTATGCATTGTTGCTTCCATTGATTATAATCTTTAAAATAATTGTTTCTCAATGTGATAAGTGAAAATTTGCACCTCAGAATTGTTTTAATATGCATTTCTTTGATAAGTAGGAAAGCTAAACATATTGCTATGTTTCACAGCATTTCTAATTTTTCTTTTTTGAATGATGTTCATATCCTTTACCATAAATTTACATTGAGATATTATTTTATAGCTGCTATTTTTCTCAATCGTTGCTGCATTTTCCCAATCATTTTTCTATGGAAAAATAATGATGTGTGCAACTGAACACCCGTATTTTCACACCACCAGAAACAACAATTTTAATGTTTAGATACATTTTTACTAGCTTTTCCCCATCTGTGTAGTTATTTGTATTTTCATATTTAACATCATTTTGCTTTTTTAAACAATTTTAATTAAAAAATTTTTTAATTTATTTACTTTTGTTTATTTTTTTAATTTTTGGCTGTGCTGGATGTTCGTTGATGCACAGGCTTTTTCTCTAATTGCAGTGACTGGGGGCTACTTTTAGTTACAATGTGAGGGCTTCTCATTGCGATGGCTTCTCTTGTTGCAGTTCATGGACTCTAGGGTGTGTGGGTTTCAGTAATTGTGGCTCCTGGGCTCTAGAGCACTGGATCAGTAGTTATGGCACATGGGCTTAGTTGTCCTGGGGCAAGTGGACTCTTCCCAGACCAGAGATTGAACTCTCTGGTTTGACAGGGGGATTCTTTACCATTGAGCTACCAGGGAATCCCATCACTTTGCTTCATATCCTGTTTTTTTCATGTAAGTATTTACTGATTATTCCCCATAACATTAATAATTTTTGCATAAGTGTTTTTAAAATGCTTTGTTTATAATTTAAAAAAGCGATTCTTGAGCACTGTTGAGAACTTGGTAAAAATTAATGAGAAAAATCATTTAAAATCTCTCATACTGGAGATAATCATTGTTAAAATTTTGGTGTATTTTCTCAACACTTGCATTTTTCTATGCAAGTGTTACACATTTTCATTCCATTGAGATCATACGCTTATATAGTTTTCATTAATGTACAGTTTTACATGAGTATTATTTCATTCTATATATTACGTGCCACTAGAACTTTTCAAAAATGTTGTTTTAGTGTCTCTATGTTAAATCAACTGTTTAATCACTTTAATATTCTACTGCCATAGAACATTTAAAATATCCCTACTATTAGAAAATATACTGTAATAGGTTTTTGAGTGCAAAAATCTGCATTTCTGATTTTTATTAAAGAGCACAAGGAGTGGATTACTGAGTAAAATATTATGACCATTCTATAAAATACTGTTGTAGTTTACATTTATGTCAATGGCTCTTTCCTTGAGTAATGGATACCACTGCTCTTGTTATATTTACTCTTCTTTAAGGTAAAAAATGGTACCCTAATATTGTATTAATTTTAATTTAAAATTTATTAGCAGATTTTTTCAAGTTTATTATTAATATGATTTTCTTCTTTGTGAATTATTGTTCACATCCTATGCTGCTAATAAAGCTTAGCACAACCTCTGGAGGGCAATTTGTCAATTCATTTCAAAATTACAAATGTACATATCCTTTAATGATCATTTTCATTCATAAGAATTTATTCCTTATATATATATATCTAACAATGACATGTCCAATTTATTTATTGTAGAATTTTTAAAATATAAAATATTAGGAAATAAATTTTAAGTGAGAAAATGTATAAATCTTTGTGTTTTACTATTCATTTAATAAAGGGGAGAGGTTAATGCACACTTATGTATATATTTGGATATTCATATGCTATATGTGGGAAAGAACACACAGAGACTAATACAAGTTGAATGAAGTCCCTTTCCCTTTTATGTCTTATTTGAAGACTATTTTATGGGGTTTATGATGTGTAGTAGGTAATTGGGAAAAGATTGGGGTGCTAAGGGTGAGTAATGGGAAAGATGTAGCTCTAAATCAAAAAGGCAACTGGGAAGCCAGATACAAAAGACCATATGTTATATTATTAGATTATGTTGTTGCTCTTGTTTAATCACTCAGTTGTGACTGGCTCTTTTGTGACCCCGTGGACTGTAGCTTGCCAAGCTCGTCTGTCTGTGGGATTACCCAGGAAAGAATACTGGAGTGGGTTGCCATTTCCTCCTCCAGGGGATCTTTCCAACCTAGGGATCAAACCCACATATCTTGCATTGGCAGGAGGATTCTTTAACACTGAGCCACCAGGGAAGCCACTGTTACATTATAGATGTTCATAAAAGGCAAATCTACAGAGATATAGTAGAAACACAAAGTAGTTTACTTGGGGCTGAGAATGGAAACATGGAATGGCTGAAAATGAGCACTAGGAATTCTTCTGGGACTGTGGAAATGTTCTAAAACTTGACATCAGTTACAAAGCTAAAAGTTATTGAATTGTACACTTAAAGTGGGTGAATTTGATGATATGTAAGTTACACTTCACTATATCTGTTAAAAATAAATAAAGATGTCTAAGAAAATATTTTTTAAAAGCATTCTGGACTGTTCAAAAAAGTTAAAGAAGGATCCAGTTCTGAGAGCAGCAGTGGCACCAAGGATAGCTATCAGTAAAATTAACCTCATGATTCACAGAGCCGTCTTAGAGATTTTGGAAAGACTTTCAGTGGTCCAGGCAGCTTCTCTAATGATCTCTAAATATCCCCATATCCAGAATTTACACTTAATGATTAGAGGAACAGGTTTCAGTAGTGATGGTATGTGCTTAGAATTGTGCCTGCTACAAAGTAAGTGTTAAGTAAAGTAAGCTATTCTTATTATTTCTATCCATGCTATTAAACCAGTCTCCTTAATCAATCATTTTATGTCAAATCTAATTCACTGTGGCAGATCATACATTTGCTGGATTTATCCCTGGAGAATCTGTTGTAAGGATCACCAGGGTAGACTGGTGAAATACTTAGAGAATCTGCTTCTTACCACTCAGGAAGTTTATAACCACCTCTCAGTTGCTTAGTGACAAACATCATTCATCTTGAACAAAAGTAGGGACTGACGATGTTGAATTTTACCTGAGCCCTGTGCTTTTAGAAAACAGAGAAAATTGAGAAATAATCCACTCTTTTGTGCTCCAAGAAACAGCTTACTACAGAGAGCCACTCTTTTTCATGTAACTTAGATAAGACATATGATACACACCTTTTCTTTTAAAACTATATAACAAAGCTAAACACAGACCCTCCAAATATTTATTCTTTGCCTCATAAATAATTAACTGATTGAAACCACTGACCAATCTACTTGATCAAACTTTAGTTAAGCATCTCTCCTTCCTTCAGGTCTTTTGACTTTGACTTACCCTCAGCCTGAACATTCTTCATGGCCCCTTAATGGCATCAATTGACCTCAGGTAAAAACATTTCATGATCAACTGTTTAATCTGGCTACTCTTTCATCCCACTTCCCAAAGCCCAATTCTTTCCAGCTTTGGTCTCTTTCTCCTATAAAAGAAAAGCTGTTTTATGCCTAACCTTTGAAATACTTATAGATTTCATGGGCAGAAGTTCTTCCTATTGAAATAATTCCTTTCTCCCACTCTTCTTCAAATCCATTGGAGTAAAGTCTCTTCTAATCTAAATCCATATTTGCTTTTTTTTTTTTTTTCGTGAAATGTTTAATGACATTTAGATGATATCCAAGCTTCCCTGGTGGCTCAGTCAGTAAATAATTCACCTGCAGTGGCAGGAGACTGCCTGCAGTGGAGGAGACCCCAGTTCAATCCCTGGGTCCAGAAGATCCTCTGGAGAAGAAAATGGCATCCCACAGCAGTATTCCTGCCTGCCTCTGTTCCACGGACAGAGGAACCTGGTGGGCTACAAGTCCATGGGGTCACAAGAGCTGGACATGACTTAGTGCCTAAACCACCAGTATCATCAACAAACATGCCAATAGGGGCCAATAATGACCAATTCCTTGTTCTGATTTCTTATCCAACTACTCATACCCCCAGGATTTTACTTGAGTAGTTTAAAAGAAAACTGCTATCAGAAAGAGAAATTAAGAAAACAATCCCATTTACAGTCTCATCAAAAACAGTAATGTATCTAGGAACAAATCTAACTAATGAGATTAAAGACTTGTACTCCAAAAACTATAAGACACTGGTGAAAGAAACAGAAGATGACAAAACAGATGGAAAGGTATACCATGTTCTTGGATTAGAAAAATCAATATTGTTAAAATGACTTTACTACCCTAGGCAATATACAGATTCAGTGCAATCCCTATCAAAATATCAAGGGCATTTCCCATAGAACTAGAACAAATAATTCTAAAATTTGTATGGAAACACAAAAGACCTCAAAGAGCTAAAAAATCTTGAGAAAGAAGACCAAAGCTGGAGGAATCATGCTCCCTGACCTCAGACTATACTACAAAGCTATATTAATCAAAACAGTATGGTTGTTGTTGTTATTATTCAGTTGCTAAGTCATGTCCGACTATTTGGGACCCCATGGACTGCAGCACACCAGGCTTCCCTGTCCTTTTCTACCTCTTGAAGTTTGCTCAAACTTATGTCCATTGAGTTGGTGATGCCATCCAACCATCTCATCCTCTATCACCCCCTTCTCCTCCTGCACTTAAAATTTTCCAGCATCGGGTCTTTTCCAGTGAGTCAGCTCTTCACATCAGGTGGCCAAAGAATTGGAGTTTCAGCTTCAGCATCAGTCCTTCCAATGAATATAGGGGTTGATTTCCTTAAGGATTGACAGATTTGGTCTCTTTGCTGTTCAAGGGTCTCTCAAGAGTCTTCTCCAACACCATAGTTGGAAAGCATTGATTCTTTGGCTCTCAGCCTTGTTTATGGTCAAACAGTATGGTACTGGTACAAAAACAGACACACAAGTCAATGCAACAGGATAGAAAGCCCAGAAATAAACTCATGCACTTATGGTCAATTAATCTATAACAAAGGAGGCAAGAATATACAATGGAGGAAAGACAGTCTCTTCAGTAAGTGGTGCAGGGAAAACTGGAAAGCTATATATTAAAGAATAAAATCAGAACATTCTCTAACACCATATACAAAAATAAACTCAAAATGAATTGAAAACCTAAATGTAAGATTGGATACTATAAAACTCCTAGAGGAAAACACAGGCAGAACACTCTTTGACATAAATCCTAGTAACATTTTTTTGATTCATCTCCTAAAGTAAATAAAAAGAAAAATAAACAAATGGGGCCTAAATAAACTTACAAGCTTTTCCACAGCAAAGGAAACCATCAACAAAACAGAAAGACAGCATACTGCATGAAAGAAAATATTTGCAAATGATATGACCAATAAGGAATTAATATCCAACATATATAAACATACAATTCAACATCAAACAAGCAATTTAATGAAAAATGGGCAGAAGAGCTGAATAGACATTATTCTAAAGAGTAAATGCAGATGGCCAATAGGCACATGAAAAGATGCTCAAAATAGCTAGTCATCAGGGAAATGCAAATCTAAAACACAATTAGATATCACCTCACACCTGTCCAAACAGCTATCATCAAAAAGAACACAAGTAACACATGTTAGCAAGGATGTGGAGAAAAGGGAACACTTTTACAGTGTTGGTGGGAATATAAGTCAGTGCAGCCACTGTGGAAAATAGTATGGAGTTTTTCAAAAAGATAAAAACATAATTACCATATGACTCAGCAATCCCATGCCTGGGTAAATACCTGAAAAAAAAATAAATAAAGACAGTAATTTAAAAAGACACATGTAACTCAATGTTGCAGCACTACTTACAGTTGCCAACATATGGAAACAACCTATGTGTCTATCAACAGTTGAATGGCTAAAGAAGATGTGATTATATATACAATTGAATACTAATCAGTCATAAAACAGAATGAAATTTTACCATTTGCAGCAACATGGATGGACTTGGAATGCATTATGCTAAGTGAAGTAAGTCAGACCAAGACAGATGAATACCATGTGATATCACTTATACATGGAATCTAAAATATACAACAAACTAAAATATATAACAAAAAAGAAACAGACACACAGATATAGACAACAAACTACTGGTTACCAGTGAGGAGGTAGGGAGGGACAATATAGAGTTGGTAAAGAGTGGGAGGTACAAACTATTGGTTTTAAGATAGGTTACAATGATGTATTGTAAAACATGGGGGATATAGCCAATATTTTGTAATAACTGTAAATGCTCTGTAGCCTTTAACATTTGTAAAAAATAAAAATAAATCATAATATCTTCAAGGCAAGGGATATGGTGGTAAATAAAATGAACAACAGTCCAATTTTCATGGAGTTTATATTCTAAATGAGAAAAACTGGGAGAAAACATTTAAGCAGGTGACAAATTTTTCAGTAGTAGTAAATGTTATGAGTAATAAAATATAACTAGGAGTAAGAGGGATGGGGAAAGCTGGGGTGAGGGTGTACTTAAGAGACAACATTTAGGAGAGGTCATATGGCCAAAGAAAGGCAACCAGTGGAAGATCTGGGAGCCCAGAGACCAGCCAGAACTTGGGCAAATACAAAAGTGCTAACACATGAAGATAGTTTGGAGAGGTGAAGGAGAAATGTAGGTCATTGTGGCCATAGAGTCTTGGGCAAAGGAAAAAGTGAGATGAAAAATTGAAAAGTTCAGAGAATGCTATTCAAGTCTCAACTGGTTGCTTACTAGTTGTGTGGAATCAAAACATCTTATTTGCTCTCCAGAACTTATTCATCTTCTAACTACAAGTTTGTAGTGCACAGCATTGTGATTGTGGTCAATGATACTGTGTTATATACTTCAAACTTGCTAAGAGACTAGATCTTAAATGTCCTCAACACAAAAAAAGAAACAATGATTATGTGATAGAGGTGTTAGCTAACACTGGGGTAGTAATCATGTTGCAATATATAAATGTATTCAATCAACACATTGTATACCTTAAATGTACATAATGTTCAATGTCAGTTATATCATAGTGATTGGCATAGCATGGGTGCTCAGTCCTGTCCAACTCTTTGTGACCCCATGGACTGCAGCCAGCCAGGCTCCTCTTTCCATGGAATTTTTCCAAGCAAAAATACTGAAGTGGTTTGCCATTTCCTCGTCCAGGGAATCTTCCCGACCCAGGGATCAAACCTGGGTCTCCTGCGTATCCAGCATTGGCAAGCAGATTCTTTATGACTAAGCCACCTGAGGAGCCCTTAATTATAGCATAAATAAATAAAAGATTCTGAGAATGAAAGATGAAAAAAGTAAAATAAATCATAATACCATGTGAAAAAAAAAGAGAGAGACACATATAAATGGAATGGAATAAAGAGCCCAGAAACGAACCCATCTTTATAGGTACAATTAATCTACAACAAAGGGGGCAAGAATATATGATAGAGAAAAGACAGTCTCTTCAATAAGTGGTTCTGGAAAAACTGCACAGCTACATTGGAAAGAATAAAATTAGAACATTCTCTAACAACATACACACACAAAAAAAAACTCAAAATCAATTAAAGATGTAAATGGAAACTATAAAATTAGAAGGAAAACAAAACAAACATAAAAGAGCAATATGCTCTTTGCCATTTATCTCAGCAATGTTTTTTGATATGTCTCCTTCCAGCAAAGGGAAAATAAAACAAGAGTAAACAAATGGGACTAATCAAACTAAATAGCTTTAGCACAGTGAAAGAAACTATCAAAAGAAGCTAAAAGTCCACTGCTGAGTGGGATAATAACTATGTAAGCAACACACCTGACAAGGGGTTAATATGAAAATATACAAAAAGTTCACATAACTCAACATAAAAACCCAAACAACCTGATTTTAAAAATGAGCAGAGGGCCTGAACAGGTCTTTTTCCAAAGATACTGAGATAACCAACAGGCACATGAAAAGATGCTCAACATCACTAATCATCAGAGAAACACAAATCAGAGCTGAAATGATACATCACCTTACACCTGTCAGAATGCAAAAAAGATCCCAAATAACAAGTGTTGGCCAAAACAGGAAGATAGGGGAAACCTTTTACACTTTTGGTGAGAATGTAAATTAGTGCAGCCACTAGGGAAAACAGTATGGATGCTCCTCAAAAATTTAAAAATCGAACTACCATATGATCCAACAATTCTACTCTTGAGTATGTATTCAAAGACAATGAAAACACTAATTTGAAGACACATGCACCCCAAAATGTTCATAGCAGGATTATTTACAATAGTCAATATATAGAAGCAACCTAAGTGCCCATCAACAGATGAAAGAATAAAGAAATGGTATATATACACAATGGAATATTACTGAGCCACAAAAAGAAATTCTGCCATTTACAACAATGTGGATCTGCATAGGGAATATTATGCTTAGTGAAATAAGTTAGAGAAAGACAAATACTGTATGATATTACTTAGACTCACAGACACAGAGAAAAAAAGTGGCTACCAGTGAAGAGAGGGAAGTGAGGAGGGGCAAGATAGGGGTATAGGATTAAGAGTTACAAAGTACTATGTATAAAATAGATAAGCAACAAGGATATATTGTACAATATATGAAAATATAGCCATTATCTGTTGTAACTTTAAATGAAATATAATCTATAAAAATATCAAATCACTTTGCTGCACACCTGAAACTAATACTGTAAATCAACTATACTTCAGTTTTTAAAAACCTGGTCTATAAAGTTTATCCAAAAACAGAGAAAAATAAAATATGCAAAAAGTACGTTGGAAGGTGCCACTGAAGCCTGGACTGACATGTCTGAAACTAAGACCCTTATAAATAAGGATCTTTCCATCCCTACTGATATGTTTTCCAAAGTCACTTCCTGCAATTATTATTGGTCTTGAGTATATGAAGCCTTGTCCTTACATTGGAAATATCTCTATTAAAAGTCTTTTTCCCCTGACATGTACACTACTTCTATAAAACTTGTAACTAATGAGAACCTACTGTATAGCACAAGGAACTTTACTCAGGGCCCTGTGGTGATCTAAATGGGAAATGAATCTGGGAAAGAGTGGATATATGTATAACTGATTCACTTTGATTTATAGCAGAAACTAACACAACATTGTAAAGCAACTATACTTCAATGAATTTTTTTTAAAACGCTTTTACCCCAATTAAGTCTCTATTTTCCCAGAGACAGACTAGGGAACAGAAATTTAAAACAGACTTTTAATCAAGAGAAATTAAAGTATTATTTCAGCCTCCTCAAGCTTTCCATGTTGTCCCCTCCCACCTCAGATCCCCTCTTATTTTAATTTAGTGAGCAGAATGTCTGGCTGCATCACCATAGCAACCAGCAGCAAGGGCCAATTAAGCTATAATTGTGTCATTAAACACCTGAGTTGATTATAAAGCCCAAAATATTGTATGGAGGACAGAAGCTGACAGGAAAGACAGTAGGACTCAATTGGAGAGATATGAAGCAGCTGAGTAGCTGGGGGCGGCAAACCTTTTCCCACCTCCAGTCCATGGGATCCATCAACTTGTTTGTGGACAATATATAATGTGCCCTGAACAACCAGGCCAGAGGGAGGGGAAAGAAAGTGCAGTGGTGGGGGGAGGGAGTGGTCACCTCTCTCCCATCTACCCTTCTCACACACAAGTGTGAGCTTATTTTCTCAATGGCTTATTTCTAGAGCTGTATGCACAGTGCCTGGATTTCCAAATGGCTCAGTGGGTGAATCTGAGTGCAGACTTCCAAATTATAGCAAGGAGAGATAAGAAAGCCTTCCTCAGTGATCAATGCAAAAAAAAAAATAGAGGAAAACAATAGAATGGGAAAGACTAGAGATCTCTTCAAGAAAATTAGAGATATCAAGGGAACAGTTCATGCAAAGATGGGCACAATAAAGGAATGTGCCCATACAGAAATGGTCTGGACCTAACCGAAGCAGAAGATATTAAGAAGAGGTGGCAAGAATACACAGAACTATACAAAAAAGATCTTAATGACCCAGATAATGACCCAGATCTTAATGACCCATGATGGCATGATCACTCATCTAGAGCCAGACATCCTGGAATGAAAAGTCAAATAGGCCTTAGGAAGTATCACTATGAGCAAAGCTAGTGGAGGTGATAGAGTTAAAGTTCAGCTATTTCAAATCTTAAAAGATGATGCTGTGAAAGTGCTACATTCAATATGCCAGCAAATTTGGAAAACTCAGCAGTGGCCACAGGACTGGAAAAGGTCAATTTTTATTTCAATTCCAAAGAAAGGCGATACCAAAGAATGTTCACACTACTGCACAATCACACTCATCTCACACACTGCAAAGTAATGCTCAAAATTCTCCAAGCCAGGCTTCAAAAGTACATGAAGCATGAACTCCCAGATGTTCAAGCCGGATTTAGAAAAGGCAGAGGAACCAGAGGTCAAATTGCCAACATCTGCCAAATCATTGAAAAAGCAAGAAAGTTCCAGAAAAACATCTACTTCTGCTTTATTGACTACACCAAAGCCTTTGACTATGTGGTTCACAACAAACTGGAAAATTCTTAAAGAGATGGGAATACCAGACCGCTTCACCTGCCTCCTGAGAAATCTGTATGCAGGTCAAGAAGCAATAGTTAGAACTCTACATTGGCCAACAGACTATTTCCATTCCAAATAGGAAAAGGAGTACATCAAGGCTATATATTGTCACCCTGCTTATTTAACTTATATGCAGAGTACATCATGAGAAATGCCAGGTTGGATGAAGCACAAGGTGGAATCAAGATTTCTGGGAGAAATATTAATAACCTCAGATATACAGATGACACCACCCTTATGGAAGAAAGCAAAGAAAAACTAATGAGCCTCTTGATGAAAGTGAAAGAGGAGAGTGAAAAAGGTGGCTTAAAATTCAACATTCAGAAAACTAAGATTCTGCACCTGGTCCCATCACTTCATGGCAAATAGATGGGGAAACAATGGAAACAGTGAGAGTTTATTTTCTTGGGCTCCAAAATCACTGCAGATGGTGACTACAGCCATGAAATAAAAAGACACTTGCTTCTTGGAAGAAAAGCTATGACCAACCTAGATAGCATATTAAAAAGCAGAGACATTACTTTGCCAACAAAGGTCCATCTAGTCAAAGCTATGGTTTTTCCAGTAGTCAGGTATGGATGTGAGAGTTGGACTATAAAGAAAGCCGAGGGCCAAAGAATTGATGCTTTTGAACTGTCGTGTTGGAGAAGACTCTTGAGAGTCCCTTGGACTGCAAGGAGATCCAAACAGTCATCATAAAGAAAATTAGTCCTGAATATTCATTGGAAGGACTGATGCTGAAGCTGAAACTCCAATACCCTGGCCACGTGATGTGAAGAACTGACTCATTGGAAAAGACTCTGATGTTGGGAAAGATTGAAGGCATGAGGAGAAGAGGCCGACAAAGGATGAGATAGTTGGATGGCATCACCGACTCGATGGACATGAGTTTGAGTAAGCTCTGGGAGTTGGTGATGGACAGGGAAGCCTGGCGTGGTCGCAAAGAGTCATACGTGACTGAGTGAACTGAACCTGAACTGAACAGTGGGTAAAAGAATTGGTCTGCGATGCAGGAGATGCAGGAAATGTGGGTTCCAACCCTGGGTGGGGAAGATCCCCTGTAGGAGGGCATGGCTGCACACTCCAGTATGCTTGCCTGGAGAATCCCATGGACGGAGGAACCTGATGGGTTGCAGTCCATAGTGTCGAAAAGAGTCGGACACGACTGAGTGACTGAGCATGGAGGCATGCATGCTCAGTGACTAGAGAAATGTCTGGCTCACAGTAAGTGCTCTTAACTGCTGACTGGCAATCCTACTAGACAGAGCCTGATATAATCAACTGAATCCTGAGATTGACTCATAACTCTATCAGTAACAAAGCTTATGGTCTAAGACTTGGTCTTACCCACCCTAGGATTTAATTTCCCATTATTTACCATGTAAAATCTTTACAGTCCTGACTGAATAGCCTAAGATTCTGAGATCCTGTAAATGAAGACCATGCTCTCTCATGATCTTTCTACCTTGCCAAAATCCATAATTTTTGACAAAATGCTAGGCCCTAATTAAGTGAAGCAATTTAGGATAAATAACTGAGTGAAACTAGGAGCTACAGAAATATGATATTGCGTTGTTGCTAAGTTGTGTCCAACTCTTTGCCACCTCATAGACTGGTTCCTCCACTATACCCCAGAGTTTGCTCAAATGCATATCCATTGAGTCAGTGATGCTATCTAACCCTCTCATCCTCTACCTTCCCCTTCTCTGTTTGCCTTCAATTTTTTCCAGCATCAGGTTTTGTCCAGTGAGTCAGCTCTTTGCATCAGGTGGCTAAAGCATTGGAGCTTCAGCTTCAGGGTCAGTGTTTGCAATGAATATTCAGGGTTGATTTCCTTTAGCATTGACTGGTTTGATCTCCTTGCACCATGGATGAAAAGCATCAATTATTTGGTGGTCAGCCTTCTTTATGGTCCAACTTTTACATCTGTACATGACTACTGGAAAAGCCATAGCTTTTTAATACTTTGTCTAGGTTTCTCATTGCTTTCCTTCCAAGGAGCAAGCATCTTTGAATTTCATGTCTGTAGTCTTTGTCCACAGAGTGATTTTGGAGCCCAAGAAAATAAAGTCTGTCACTGTTTCCACTTTTCCCCCTTCTATTTGCCATGAAGTAATGGGACTGGATGCCATGATCTTAACTTTTTTAAACGTTGAATTTCAAGCCAGCTCTTTCCTCTTTCACTTTCATCAAGAGATTCTTTAGTTCCTCTTCACTTTTTGCCATTACAGTGGTATCATCTGCATATCTGAGATTGTTCATATTTCTTTCAGCAACTGTGTATCCAGTTTGTGATTCACACAGCCCAGGATTTCACATGATGCACTCTGCATATAAGTTAAATAAGCAGGGTGACAATATATAGCCTTGTGGTACTCCTTTCCTAATTTGGGTCCAGTCAGTTTTTCTATGTCCAGTTTTAACTGTTGCTTCTTGACCTACATATAGATTTCTCAGGAGACAGGTAAAGTGGTCTGGTATTCCCATCTTTTTAAGAATTTTCCACAGTTTGTTGTGATCCACATAGTCAAAGGCTTTAGCATAGTCAATGAAGCAGAAGTAGATGTTATTTCTGGAACTCCTTTGCTTTCTCCATGATTCAATGAATGCTTACAATTTGATGTCTGGTTCCTCTGCCTCTTCAAAATCCAGGTTGTATATCTGAAAGTTCTTGGTTCACAAGCTGTTGAAGCCTAGCTTGAAGGACTTTGAGCATTACCTTGCTAGCATGTGAATTGAGTGTAATTGTGTGGTAGTTTAGACATTCTTTGGCATTGCCCTTCTTTGGAATTGGAATGAAAACTGACCTTTTACAGTCCTTTTGAGTTTTCTAAATTTGCTGACATATTGAGTGCAACACTTTACCAACATCATCTTTTAGGATTTTAAGTAGATCAGCTGGAATTCCATTACATCCACTAACTTTGTTCATAGTAATGCTTTCTATGGTCTACTTGACTTCACACTCCAGGATGTCTGGCTCTAGATTAGTGACACACCATTGCAATTTTCTGGGTCATTAAGACATTTTTTGTACAGTTCTGTGTATTCTTGCCACCTATTC
This sequence comes from Oryx dammah, assembly GCF_014754425.2. Classification (NCBI taxonomy): domain Eukaryota; kingdom Metazoa; phylum Chordata; class Mammalia; order Artiodactyla; family Bovidae; genus Oryx; species Oryx dammah. The sequence goes on from NW_024070207.1 coordinate 68,552,128, forward strand.
TTAATCTCTTCTGCTTCTGTTAGGTCTTTACTGTTTCTGTTCTTTTTTGTGCCCATCTTGATATTATGTGGGAAGAGTTAACTGGAATGCAAATACAAGATGAAGTTTTAATTTCTCTCATCCATGTGTAGCAGCTTCATAAAATTTCAAGTGGGAATAAAGAGAAATATAATTCACATACCATAGAAATCACCTGTTTAAAATGCATGATTCAATGGTTTTGAGTATATTCACAGAATTGTACAACCATCATAACAATAGAATATTTTATCACTTCAATAAAAAGCCATGTATCTTTTAGCAGGCACTGCTCATTTTCTCTTAATTCATTCAGGCATAAGAAAACACTAATATACATTTACAACTTAAGAATTTGCTTATTCCAGGCATTTCATGTAAATGAAATCATACAATATGTGATTTTTTTGCGTGACTGGTTTCTTTCACATAGTGTAACATTTTCAACATTCTAGTAAATGTCAAGTGGTATCTCATTGTGGCTTTGATTTGTGTTTCCTTAATGGAAAATAATATACAGAGTCCTTTCATGTGCTTATTGGCCATTTGCTTATCTTCCTTAGAGAAATATCTGCTCAGATCCTTGGTTCATTTATTAATTTGATGTTTGATATTTTAATATTGGATTGTAAGAGTTCTTCACGCATTCTACATTCAAGTCCTTTATAAGATACATGGATTGCAAATAATTTATCTAGTTCTAGGGGTTGTATTTTCAAATTGTTGGTTTACTTTGAAGTGGAATTATTTTAATCTTAATGATGCTCAATTATGTGTTTTTAAAAATGTTTTCTGAGCATTTGGTATCATATCAAAGAAACCATGGCCTGTGTAAATTTAGTCTTATGTTTTATTACAAAAGTTTTATAACTTTAGAAATTATGTTTAAATTTTAGATTCATTTTGAGTTATTTTCGTAGATGGTATATATTTTATATATGGTAAGGGTCTATTTTATTCTTTTACATGTGGATATCCAGTTTTCTTAACATTATTTGTTTAAATGGAGAAACAATTGAATCATTTTGGCATTTATTGAAAATCATTGACCATTCATACAAGGGCTTATTTCTGGGCTCTCTATAGTATTTCATAGGCCCTCTATAATATTTCATGGGGCTATATGTCTGTCTACACCACACTATTTTGATGACAGTGACTTTGTAGTAAGTTGTGAAATCAGGAAATGTGAGACTTCGAGGTTTGTTGTAGCCTTTTTTTTTTTAATTGAAGTATAATTTACATACAGTAAAACTTCCTCTTTTTAGTGTATAATCCTACTAGTGTGGAAAACACATGAATTTACATCATCACTACAGTAATCAAGATACAGAACATTTGCATGTATTGTGTTTTAGTTGCTAAGTCGTGTCTGACTCTTGTGACCACATGGACTGTAGCCTGCCAGGCTCCTCTGTCCATGCACTTCTCCATGCAAGAATACCGGAGTGGGTTGACATTTCCTTCTCTATGTTCTAGTCTTTTTTCCAGATGAAATTGTTCCATATAATAGCTGTTCATTTGGTGTTACTGTGGGAAGAGATGAGTTCAGAATCTTAATACATCACCATCTTGAACCACAGCCCCTATTTTATTCTTTTTGATGCTATTCTAAATCACTTTTCTTATCTTCCTTTTCAGATTTTTCATTGTTAGGGTATAAAAATACCAATGATTTTTGTATGTTGATTTTTTTATCCTGTAGTTTTACTGAATTTATTAGTCATAATAGTTTTTCTTATATGGGAAATCTTTAGAAATTTTTACATATAGGATCATGTCATCTGCAATAGTAAATAGCGTTAATTCTTTCTTTCCAATTCAGATACTTTTAATTTCATTTTTATTTTTTTATTTTTTAAAAAATTATTAATTTATTTTAATTGAAGGATAATTACTTTACAATATTGTGATGGTTTTTGCCATACATCAACATGAGTCGGCCACAGGTATACATATGTCCCAGAGCACCAACTTTGGGTGCCCTGCTTCATGCATCTAACTCGCACTTGTCATCTATTTTGCATATGGTCATTTACATGTTCCAATGCTATTCACTCAAATCATTGCACCCTCACCTTCTCCCACTGAGTCCAAAAGTCTGTTTTTTACGTCTGTGTCTCTTTTGCTGCCCTGCATGTAGGATCATCAATACCATCTTTCTAAATTCCATTACTTTGCCAACAAAGGTCCATCTAGTCAAGGCTATGGTTTTTCCGGTGGTCATGTATGGATGTGAGAGTTGGACTGGTCCAACCAGTCCATCCTAAAGATCCGTCCTGAGTGTTCATTGGAAGGACTGATGTTGAAGCTGAAACTACAATACTTTGGCCACCTGATGTGAAGAACTGATTCATTTGAAAAGACCCTGATGCTGGGAGGGATTGGGGGCAGGAGGAGAAGAGGACGACAGAGGATGAGATGGTTGGATGGCACCACTGACTCAATGGACATGAATTTGGGTAAACTCCAGGAGTTGGTGATGGACAGCGAGGCCAGGTGTGCTGCGGTTCATGGGATTGCAGAGTCGGACACGACTGAGCGACTGAACTGAATTGAACTGAACTGAATGTGTTAATATACAGTATTTGTCTTTCACTTTCTGACTTACTTCACTCTGTATAATGGGCTGTAGGTTCTTCCACCTCATTTGAACTGACTCAAATGTGTTCCTTTTTGTAGCTGAGTTATATTCCATTGTGTTTATGTACCACTACTTCCTTATCCATTCATCTGGTGATAGACAATTAGGTTGCTTCCATGTCCTAGCTATTGTAAACAGTGCTGCAGTGAACACTGGGGGTACATGTGTCTCTTTCACTTCTGGTTTCCTCAGGATATATGCCCAGCAGTGGGACTGATGAGTCACATGACAGTTCTATTCCAAGTTTTTTTTCTTAAGGAATCGCCACACTGTTCTCCACAGTGGCTGTACCAGTTTGCATTCCCACCAAGAGTGTAAAAATGTTCCCTTTTTCCCACACTTCTCCAGCACTTATTGTTTGTAGACTTTTTGATGGTGGCCATTCTGATCCACGTGAGAAGATACCTCATTGCGGTTTGATTTGCATTTCTCCAATAAAGAGTGATGTTGAGCATCTTTTCACGTGTTTATTCTTTTCTGTGTATATTCTTTGGAGAAATGTCTGTTTAGGTCTTCTGCCTACTTTTTGATTGGGTTGTTCGTTTTTCTGGTATTGAGCACTTGAGCTGCTTGTATATTTTGGAGATTAATTCTTTGTCAGTTGCTTTGTTTGCTATTGTTTTTTCTCCATTCTGAGGACTATCTTTTCACCTTGCTTATAGTTTCCTTCATGGTGCAAAAGTTTTTAAGTTTAATTAGGTCCCATTTGTTTCTTTTTGTTTTTATTTCCATTACTCTGGGAGGTGGGTCATAGAGGATCTTGCTGTGATTTATGTCAGAAAGTGTTCTGCCTATGTTTTCCTCTAAGGGTTTTATAGTTTTTGGTCTTACGTTTAGATCTTTAATCCATTTTGAGTTTACTTTTGTGTATGGTGTTTGAAAGTGTTCCAGTTTCATTCTTTTACATGTAGCTGACCAATTTTCCCAGCACCACTTGTTGAAGAGACTGTCTTTACTCCATTGTGTATTTTTGCTTCCTTGTTCAAAGATAAGGTGTCCATAGATGCCTGGAATTGTATTTGGGCTTTCTATGTTGTTCTACTGATCTATACTTCTGTCTTTGTGCCAGTACCATACTCTCTTGATGGCTATACCTTTGTAGTATAGTCTGAAGTCCCCAAAGTTGATTCTTTTAGTTCCATTCTTTTTTCTCAAGATTGCTTTGGATATTTAGGGCCTTTTGTGTTTCTATACAAATTGTAAAATTGTTTGTTCTAATTCTGTGAAAAATACCACTGGTAGTTTGATAGGGATACTCTTGCCTGGAAAATCCCATGGACGGAGGAGCTTGGTAGGCTGCAGTCCATGGGGTGGCTAGGAGTTGGACACGACTGAGACTTCACTTTCACTTTTCACTTTCATGCATTGGAGAAGGAAATGGCAACCCACTCGGGTGTTCTTGCCTGGAGAGTCCCAGGGACAGGGGAGCCTGGTGGGCTGCCATCTATGGTGTTGTACAGAGTCGGACACGACTGAAGCAACTTAGCTAGCTGCTGCATTGAATCTATAGATTGTTTTGGGTAGTATACTCATTTTACTATATTGATTCTTTCATTCAAGAACATGGCATATTTTTTCAACCTATTTGTGTCATCATTGATTTTCATCAGTGTTTTATAGCTTTCTATATGTGTATTTTTTTCTTTAGTTAAATTTATTCTTAAGTATTTTGTTCTTTTTGTTGCAATGGTGAGTGGGATTCTTTCCTTAATTTCTCTTTCTGATTTTTCGTTGTTAGTGTATAGGAATGCAAGGGATTTATGTATATTACTTTTGTGTTCTGAGACTTTACCATATTCATTGATTACTGATAGTAATTCTCTCCTGGCATCTTTAGGGGTTTCTGTGTATAAGATCATGTCATCTTCAAACAGTGAGAGGCTTATTTCTTTTCCAATCTGGATTCCTTTTCCAATCTGGATTCCTTTTATTTATTTTCTTCTGTGATTACCGTGACTGGAACTTGAAAAGCTATGTTGAATAATACTGGAAAGAGTGGGCACACTTTTCTTGTTTCTGTTCTCAGGAGAAATGCATTCAATTTTACACCATTGAGGATAATGTTTGCTGTGGGTTTGCCATATATGGCCTTTATTATGTTGAGTTATGTTCCTTCTGTGCCTACTTTCTGGAGATTTTTTTATGATTGCTGTTGTTGATTAGTCGCTCAGTCATGTCCAACTCTTTGTGACTCCATGGACTGCAGCACACCAGGCTTCCCTGTCCTTCACCATCTTCTGGAACTTGCTCAAACTCATGTCAATTGAGTCAGTGATGCCATCCAACCATCTCATCCTCTGTCGTTCTCTTCTCCTCCTGTCTTCAATCTTTCCCAGCATCGGGGTCCTGTCCAATGAGTCAGCTCTTCACATCAGGTGGCCAAAACATTGGAGCTTCAGCATCAGTCCTTCCAATGAATATTCAGGACTGATTTCCTTTAGGATTGACTGGTTTGATCTCCTTTCTGTCCAAGGGACTCTCAAGAGTCTTATCCAATAGCACAGTTCAAAAGCATCAATTCTTCAGTGTTCAGCCTTCTTTATGATCCAGCTCTCACATACATACATGGCTACTAGAAAAGCCATAGCTTTGACTATATGGATCTTTTTCAGCAAAATAATGTTTCTGCTTTTTAATATGCTGTTTAGGTTTGTCATAGACAAACCTTGTTTTTCTTCCAAGGAATAAGTGTCTTTTAACTTCATGGCTGCAGTCACTATCATTAGTGATTTTTGAGACTAAGAAAACAAAGTCTGTCACTGCTTCCATTGTTTCCCCATCTATTTGCCATGATGTAGTGGGACCAGATGCCATAATCTTAGTTGTTTGAATACTGATTTTTAAGCCAGCTTTTTCACTCTCCTCTTTCACCTTCATCAAGAGGCTCTTTAGTTCTTCTTCACTTTCTTCCATAAGGGTAGTGTCATCTGCATATCTGAGATATTTTGATATAAAGATATTTATATTTCTCCTGGCAGTCTTGATTCCAGCTTGTGCTTCATCCAGTCCAGCATTTTGCAGGATGTAATCTGCATATAAGTTAAATAAGCAAGGTGACAATATATAGCCTTGATGTACTCCTTTCTCAGTTTTGAACCAGTCTATTGTTTCACGTCTGATTCTAACTGTTGCTTCTTGAGTTGCATACAGGTTTCTCTGGAGGCAGGTAAGCTGTTCCTTTCCCATCTCTTTAAGAATTTCCACAGTTTGTTGTTATTCACACAAAGGCTTTAGTGTAGTCAATGAAGCAGAAGTAGATGTTTTTCTGGAATCCTCTTGCTTTTTCTATGATCCAACCTATGTTGTCTATTGTAATCTTCATTATTTTTCATTTAATTCTGCTCTAAATTCATGCTTTCTTTCCTTCTACTACCTTTGTGGGTTTTTTTTTTTTTTTTGGTAGTAGTTGTTGTTGTTCTTCTTTATCTAGTCGATTTAAGTGTAAGGTTAAGTTGTTTATTTGATGTCTCTCTTGTTTCTTGATATAAACTTGTATTGTTATAAACTTCTCAGCACTGGTTTTACTACATCTCAAAGGTTTTGAGTTGTTCTGTTTTCATTTTTATTTGTTTCTAGGCATATTTTATTTCCTTTTTGATATTTAGAAATATATTGGTTATTCTGAAATGTATCATTTAACTTCCATGTGTTTGAGATTTTTGTACTCTTTTTCCTGTAGTTGATATCTAATCTTGTAGCCTTGTGGTCAGAAACAGTGCTTGAAATGTTTTTATTTTTTCCAAAATTCACCAAGTCTTGATTTGTGGCCCAAGATGTGATCTATCCTGGTGAATGTTCCATGTAAACCTGAGAAAAAAGTGAAATTTATTGTTTTTAGATGAAATGTCCTTTAGATATCAATTAGGTCCAACTGGTCCAATGTACCTTTTATAGGTAGTGTTTCCTTATTGATTTTCTGTCTGGATAGTCTGTCTTTTGGTGTCAGTGTGCTATTAGAATCCCCACTATTATCGTGTTGCTGTTATTTCCCCTTTAAAAGTAGTTAGCATTTGCCTAATGTATTGAGGTGTTCTTTCGTTGGATGCATATATATTTATAATTGCTATATCTTCCTCTTGGATTAATCCCTTGGTCATTATGTAGTGTCCTTCTTTGTCTTCTTTAACTCTTTATTTTAATCTATTTCATCTAATATGAGTATTGCTACTCCTGCTTTCTTTTTGCTTCCATTTGCATGGAATATCTTTTTTCAGCCCCTCACTTTGTCTGTCTGTGTTCCTAGGTATGAAGTTGGTCTCTTCAAGACAGCATGTATAGGGGTATTGTTTTTATATCCATTCAGTCAATCTGTGTCTTTTCGTTGGAGCATTTAATACATTTACATTTAAGGTAATTATTGACATGTATGGTCCTGTTAGCATGTACTTTATTGTTTGGGGTTTGTTTTTGTAGGCCTTTTCTTTTTGTTTCCTGTGTAGAGACGTTTCTTTGGCATTTGTTGTAGAGGTAGTTTGGTCATGCCGAATCATCTTAACTTTTGCTTGTCTGTAAAGCTTTTGATTTCTCCTTCAATTCTGAATGAGATCCTTGCTGGTTAAAGTAATCTTGGTTTTAGATTTTTCCCTTTCATCACTTTAAATCCTGTCATTCCCTTCTGGCCTGCAGGGTTTCTGGTGAGAAATCAGTCTGGGTGTTGACTATAAAGGAGTAGCAAGAAGGAAATGTTTGTTGGGATGGAAGAGTTTTATATGTTGTGTGGTGGTGGTTACATGTGATAAAATGATATAGAACTAAACATTTATATCCAAGGCAGTTTCCTGGTTTTGATATTATATTATATATATTTAAGTAATAATCACTGGGAAATATTGGGTGAAAAGTATACAGAATCTCTTTGTACCAACTTTGCAACTTCCTGTGTTTCAGTAATTATTTTAAAATATTTTAAAACCTTAGTTTTCAATTTTCCATGTCTTTAAAAATTCTTCCATGACATAATTTGCAGTGCTTATAATACGTTAAATTCCCATAATTGATTCATACTCTCAACCCTCTCCATCACTGTTGAGTTTTCAAGGTTTCCCAATTTGAATAGGTGGTAGTGAGTAGAACATCTTTGAATTTACATTTGTGCTGATATTCAGAATTACTTATGAGCAAACATTTCTCAAGGTTAAATGGCACTTTGAAAGTGGCTGTGTCTTTCAGAGCTTTGAATGAAATGCTACCAAATGGCTTTCATTGATGTTGCTCCAATATAGGGTCTCATGGGTAATGTGATACAGTGTTCAAGTGAATGCTTCCATTGGGTATCATTAATTACATTGGGTCTGTGCTCATTTCATTAATTAAAATTACTTGATCCTTATTGTTTTATACAGGCTTTAAAATATTATTACACAAGAGACAGTACTTTGTTATAGACAAATAAAAATCAGGATAAGAAGGTTAGAAAGTCACCAGAATTACATGCAACACAGAGATATGATCAAAGTTTAATTTGAAAACATTCATTTCCATTGTATAAATTTTGTGTACATATGTTTATTTCTACAGAAATATAATCATGCCAAATATTTACTTTTTATTACAAAATGATAAATCTTCAGAATTTATGTGCATTTAAATATTTTTCTGATATTTCCTATTCGGTGACAGAATTTCATTCAAATTAATTAACAAATCCTATTTTCTGTAACTAATTTTTGGTTTTAAAATCATTTCAAATTTTATCATGAACCATCAATATTTCTATGTTATCTATATAGCTAGATCTATGCTTCTCTGCTGGATCATTTCCTGAGAAAATCTTCAAAAGTGTTATTTGTTGCCAAAAGACGCTTCACAAAGGGGCTGTTCATGTGTATGCTCCCATCCACAGCATCATAGATTGTCTCCTCAACCCAACCCTCATTCAGAACATTTGAATTCTTCACTGTTCGAAAGAAAGAGGTTATCACAGTGTGCCTCTGATGTTTTCTTCAATTCATTAGAACAAATGTAATTCCTCTGTGGAATATTAAGAAAATGAATATTAGAATATATTTTTAAAAAACAGAAAGCACCTATAAAGCCACTAACCAGAGATAAATAAGATTATAATGTGGCTAGAGAAATAGTTCTCTTTTATTCCATAGAAATTGAGTCACACTGTTGGTATTGTTTCCTAAACAGACTTTCTTGCTATTAACCATTATTGAACATCAACTTTTTTTTTGGCTGTGCCATATGACATGCAGTATCTTAGTTCCCTGACCTGAAATTGAACCTGTGTCCCCTGCGGTGAAAGCGTGAAGTCTTAGTAACTGGACCATCAGAGAAGAACCTGAACATCATAACTTCTGATATCTGTATGTCCTTCTATTGCATAGGACAATCGTTATTTTCCTTATCAATCAAATATTATTAAAAGTTTAGTTGGTGTTTTTAGTTGGTTGTAGTTGGTGTTTTTCCTCATTTAAATTAAGCCTGGGATGATACTTTCAAACCAAATGTAAGCTCACATCCAAGAAAGTTTTCTCAAAATCCATTCTTAGAAATGAAACTACAGTGTACAAGACACAAGCATTTCCTTAAAGTTTTTATGAAGTAATTGATGTAGTCCTATACAACCTACTATCACTTTATATCACTATATCACTATCACTTTATCTCATCACTTCTGTGAGACATGTAAGTACTTCCACTTTTCCTTCTGTATTCTCCTACATGGGTATTGCAACATTTTAATTTTTTTTACAATCATAAGCTGACACCAGAGTCTCATTGTTATGGACAGATTCAGCTGATTTAAGCACTGTATTTTATTTGTCTTGTTTATCTGGATGTTAATTTCTTTACAAGCAAAAGTAGACACTTTAAAATTCTCTGCCCTCTAGTAAGCATTTGTATTAGTTTCCTATTGTTGCTGTAACAAATTATCACAAATTTCGAGGCTTAAAACAACAAAAATTTATTATTTTACAATTTTGAAGTTCAAAAGTTCATAATCAGTCTCATAGGACTAAAGTCAAAATGTCAGTAGGACTAGTTCTTTCTTGAAGCTTTGAAGGGAGGCTCCATCTCCTTGGTTTTTCAGTTTCCAGAGGCTGTCAGTGTTTCTTGGTTCAGGATCCCTTTCTCACATTACTTCAACCTCTTGCTTCATTTGTCACATCTCCTACTACTAACTAATTCTCCTGCCACCCTCTTATAAAGACTCTTGTCCTAACCTTGGGTCCATCTGAATAATCCAAGATAATTTCCCTAACACAATATCCTTAATTCAATCAATCTGAAAAGTCCCTTTTGCCATGTAAAGTAACATATTCACAGGTTTCAGGGATCAGGATGTGGACATCTTTGAGCAGCTATTATTTTGTCTGCTGCACCACTATTCATCAATTTGAAAAGAAATATATTTCCATTATTTAAATATACATTTTTACAAGATAATATTGACTCTACTGTTTCACAGCTTGCATTTTGTATTTAACAATATATATTAACCATAATTTTGTATTCTTTAATAATAGTCTCTACTCCATCATTTCCAAATATTTTATACCATTTCAATGAATGGAGAGACTCTAATTATATTAACAAGTATAACTAAAATACTTGCAGTGACTCCAACTTTTATGTATTAAAATAAAAATTGTGCTCTGGTCATGACATTGGATTATATTGTTTTTTCCCTCATCTTTCCAAAATCCCACTTTTTGGGCTCCAAAATCACTGCAGATGGTGACTGCAGCCATGAAATTAAAAGATGCTTACTCCTTGAAAGAAAAGTTATGACCAACCTAGATAGCATATTGAAAAACAGAGACATTACTTTGCCAACAAAGGTCCATCTAGTCAAGGCTATGGTTTTTCCAGTGGTCATGTATTGATGTGAGAGTTGGACTGTGAAGAAAGCTGAGCGCCAAAGAACTGATGCTTTTGAACTATGGTGTTGGAGAAGACTCTTGCGAGTCCCTTGGACTGCAAGGAGATCCAACTAGTCCATTCTGAAAGAGATCAGCCTTGGGATTTGTTTGGAAGGAATGATGCTGAAGCTGAAACTCCAGTACTTTGGCCAGCTCATGAGAAGAGTTGACTCATTGGAAAAGACTCTGATGCTGGGAGGGATTGGGGGCAGGAGGAGAAAGGGATGACAGAGGATGAGATGGCTGGATGGCATCACTGACTGATGGACGTGAGTCTGAGTGAGCTCCGGGAGTTGGTGATGGACAGGGAGGCCTGGCGTGCTGCGATTCATGGGGTTGCAAAGAGTTGGACACGACTGAGTGACTGAACTGAACTGAACTGAACCAAGGTGTTGATAATTAGCAGTCTTAAAATCACTGTTGTAGGATGTAAATACTGCTAGACTAAGATACAATTGGCCTGGGTTATAGTTCTGATGTTATCAAATAATAAATGTATGAACCTGGGCTTGTCTATCAATTTCTTGAAAATAGCTTTGAATGGTTTAGAAAGAGATGTTGAGTAACTTGCATAGGTCATATGGCTAGGAAGTGACAGAGCCAGCATTGTCCAGATCCAGAGTTCATAGCTATTCTGATATACTATACCCTGCTTATGCTTAGAATGTTCATATGGGAACTAGAACAAAGTATCTCAGGGAGCAGGACCTACTCTGATAATTATCTTCCAGCTTTATTTGCAACTAGCCTCAAACCCTGCCTGTAGAAAATTCCTTAAGACATTTTTGAGTACTCATGGAAGGGGAGGAGAAACTGTTGAGTGAGAAATCTCCCTGCATGGAGATACCATCTAGGAAGGGAGGAGGAGACGGTGGGGTCCTTGCCTAAATGTGAAGGGTACTTGCAGGTTGGTCTAGATTGTTGGTATTGGAGGGTTTAGGGAGGGTTTAGTAATCCTGGGGCTAGGAGAGTTGCCTTGAAGTCCACAGCTGTCAGTCCAGCTCAACTTTTCCTTGGATTGTAATGCTTATTTGTGATAAGTTTACTAAAACTGATGAAGACAAGGGCAGGAAAAGGCTTCCATAACTGCCCATTCTCTCCAAAAGAGGGCGCTCCTGTGTGCTCAATCGCTCTGTCCTGTTTGACTCCTTGAGACCCTATGAACCCTGCTAGGCTCCTCTGTCCATGGGATTTCCCAGACAAGAATACTGGGAGTGGGTTGCCATTTCCTGCTCCAGGGGATCTTCCCAACCCAGGGATCGAACCTGTGTTTCCCGCATTGCTGGCAGTCTCTTGCATCCCAACTGGATTTTTTACCAGCCACCAGGGAAATCTTGAACATGCATATATTCTCAATGCTTTTTCCCCAGCACAAATCCCAATCACGGATCAAAGGGGACTCTGGATTGCATTGTACATATAGGATACTGAGTCCATATCTAACCAACACCCATTCTGCAAGCCCCACCTTGGCCAAAACTTCAATACCTGGTGGGTATCAATAACCCAAAGAGTCTGCAAATGAACTCAGACTGTATCATTTTACAAATTAATTTACACAGAAGAAGGGCATCTGGTCCAGTGTTCTTAAGGCTTGGTGATTGTATTTAATACTTCAGAGTAATTCAAACATCGTTTGTAAATATTGTTTGCCTGACACTCATTTCTACCCCTAAGTGTTTCCCCTAAGGGGTGCTAATTCTAATTTGGTACTTGAATAAAGGAGAATATCCAGGCCTTTCATGACCTTCAAAGGAATGGCTGTAGTTACTAAGATACTATACCTTTTCCCTTATCATTGGCATGTGTTCTGTACAAGCCTCACCTTTGTTACTTCTAGGAGACTACATGTGGCATCTGTGACACAGAAGCTATTTTTCACTTCTGTTTTTTCATCCCTAGCTCCCCTGGGCAAGGCAGGAGCTCTATCAGATCATTGTTGTTTCAGGGTTACAAAAAAAAAAAAAATTGCCAACACTTCTGGAGAAATGGTGATGTTTGATGCTCCCTAGGTAAAAGCCAGCAGATAAGGCTGGAAGCTTGCAGAAGAGAATGAAGTGGGGAAGACTCATAGGACAGAGTAGGGAGACTGGACAGAAATGCAAATTCTACACCTACAGCTCTCATGGAGCCTGAGTGATGAAACAAAGAAGAGCCTGGAGAAATTTCAGCCTCACTTTCATCTTCTTTTGGAAAGCTGTTGTCTTAAGCCCCTCCCAGCCTGGCATATAGCCGTTCCTTGTACTTTTGAGAGTCAGTAAATTTGAGTAAGGACATAGCAAAGGCCTGTGCTGCTATGCACTGTAAACAGTATGCGTTGTAGCCAAAGGCAGCCTCTAATCCCAGCTCTCATTGACTGGCTGTGTGACCTTGGGTACCTTACCTAAGCCTCAGTTTCCCATAGTATCAAATGGGACTATTAAAATGCTTATTGGAGAACTGGTGGTGAGATTGGAGCTAAAGAAGATGAAGAACCCAGCACAATGTCTGGCATAAATTTAGTATTAAAAATGTTGGCAGCTTTACATTATGGTTGGTCCAGATTCTACACCTTCCCCTTGACAGGTTTCTCTCTACTGTTGCCCCCAGAAGAACTGATGTACTTGAGGATCCAGAAGTTTAACAATTCCCCCAAAAAATCAGAGCAAGAAAAACTTGGGACTTATCAGCTTGCCCCCTTCCCCCACCCCACAAGCATGTACAGACTAAGGGTCCGAGGAGGCTGAATAATGAGAGGCTCTCAGTTTAGCTTGGAAGTCGTACACTATTTCAAGGTCCCAGATTTTTAGTTGAATATTCTCTCCTGCCTCACAACTCCACCTCCATCCTATTTTAAAGAACCCCTTTAGTTCTCCAGTTACACATTTTCTTGTCACTGGAAATTCCGCCCTTAGCCTTTAGTTTTCCTGGGAATGCAACGATAGGGAAGATCTCTGAGACTAATTGGGGCGCTATCGCCCAGGCAACCGTGGAGTGCGCCTGCGCAGTGACTTTCCCAAGCAGGCAGCTCGTTTGCCTTCTGCACTGCTGCCGGACTTGGGGCCGAAAGAGTGTATCTCCCCTCTTCCTGTCCCCTCTCCCTCGTTAGACGATTGGTTGTTTTCTTCTTGAGACTGACGAAAATGTGAGGAAAGTCCTCTCTTCCATCTGATAGGAGGTGGCAGTTGAGGGTAGCCTCTAGTGATTAAATGGATTAAAGGGCAGAAAGCTTATGGATGCCAGGAGGAGACAAAGCATAAAACCTACACCACTGATAGGCAGCCCCCTTCTTCCCCTGCAACCTTGCGTTAGAGGTGACTTTAGGTATAATATACTACTAAGCCAGGGCTCCCTTACAGGAATTGTTAGCTGCTGCTGCCAGCTCTCTAGGGAAGAGCTGCGAGCAGGGTTAGAAGCTGCGAGATCCCGGATCTGGATGAAGAGAACCAAAATACTAACACTCACCTTAACGGCTTGAGTGCAGAAATAAACAGCGCAGCCGAGGTTCCCATTCAGAGTTCCTCCACGTGAACTGTTAGGTCTGACGGAGATCCAAGACTAGCTGCCTTCAGGAGAACCATTGTTGATTTCTAAGACCCACTTTCTGAGAATATGAACCTTTGTTATCTCTGCCACAGGCTTATCTCTCTCACTCTGCTCGTAACTTCAACTTTCCCGAGCTTCATGTAAATCCCACGAAGCAATTATACATACTGCCCCTGACTTCATGGACTAGCCCTCCTTTCCTCCCTCTTCCCAACCTCGGGTCTTACAATAGAAGTCACTAAAGGTTAACTTGTCCCTAGCCCTGCATACCACCTCATCCTCCCCTGCCACCACCTCTGACCACTCCTCCATTTGTGTGACACCCCTGCCCCTTCACTGTCCCCTCCCACAACTTGCAGTTTAGTTGGGACTTACTCCTGCAAACTCTCATAGATCTCTGAGCTTACCCCTATTATACCACTTGCCACAGCAATAATATAATTGTTGGTTTACTTTCACAGACCCTCCCCCTTAAGCCCTGGGGCTCAACTGGCTCTTCCTCACCCTTATATTTCCAGCATAAAGCACTGTGCTTAGAGCATGGCAGATACTTAATAAACGTTTGTTGAATAAAATAGTACTTAAGCATGGAGACTAATTCATTGAACTTTTATTTTTCACTACACTCTGGAACCACAAAGCAAATACAGGTAAATGCCAGTAATTAAAAAATAAAAATAAAACAGTAGACACAATGGGAGAACATCAACCGACCAATGATTTTGTGTTTGTTTTTCTTGTGTGTATATTATCACTGTTGTTACTTAACTCCTGTATGAGACTATTTTATTGATTATTTCAAATGGTTAAAGAAAAGCTATATATTTTCTTCCACATCATAGAAAGATGTAAATATTACCAATACATTTTATGCAGCCATATGAACTTTTATAATGAAACAAGACAGGAATGACAAATGAGCAATTCTATTTTTAAACACTGATCATGAATCTAATTCAGGGTATATTAAAAGGAAGAAAAACTATTAGAAATGGAACACATAGCAAGCACAATGTGTACTTTTCACCCCAACCCTGCCCAATTTCTGATTTGGGGCCCCAGTACCCATTTCCCCAGGCCCCTTTAATTGATGCCACCTAACTGAAATGACACACTTTCCTCAGACTTCACATGGGGCCAAAGAAGAACATGGCAGTTGCCTCAGATCTGGCTCTGGCTTCCTCATCTTCAACAGCCTCCCTATATTGCTCTGGCCAGTCCTGTGGTTGCTTTCTGTAGAGCCTGGCCATATACTCCAGGGCTTTCATTTTGGTGGTTTCAAGGTGAGCTCGAGGACCCCATAGAAGCTCATATTCAACTGGATTAGAATAGGAGAGTGGCCTGCATTCCAAGTAGCGCTGTCTCATAAGTTTGCAGGTGATGGCATGCTTTCTGCCTACATCCACACCAAATCTCCGAAGCAAATTCCAGACATTGGCCTCTTTGACACGGTTGCCCATCAGGAAGATCAAACCCAGGATTGGCATCACATATTCTTGAGTGGGTCTCCCCAGGCTCTCTAGCATCATTTGCTCTTCTTCTGATTCTGGTTGCTGGACAAGGAGGTAAATGTGCTCACTGGTATCAACCTCAATCAGAGAGAACCCATAGAACAGATCAAGTATTAGAGTAGCTCGACTGAGGATATTTGGAAACACATCCTCAAATTCTTTGCCAGTGTGAGCCAATAGCTCATCCTGATGTATAGGTAGCAACTCCTCTGTGACATTAATGGCCAACTGGACCAAATCATTTGCCTTATCATTCATAGTGTCTTCTGACCAGAACTCTAAGCCAGCAGCCTGGCTTCTTTCTTTGGCCTTGTCAGCTTCTAGGGCCTTATTATATTCTTCTGGCCAGCTCCAGGGTTCTTCATCATGGGCCTCTGCCACAAACTTTAGGGCTTCCATCTTTGTGATTTCTTTGTGGGCTCTAGAACCCCACAAGAACTCAAATTCGAGGGGATTAGTGCCATAAACTGGCCAGTACTCCAAGAATCGCATACGCACAAAGTCAGTAGTTAGGAGGTTCCTTGTGTTCCCAAAGGGGATGTTGATCCTCTGGGGCTCACCTAATACATCAACCTTTAGCAACAGATCCCAAATGGAGGTCTCTCTTGCTCGGTTACCATTTAGGAGAATATGACCTAGGACCAAGGCCAAGAGACCTGCCTTTGGCATGTCCAGGGATTCTGCTATCCAATCATTGGTCTGGAGACCCCGTTTGCTGATTAGGTTGTAGGTGTCAGCTTGGGGATCAAGAACCCTCAGATTCAACCCAAAGACCCGATCCAGATGGGCTGAGGCTCGTCTGAGGATCTCAGGGAACTGATCTGAGTATTCTCTGAGGAACTCCAGCATCTCTGTCTGCTGAATAGACCCCTCGATTTGGCTTTTCATGCGCATGAAATTCACCAAAGCAATCGACCTGTCTTCTAGAGGATCGTGCACCCTGAGCGCCCCCAAACGTCGGGACTGCTCATCAATCAGCACATCGAGGTCTTTTGGGTCCTGCGCAGCCTGGGAAGCGCTGGCAACCTGAGGGTCGACCGGCGCCTGAGGGCCCTGGGGGGCATCAGGAACTATCATGGAGACGGGGAGCCCAGAGGCATCAGTAGCCTGCATCTCACCATGGAAGTCGCTGTAATCTGCAGTGGTCTCTGCGCTGCGGTGACACGCATTCTTGCTTACCAGAGACATGGTTCCAGGAGACAGGAACGGGGAGGTCTGCGATCCGTCAGAGAGAGGATGGTAGGTGTGTTGGCGCCTCAGTACAAAGCCAAAGCCAGAGGCCTGGGAGCTGGGCGGGTCAGAAGTGACAGCTGGTGAGAGGAGCTATCTTCCTACACAAACACCAACCGGCAATGACCGCAAACTTCACAGAGCTAGGGTTTGCCGCAGCCTACGCAGGCGCAGTTGGGTTCTGCGACGTGGTGGCCACGCCCCGCTCTAAGTACCCCACGCCCGCCCTCTACTTCTGCCTGGCCCAAGCTGCTGTTGGAGTGGTTCCTGCTACAGTCAAACTTGTTAGAGAGAATTCATGAAAGGAGGTAATAAACAGAGGTAAAGCAAAAGGGTAAGGGATGGGGGATGTTCAATGAAACACCACAAAGTTTTTCTGTGAGGTGTAGAGCTAATAGGCAATAGAGGGTTTGGAGGGGAGGATGCTGAAGACGAGAATTGTTTCACAGATCCATTAATTCATCCACTCATTCAGCATATATTTCTTGAGTATGTGTCATGTGCTGGGCACAGAACCGGGCACTAGGGGAACACCAGAGTACAAGCGTAATGATTATCCCTTTCTGTGTAGAGCTTACATTCTGCAGTAGGATCAAACTATGGTAATAATAGTGGAGCACTTGCTATGTGCCAAACACTATTTCTGGTGTTTTCACTTATCTCATTGAATCCTTTAATCTTAACTATGAGGTAGCTACTCTTAATGGTTCTCATTTTACAGACAAGGAAACTGAGTCAGAGAGGTGAATTTACCTGTCCAGAGTCAGGCAAAAACAAGTGGAAGAGATCAGGATTTGAACTTGTCTGTCAGAGTCTCAATAAAAGTACTTTCTCTCATACCATCTGCCCATCACAGATGATTGCTGCTGCTAAGTTGCATCAGTCGTGTCTGACTCTTAGCGACCCCATGGACTGCAGCCTACCAGGCTCCTCCGTCCATGGGGTTTTCCAGGCGAGAGTACTGGAATGGGGTGCACATGCCTTCTCCGTCACAGATGATTAGCCCTGTTTATTTAAGGCACTAGAAATTAAAGTACTTGAAAATATATGCTCTGTGAAATGATAGTTAACATATGGTACAAACACAGAAGAAGGAACAAACAATGAATTACAGCTTAGTCTGAGGTGTCTCGGACTGGGAACACATGCCTCAAGAACGAACTGAGCTCCAAGTGATGAATAGGATGGGAAGGATTTATAAGGGCTTTCTAGGCTGAGGGATCAGTATCAGAAAAAGCTCAGAGGTATAAAAGTACAAAATAAGTTTGCATAACACTGGTCATTCAGGGTGGCTAGAGCCAGAGTGCACTAGGAAGGGAGGGAGATGAGGATGAAGATGATAAGACAGAAATGATTGGATTTTCTGTTTCTTCATTTAGCAGTTGGGGCTCCATGAGGTAAGAACAGCAACACCAGAACAGGACCTGATTATTCAGGTGTTTGGTCATGTGTTTAGGGAGGCATAATTCAAATACTTTGACTAGGACGAAGGGTCAGCTGTTTTATATTCTGGGACTGCTACCAAAATAATTGAGCTAAATCCTAGCTTTTAACCATCAGAGTATGCAGTGGAATATTGAGAAGGAGAAAAATTTGCATTTTTCTGCAGCCACAGTTCAAATCCTTCATAAAATTCTTGATAGTAATGTTGAATTCAGTTATCTTGTACCCTGAAATTCCTTCAGAGGGCACTTGAGGAGCCAGACACTTAAACCTGACATTTTCTACATTCCAGATGCTTTCTTAAAGTAGCAAAGCAGGTAGCTCAGGAGCAAGCTGGACTAAAGACATAAATTTTTGCAGAAGTGAATGTGCGTGTTCTACCAGGTAGAAATGTTCAGTTTCCATGCTAATCGTATATTCGGAGAATCTTGTGGAAAGCTGCAGCATCTTTTGAACTGTTGCAAAGGTGTAACTGAGAGCATATCTGATAAGATCCCTCATCCTGGTCTTTCCCCTTCCCCAGAAGGACCTCAAGCTACTTGTCTAGACAGGTACTACCCAGGGGTAAGTTCAGAGAGGATTTTAAATTCTGTAGTCATTTTTAAAAAAATGTAATTTCCCCTTGAAATCCAGCTCACTTTTTTTTTTTTTTTGGTGAGTTGAATTTTCTACTACCCCTGTATCTAATAGATAAAAATAGCATTGAGTGACAATATCTTACCTGTGAAATGACATGCTGATCCCATTCTACAGAATTCAAATTCTTCACCAATTGGTTCCTATCTCTCTCTCCATTTTCATCTTTATTCCCTCTAGCACATCCTTCCATGAAATCTGTTCCTTAGCCACACAAAACTACACTCCTGGTCTCAGCCATTTCTACTTTACCTGTCTCCAAACAGTTCTAGTTCTTGCTAAATGAAAAATGAAGGAGCTGTGCCTGTGACTGTGACTTACATCATGTTTTCCATCCTAAGTGTGAATGTAAAAAGATGGGATTATACTCTCCATTCTGAAATTCTTTTGATATTTTCCAACCTTTATTGCATTTAAAAAATGTGTGAATATCTTTCCATACAATCATTTGTCTTCCACATAATTTTAATAACATATTTTAACTTTATGATTATGTGCTTTACTGAGATATAACATATACAGAGAAAAGTATACAAATCATGAATGCAGAGCTTGATAAATTATGACAGATTTAACACACCCTATGACCATTATGCCAACCAAGAAACAAAACATTACCAGCATTTCAGAACCTCCTATGGCACCCCTCCCATCTCTTCCTTCATACTTGCCCAAGAGGAAACCCCAATTCTGACTTCTATCATCACAGATTAGTTTTGCTGGTTTCTGAGTTTGGTATATCAATGGAATTATACAACATGTACTCATTTTTAGCTCTCTCTCTCTTTTTTAACAATAAAACCCCACTATGTCTTATTATCCTTGTTGTATGTAACAATATTTGTTCATTTGGATTATTATATATTTTAACACTGAATGATTGTACCACAACCTATCCTGTTGATTGCTGGTGGACATTATCTTTTTTTCAGTTTGTGGTTCTTACCAAAAATGCTGCTATGAACCTTTTTATACCTGTCTTTTGGTTCACAGATTCATTTCAATTGGAAATAAATCTATGAAAGGAACTACTGTGTGATAAATGTGTGTGATTTCAGTTCACATAGATATTTCCAGAGAGTTTTTGAAGTTGTTACACCAGTTTACACTTCCACTGGTACTGTATGAGAACTCTTATTGCTCTATATTCTTGTCTGTGGGCATTCTAATGGGTGTGCTATGGTGTATCATTTGGGATTTTTTTCTCTTCACTCATATTTAGCTTTTTTAAAAAACTGCTTTTCAGACAACAGTTGTCATTTGTTTTTCCAGGTTAATAGACATTAAAGGCAGAAAGTTAAGAAAACAGGAGATGCTAGTAGTTAGTCAGAAGACAGCAGCAAGAAGTGATAGTTGGTAGACACTCAAAGGGAAAGAGATATGGAAACATTATTCAAAATTGAATTTAGAACATAAATACTATTCTCTCTGGGTACTCAGTGCAAGGACAAGAAATCCTCAATGTACTAATTGTCCTCAAAATTTTAATTGCATATTATAATTATTAAAGACCTATCTTTATCAAGAGAAGTTAACTTCCGTTTATGAAATATATATATATATATAACAGAATTATTAACCCAGAAAATACATTACATTTAAAAAGTGTTAGTCCTTAATGAAATAATATAATTATATAGAAAATTCACATATGTAAAATCTCATTCATGACAAATTGGTGTTTGCCAGAGGGGAAGGAAGACAGGAGAATGAGTGAAATAGGTGAAAGAGATTAAGAACTACAAACTTCCAGCTATAAAATAAATAACTTACAGGTATGTAATGTACAGCATAGCGAATTTAGTCAATAATATTGTAATAAATTTGCCTGGTGACAGATGGTAACTAGAATCACTGTGATGCTCTATTTGTTATGTATATAAATGTTGAATCACTATGTTGTATACTTGAAAGTAATATAATATTGTATGTTAACTATACTTCAATTAATAATTAAAAGGAGAGACTTCCCTGGTGGTTTAGTGGTTAAGACTGTGCTTCCAGTGTGGGGGAGCCCAGGTTCAATCCCTGGTCAGGGAACTAAGATCTCATATGCTGCACAGCACAGCCAAAAAATAAATAAATTAAAAAAAATTAAAAGGAAAAAAATCTCATTCCTGGATATTACTCTCTGAATACAACATTGTGTTATACCCTAATTTTTTAATAATATGCATTCTTTTATATATAAAATTGTAATGATCATTTAATTTATTTTTTGAACAACTGTATTTTTATTGAGTCAAATAACAAGATCTGATTATTGTTATTAAGTTGGAAGATATAAAAACATATAAATTTTTTTCAAAAATTGTTCATGTTTCCACCAACCAGAGATATTTATTGCTAGCATTTTGCCCTGTGTCATTCCTAGTCTTCTCTTTTCCCCCTACTTTTTATTGAAATATAACATTTCTATAGAAAAGTTCATAAAATACAAGTAAACAGATCAATTAATTTTCACAAATTGAATGTATTTGTGTAACCAACAACCGGTTAACAAACAGAATATTGTAACCAATCAGAAGCCCACCCTTGCACCTTGCTTCACTCATTACAACACCCTCTGCCCCAAAGGTAAACACCTAAATATTAACATCATAGATTCATCCTTCCTATTTTTTAACTCTATATAATTGGAATCTTGTGGTATAATTTGTGTGTATCTAGCTTCTTTCATTCAATATATTTGTGAAATTCACTCATATTATTGCTTGTAGCTGTCAATCATTCATTTTATTGCTGTATATTATTTTATTTTGTGAACATATCAGAACTTTAAAATCCATTCTACTGTTGATGAGCATTTGAGTTATTTCCAGTTTTTAGAATAATTAGTGCTGTTATGAATATTCTAGTATATGTTTTTTTAATGAACTTTTGCATGCATTTACATTGGGCATCTAAGAATGCCATTGCTAGATCATAGGTTATACATATGTTCAGCTTCTGGCACAGTTTCCTGAAGTGGCTATACCAATTCATACTGCCATGAGCAAGGAACAAGTATTCTGGTTTCTCCACATCTTCACTGACATTTGGTGCATTCTTTCTTTTCCATTATAACTATTAATATTTTGGTGGGTGGTGCAGTGATATGGCATTGTGACTTTGATATACTTTTCACTGATGACAATGGAAATTGAGCTCCATTTCACATATTTATTAGCCATTTGGATATCTTTTTTGTAATGACCTGTTCAAGTGTTTTGCCCATTCTACTGGGTACTCAGTCTTTTCTTGTTGATTTATAGAGAGTTTATATTTTATATATACAAGTTTATTGTCAAATATGCATATTGCAAATATCTTCTCTAATAGACAGGTTGCCTTTTCACTATCTTCTTGTTCTTATTCAGAGAACAGGAGTTAATAGTTACTATACAGTTCAGTTTATCAATTAATATCCTTTCTGGTTAGTGCTATTTAAGAAATTTTTGCCTACTCCAAGTTCACAGTGAGATTTTTGTATGCTTAAAAGATTAATTTTTTTTAATTGGTGGAAATTTGCTTTACAATATTGTGTTAGTTTCTGCCTTACAACACAGATCAGTCATAATTTTATGTATATCCCTCCCTCTTGAGTCTCCCTCCCTTCCCCCATCCCACCCCTCTAGGTCATCACAGAGCACCAGGCTGGGTTCCTTGTGTTATACAGCAACTTCTCACTATCTATTTTACATATGACAGTGTATATATGTCAAAGCCAGTTTCTCAGTTTGCCTCACACTCTCCTTTCCCTGCTATGGCCACAAGTCCATTCTCTACTAGGTTCATCAGTACCATTTTTCTGGATTCCATATATATCCATTAATGTATGATACTTATTTTCCTCTTTCTGACTTATTTCACTCTGTATAAGAGGCTCTAAGTTCATCCACCTTGCTACAACTGATTCAAATTTGTTACTTTTTATGGCCGAGTAATATTCTATTGTATATATGTATCACATCTTCTCTATCCATTCATCTGTCAACAGACACCTAGGTTGCTTCCATGTCCTGGCTATTGTAAATATTTCTGCAATAAACTTGAGATACGTGTGTCTTTTAGAATTGTGGTTTTCTCAGGATATATACCCAGTAGTGGGATCGCTGGGGTATATGATAGAGTTATTCCTAGTTTTTAAAGGAATCTTCATACTGTTTTCCATAATGGCTGTATCAGTTTACATTACCACCAAAATTGCAGGAGAGTTCCCTTTTCTCCATATCCTCTTCAGCATTTATTGTTTGTAGATTTTTTGATTACAGCCATTCTGACTGGTGTGAGGTGATACATCATTGTAGTTTTGATTTGCATTTCTATAATAATGAGGTAGCACTAGTGATAAAGAATGCACCTGCCAATGCAGGAGACATAAGGGACACAGGTTCAATCCTGGGTCAGGAGTATCCCTTGGAGGAAGAAATGGCACCCCGCTCCAGTATTCTTGCTTGGAGAACCACATGGACAGAGGAGCCTGGAGCGCTACAGTCCATGAGGTCACAAAGGACATGACTGAACATCTAAGCACAATAATGAGCAATGTTGAGCATCTTTTAATGTGTTTATTGGCTATCTGTATGTATTATATAGAGAAATGTCATTTTAGGTCTTCTGTCCAGTTTTTGATTGGGTTGTTTACTTTTCTGATATTCAGCTGTATGAGTTGCTTATATAATTTGGAGATTAATCCTTTGTCACTTGCTTCATTTGCAATTATTTTCTCCCATTCTAAGGGCTGTTTTTTCATCTTGTTTATAGTTCCCTTTGCTATGCAAAAGCTGTTAAATTTTATTAGGTCCCATTTGTTTATAGTTTAACTTTCATTTTTAAATCTAAAAATAATCTGGAATGTATTTATTTATTATATAAGTTTCAAGTATATAGTATTGTATTTCAGCATCTACCTGACCTGCCCCTTGAGAAATCTGTATGCAGGCCAGGAAGCAACAGTTAGAACTGAACATGGGACAACAGACTGGTTCCAAATAGGAAAAGGAGTACGTCAAGGCTGTATATTGTCACCCTGCTTATTTAACAGAGACGCAGAGTACATCATGAGAAATGCTGGGCTGGAAGAAACACAAGCTGGAATCAAGATTTCTGGGAGAAATATCAATAACCTCAGATATGCAGATGACACTACCCTTATGGCAGAAAGTGAAGAGAAACTAAAAAGCCTCTTGATGAAAGTAAAAGAGGAGAGTGAAAAAGTTGGCTTAAAGCTCAACAATCAGAAAATGAAGATCATGGTTGATGTATGGCAAAACCAATACAATATTGTAAAGTAATTAGCTTCCAATTAAAATAAATAAATTTAAATTAAAAAAAAATAATACTGGAGTGGGTTGCCATTTCCCTCTCCAGGGGATCATCCCAACCCAGGAATCAAGCCTGGGTCTCCTGCGTTGCAGGCAAATTCTTTACCAACTGAGCTATGAGGAAAGTCCTACATATTTGAAAATCAAACCTCTACATATTTGGAAACCTCTACATATTTGGAAATAAACACATGAGCAAAAAAGAAAGTCTCCAGAGAAATTAAATTATATTTTCAAGTAAATGAAAAATAAGATGCAATATATAAAATTATGTGATATTCAGCTAAAGCCCTGCACACAGGAAAATTAAATCCATGTATTATGGCTCAGTGGGTAAAGGATCTGGGAGACACAGTAGATGCGAGTTCAATCCCTGGATGGAGAAAAATTCCTTCTCCCCTGGAGAAGGAAACGGCAACCCACACCAGTATATTTTGTTTGGGAAATCCCAGGGACAGAAGAGCCTGGCTGGCTCCTCCATGGGGTCGCAGAGTCAGAAACAACTAAGTGACGAAGCATAAGATTATAAAATAAGAAATATCTAAAATAAATAGGATAAAGTTCTATCTTAACTACACTAATAAAAGTAAACCTAAGGCAAGCAGAATAAAATAAAAATTAAAACACAAAATTTTATTTATTTTTTAAAAATTAATTTTATTTTAATTTAAAAAAATTTTTAATATAAATTTATTTATTTTAATTGGAGGCTAATTACTTTACAATATTGTAGTGGTTTTTGCCAAGAACACAAAATTTTAAATGAGAAAACAATAGAACAAATCAGCCTAAAAAGGCTGGTTTTGTGAATAGGGCAATAAAATTGAGAAACTTCTAGCAAGGGTGAGATAAAAAGAGAGAGGTTACCTTAATGTTTGTTTCTGTATCTTTGAAAGTTGCTCAGTCGTGTTTGACTCTTTAAGACCCCATGGACTATAGAGTCCATGGAATTCTCCAGTCTAGAATACTGGAGTGAGTAGCCTTTCCCTTCTCCAGCAGATCTTCCCAACCCAGGGATCGAACCCAGGTCTCCCACATTGCAGGTGGATTCTTTACCAGCTGAGGCACCAGGGAAGGCCAAGAATACTGGAGTAGCTAGCCTATCCCTGCATTGCAGGCAGATTCTTTACTTACTGAGCTATATCAGGGAACCCCACCTTGTTTCCGTATAGATAAGGTCTTTTCCCCTTTAGCTTCTTTCAGGAATTTTTCTTTATCTTTGCGTTTCTGTTTAAAATAATATATCTAGGTGCAGTGTTTTGAAATTATCACTTGGTGTTCTCAGAACTTCTTGGACCTGTGATTTGGTGTTTGATATTCAGTTCAGTCGTTCAGTCGTGTCCGACTCTTCGGGACCCCATGGACTGAAACACGCCAGGTTTCCCTGTCCATCACCAATTCCCGGGGTTTACCCAGTCTCATGTCCATTGAATCGGTGACACCATCCAACCATCTCATCCTCTGTCATCCCCTTCTTCTCCCGCTTTCAATCTTCCCCAGCATCAGGATCTTTTCAAGTGAGTCAGCTCTTCGCATCTAGGTGTTTGATATTAGTTTGGGGAAAATTCTCAGTCATTATTATTTCAAATATTTCTATTTCTTTTTCTCATTCTTCTTCTGGTATTCCCACTACACTAATGTTACAACTTTTATAGTTGTCCCTATGTCCTTGGACAGAGAAGGCAATGGCAACCCACTACAGTACTCTTGCCTGGAGAATCCCATGGACAGAGGAGCCTGGTAGGCTTCAGTCCATGGGGTCGCACAGAATCAGACACGACTGACACGACTTAGCAGCAGCAGCATGTCCTTGGATATTCTGGGTTTCTTTTTCAGTCTCTGTTCTCTGCTCTATGAGAACTGTATTGATATATTCTCTAGCTCAGATATTCTTTCCTCATCCATTCCAGTGTACTAACAGGCCTATCAAAAGCATTCCTCATTTCATTTATAGTGTTTTTATCTCTGGCATTTTTATTTTGTTTTATCCTCAGGATTTCCATCTCTCTGCTTACATTGCCCATCTGTTTTTGTATGCTATCTACTTTATCCATTAGAGCCCTTAACATATTAATTGTTTTAAATTAATATAAATTTAAATTAAATTTGCATCATAATTGTTTTAAATTCCCAGTTTGATAATTCCAACATCGCTGCCATGTCTGATTTTGATGTTCACTTTGTTTTTTCTAATTGTATTTTTTACCTTTTAGTGTGCCTCGCAATTTTTTCTTGATAGTTGTATATGATCTCCATAAAAGAAATTGCTATAAATAAGCCTTTCATAGTGAGATGGTGAGATATGGGAGGAAAGGAAGCTTTCTACATTCTTATTATTAGGTCTCAGTCTATTAGTGAGTCTATGCTCCTGGAATGTGAACTTCACAAGTGTTGCTTAAAAATCCACCCCCCACCCCACACCACCAATTGGGACAGGATGGCTAGAGTAGGTTGGAGCTGTTTTCCCCCTTCTCCCTCATGTAAGGCTAGAGCCATCTGGAGTTGAGTGTTTCTTTCCTCCAGGTTAGTTAGGCTCTAATAATAGCCCAGCTCTAGTTATAATAATAACTAGAAGTTAGGTTCTAGTTAAACTAGTTTCTCCTCAGGACATTCCTTGTTAAGAAGAGCAGAATGCTCTTGCATATTTCAAAAATTTTTTTCAAAATTTTCTTCCCCCCTGCTGGAATCACAATGGAATTTTTCTCCAATATTTACTGTTGGAACCCAGTCAAGCTCCTGGAGATATGTTTTACAATATTGTTGCCCCCCTATGACTGGGTCCCCTCGAATTTTTGACTCTCACACTTTGTTTTTGCTGAGGCTTCAACCAATTACAGTTCAAGTTTTCCTACCTCAGCACTGGTTCCCATGGCGGTTTTTGCTTGTGAGCCTCTAATCTGGTAAACAATGACTCCCTGTATCTATCTGTTTTTCTTTCCAATCTTGTGTTCAGTAGTTTGTCCTGTGTCCTCCCTTCTCTTATGGATCCAAGAAAAGTTTAAGTTTTTATTTGTTGTTAGGATATAGTGGCAACTTTCCAAGCTCCGTACATATAGAACTGGAAATGAGAAGTCTCTATGTATTTTTATTGGGAGTTTAATTTATTTACCTTTAATATAATTGCTGCTAGAATAGGACTTTGTATTGCCATATTATCAGGGTTTTTTTTTTTTTGTATGACTTACATCATTTTTATTTCATCTCCTATTGCTTTCTTTTCCTTTTGTCTATATTTTACAGATATTTTCTTTGTGGTTAACAGGGAGGTTACATAAAATGCCCTAAGATTGAAATAACCTATTTTGAACTGATACCAACTTAACTTCAACCACATCCAAAAATCTATTCCTTTACAACACTACTCACCCTCTGCCACTTCTGTTACTGATGTCACAAATTACATCTTTAATGTGGACCCATAAACATAGATTTATAGTTTTATGCTTTTATCTTTTAAATACTACAGAAGAATTAAAAGTGTAGTTGTGAAAATTGTCAGTAATATAGGTTTTATATTCATTCATATATTTACCTTTTCTGGGGAATTTTATATTTTCATGTGAATTTGAGTTATTATCTCATATGCTTTCCTGTCAAATTGAAGGAATTGCTTAATCCTTTCTCATAGGGCAGTTCCTGTGATAATAAACTCCCTCAGCTTTTCTTTATCGTAGAATGTCTTAATTCTTCTTCATTTTTTAAAAATATAAATTTATTTATTTTAATTAGAGGTTAATTACTTTACAATATTGTATTGGTTTTGCCATACATCAACATGAATCTGCCACAGGTACACATGTGTTCCCCATCTTGAACTCCCCTCCCTCCTCCCTCCCTGTTTTGTTGAATATAGCATTATTGCCAAGAGACTAGAATTTAATTATTCCAATCACTAGAAAATGATAAGTATGTAATATAATAGCAGTGTTAATTGTTGCTACAATGGCAATCATATTGCAACATATAAGTGTATCAAATTAACATGTCATATACCTTAAATGTGCATGATATTATACTTCAAATCTGTTTCAACTCAAAAACAGTTGTCTTAAAAAGTCTTTGCTAAGTAATTCAGAAGCCTCTGGCTTTCATGTATGGTGATATCTCATTCTGGTTTTAATTTGAATTCCTCTAATGAATAATGATACCAAGCATTTTGTTCTTATTTCTGCTATGTATACCTTTTGGGGGTTAGTTATCTCTCCAAGTATTTTCCAGATTTTTATTGGGTTGCAAATATTATCTCCCTGTCTATGCCTGTCTTCTCATGATCTTCACAACACAATTAAAAAATCAGATAAAATCAATTTATTTCTCTTATTGATTGCATTTTTCATATCTAAGAAGTATTTGCCCAATCCAAAGTGAAGCAGTTTCTGTTTTTTTCTAGATATTTTATTATTTTCGTTTTCACAGTTAGGTCTGTAATCTGTGTTGAGATTTTTTTTGCCTTTTTATAGATTGCATAGGATTTTCTACGTACACAATCATGATATTTGTAACTAAGGAGATTATTATTCTTCCTTTCCTTTCTCTATGTGTTTTATTTCTTTTTATTGCTATATTGCATGAGCTCACAGCACCAGTGCAATATTGAATAAAAGCGGTGAAAGAGAGCATCCTTGCGTAGTTTATAATCTCAGAGTGTAAACATTCAGTTTCTCACCATTAAGTATGATGTTATCTTTAGGTTATTATAGATGCTTTTTATCAAATTGAGGCAGTTATGGTCTACTCCTTGTCTTTTGAGACTTTTATCAGAGATGGATATTACCAAATGATTTTTCTTCCTCTATTGATCTACATGATCCACTGGAGGAGGGAATGGCAAACCACTCCAGTATACTGGCTGTGAGAAACTCATGAACTGTATAAAAAGGCACAAACATATGACACTAAAAGATGAAACACCCCCCCCCCCAGGTTGAAAGGTGTCCAATATGCTACTGGGGAATAATGGAGGACAACTACTAATAGCTCCAGAAAGAATGAAGCAGCTGGGCCAAAGCAGAAAAGACACTCAGTTGGGGATGTGTCTGGTGATAAAAGTAAACTCTGATAGTGTAAAGAACAGTATTGCATAGGAACCTGGAATGTCAGATACATAAATCAAGGTAAACGTGATGTGGTCAAACAGGAGATGGCAAGAGTAAACATTGACATCTTAGGAATCAATGAAATAAAATGGATGGGAATGGATAAATTTAATTCAGATAACCATTATAACTACTATTGTGGGCAAGAATCCTATAGAAGAAATGGAGTAGCTTTCATAGTCAACAAAAGAGTCCAAAATGCAGTATTTGGATTCAACCTTAAAAATGACAGAATGATCTCATTCATTTCCATGGCAAACCATTCAGCATCACAGTAATCCAAGCTGATGCCACAAACACCGATGTTGAAGAAGCTGAGGTTGATCAACTCTGTGAAGACCTAGATGACCTCCTAGAAATAATGCCCCCAAAAGATGTCCTGTCCTATTCATTATAGGGGGTTGGAATGCAAAAGTAGGGAGTCAAGAGATACCTGGAATAATAGGCAAGTTTGGCCTTGGAGTACAAAATGAAGCAGGGCAAATGCTAACAGAATTCTGCCAAAAGAATGCACTGATCATAGTAAACACTCTTTTTCAATAACACAAGACATGACTTTACACATGGACATAACCAAATGGTCAATACTGAAATCAGATTGATTACATTCTCTGTAACCAAAGATGAAGTAGCTGTATACAGTCAGCACAAATAAGACTGGGAGCTGACTGTGGTTCAGATTATTAGCTCCTTATAGCAAAATTCAGGTTTAAATTAAAGAAAGCAGGGAAAACCACTAGGCCAGTCAGGTATGACTTAAATCGAATCCCCTGTGAATCGAATGTGATGAATAGATTCAAGGGATAGATCTGGTAAACAGAGTCCCTGAAGAACTATGGACAGAGGTCCGTAATATTGTACAGAAGGCAGCAAGCAAAACCACCCCAAAGAAAAAGAAATGCAAGAAGGCAAAGTGGTTGTCTGAGGAGGCATTATAAATAGCTGAGGAAAGAAGAGAAGTGAAGAGCAAGGGAGAAAGGGAAAGGTACACCCAACTAAATGCAAATTTCCAGAGAATAGCAAGGAAAGATAAGAAGGCCTTCTTCAATGAACAATGCAAAGAAATAGAGGAAAACAACAGAAAGGGTAAAATTAGAGATCTATTCAAGAAAATTGGGAATATCAAAGGAATATTTCATCCATATATGGGCACAATAAAGGACAGAAATGGTAAAGACCAAACAGAAGAAGAAGAGATAAACAGAGATGTAAAGAATACACAGAAGAACTGTACAAAAAAATCTTAATGACCTGGATAACGACATGGTGTAAATCTCTCACTCAGTGCCAGACATTCTGCAGTGTGAAGTCAAGTGGGTGATGGAATTCCAGCTGAGCTATTTAAAATCCTAAAAGATGATGCTATTGAAGTGTGGCACTCAATATGTCAGCAAATTTGTAAAACCTAGCAGTGGCCACAGGACTGAAAAAGTCCTCATCTCAATTCCCAAGAAGGGCAATATTAAAGAATTTTTAAACACACTGGACAATTGCACTCTTCTGCCATGCTAGTAAGGTTATGCTCAAAATCCTCTAAACTAGGCTTCAGCATTACTTAAACAAAGCATTTCCAGATGCTCAACCTGGGTTTAGAAAAGACAGAGAGACCAGAGATCAAATTGACAACATTCGCTGGATCATAGAGAAAGAAAGGGAATTCCAGAAAAACATCTAATCTACATCTGTTTCATTGACTAACACTAAAGCCTTTAACTGTGTGGTTCACGACAAACTGTGGAAAACTCTTAAGGAGATGGGAATACCAGATTATCTTACCTGTCTCCTGAGGAATCTGTATGTGGGTCAGGAAACAACAGTTAGAACCCCGAGTGGAACAAGTAACTGGTTCAGGATTGAGAAGGGAGTACAAGGCTGTTTATTGTCACCCTGCTTATTTAACTTATATGCAGAGCACATCATGTGAAATACCAGGCTGGATGAGTTACAAGCTGGAATATGATGGGAGAAACATCAACAGCCTCAGGTATCTGGATGATACCACTCTAATGGCAGGAAGTGAGGAAAAACTAAAGAGCCTCTTGATGAAGGTGAAGAGGGAGGGTGAAAAAGCTGGCTTAAAACTCAATATTAAAAAAAACTAAGATCATGGCATACAATACCATCACTTCATGGCAAATAGAAAGGGGAAAGGTGGAGGCAGTGACAAATTTCCTCTTCTTGGGGTCTAAATTAACTGCAGATGGTGACTGCAGCCATGAAACTAGAAGATGACTGCTTCTTGACAGGAAAGCTATGACAAATCTAGACAGCAGTTTAAAAAGCAAAGACATAACTTTGCCAAAAGAGGTCTATATAATCAAGGCAATGGTCTTTCCAGTAGTCATGTGCAGATATGAGAGCTGGGCAGTAAAGAAGGCAGAGCACTGAATTATTGATGCTTTAGAACTGTGGTGCTTAAGAGTCCCTTGGAAGCCAAGGAGATCAAACCAGTCAGTCTTAACTGAAATCAACCCTGAATACTCTTTGGAAGGACTGATACTGAAACTGAAGCTTCACTACTTTGGCCACCTCATGGGAATGGCTGTCTCACTGGAAAAGACTCTGATGCTGGCAAAGACGGGGGCCAGAAGGAGAAGAGGGTGACAGAGGATGAGATGGTTGGATGGCATCACCAATTCAATGGACATGAACTTGAGCAAACTCTGGAAGGTGGTGAGGAACAGGGAAGCCTCCCATGAGGCAGTCCATAGGGTCACTAAGAGTTGGACACGACTTGGCACCTGAACACAACAACAACAATATTGATCTGATCTCACATTTTAAAATTTTTTAATGTTTAGTTATATTTTAAAATTTTGTACAACAAACCCATTTTTCATTACTGAAGTGAACTCTTAGTCATCTTATCTTTATACAGTAGGAAATGGCAACCCGCTCCAGTATTCTTGCCTGGAAAATTTCATGGACAGAGAGGCCTGGCAGGCTACAGTTCATAGGGTTGCAAAGAGTCAGACATGATTGAACATGCATGAATATACACATCATATATTCATTATTCATTTTACATATTGTTGGGTTCATTTTGCTAAAATTTTATTTAGAATTTTTACATCATTGTTTATGATAGATATTGGCCTCAGTTTTCTAGTAATGTTATTTGGTTTTGAATATTAGGACAATGTAGGCCTCACAGAATGAGTTAGGAAATGTTTTCCCCTTCAATTTTTGATTTGAGGTTATTTTTATATCATTTAAATTAAATATTTGATATAATTTACCAGTGATGTCAAATGAGCTAGGAGTTTTTTTTGTGTGTGATAATATCATTATTTGTACATTCAATATTCTTTTTAGATACAGTGCTATACAGGTTACTTATTTCCTGTGGTGAGATGATGGTAGTTTGCATCTTTCAAAGAAATTGTTCATTTTATCTAAGTTGAATTTATGGTCATAAGGTTGTTTATAATATTCCCTTATGATTTATTTAATATATGTAGAATCTGCAGAGGTGATATTTCTCATCTCCTTTCATTGTTTCTAATCAATCTGCCTAGAGATTTATCTCATTGCTATTCACTGGAACTCTGCGTTCAGTTAGGTATATCTTTCCCTTTCTCCTTTGTCTTTTGCTTCTTTTCTCAGCTATTTGTAAGGCCTTCTCAGACAACCATTTTGCCTTCTTGCATTTCTTTTCCTTTGGGATGGTTTTAATCAACGCCTCCTATACAATGTTATGAACCTTCATCATAGTTCTTCAGGCACTTTGTCTACCAGATCTAATCCCTTGATCTATTTGTCACTTCTACTGTATAATTATAAGGGATTTGACTTAGGTCATGCCTGAGTGGCCCAGTGGTTTTCCCTACTTTCTTCAATTTAAGTCTGAATTTTGCAATAAGGAGTTCATGATCTAAGCCACAGTCCACTCCCAATCTTGTTTATGCTGATTTATAGAGTTTCTCCATCTTTAGCTGCAAAGAATATAATCAGTCTGATTTTGTTATTGACCATCCGGTGATGTCCATGTGTAGAGTCATCTCTTGTGTTGTTGGAAGAGAGTGTTTACTATGACCAGTGTGTTCTCTTGGCAAAACTTTGTTAGCCTTTTCCCTGCTTCATTTTGTACTCCAAGGCCAAACTTGCCTGTTACTCCAGGTATCTCTTGACTTCCTACTTTTGCATTCCAGTCCCCTATAATGAAAAGGACATCTTTTGTGGGTGTTAGTTCTAGAAAGTCTTGTAGGTCTTCATAGAATCATTCAACTTCATCTTCTTTGGTATTAGTGGTTGGTGCATAGAATTGGATTACTCTGATGATGAATGAACTGAGATCATTCTGTCGTTTTTGAGATTGCACCCAACTACTGTATTTCAGACTCTTTTCTTGAGTATAAGGGCTACTCCATTTCTCCTAAGGGATTCTTGCCCACAGTAGTAGATACAACAGTCATCTGAATTAAATTCTCCCATTCCCATCCATTTTGGCTGATTCCTAAAATGTCAGTGTTCATTCTTGTCATCTCCTGCTTGACCATGTCTAATTAACCTTGATTCAGGGACCTAACATTCCAGGTTCCTATACAATATTGTTCTATACAGCATTGGACTTTACTTTCACCACCAGAGACATCCACAACTAAGTGTTGTTTCCGTTTTGGCCCAGCCACTTCATTCTTTCTGGAGCTATTTTTCCACTCTTTCCCAGTAACATATTGGACACCTACCAATCTGGGGAGCTCATCTTCTGGTGTCATCTTTTTGCCTTTTCATACTGGGGTTATCGAGGCAAAAATAGTGAAGTGGTTTGCCGTTCCCTTCTACACTGGACCACATTTTGTCAGAACTCTCCACCATGACCTGTCTGTCTTGTGTGGCTTTGTATGGCATGGCTTGTAGCTTCATTGAGTTACACAAGGCTGAGATCCATGTAATCACTTGACTGCCACCAAGTGGCAATATTTGAGAATTGCTGGTTTCCCTTGGTACATGGGATTGTCTTCAAGCTTCTTTTGACCCATTGGAGCACACAGCAGTTGGGAGGGTGCTTCTCGTGGATGCAGTTCAGAAAGTCCATTTTGACAATGTGCTGCGAAATTGTGTTCTGGAAATGATCAAACACTTGGCACCAATGGATCAGTGTCATTCTGGTTCAGCACCACATGTTCGATGTGATTCAGACATCCACCTGCCCAGAGGCATGGCAGTGAGTGAGGCTCCAGGCAGTCCATGTAGAACAGGTGAGATCAACAGTCACACTGGATGAGAGGGGCGAGCTGACAACTCTTGTAACGTGTGAAGCAGACTTTGACCAATAAGGGAAAAAGACCATTGTGATCTAACTCATGCTGTGTATTCTTAACATTTTTCCTTGTGGTTTCCTTCTTTTTTCTCCTCTTGCTAGAATCTGGTAGTACAGTTGTTCAAGTCACTTCATTTATCAACTTTGTTGATCTTTTCCAAGAAACATTTTTTGTTTCATTGTTTTTCTATCATTTTTGGTTTTAAATTTTATTGTCTTCTGCTCTGATGTGTATTATTTCAATTTTCTGCATATTTTGAAGTTTAATGCCTTTATTTTCTACCTTCATAAAGTGGAGGCTGAGGTCATTTGATTCAGACCTTTCATCTTTCAAATACACGTAGAGGAAAGTGAAAAAGTTGGCTTAAAACTCAACATTCGGAAAACAAAGATCATGGCATCCAGTCCCATCACTTCATGGCAAATAGATGGGGAAACAGTGGCTGACTTTATTTTTATGGGTTCCAAAATCACTGCAGATGGTGACTGCAGCCATGAAATTAAAAGACGCTTACTCCTTGGAAGGAAAGTTATGACCAATCTAGACAGCATATTAAAAAGCAGAGACATTATTTTGCCACAAAGGTCTGTCTAGCCAAGGCTATGGTTTTTCCAGTAGTCATGTATGGGTGTGAGAGTTGGACTAGAAAGAAAGCTGAGCACCGAAGAATTGATGTTTTTGAGTTGTGGTGTTAGAGAAGGCTCTTGAGAGAGTCCCTTGGACTGCAAGAAGATCCTACCAGTCCATCCTAAAGGAGATCAGTCCTGAGTGTTCATTGGAAGGACTGATGAAGGTGAAACTCCAATACTTTGGCCACTTGATGTGAAGAAATGACTCATTTGAAAAGACTCTGATGCTGGAAAAGATTGAAGGCAGGAGGAGAAGGGGACAACAGAGGATGAGATGGTTGGATGGAATCACCAACTCAATGGAGATAAGTTTGAGTAAACTGCAGGAGGTGGTGATGAACAGGGAGGCCTGGCATACTGTGGTCCATGGGGTCACAAAGAGTCAGACACGACTGAGTGACTGAACTGAACTGAATACACGTATTTAGTGCCATAAATTTTTCTCTACTGCCTCATGACATCCCACAAATTTTTTTTTTCATCCCACAAATTTTTGTGTTTTATTTTTATTTTATGTCAACTCAAAATGCTTTCTAATTTCCATTTTGATTTATTCTGTGATTCATGGATTATTTAAAAGTGTTTTACTTACTTTGTAAATATTTTGGAATTTTACAGATATTGATTTATAATTTAAATCCATTTAGACAAAAAATATACCTAGTATAATTTGAACTTTTAAAAAATTATTGAGCTTGTTTTATGGCCCCAAATATGGTCTTTGTTGGCATATGATCTGTATGAACTTAAGAGAAATTTATTCTGATATTTTGGGGTTTGTTAAGTTGGTTGATAGTACTTTACAAGTCAACATATTTACTGACTTTTCGCCACTTGTTACATCAATTATTAAGAGTGTTATAAGATTCTCTGATTATTCTGACCTTCTCTATTTATTCTTGCAATTATATCAGTTTTTGCCTCATATATTTTATGACTGTATTAATAGGCACATGAACGTTTATAACTTTGTCCTCTTGAATAATTGACAGCTTATTATTATGAATAGATTATTTTTGATAATCTTCTTTGCTCTAAAATCTACTTCATATAACATTAATACAGATATTGGTCGCTTTTATTAGTGTTTGCATAGTATATCTTTTAAAAGTCCTCTAAGTGTTTTGTGTTTTTATTTTTAAGCTCTTTGTACTTTATTTATTATTGTTAATTTATAGTAGGCAACATATGGCTCTTTTTTTTTTTTCATTCAATCTGATGGTCTGGTTTATTTTGGATATTTGTATCATTTACAATTAGTGTGAATGTTGATATGACTGAAATTTCACCACTGTGGCTGTCTAGGTCATGAAGATCTTTTTTGTACAGTACTTCTGTGTATTCTTGCCACCTCTTCTTAATATCTTTTGCTTCTGTTAAGTCCATACCATTCCTGTCCTTTAGTGAGCCTATCTTTGCATGAAATGTTCCCTTGGTATCTCTAACTTTCTTGAAGAGATCTCTAGTCTTTCCCATTCATTTTTTTTCCTCTTTCTTTGCACTGATCACTGAGGAAGGCTTTCTTATCTCTCTATGCTATTCTTTGGAAATCTGCATTCAAATAGGTATGTCTTTGCTTTTCTCCTTTGCTTTTGGCTTTTCTTTTCTTCACAGCTATTTGTAAGGCCTCCTCAGACAGCCATTTTGCTTTTTTGCATTTCTTATGGTCTTGATCCCTGTCTCCTGTACAATGTCACAAACCTGCCTCCATAATTCTTCAAGCACTCTATCAGATCTAGTCCCTTAAATTTATTTGTCACTTCCACTGTGTAATCCTACCCAAGTCGATAGGTGCCCAATATGCTCCTGGAGATCAGTGGATAAATAACTCCAGAAAGAATAAAGAGATGGAGCCAAAGCAAAAACAACAGCCATCTGTGGATGTGACTGGTGAGAGAAGCAAGGTCCAATGCTGTAAAGAGCAATATTGCTTAGGGACTTGGAATGTTAGGTCCATGAATCAAGGAAAATTACAAGTGGTCAAATAGGAGATGGCAAGAGTGAATGTCAACATTTTAGGAATCAGCGAACTAAAATGGACTGGAATGGGTGAATTTAACTCAGATGACCCCTATATGTACTGCTGTTGGCAAGAATCCCTTAGAATAAATGAAGTACCCATCATAGTCAACAAAAGAGTCTGAAATGCAGTACTTGGATGCAGTCTCAAAAATGACAGAATGATCTGTTTGTTTCCAAAGCAAACCATTCAATATCATGGTAATCCAAGTCTATGCCCCAACCAGAAATGCTGAAGAAACTGGAGTTGAATGGTTCTGTGAAGACCTACAAGACTTTTTAGAACTAACAGCCCCAAAAGATATCCTTTTCATTATAGGGGACTGGAATGGAAAAGTAGGAAGTAAAAAAGCACCTGGAGTAACAGACAAATTTGGCTTTGGAGTACAGAATGAAGCAGGGCAAAGGCTAACAGAGTTTTGCCAAGAGAATGCACTGGTCATAGCAAACACCCTCTTCCAACAACACAAGAGAAGACTCTACACATGGACATCACCAGATGGCCAACACCGAAATCAGATTGATTCTTTGCAGCCAAAGATGAAGAAGGTCTATACAGTCAGCAAAAAAAGACTGGGAGCTGACTGTTGCTCAAACCATGAACTCTTTATTGCCAAATTCAGACTTAAATTAGGAAAGTAGGGAAAACCACTAGGCTATTCAGGTATGACCTAAATCAAATCCCATCCTAATCAAATTTCTATCTCCATATATGTGCCTGTTCTAGACAATTCACACAAAATAATTATATGATATCTGTTATTATATGACTGGTTTTATTTGGCCTATTGTTTTCAGTGTTCATACATTCTTTACTATGTCTTAGTACTTCATTTGTTTTTATTGCTGGATAATATTCCATTGTATGGATATACTGCAGATTATTTATTCATTCATCATTTGGGTTGTTTTCATTTTAGATATATAAATGCTGCTACCAGGAACATTCATGTATATGCTTTTGTGTGCACATATTTTCATTTATCATAATTACATAATGAACAGTGGTATTGCTAGGTCTTATGGTAACTCTAGGGCTTCCCTGGTGGCTCAGATGGTAAATAATCTGCCTGCAATGAAGGAGACCTGGGTCTTATCCCTGGGTAGGGCATTCCTTGAGAAGAGAATGGCTACCCACTTCAGTATTCTTGCCTGGAGAATTCCATGGACAGAAGACCCTTGCACGCTACAATCCATGGGGTCACAAAGAGTCAGAACGATTGAGCAAGTAATACACTCAACACACAACACGTGGTAACTCTATGTTTAACTGTTTGAAGAACTGAAAAAATGTTTCCATTTAACATTCTCACCAGCAATATGTAGAGGTTCCAATTCCTGTACATCTTTATGAGCTGTTGTCCAACTTTCCTGTAATAGTCATTGTGAAGAGTCGTAGTGTGCATGAAGGGGTATCTCAATGTGGTGTTCATTT
This sequence comes from Oryx dammah, assembly GCF_014754425.2. Taxonomy (NCBI): domain Eukaryota; kingdom Metazoa; phylum Chordata; class Mammalia; order Artiodactyla; family Bovidae; genus Oryx; species Oryx dammah. The sequence goes on from NW_024070207.1 coordinate 68,590,755, forward strand.
GGAATTTCCTAATGACTAATGGTTTTAAGAATCTCTTCATCTACTTATTTTCAATTTGCTTATCTTTATTTGGAGGAATATCTTTTTGGATTGGTGTTTTTTAGTTGGGTAATTTGTCTTTTTAGTACTGAGTTATAGGGCTTCCTTATATATTCTCTATATAAGTTCCATATTAGAAATATGATTTAGAAAAATTTCTCCATGAATTTTACTTTCTTTTTAAACTATAGTTGATTTACAACATTATATTAGTTTCAGGTGTACAGCACAGTGATTCAGCATTTTTGCAGATTATACTTGAATATAGTTTACTATAAGATAAAGACTATAATAAAACAATGAATGTAATTCCTTATGCTATATAGTATATCTTTGTTGCTTATCTATTTTATATAGAGTAGTTTGTTAATCCCAATTTAGAACCAATTTTTCCATGTAAGTTTCTAACTGTTGCATTGTGGCCAGCATACAGGTTTCTCAGGAGACAGGTAAGGTGGTCTGGTATTAACATTTCTTCAAGAATTTTTTACAGTTTGTTGTGACCCACATGAAGGCTTTAGCATTGTCAATGAAGCAGAAGTAGATGTTTTCCTGGAATTCACTTGCTTTTTCTATAATCCAATGGATGTTGGCAACTTGATCTCTGGTTCCTCTGCCTTTTCTAAATCCAATTTGAACATAAGGAAGTTCTTGGTTCACATACTGTTGAAGCCTGGCTTGGAGAATTTTGAGCATTACTTTGCTAGCATGTGAAATAAGTGCAATTGTGTGGTAGTTTAAACATTCTTTGGCATTGCCTTCTTTGGGATGGGAATGAAAACTGGCCTTTTTCAATCCTGCGGCCACTGCTGAGTTTTCCAAATTTGCTGGCATATTGAGTGCAACACTTTCACAGCATCATCTTTTAGGATATGAAATAGCTCAGCTATGGTGAATTCCATCACCTCCACTAGCTTTGTTCACAGTGATGCTTCCTAAGGTCCACTTGACTTCACACTCCAAGTTGTCTGGCTCTAGGTGAGTGATCACACCATCGTGGTTATCTGGGTCATTAAGATCTTTTTTGTATAGTTATTTTGTGTATTCTTGCCACCTCTTAATATCTTCTGCTTCTGTTAGGTCCATACCATTTCTGTTCTTTATTGTGCTCATCTTCACATGCAATGTTCCCTTGGTAGCTCTAATTTTCTTGAAGAGATCTCTAGTCTTTCACAGTCTGTTGCTTTCCCCTATTTCTTTGCATTGCTCACTTAAGAAGGCTTTCTTATTTCTCCTTGTTATTCTTTGGAACTCTGCATTCAAATAGATATATCTTTCCTTTCCTCCTTTACCTTTTCCTTCTCTTCTTTTCTCAGCTATTTGGAAGGCCTCCTGAGACAACCATTCTGCCTTCTTGCATTTCTTTTTCTTGTGGATGGTTTTGATCACTGCTTCCTATACAATGTCATGAACCTCCATCCATAAATTCTTCAGGCAGTCTATCTATCAGATCTAATCCCTTGAATCTGTCACTTCCAGTGTATAATCATAAAGGATTTGATTTAGGTCATACCTGAACAGCCTAGTGGTTTTCCCTACTTTCTTCAAGTTAAGTTTGAATTTGGCAATAAGGAGTTCATGATCTGAGCCACAGTCAGCTCCCAGTCTTGTTTTTGCTGACTGTATAGAGCATCTCTATCTTCAACTGCAAAGAATATAATCTATGTGATTTGGGTATCGACCATCTGGTGATGTCAATGTGTAGAGTCAATTCCTGTGTTGTTGGAAGAGAGTGTTTGCTATGACCTGTGAATTCTCTTGGCAAAACCCCGTTAGCCTTTTCCTGGCTTCATTTTGTACTCCAAGGCCAAACTTGTCTGTTATCTCAGGTATCTCTTGACTTCCTACTTTTGCATTCCAGTGCTGAAAAGGATATTTTCTGTCCATGTTATTTCTGGAGGCTCTTGTAGGTATTCATAGAATCGTTCAATTTCAGCTCTTCAGTATTAGTGATTGGGGCATAGACTTGGATTACTATGACCATATCAGTTGTTAAACTCCACTAACTGCTGCTAAGTCACTTCAGTTGTGTCCGACTCTGCGTGACCCCATAGATGGCAGCCCACCAGGCTCCCCTATCCCTGGGATTCTCCAGGCAAGAACACTGGAGTGGGTTGCCATTTCCTTCTCCAAAGCATGAAAGTGAAAAGTGAAAGTGAAGTCACTCAGTCGTGTCTGACTCTTCGAGACCCCATGGACTGCAGCAAGCCAGGCCTCCCTGTCCATCACCAACTCCCAAAGTTTGCTCAAACTCATGTCCACTGAGTCTGTGATGCCATCCAACCATCTCATCCACTGTCGTCCCCTTCTGCTTCTGCCTTCAATCTGTCCAAGCATCAGGGTCTTTTCCAGTGAGACAGTTCTTCACATCAGGTGGCGAAAGTATTGGAGTTTCAGGTTCAACATCAGTCCTTCTAATAAACATTCAAGACTGATTTTCTTCAGGATGGATGGTTGGATTTCCCTGCAGTCCAAGGGACTCTCAAGAGTTTTCTCCAACACCACAGTTCAAAAGCATCAATTCTTAAGTGCTCAGCTTTCTTTATAGTCCAAGTCTCACATCCATACATGATTACTGGAAAAACCATAGCCTTAACTAGATGTATCTTTGTTGGCAAAGTAATATCTTTGCTTTTAACGTGCTGTGTAGGTTGGTCATAACTTTTCTTCCAAGGAGTAAGCTTCTTTTTATTTCATGGCTGCAGTCATCATCTTCAGTGATTTTGGAGCCCAAGGAAATAAAGTCTGCCACTGTTCGTGACATTGTACAGGAGACAGGGATCAAGACCATCCCCAAGAAAAAGAAATGCAAAAAAGCAAAATGGCTGTCTGAGGAGGCCTTACAAATAGCTGTGAAAAAAAAGAGAAGCCAAAAGCAAAGGAGAAAAGCAAAGATATACCTATTTGAACGCAAAGTTCCAAAGAATAGCAAGGAGAGATAAAAAGCCTTCCTCAGTGATCAGTGAAAAGAAATAGAGGGAAACAATAGAATGGGAAAGACTAGAGATCTCTTCAAGAAAGTTAGAAATACCAAGGGAACATTTCATGCAAAGATAGGCTCACTAAAGGACAGGAATGGTATGGGCTTAACAGAAGCAAAAGATATTAAGAAGAGGTGGCAAGAATACACAGAAGAACTATCCAGAAAAGATCTTCATGACCCAGGTAATCACAGTGGTGTGATCATTCACCTAGAGCCAGGCATCCTGGAATGTGAAGTCAAGTGGGGCTTAGGAAGCATCACTATGAACAAAGCTAGTGGAGGTGATGGAATTCCAGTTGAGCTATTTCAAATTCTAAAAGATGCTGCTGTGAAAGTGGTGCACTCAATATGCTAGCAAATTTGGAAAACTCAGCAGTGGTCACGGGACTAGAAAAAGTCAGTTTTCATTCCAATCCCTAAGAAAGGCAATGCCAAAGAATGCTCATACTACCATACAATTGCACTCATCTCACACACTGGCAACGTAATGCTAAAAATTCTCCAAGCCAGTCTTCAACTATACGTGAACTGTGAAATTCCAGATGTTCAAGCTGGATTTAGAAAAGGCAGAGGAACCAGAGGTCAAATTGCCAACATCTTCTGGATCATTGAGAAAGCAAGAGAGTTCCAGAAAAACATCTATTTCTGCTTTATTGACTATGCCAAAGCCTTTGACTGTGTGGGTCACAATAAACTGGAAAATTCTGAAAGAGATGGGAATGCCAGACCACCTGACCTAACTCTTGAGAAATCTGTATGCAGGTCAGGAAGCAACAGTTAGAACTGGACATGGAACAACAGACTGGTTCCAAATAGGAAAAGGAGTACGTCAAGGCTGTATATTGTCACCCTGCTTATTTAACTTATATGGAGAGTACATCATTAGAAAGGCTGGGCTGGAGGAAGCACAGCTGGAATCAAGATTGCTGGGAGAAATATCAATAACCTCAGACATGCAGATGACACCATCCTTGTGGCAGAAAGTGAAGAAGAACTAAAGAGCCTCTTGATGAAAGTGAAAGAGGAGAGTGAAAAAGTTGGCTTAAAGCTCAGCATTCAGAAAACTAAGATCATGACATCCAGTCCCATCACCTCATGGCAAATAGATGGGGAAACAGTGGAAACAGTGGCAGAATGCTTTCAAAAGCTCTACAAATTCATACAACCAGAATCTGGATGACTAGAATAAATAGCTTTTGAAGACAGTGTTTGATATTTGTTTTGTCTCTGTGAAAGGTAGCTAAGCAGAAGAGAGCCCTTTCCTCTCAAATGCAATTGCCATAATTCAGCCTCGGAAAAAGGTAACAGCATGAAAAAGTAGAAACACTTTGGTCCTGCTAACCCAAGAAGAAAACCCTCTGATTGCGAGCTGGGCTGCTAGGAGGCCTCTGTTCTTGGCTGCAGCAATCTGGATTGAAGTGTTTGCAGAGATAATGGAGGGATAAGTCTTAGTTCATCTACCACAAACTTATCTGTTCTGTTGATTTTCCATGTATTCTCTTGAATAGATGTTTTCCATTTGCTGTTTGTCCTTAAATCATTCCAAGGATTTGAGATAGTAGTTGGGTTTTTGAAAGTAATTTTTACCTTTTCTTAAAAACTGGGATGCAGGTCAGTGTAGCTCCTCACGATGTCATGCTAGATGTCAATTTTCTAGGTCACATTTTAAAATATTTTTCTTCAGTTTCTTGTATATCATTGTTGATTTCTTAACTACTGCTGCTATTGATTACTGAGATAGGAATGTTGAAGTTTCCAAGTATATCTGTGGATTTTTCCACTCTCTTTTCAGATCTACAAGTTTTTGATTCATATTTATTGAAGCACTATTTTAAGTGCTTATTTTTATGTTTCTTGGTGAATTGATCAGTTTATTTTTATGTACATCTTTCTATATACCTACTAATATCACTTTTAGTGAAGTTTACTTTTGTATTAAAAATCAACTCAATTTTCAATCCTGATATTGTTAACATATCTATATTTTTAAATTAAAGTGGGTTCTTAAAGACTGTGCAATTGGATTATGCTCAAGGGACTAGATCTGATAGACAGAGTGCCTGATGAACTGTGGATGGAGGTTCGTGTCATTGTACAGGAGACAGGGATCAAGACAATCCCCAAGAAAAAGAAATGCAAAAAAGCAAAATGGCTGTCTGAGGAGGCCTTACAAATAGCTGTGAAAAAAAGAGAAGCTGAAAGCAAAGAGAAAAGGAAAGATATAAGCATCTGAATGCAGAGTTCCAAAGAATAGCAAGAAGAGATAAGAAAGCCTTCCTCAATGATCAATGCAAAGAAATAGAGGAAAATAATAGAATGGGAAAGACTGGAGATCTCTTCAAGAAAATTAGAGATACCAAGGGAACATTTCATGCAAAGATAGGCTCACTAAAGGACAGGAATGGTATGGACCTAACAGAAGCAGAGGATATTAAGAAGAGGTGGCAAGAATACACAGAAGAACTATCCAAAAAATATCTTCACGACCCAGATAATCAAAGCGGTGTGATCACTCACCTAGAGCCAGGCATCCTGGAATGTGAAGTCAAGTGGGGCTTAGGAAGCATCACTACGAACAAAGCTTGTGGAGGTGATGGAATTCCAATTGAGCTATTTTAAATCCTAAAAGATGCTGCTGTGAAAGTGCTGCACTCAATATGCTAGCAAATTTGGGAAACTCAGCAGTGGTCACGGGACTAGAAAAAGTCAGTTTTCATTCCACCCCTAAGAAAGGCAAAGCCAAAGAATGCTCACACTACTACACAATTGCAATCATCTCACATACTAGCAAAGTAATGCTCAAAATTCTCCAAGTGAGGCTTCAGCAATATGTGAACCACGGACTTCCAGATGTTCAAGTTGGATTTTGAAAAGGCAGAGGAACCAGAGGTCAAATTGCCAACATGTGCTGGATCATGGAAAAAGCAAGAAAGTTCCACAAAAACATCTATTTCTGCTTTATTGACTATGACAAAGCTTTTGACTGTGTGGATCACAATAAACTGTGGAAAATTCTGAAAGAGATGGAACTACCAGACCTCCTGACCTAACTCTTGAGAAATCTGTATGCAGGTCAGGAAGCAACAGTTAGAACTGGACATGGAACAACAGACTGGTTCCAAATAGGAAAAGGAGTACGTCAAGGCTGTATATTGTCACTGTGCTTATCTAACTTATATGCAGAGTACATCATGAGAAACGCTGGGCTGGATGAAGCACAGGCTGGAATCAGGATTGCCGGGAGAAATATCAATCACCTCAGATATGCAGATAACACCACCCTTATGGCAGAAAGTGAAGAAATACTAAAGAGCCTCTTGATGAAAGTGAAAGAGGAGAATGAAAAAGTTGGCTTAAAGCTCAACATTCAGAAAGCAAAGATCATGGCATCTGGTCCCATCACTTCATGGGAAATAGATGGGGAAACAGTGGAAACAGTGTCAGACTTTATTTTTTGGAGCTCCAAAATCACTTTCATGGTGACTGCAGCCATGAAATTAAAAGACGCTTGTTCCTTGGAAGGAAAGTTATGACCAACCTAGAGAGCATATTAAAAAGTAGAGACATTAGTTTGCCAACAGATGTCCATCTAGTCAAAGCTATTGTTTTTCCGGTAGTCATGTATTGATTTGAGAGTTGGACTGTAAAGAAAGCTGAGCGCTGAAGAATTGATGCTTTTGAACTGTGGTGTTGGAGAAGACTCTTGAGAGTCCCTTGGACTGCAAGGAGATCCAAGCAGTCCATCCTAAAGGAGATTAGTCCTTGGCATTCCTTGGAAGGACTGATGTTGAAGGTGAAACTCCAATACTTTGGCCACCTGATGCGAAGAACTGACGCATTCGAAAAGACCCTGATGCTGGGAAAGATTGAAGGCAGGAGGAGAAGGGGACGGCAGAGGATGAAATGGTTAGATGGCATCACGGACTCAATGGACATGAGTTTGGGTAAACTCTGGGAGTTGGTGATGGACAGGGAGGCTTGGCATGCTGCAGTCCATGGGGTGGCAAAGAATTGGACATGACTGAGAGACTGAACTGAACTGAACTTTTACCTAATCTAAAAATATCAGTCTTTTAAAAAATTTTTTGATTGAAGTGTTGTTGATTCATAATGTTTTGTTACTTTCTCCAGTACAGCAGAGTTAATCAGTATATATACACTTTTCCCATACAAGTTATTACAGAGTTGTAAATATCAATCTTTTAATTGATATGTATTCTCTTTGTATCGTTGCCATAATAATCTACCACAAATATAGCTACTTAAAACCACTTTTTATGACATTCCTGGAAGTGAGTCATCCAGGTGGTCTCAAGTGAGTTCTCTGCTTAGGATCTCACAAGGAGGAAATAAGTATGTTTAACAGTCTGAGATCTTATTTGGGGGCTATAGGATAAGTTCAATTCCAGGCTCATTTTGGTTGTTGGCAAATTTCTTTTGATTAAGCAAGATATCTGACTTCAAGATAACTGAGGTCCCATTTAACTACTGACTGTTGGCCTAGGATCACTCTTAGCTTCTCGAGACTAGACACTTTTCTTGGCTCATGACCTTCTAAATCATCAAATCAAAAGACTGAATGATGAATCCTTCTTATGCTTTAAATCCCTCTGATTACTTCTTCTACTGCATCTCTCTGCTTTTAAGAGGTTGTGAGACTACTAAATGAAAGAAATCATACACCAAAACCTACATATTGCATAATTTATTTCTATGACATTATGTGTAAGGTGAACTGTGAATAGTTGCCATGAGTTTTGGATGAATATCGGGGCTGATTACAAAGGAATACACAAGATAATATGTTTTATTATTATTTTCTCAAACATAAAAATGAGATGTGTTTAACTTTTATGCTTATTGACTTGTTATCAGAAAAAAAATAGAGAGAAGGGTCACCAAACCTGATGGGAGGTTGGCCACACCATACAGCTTGAGGAATGTTATTTATTTATTTATTGAAGTATAGGTGCTTTACAATGTTGTGTTAGTTTCTGCCATACAGCAAAGCGAATCAGCTATATGTATACATATTTCCCCTCTTTTTTGGATTTCCTTACCATTTAGGTCTCACATAGCATTGAGTAGAGTTCCCTATAGTATACAGTTGATTCTCATTAGTTATCTATTTTAGTAATACATAGTACTGCATATATGTCAATTCTAATCTCCCAATCCTCCTCCCTTTCCCCCTTCCCTTCTTGGTATCCATATGCTTGTTCTCTATGTCTGTGTCTCTATTTCTGTTCTGTAAATAAGTTCTTCTATACCATTTTTCTATATTATACATATATGCATTAATATATGTTATTTGTTTTTCCCCTTCTGACTTACTTCACTCTGTATGACAGTCTCCAGGTCCATCCACATCTCTGCAAATGGCACAATTTCATTCATTTGAATGGATGAGTAATATTCCATTGTATATATGTACCACATCTTCTTTATCCACTCCTCTACTAATGAGCATTTGGCTGATTCCATGTCCTGGATTGAAAAAGTGCTGTAATAAACATTTGGATGCATGTATTTTTTGAATTATTGTTTTCTCTGAGTATACGCCCAGGAGTGGGATTGCTGAATCATATGGTAATTCTATTTTTAGTTTTTTTAAGGAACCTCCATACTGTTCTCCATAATGGTTGTATCAATTTACATTTCTACAAACACTATTGAGCTTCCCTGATAGCTCAGTTGGTAAAGAACCCACCTGCAATGCAGGAGACCCCAGTTTGATTCCTGGGTTGGGAAGATCCACTGGAGAAGGGATAGGCTACCCACTCCAGTATTCTTGGGCTTCAGTTTACATTCCCACCAACAGTATAAGAGGGTTCCCTTTACTCCACATCATTTCCAGCATTTATTATTTGTAGATTTTTTAGTGATGGCCATTTGGACTGGTGTGAGGCGATATCTCATTGTAGTTTTCATCTACATTTCTCTAATTAGCAATGTTGAGCATATTTGAATGTTCCTCTTGGCCACTTGTATGTCTTCTTCGGAGAAATTTCTACTGAGGTCGTCTGCTTATTTTTGGATTGAGCTGTTTGTTTGTTTTTGAGCTGCATGAGATATTTGTATATGTTGGAGATTAATTCCTCATCAGTTGCTTCATTGTCAAATATTTTCTCCCATTCTGATAGCTATCTTTTCATCTTGTTTATGGTTTCTTTTGTTGTGCAAAAGCTTTTGAGTTTAATTAAATCTCATTTGTTTATTTTGTTTTTATTCCCATTACTCTGGGTGATGGATGAATTTAAAAAGATCATTCTATGAGTTATGTCAGAGAGTATTCTGCCTATATTTTCTTCTAAGAGTTTTATAGTATCTAACTTTACTTTTAAGTCTTTAATATATTATAAGTTTATTTTTGTGTATGGTATTAAGGAGTGTTCTAACTTCATTCTTTTACATGTAGCTATCCAGTTTTCCCAACACCACTTATTGAAGAGACTGTTTCTCCATTGTATATTCTTTATCATAGATTAGGTGACCACACCTGCATGTATTTACCTTTGGGCTTTCTATCCTGTTCCATTGATATATATTTCTGCTTTTGTGCTATTATCATACTGTCTTGATTACTGTAGCTTTTTAGTATGGTCTGAAGTCAGGGATCTTGATTTCTCCGGCTCTGTTTTTCTTTCTCAAGATTGCTTTGGCTATTCAGGGTCTTTTGTATTTCCATACAAATTACATACATATATTTTTATCATTCTATGAAAAACGCCATTGGCATTTTGATAGGGGTTGCATTGAATCTGTAGATTGCTTTGAGTAGTATACTCGTTTCACAATATTGACTCCTCCAATCCAAGAAAATGGTATATTTCTCTATCAGTATATGTCTATGGTTTCTTTTAGTTTTTATTATATATTTTCTTATAGTTTTGTGAGTACAAGTCTTTTGTCTCTTTAGGTAGGCTTATTCCTAGGTATTTTATTCTTCTTGTTGCAATGGTAAATGGGATTATTTCCTTAATTTCTCTTTCTTATCTTTTGTTGTTAGTGTATAGGAATGAAAGAGATTTCTATGCATTAATTTTGTATCTACAACTATAAAATCTGCAACTTCACCAAATTCATTTATGAGCTTTAGTAGCTTTCTAGTGATTTCTTTAAAATTTTCTATGCAGAGTATCATGTCATCTTCAAACAGTCACAGTTTTGGTAAAAAATAAAAATTTAGAGCAATATCATTGATGAGAGCTTCCCAAGTGGTGCAGTGGTAAAGAATCTGCCTTCCAATGCAGGAAACACAAGAGATGCAGATTCAATCCTTGGGTCAGGAAGATCCCATGCAGTAGGAAATGGCAAACTGCTCTAGTACTCTTGCTTGGAAAAGAGCCTGGCAGGCTACAGTGCATGGGTTTGCAACAGACACACACACATCACTGATGAACAAAGACACAAAAATCCTCAACAAAATGTTAGGAAACAGAATCCAACAGCATATTAAAAGAATCATAGCTTTGTGGTCAGAAAGGATGGTTGATATGATGTCAGTTTTCTTAAATTTACTGAAAAAGCTCACTTTGTGGCTCAGCATGTGATGTATTCTGGAGAACGTTGCATGTGTACTTGAGAATAATGTGTATTCTGCTGCTTTTGGATGGAATACTATATACACATCAATTATGTCCATCTGCTCCAATGTATCTTTTTAGGCCTGTGTTTTCTTGTGGATTTTCTGTCTGGATGATCTGTCTATTGATGAAAGTGGAGTGTCAAAGTTTCCCAGTATTACTGTGCTGCTGTCTGTCAATTTCTTCTTTTATGGCTGTTAGTATTTGCCCTATATATTGAGGGGTGCCTATGTTGAGTACATATATATTTACAATTGTTATATTTTCTTATTGAATTGATCACTTGGTCTTTCTTTGTCTCTTGTAACAGTCTTTATTTTAAAGTCTGTTTTGTCTGATATGAGTATTACTACTCCAGGTTTCTTTTGATTTCCATTTGAATGAAATAACTTTTTCCATCTGCTAACTTTCAGTCTGTATATATCCCTAGATCTGAAGTGGATTTCTTGTAGACAGCAAATATACAGGTCTTGTTTTTGTATCTATTCAACCAGTCTGTCTTTTAGGTAGAGCATTTAATCCATTTATGTTTAAGATAGTCATACATATGTATGTTCTTATTGATGTTTTATTGTTTTTTCTTCCCTTTCTCTTTTATTCTTCTTGTGATTTGATGACTAATTTTAGTGTTGTCTTTCAGTTCCTTTTTCTTTTTTTGTATGTGTGTCTATTGTAAATTTTTGGTTTGCAGTTACCATGAGGTTTTGATATAGCAGTCTATATATAAACAAGATTGTTTTGATTTGCTAGTCTTTTAATTTCAAATGCATTTCCAATATCCTGCATTCGTGCCCTCTTCTTCTCACCATCAGTGGTTTTGTTATCATATTTGTGTGTGCATGAACTCCTATCTTTACTGTATATTTACCTTTATAGGTGAGTTTTCCATTTGTAATTTTCTTATTTCTAATTGTGGCCTTTTCTTTTCCCCTTAGAGAAGTTCCTTTAGCATTTGTTACAAAGCTGCTCTGGTGGTGCTGAATTCCGTTAGGTCTTGCTTGTCAACCGTTGCTGGATAGAGTATTCTTGGTTGTAGGATCTTATCTTTCATTACTTTAAATGTATCATGCACTCCCTTCTGTCCTGAAGATTGTCTGCCAAAAAATCTGCTGACAACCTTGTGGAAGTTCTCTTGTATGCTATTGTTGCTTTTCATATATTTTTTTTTGCCTTTAATTTTTGTCAGTTTGATTGCTATGTGTCTTAGCATGTTCCTCCTTAGGTTTATCCTTCTTGGAACTCTCTGTGTTTCCTGAACTTGCATAGCCATTTCCTTTCTCATGTTAGGGATACTTTCAACTGTTAACTTTTAAAATATTTTCTCAAAAATATTTTCTCAGATCCTTTCTCTCTCTCTTTTCTCCTTCTGTGTGCATGTGTTCACTCACTCAGTTATATCCAACTCTTTGCAACCTCATGGACTATAGCCCACCAGGCTTCTCTGCCAATGGAATTTTTCAGGTAAGAATACTGAAGTGGTTTGACATTTCCTATTCCAGGAGATCTTCCTGACCCAGAGGTTGAACTTGTGTCTCTTGTGTCTCCTGAATTGGCAAGCAGCTTCTTTACTTCTGCACCCCCTTTGACCCCTGTGATATGAATGTTGGTGAGTTTAATGTTGTCCCAGGGCTCTCTTAGATGGTCTTTATTTCTTTTCATTTTTTTTTCTTTATTATATTCTGTGGCAGTGATTTTCACCACTCTGTCTTCCAGCTCATTTATCCATTCTGCCTCAGTTATTCTTCTATTGATTCCTTCTAGTGTAGTTTTCATTTCAGTTATTGTGTGGTTTGTTTGTTCTTTAAGTCTTCAAGGTCTTTGTTAAACATTTCTGTGTCTTGTCTATCTGTGCTTCCATTTTGTCTTCCCTGAGATCTTGGATCATCTTTACTGTCATCTCTCTAAATAATTTTTTTGTGTAGATTGCCTATCTACACTTCACTTCGTTGTTCTTCTGGAGTACTATCTTGTTCCTTCACCTAGGATATATTCCTCTGCTCTCTCATTTATGCAGGTTGCAGGACTGTAGTTACCCTTTCTTCTGTTTTCCACCCTCTAGTAGGTGAAGCTTTCTAAGAGGTGTGTTCATGCTTCCTTGTGGGGTGGACTATTTCCTGCCCATTGGCACTGGAGCTGGGTCTTGTCCAACTCTGGCTCAGAAAGACTTTGCGCTAGACCATGTGTGAACCCCCCGGGAGCATAGTTTCTGTTTTCCCTAGTCCTGTGGAATTCCTGTGATCAAACCCTGCTGGCCTTCAAAGCCAGATTTTCTGGGGTCTTTTCCTCCCATTGCTAGACCCCCAGGCTTGGAAGCCTGACATGTCTCAGGACTTTCATTCCTGTGGGAGAACTTCCGTGGTACAGTTATTTTCCAGTTTGTGGGTTGCCCATCTGGTGGGTATGGGGTTTGACATTTTGTGATTATGTCCTTCTTACTGTCTCATGGCTTACTCTGTCTTTGGATATAGGTTATGTTTTTTGGTAGGTTCTAGCTTTTTGTTGTTGTTATTGATGGTTGTTCAGTAGTTAGTTGTGATTTTGTTCTTTTAGTAAGAAGGGATGAGCTCACCTCCTTCTACTCTTCCATCCTGAAACTGTTCTGCCATTTGTAGCCTTTTGCAGGTGTGTATTTTGGCTGAACTTGAACTCTGTGTTGGTGACCCCCTGGGAGTGACAGCTGGATCTGTGTTAGGACAGCAGTGGTGATGGTGACTCCAATCTCTCAGGTGACTCTGGGAGGCCTTGAGGATCCTCCTTGTCTGTGGCCAGGTATGTCATGGAGGCAGCCATGTCTTTCAATGCCTCTGGAAAGTTCTGCCACAACATCCTTTGTGAGGAGCAATCCAGAGCTTTCATTTCATACAAGTTATAGGGATTGAATTCTATAATATGATTTCATATGGATCTTTGAGTTTATCTTGTTTGAGACCTTCTATGCTTCCTGTACCTGGATATCTGTTTCCTTCTTCAAGTTCAGGAAGTTTTCAGCCATAATTTTATCACATACATTTTCTATCCCTTTTCTCTCTCTCCTTCTGAAACCTCAGTAATGCAAATGACAGTATCCTTGCCATTGTCCCAGAAATTCCTTAAACTACCCTCATTTAAAAATTTTGTTTTTCTTTTTGCCATTCTGATTGGGTGGTTTCCACTAGTCTGTCTTTCAGATTACTTATGCCTTCTCCTGCCTCATTTGCTGTTAAGTCCTTCCAGTGTATTTTCACTTCAGTTGTGATATATATTCTTCAGCTCTAACTGGTTCTTTTAAATATTTTCTAGTTCTGTATTGAAATTCTCACCATGTTTATCTATTGTTTTCCCAACTGCAGTTAGTGTACTTATTACTATTGCTTTGAACTTTTTATCAGGAAAACTATTTCTTTGTTTCATTTGAGTGTTTTCTTGTTCTTCTGTTTAAAACAAGTTCCTCTGTCTTCTCATTTTGTTTAAGATCATCTATTATCTCTGAAATTAAGTGAAATGTTTACCTATCTTGATCTTGAAGGAGTGTCCTCATGTGGAAGCGTCCCTATGTAGTCTGAATATGCCCAGTGCCTTTTTTGTAGATCTGGATCTGAAGTAAGCACAGGCTGTGTCTTTCTCTTGGGTGTGTAAGCCACCACTGCTTTGGTGGATGTTAGGGATGGATTTGGAAAGGCTGTAGGCAGAGCCAGGTGCAAGCTTGGGCTTATCTTAGGCTCCATGACAGTGACCACCTTACTGGGGACTGGTCCAGGGCCCAAGGGGCTGGAGCAGGAAATCTGAGGGAGCTGGGTTTCTCCACAGTGTGATGGCAGTGTTTGTTGCTAAGATTCTCTCTTTATCTAACTTTTACCATCTTAATTATAATATGTCTTGATGTGGATCTCCTTGTGTTCATCTTGTTTGGAATTCTGTATTTCCTGTTTCTGCATATCTCTCCTTCCTCAGGTTAGGGATGTTTTCAGCCATTATTTCTTTATGTAAAGTTTTCTGTTCCTCTTGCTTCCTTCTTCTTCTTCTCTGACACTTATAGTGTGACTGTAATGATGCTTGATTTACTTTCCAGAGCTCCCTTAAACTCTCCTCATTTCAAAAAATTTATTTGTGCTGTTTTGTTTGGTTATTTTTTACTATTCTACCTTTCCAATTGCTTATCAGTTCTTTTGTATCGTGTAATATGCTGTTGATTCCTTCTAGTGTATTTTTCATTTTCCTTATTGTATTCTTTAGTTCTAATTGGTCCTTTCTTATATTTTCTAAGTCTTTGTTGAAGATCTCACTGAGTTCCTCCCTTTTTCTCCCAAGTTGAGTGAACATTCTTATAACTATTCCTTTGAACTCTATCAGGTAAATTATTTTTCTTCACTGAATTAGGAAGTTTTCCCCCACAGGGTTTTGTTATTTGTTTGGAACATATTCCTTGGTATCCTCTTTTTGTTTGACTTTCAAGTTTTATTTCTATGAATTAGGTAAATTTGCTACTTTTCCAGGTTTTGAAGGAATCAGTTATGTGAGAATTTTCTGCATATGGACTGCACCCAGTAGCTTTGGAAGGTTGACTGGAAATGAGTGGATGCAGATCACTGGCAGTCCCTAGTGAGCACCATGCTGAGGCCATCTTTTGTACCACAACTTTTTATCTATTAATTTCTCAATAAACACATGTTGTGTCCATATTTTGGCTATTATTATATATAATTTTGCAATAAACATGGAATGCAGACATCTCTTAAAAGTAGTATTTTTGTTTCCTTCAGCTATATTTCCAGAAGTGGAATTGTTGGATTATATTGTAGTTCTCCTTGCAGCAGGACTTGCAGTAGGACTGCAAGGAGATCAAACCAGTCCATCCTAAGGGAATCAGTCCTGAATATTCATTGGAAGGACTGATGCTGAATCTGAAGCTCCAATACTTTGGCCACCTGATGCAAAGAACTGACTCATTGGAAAAGACACTGACGCTGGGAAAGATTGAAGGCAGGAGGAGAAGGGAATGACAGAGGACAAGATGGTTGGATGGCATCACTGACTCAATGGACATGAGTTTGAGCAAGTTCTGAGAGTTGGTGATGGATGGGAAAACCTGGTGTGCTGCAGTCCATGGGGTGGCAAAGAGTTGGACACAACTGAGTGACTGAACTGAACTGAATGTCGTTCTATTTTTCATTTTTTGAGGAACCTCCATACTGTCTGCATAGTGACTGTATCAATTTACAACCTCACCTTTTTTAAAGTGTTAAGTAGTAATTGTTCTTTATGCAATTTAGAAACAAGTCCCTTGCCATACAAATGTGATCTGCTAATATTTTATCCCATTACATGGGGAAGAAAAGTGTCTTTTTACTTTCTTGGTGGTGTCCTCTGAAGCAAAAACTTTTAGTTTTGATGAAATCCAATGGATTATTTTATTCTTTTATTGCTTTTGATTTTGATGTCCTATCTAAATGATCTCATATCCATGGCTTAGTTCAAGGTCATGAATATTTTTATTATATTTTCTTCTGTCTTTCATAGTATTGGCTCTTCTCAAATTTATAGCTATTATCCATTTTGGATCAATATTTGTGCATACTGTAAGGTAAGGGGGCAACTTTATTCTTTTTCATATGTATATCTAGTTCTCTCAGCCTCATTGAATTGTTTTGGCACCATTGTTAAAATGAATACACTCTAAGTTTCAGAGTTTTTTAAAAAGATTTAAAATTATATTTTATTAATGTACATGTATATACTTGTGCCAGCAGCACGCTGTCTGTAGCTTTCAGTAAGTTTTAAAATCAGTAAGTATGAATCATCTAAATGTACTCTTCCTTTCAATGATATTTTGTAGTTTTCAATGTAAGCATTTTGTACTTTGTTACATTTTTTCTAGTATTTTATTCTATTTGATGTTATTATAAGTGAAATTATTTTCTTAAGTTCACTTTTAGATTTTTCATTTCTAGTCTATCAAATTAATTTGATTTTTGTGTACTGATATGATATCATTCAACCTTGTTAACTATCATTTGCACTAATAGATTTTTTGTGGATGTCTTCAGATTTTCTAAACAGAAAGACATGTCACCTACACAGAGATGTAGTTTTATTTCTTCCTTTCCCATTAGGATGCTTTTTATCTTTTTTTTCTATTCTGATTTCTGTTAGAAATTTTAGTACAACAGTGAATACTGGTGACAAAAGCAGACATGTTTATTTTCTTTCTGATCTTGGTGGGAGGAGAAGGACTTTCAATCTCTGATAATTAATTATAATGTTAACTGTGGGTTTTCCTGTAGATAATTTTTATCATGTTGAGGAAATTACCTCCCTTGTGGCTCAGACGTCTACCTACAATACGGTATACCCGGGTTCAATGCCTGGGTCAGGAAGATCTCCTGGAGAAGGAAATGGCAACCCACTCCAGTATTCTTGACTGGAAAATCCCATGGACAGAGGAGCCTGGTAGGCTACAGTCCATGGGGTCACAAAGAGGTGGATACGACAGAGCGACTTCCCTTTCTTTTTCTTTCCTAGTTTATTAATGTTTTTTTTTTCATAAAGATATAGATTTTATCAAATGTTTTTATGCATCTACTGAGAAGATTATGTGGATTTTGGTCTTAATTATATTAACATGGGGCTTCACTGGTGGCTCAGCTGGTAAAGAGTTCACCTGTAATGAGGGAGACCTGGGTTTGATCCCCGGGTTGGGAAGATCCTCTGAAGAAGGGAATGTCTACCCACTCCAGTATTCTGGCCTGGAGAATTCCATGGACTCTATAGTTCACGAGACTGCAAAAAGTTGGACATGACTGAGCAACTTTCACTTTAATTATATTAACATGATGCATTACAGTGATTGATTTTCAGAGATTGTGTTAGACTTACATTCCTAGGATAAACCACACTTTATTATACTGTATAAATACTGTTTACACATTGAAGAACTCAGTTTGCTGGTATTTTCTTTATGTATTTTAAGTTTATCCATAAAGCATATTGGTCTGTAGTTTTCTTTCTGTAATCTTTCTTTAATTTTGTTATCATGGTAATACTAGCTTCATAGAATGGGTTGTGCAATGTTCCCTCTTCTTAGTTTCTGGAATACACTTTGTAGAATTTATGGTTATTATGTTTAAAATAAGGTCTATTGGAAAGCAAGGAGATTAAACCAGTCAATCTTAAAAAGGAAATCAACCCTGATTACTTTGGAAGCACTGATGCTGAAGCTGAAGCTCTGATACTCTGGCCACCTGATGCAAACAACTGACTCATTGGAAAAGGCCCTGATGCTGGGAAAGATTGAAGGCAGAAGGAGAAGAGGGCAACAGAATATGAGATGGTTGAATGGCATCACTGATTCAAAGGACATGAACTTGGGCAAACTCTGGGCAATGGTGAGGGACAGGGAAGCCTGGCATGCTGCAGTTCATGAGGTCGTGAAGAGTTGGACACGACTTGGTGACTGAACAACAACAACAATAACAACCAAATCTTTAAAATATTAGTAGAATTATAGAAATAAGCTATTTAGTGCTGGACTTTTATTTGTGAGAATTACCTGGGGGGTGGTCCTAAGTTGGGAGAGGAATAGGATGGGGAGACCACTTTCTCCCCCACAAATTCATCGAAAGAACATTTGAACGCTGAGCAAATTCCACAAAACAACTTCTGAATGCTGGCAGAGAACACGAGGCACCCAGAAAGGCAGTTCATTGTCTTCAAAAGGAAGTAGGACAAAATATAAAAGATAAAAAGAGAGAGAAAAGAGTTAGGGATGGAGACCTGTCCCAGGAAGAGAGTCTTTAAAGAGAAGTTTCCAAATACCAGGAAACCCTCTCACTGGCAGGTCTGTGGGGAGTTTTGGAATCTCAGAGGGCAACATAACCGGGAGGGGAAAATAAATAAATAAAATCCACAGATTACATGCCTAATGGCAACTCTCAACAAAGAAGTAGCCCAGACGCTCGCATCTGCCACCAGCAAGCAGGGGCTGAACAGGGAGGAGCTGGCTGCACTGCTTAGGGTAAGGACCAGGCCTGAATGCCCTGAGGGCAATCTGAGGGAGCTAAAGTGAGATAGCAACCTAAATTCTGGGATAGCCAGAGAGAGAGGAGAGAGAGAGAGAGAGAGAAACTATCCCGTGAAAAGCCCTAACCTAAGGGACTGCCAGGCCTGCTCACAGAACAAAGGACTGAGCGAATACCAGAGGAGAGCTAGCCAGCTGCGGATCGACCCATCCCCTGCTGGAGGCAGGGAAGCAGGCAGGCAGTAGCCAGAGCCGGAAAGGGGCAAACTCAGCCCCAGAGACGGCATCCTCTACCAAACTGCGATCAGGCTTCTGGTTGCCAACCAAGTCTTCCTGGGATTCTGAACGGTTGACATCCGCCGGGAGGGTCGCAGCCAGAGATCAGCTCCCCTGAAGAGACACACGCGCATGCTGCCACCCAGGAAACCAAGCAGCTGGAATCAGGGAGGTGATAAGACGTACCTGCCACCTCAGAAGAGTGTGCTCGCCAAGCACCTGGTCGCCTGAGCTGCTCGGACCTGGGAAGGGCACAAAACACAGGTCCAACCAAATCTGCTCCTTTGGAGAGTACCCAAGAAACTGAACCTGAGTGGTTTAGACCTGGGAAGTACACTCAAGACAGGGCCCGCTTCAGACAGTTCACATGCAGAGCAACCTGGAACCTGAGCAGTGTAGATTAGGAAAGCACACATGCCGTGAGCAGTGGTAAACCTAGTGTAACCAAGACTGCAAGCCTTCCCCACACATGCCAGTGATATTTGTTTGCAGTGTTTCTCCCTCCCCATATGACAACTGAACAAGTGAGTCTAAATAAGTAACCACCTTCGCCCCCTTGTGTCAGGGCAGAAATTAAACACTGAAGAGACCTGCGAACAGAAGCCGCCAAAATAAACAGAGGGAACCGCTTTGGAAGTGACAAGTGCAACAGATTAAAACCCTGTAGTTAGCACCGACTACACTGGAAGGGGCCTACAGATCTTGAAAAGTATAAGCTGAAACAAGGAAATATCTGAAACTGAACTGATCCCACACTGCCTGCAACAGCTCCAGAGTAATTCCTAGATATATTTTTACTATTATGATTTTTTAATTAAAAAACATTTTAAGTCCTCTATTACTCCTTTAATTTTCATTTTTATAACCTACTATTACCTTGCCAAAATAAGATCCTATTTTAAAAACAAACTTCATACATATTTTTTATAATTTTCGTGACTTTTTTTAAATATTGTATTTTTGAGAGTCTAACCTCTACTCTAGATTTTTAATCTTTGCTTTTTGGTTATCAATTTTGTACCTTTAAGAATCCAATCTTCAGTACCCATTTTTATTTAGGAGTGTGATTACTGGCTTGATTACTCTCTCCCCTTTTGACTCTCTTTTTTCTCCCCCACGTTACCTCTATCTCCTCCCTCTCCTTTCTCTTCTCTATCCAACTCTGTGAATCTGTGTATGTGTTCCAGGCTAAGGAGAAGACTTAGGGAACTGATTACTGCCTAGATCTGTCTCTCTCCTTTTGATCCCCCCTTTTTTCCTCCTGGTCACCTCTATCACCTTCCTCCTCTTCTCTTCTCTGTGTAACTCCATGAATCTCTCTAAGGGTTCCAGACTGTGGAGAGCACATAGGGAATTGATTACTGGCTAGATTGCTCTCTCCCCATTTGATTCCCCCTCTTCTCTTCCTGGTCACCTCTATCTCCCTCCTACCTCTTCTCTTCTCCATGTAACTCTGTGAACCTCCCTGGGTGTCCCTCACTGTAGAGAATCTTTTCACCATTAATCTAGATGTTTTATCATCAGTGCTATATGGATGGAGAAGTCTTGAGGCTACTGTAAGAATAAGACTGAAAACCAGAGGCAGAAGGCTTAAGTCCAAAACCTGAGAACACCAGAGAACTCCTGACTCCAGGGAACCTTAATCAATAAGAGATCATCCAAAAGCCTCCCTTTCTACATTGAAACAAAGCACGACCCAAGAGCCAACAAGGTCCAGAGCAAGACATACCATGCAAATTATCCAGCAATGCAGGAACATAGACTTGAGCTTCAATATACAGGCTGCTCAAAGTCACACCAAACCCACAGATATCTCAAAACTCACTACTGGATACTTCACTGTGCTCCAGAGAGAAGAAATCCAGCTCCACCCGCTAGAACACAGGCTCAAGCTTCTCTAACCAAAAAACCTTGACAAGCCACTCGTTCAACCCCACCCACAGGGAGGAACCTCCACAATAAAGAAGAACCACAAACTGCCAGAATACAGAAAGGCCACCCCAAACACAGCAATCTAAACAAGATGAAAAGGCAGAGAAATACTCAGCAGGTAAAGGAACATGATAAATGCCCACCAAACCAAACAAAAGGAGAGGAGATAGGGAATCTGCCTGAAAAAGAATTCAGAATAATGATAGTAAGAATGATCCTAAACCTCGAAAACAAAATGGAGTTACAGATAAACAGCATGGAGACAAGGATTGAGAAGGTGAAAGAAATGTTTAACAAGGACCTAGAAGAAATAAAAAAGAGTCAATCAATAATGAATAATGTAATAAATGAAATAAAAAACAATCTGGAGGGCACCAACAGTAGAATAACGGACAGAAGTGAGGTAGAAGATAGAATGGTAGAAATAAATGAAGCAGAGAGGAATAAAGATGAAAGAATTGAAAGAAATGAAGACAACCTCAGGAACCTCTGGGACAATGTTAAATGCCCCAACATTGGAATCATAGGAGTCCCAGAAGAAGAAGACAAAAAGAAAGGCCATGAGAAAATACTTGAGGAGATAATAGTTGAAAACTTCCCTAAAATGGGGAAGGAAATAATCACCTAAGTCCAAGAAACCCAGAGAGTCCCAAACAGGATAAACCCAAAGTGAAACACCCCAAGACACATATTAATCACATTAACAAAGATCAAACACAAAGAACAAATATTAAAAGCAGCAAGTGAAAAATAACAAATAACACACAAGGGGATTCCCCTAAAGATAACAGCTGATCTTTCAATAGAAACTCTTCAGGCCAGGAGGGAATGGCAGGACATACTTAAAGTGATGAAAGAAAATAACCTACAGCCCAGATTACTGTACCCAGCAAGGATCTCATTCAAATATGAAGGAGAAATCAAAAGCTTTACAGACAAGCAAAAGCTGAGAGAATTCAGCACCACCAAACCAGCTCTCCAACAAATGCTAAAGGCTCTTCTCTAGACAGGAAACAGAGAAAGGGTGTATAAACTCAAACCCAAAACAACAAAGTAATGGCAACGGGATCATACTTATCAATAATTACCTTAAACGTAAATGGGTTGAATGCCCCAACCAAAAGACAAAGACTGGCTGAATGGATACAAAAAAAGTATCCATATATATGCTGTCTACAAGAGACCCACCTCAAACCTACGGACACATACAGACTGAAAGTGAAGGGCTGGAGAAAGATACTTCATGCAAATGGAGACCAAAATAAAGCAGGAGTAGCAATGCTCATATCGGATAAAATAGACTTTAAAACAAAGGCTGTGAAAAGAGACAAAGAAGGACACTACATAATGATCAAAGGATCAATCCAAGAAGAAGATATAACAATTATAAATATATATAGACCCAAAATAAGAGCACCACAATATGTAAGGTAAATGCTAACAAGTATGAAAGGGGAAATTAATAATAACACAATAATAGTGGGAGACTTTAATACCCCACTCACACCTATGGATAGATCAACTAAACAGAAAATTAACAAGGAAACATAAATTTTAATGATACAATGGACCAGTTAGACCTAATTGATATCTATAGGACATTTCACCCCAAAACAATGAATTTCACCATGGAACCTTCTCCAGGATAGATCACATCCTGGGCCATAAATCTAGCCTTGGTAAATTCAGAAAAATTGAAATCATTCCAAGCATCTTTTCTGACCACAATGCAGTAAGATTAGATCTCTATTACAGGAGAAAAGACTATTAAAAATTCCAACATATGGAGGCTAAACAACACGCTTCTGTTAACCAAGAAAGAAATAAAAAAAAGATTAAAAAAAAAAAAAAGAAACCAAAATATGCATAGCTACAGGAATTCAGGTTGCCATCTTTAAGACTGCAGATACACTAGGAAGGTAGAGATGGACAGGGGTAGGTTAAAACACCACAAAACACTCTTATTGGGTTTTAGGTGACTTTTTCTTTATTAAACACTTGGTTGGTTGCTGTAACCTTTCGTTATTTTACAGATTTCTGGTAAATTGAGTATGATATGTTTTGTCAGGTTTCTTGCTGTTTCTGTGGAGAGGCAGTCTCTCAGCGCTCCCTACTCCACTACTTTCACAGAAGTTCACATTTTCCTTTATTTTTATAATTTTGCTTAAATATAATTTTTGCTTGGCTGTCTTTCCCTTTCAACACTTGAATATGTTATCCTATTGCATTCTAACTTTCATGGTTTATGAGGAGCTGTTAATCTTCTTTAACACCACTTGTAAATGATGATTTGCTTCATTCTTGTTTCTTTCAAGATATGCTTTCTCTGTCTTTGTTTTTCCAGAGTTAAATTTCTTTTTTTTTCTTTTTTTTTTTTCTCCTTTATGCACTTTATTTTTTTTTTAATTTATTTATTTATTTTTAATTTTTACTTTACAATTCTGTATTGGTTTTGGCATAGATTGACATGAATCCACCACAGGTTTACATGCGTTCCCAAACATGAGCCCCCCTCCCAGCCCCCTCCCCACAACATCTCTCTGGGTCATCCCCGCGCGTCAGCCCCAAGCGTGTCATATCCTGCATCAGACATAGACTGGCATTTCGATTCTTACATGATATTATACATGTTTCAATGCCATTCTCCCAAATCATCACACCCTCTCCCTCTCCCTCTGAGTCCAAAAGTCCGCTATACACATCTGTGTCTTTTTTGCTGTCCTGCACACAGGGTCATCATTGCCATCTTCCTAAATTCCATATATATGTGTTAGTATACTGTATTGGTGTTTTTCTTTCTGGCTCACTTCACTCTGTATAATCGGCTCCAGTTTCATCCATCTCAGCAGAACTGATTCAAATGTATTCTTTTTAATGGCTGAGTAATATTCCATTGTGTATATGTACCACAGCTTTCTTATCCATTCGTCTACTGATGGACATCTAGGTTGTTTCCATGTCCTGGCTATTATAAACAGTGCTGCAATGAACATTGGGGTACATGTGTCTCTTTCAATTCTGGTTTCCTCTGTGTGTATGCCCAACAGTGGGATTGCTGGGTCATAAGGCAGTTCTATTTGCAATTTTTTAAGGAATCTCCACACTGTTCTCCATAGTGGCTGTACTAGTTTGCATTCCCACCAACAGTGTAGGAGGGTTCCCTTCTCTCCACATCCTCTCCAGCATTTATTGCTTGCAGATTTTTGGATCGCAGACATTCTGACTGGTGTGAAGTGGTACCTCATTGTGGTTTTGATTTGCATTTCTCTAATAATGAGTGATGTTGAGCATCTTTTCATGTGTTTGTTGGCCATCCGTATGTCTTCTTTGGAGAAATGTCTATTTAGTTCTTTGGCCCATTTTTTGATTGGGTCGTTTATTTTTCTGGAATTGAGCTGCAGGAGTTGCTTGTATATTTTTGAGATTAGTTGTTTGTCAGTTGCTTCATTTGCTATTATTTTCTCCCATTCGGAAGGCTGTCTTTTCACTTTGCTTATGTTTTCCTTTGTTGTGCAGAAGCTTTTAATTTTAATTAGATCCCATTTGTTTATTTTTGCTTTTATTTCCAGAATTCTGGGAGGTGGAT
>NW_024070207.1:68615249-68616666 GCF_014754425.2 Oryx dammah
GGAGAGTGTTTTGCCTATGTTCTCCTCTAAGAGTTTTATAGTTTCTGGTCTTACATTTAGATCTTTAATCCATTTTGAGTTTATCTTTGTGTGCGGTGTTAGAAAGTGATCTAGTTTCATTCTTTTACATGTGGTTGACCAGTTTTCCCAGCACCACTTGTTAAAGAGATTGTCTTTACTCCATGGTATATTCTTGCCTCCTTTGTCAAAGATAAGGTGTCCATATGTATGTGGATTTATCTCTGGGCTTTCTATTTTGTTCCATTGATCTATATGTCTGTCTTTGTGCCAATACCATACTGTCTTGATTACTGTGGCTTTGTAGTAGAGCCTGAAGTCAGGCAAATTGATTCCTCCAGTTCCATTCATCTTTCTCAAGATAGCTTTGGCTATTCGTGGTTTTTTGTATTTCCATACAAATCTTGAAATTATTTGTTCTAGTTCTGCGAAAAATATCGCCGGTATCTTGATAGGGATTGCATTGAATTTGTAAATTGCTTTGGGTAATATACTCATTTTCACTATATTTATTCTTCCGATCCATGAGCATGGTATATTTCTCCATCTATTAGTGTCCTCTTTGATTTCTTTCATCAGTGTTTTATAGTTTTCTGTATATAGGTCTTTAGTTTCTTTAGGTAGATATATTCCTAAGTATTTTATTCTTTTTGTTGCAATGGTGAATGGAATTGTTTCCTTAATTTCTTCTTCTACTTTCTCATTATTAGTGTATAGGAATGCAAGGGATTTCTGTGTGTTGATTTTATATCCTGCAACTTTACTATATTCATTAATTAGCTCTAGTAATTTTCTGGTAGAGTCTTTAGTGTTTTCTATGTAGAGGATCATGTCATCTGCAAACAGTGAGAGTTTTACTTCTTCTTTTCCAATTTGGATTCCTTTTATTTCTTTTTCTGCTCTGATTGCTGTGGCTAAAACTTCCAGAACTATGTTGAATAGTAGTGGTGAAAGTGGACACCCTTGTCTTGTTCCTGACTTAAGGGGAAATGCTTTCAATTTTTCACCATTGAGGATAATGTTTGCTGTGGGTTTGTCATATATAGCTTTTATTATATTGAGGTATGTTCCTTCTATTCCTGCTTTCTGGAGAGTTTTTATCATAAATGGATGTTGAATTTTGTCAAAGGCCTTCTCTGCATCTATTGAGATAATCATATGGTTTTTATTTTTCAATTTGTTAATGTGGTGAATTACATTGGTTGATTTGCGGATGTTGAAGAATCCTTGCATCCCTGGGATAAAGCCCACTTGGTCATGGTGTATGATCTTTTTAATGTGTTGTTGGATTCTGATTGCTAGAATTTTGTTGAGGATTTTTGCATCTATGTTCATCAGTGATATTGGCCTGTAGTTTTCCTTTTTTGTAGTATCTTTGTCAGGTTTTGGTATTAGGGTG
>NW_024070207.1:68616766-68619313 GCF_014754425.2 Oryx dammah
CTCTTCTCGAAATTTTTGGTAGAATTCAGCTGTGAAGCCGTCTGGACCTGGGCTTTTGTTTGCTGGAAGATTTCTGATTACAGTTTCAATTTCCGTGCTTGTGATGGGTCTGTTAAGATTGTCTATTTCTTCCTGGTTTAGTTTTGGAAAATTGTATTTTTCTAAGAATTTGTCCATTTCTTCCAGGTTGTCCATTTTATTGGCATATAATTGCTGATAGTAGTCTCTTATGATCCTTTGTATTTCTGTGTTGTCTGTTGTGATCTCTCCATTTTCATTTCTAATTTTATTGATTTGATTTTTCTCTCTTTGCTTCTTGATGAGTCTGGCTAATGGTCTGTCAATTTTATTTATCCTTTCAAAGAACCAGCTTTTGGCTTTGTTGATTTTTGCTATGGTCTCTTTTGTTTCTTTTGCATTTATTTCTGCCCTAATTTTTAAGATTTCTTTCCTTCTGCTAACTCTGGGGTTCTCTAATTCTTCCTTTTCTAGTTGCTTTAGGTGTAGAGTTAGGTTATTTATTTGACTTTTTTCTTGTTTCTTGAGGTATGCCTGTATTGCTATGAACTTTCCTCTTAGCACTGCTTTTATAGTGTCCCACAGGTTTTGGGTTGTTGTGTTTTCATTTTCATTAGTTTCTATGCATATTTTGATTTCTTTTTTGATTTCTTCTGTGATTTGTTGGTTATTCAGAAGCGTGTTGTTCAGCCTCCATATGTTGGAATTTTTAATAGGTTTCCTCCTGTAATTGAGATCTAATCTTAGTGCATTATGGTCAGAAAAGATGCTTGGAATGATTTCGATTTTTTTGAATTTATCAAGGTTATATTTATGGCCCAGGATGTGATCTATCCTTGAGAAGGTTCCATGAGCACTTGAGAAAAAGGTGAAATTCATTGCTTTGGGGTGAAATGTCCTATAGATATCAATTAGGTCTAACTGGTCTAATGTATCATTTAAAGTTTGCGTTTCTTTGTTAATTTTCTGTTTACTTGATCTGTTCATATGTGTGAGTGGGGTATTAAAGTCTCCCACTATTATTGTGTTGTTGTTAATTTCCTCTTTCATACTTGTTAGCATTTGTCCTACATATTGTGGTGCTCCTATATTGGGTGCATATATATTTATAATTGTTATATCTTCTTCTTGGATTGATCCTTTGATCATTATGTAGTGGCCTTCTTTGTCTCTTTTCACAGCCTTTGTTTTAAAGTCTATTTTATCGGATATGAGTATTGCCACTCCTGCTTTCTTTTGGTCTCTATTTGCATGGAATATCTTTTTCCAACCCTTCACTTTCAGTCTGTATGTGTCCCTTGTTTTGAGGTGGGTCTCTTGTAAGCAGCATATAGAGGGTTCTTGTTTTTGTATCCAATCGGCCAGTCTTTGCCTTTTGGTTGGGGCATTCAATCCATTTACGTTTAAGGTAATTATTGATAAGTATGATCCCGTTGCCATTTGTTTTATTATTTTGGGTTCGGGTTTATACTCCCTTTTTGTGTTTCCTGTCTAGAGAGTATCCTTTAGAATTTGTTGGAGAGCTGGTTTGGTGGTGCTGAATTCTCTCAGCTTTTGCTTGTCTGTAAAGCTTTTGATTTCTCCTTCGTATTTGAATGAGATCCTTGCTGGGTATAGTAATCTGGGCTGTAGGTTATTTTCTTTCATCACTTTAAGTATGTCTTGCCATTCCCTCCTGGCCTGAAGAGTTTCTATTGAGAGATCAGCTGTTATCCTTATGGGAATCCCCTTGTGTGTTATTTGTTGTTTTTCCCTTGCTGCTTTTAATAATTGTTCTTTGTGTTTGATCTTTGTTAATTTGATTAATATGTGTCTTGGGGTGTTTCGCCTTGGGTTTATCCTATTTGGGACTCTCTGGGTTTCTTGGACTTGGGTGATTATTTCCTTCCCCATTTTAGGGAAGTTTTCAACTATTATCTCCTCAAGGATTTTCTCATGGTCTTTCTTTTTGTCTTCTTCTTCTGGGACTCCTATAATTCGAATGTTGGAGCGTTTCATATTGTCCTGGAGGTCTCTGAGATTGTCCTCATTTCTTTTAATTCGTTTTTCTTTTTTCCTCTCTGATTCATTTATTTCTACCATTCTGTCTTCTATTTCACTAATCCTATCTTCTGCCTCCGTTATTCTATTATTTGTTGCCTCCAGAGTGTTTCTGATCTCATTTATTGCATTATTCATTGTATGTTGACTCTTTTTTATTTCTTCTAGGTCCTTGTTGAACATTTCTTGCATCTTCTCAATCCTTGTCTCTAGGGTATTTATCTGTGATTCCATTTTGACTTCAAGGTTTTGGATCATTTTCACTATCAATATTCGGAATTCTTTCTCAGGTAGATTCCCTATCTCTTCCTCTTTTGTCTGGTTTGGTGGGCATTTCTCCTGCTCCTTTACCTGTTGGGTATTCCTCTGTCTCTTCATCTTGGTTATATTGCTGCGTTTGGAATGGCCTTTTTATATTCTGGTAATTTGTGGAGTTCTCTTTATTGTGGAGCTTCCTCACTGTGGGTGGGGTTGTATCAGTGGCTTGTC
>NW_024070207.1:68624313-68630362 GCF_014754425.2 Oryx dammah
CTGGCTCACTTCACTCTGTATAATCGGCTCCAGTTTCATCCATCTCAGCAGAACTGATTCAAATGTATTCTTTTTAATGGCTGAGTAATATTCCATTGTGTATATGTACCACAGCTTTCTTATCCATTCGTCTACTGATGGACATCTAGGTTGTTTCCATGTCCTGGCTATTATAAACAGTGCTGCAATGAACATTGGGGTACATGTGTCTCTTTCAATTCTGGTTTCCTCTGTGTGTATGCCCAACAGTGGGATTGCTGGGTCATAAGGCAGTTCTATTTGCAATTTTTTAAGGAATCTCCACACTGTTCTCCATAGTGGCTGTACTAGTTTGCATTCCCACCAACAGTGTAGGAGGGTTCCCTTCTCTCCACACCCTCTCCAGCATTTATTGCTTGCAGATTTTTGGATCGCAGACATTCTGACTGGTGTGAAGTGGTACCTCATTGTGGTTTTGATTTGCATTTCTCTAATAATGAGTGATGTTGAGCATCTTTTCATGTGTTTGTTGGCCATCCGTATGTCTTCTTTGGAGAAATGTCTATTTAGTTCTTTGGCCCATTTTTTGATTGGGTCGTTTATTTTTCTGGAATTGAGCTGCAGGAGTTGCTTGTATATTTTTGAGATTAGTTGTTTGTCAGTTGCTTCATTTGCTATTATTTTCTCCCATTCGGAAGGCTGTCTTTTCACTTTGCTTATGTTTTCCTTTGTTGTGCAGAAGCTTTTAATTTTAATTAGATCCCATTTGTTTATTTTTGCTTTTATTTCCAGAATTCTGGGAGGTGGATAATAGAGGATCCTGCTGTGGTTTATGTCGGAGAGTGTTTTGCCTATGTTCTCCTCTAAGAGTTTTATAGTTTCTGGTCTTACATTTAGATCTTTAATCCATTTTGAGTTTATCTTTGTGTGCGGTGTTAGAAAGTGATCTAGTTTCATTCTTTTACAAGTGGTTGACCAGTTTTCCCAGCACCACTTGTTAAAGAGATTGTCTTTACTCCATTGTATATTCTTGCCTCCTTTGTCAAAGATAAGGTGTCCATATGTATGTGGATTTATCTCTGGGCTTTCTATTTTGTTCCATTGATCTATATGTCTGTCTTTGTGCCAATACCATACTGTCTTGATTACTGTGGCTTTGTAGTAGAGCCTGAAGTCAGGCAAATTGATTCCTCCAGTTCCATTCATCTTTCTCAAGATAGCTTTGGCTATTCGTGGTTTTTTGTATTTCCATACAAATCTTGAAATTATTTGTTCTAGTTCTGCGAAAAATATCGCCGGTATCTTGATAGGGATTGCATTGAATTTGTAAATTGCTTTGGGTAATATACTCATTTTCACTATATTTATTCTTCCGATCCATGAGCATGGTATATTTCTCCATCTATTAGTGTCCTCTTTGATTTCTTTCATCAGTGTTTTATAGTTTTCTGTATATAGGTCTTTAGTTTCTTTAGGTAGATATATTCCTAAGTATTTTATTCTTTTTGTTGCAATGGTGAATGGAATTGTTTCCTTAATTTCTTCTTCTACTTTCTCATTATTAGTGTATAGGAATGCAAGGGATTTCTGTGTGTTGATTTTATATCCTGCAACTTTACTATATTCATTAATTAGCTCTAGTAATTTTCTGGTAGAGTCTTTAGTGTTTTCTATGTAGAGGATCATGTCATCTGCAAACAGTGAGAGTTTTACTTCTTCTTTTCCAATTTGGATTCCTTTTATTTCTTTTTCTGCTCTGATTGCTGTGGCTAAAACTTCCAGAACTATGTTGAATAGTAGTGGTGAAAGTGGGCACCCTTGTCTTGTTCCTGACTTTAGGGGAAATGCTTTCAATTTTTCACCATTGAGGATAATGTTTGCTGTGGGTTTGTCATATATAGCTTTTATTATATTGAGGTATGTTCCTTCTATTCCTGCTTTCTGGAGAGTTTTTATCATAAATGGATGTTGAATTTTGTCAAAGGCCTTCTCTGCATCTATTGAGATAATCATATGGTTTTTATTTTTCAATTTGTTAATGTGGTGAATTACATTGGTTGATTTGCGGATGTTGAAGAATCCTTGCATCCCTGGGATAAAGCCCACTTGGTCATGGTGTATGATCTTTTTAATGTGTTGTTGGATTCTGATTGTTAGAATTTTGTTGAGGATTTTTGCATCTATGTTCATCAGTGATATTGGCCTGTAGTTTTCCTTTTTTGTAGTATCTTTGTCAGGTTTTGGTATTAGGGTGATGGTGGCCTCATAGAATGAGTTTGGAAGTTTCCCTTCCTCTGCGATTTTCTGGAAGAGTTTGAGTAGGATAGGTGTTAACTCTTCTCGAAATTTTTGGTAGAATTCAGCTGTGAAGCCGTCTGGACCTGGGCTTTTGTTTGCTGGAAGATTTCTGATTACAGTTTCAATTTCCGTGCTTGTGATGGGTCTGTTAAGATTGTCTATTTCTTCCTGGTTTAGTTTTGGAAAATTGTATTTTTCTAAGAATTTGTCCATTTCTTCCAGGTTGTCCATTTTATTGCCATATAATTGCTGATAGTAGTCTCTTATGCTCCTTTGTATTTCTGTGTTGTCTGTTGTGATCTCTCCATTTTCATTTCTAATTTTATTGATTTGATTTTTCTCTCTTTGCTTCTTGATGAGTCTGGCTAATGGTCTGTCAATTTTATTTATCCTTTCAAAGAACCAGCTTTTGGCTTTGTTGATTTTTGCTATGGTCTCTTTTGTTTCTTTTGCATTTATTTCTGCCCTAATTTTTAAGATTTCTTTCCTTCTGCTAACTCTGGGGTTCTCTAATTCTTCCTTTTCTAGTTGCTTTAGGTGTAGAGTTAGGTTATTTATTTGTCTTTTTTCTTGTTTCTTGAGGTATGCCTGTATTGCTATGAACTTTCCTCTTAGCACTGCTTTTATAGTGTCCCACAGGTTTTGGGTTGTTGTGTTTTCATTTTCATTAGTTTCTATGCATATTTTGATTTCTTTTTTGATTTCTTCTGTGATTTGTTGGTTATTCAGAAGCGTGTTGTTCAGCCTCCATATGTTGGAATTTTTAATAGGTTTCCTCCTGTAATTGAGATCTAATCTTAGTGCATTATGGTCAGAAAAGATGCTTGGAATGATTTCGATTTTTTTGAATTTATCAAGGTTATATTTATGGCCCAGGATGTGATCTATCCTTGAGAAGGTTCCATGAGCACTTGAGAAAAAGGTGAAATTCATTGCTTTGGGGTGAAATGTCCTATAGATATCAATTAGGTCTAACTGGTCTAATGTATCATTTAAAGTTTGCGTTTCTTTGTTAATTTTCTGTTTACTTGATCTGTTCATATGTGTGAGTGGGGTATTAAAGTCTCCCACTATTATTGTGTTGTTGTTAATTTCCTCTTTCATACTTGTTAGCATTTGTCCTACATATTGTGGTGCTCCTATATTGGGTGCATATATATTTATAATTGTTATATCTTCTTCTTGGATTGATCCTTTGATCATTATGTAGTGGCCTTCTTTGTCTCTTTTCACTGCCTTTGTTTTAAAGTCTATTTTATCGGATATGAGTATTGCCACTCCTGCTTTCTTTTGGTCTCTATTTGCATGGAATATCTTTTTCCAACCCTTCACTTTCAGTCTGTATGTGTCCCTTGTTTTGAGGTGGGTCTCTTGTAAGCAGCATATAGAGGGTTCTTGTTTTTGTATCCAATCGGCCAGTCTTTGCCTTTTGGTTGGGGCATTCAATCCATTTACGTTTAAGGTAATTATTGATAAGTATGATCCCGTTGCCATTTGTTTTATTATTTTGGGTTCGGGTTTATACTCCCTTTTTGTGTTTCCTGTCTAGAGAG
The DNA here is from genome assembly GCF_014754425.2 of Oryx dammah. Taxonomy (NCBI): domain Eukaryota; kingdom Metazoa; phylum Chordata; class Mammalia; order Artiodactyla; family Bovidae; genus Oryx; species Oryx dammah. The sequence continues at coordinate 68,628,144 of NW_024070207.1, forward strand.
TATCCTTTAGAATTTGTTGGAGAGCTGGTTTGGTGGTGCTGAATTCTCTCAGCTTTTGCTTGTCTGTAAAGCTTTTGATTTCTCCTTCGTATTTGAATGAGATCCTTGCTGGGTATAGTAATCTGGGCTGTAGGTTATTTTCTTTCATCACTTTAAGTATGTCTTGCCATTCCCTCCTGGCCTGAAGAGTTTCTATTGAGAGATCAGCTGTTATCCTTATGGGAATCCCCTTGTGTGTTATTTGTTGTTTTTCCCTTGCTGCTTTTAATAATTGTTCTTTGTGTTTGATCTTTGTTAATTTGATTAATATGTGTCTTGGGGTGTTTCGCCTTGGGTTTATCCTATTTGGGACTCTCTGGGTTTCTTGGACTTGGGTGATTATTTCCTTCCCCATTTTAGGGAAGTTTTCAACTATTATCTCCTCAAGGATTTTCTCATGGTCTTTCTTTTTGTCTTCTTCTTCTGGGACTCCTATAATTCGAATGTTGGAGCGTTTCATATTGTCCTGGAGGTCTCTGAGATTGTCCTCATTTCTTTTAATTCGTTTTTCTTTTTTCCTCTCTGATTCATTTATTTCTACCATTCTGTCTTCTATTTCACTAATCCTATCTTCTGCCTCCGTTATTCTATTATTTGTTGCCTCCAGAGTGTTTCTGATCTCATTTATTGCATTATTCATTGTATGTTGACTCTTTTTTATTTCTTCTAGGTCCTTGTTGAACATTTCTTGCATCTTCTCAATCCTTGTCTCTAGGGTATTTATCTGTGATTCCATTTTGACTTCAAGGTTTTGGATCATTTTCACTATCAATATTCGGAATTCTTTCTCAGGTAGATTCCCTATCTCTTCCTCTTTTGTCTGGTTTGGTGGGCATTTCTCCTGCTCCTTTACCTGTTGGGTATTCCTCTGTCTCTTCATCTTGGTTATATTGCTGCGTTTGGAATGGCCTTTTTATATTCTGGTAATTTGTGGAGTTCTCTTTATTGTGGAGCTTCCTCACTGTGGGTGGGGTTGTATCAGTGGCTTGTCCAGGTTTCCTGGTTAGGGAAGCTTGTGTTGGAGGTCTGGTGGGTGGAGCTGGGTTTCTTCTCTCTGGAGTGCAGTGGAGTGACCAATAATGGGTTATGAGACGTCTAAAGTTTTGGAGTAACTTTGAACTGCCTGTATATTGAAGCTCAGGTGTGTGTTCCTGTGTTGCTGGAGAATTTGTGTGATATGTCTTGCTCTGGAACTTGTTGGCCCTTGGGTGGAGCTTTGTTTCAGTGTAGATTTGGAGGCATTTGATGAGCTCCTATTGCTTAATGTTCCCTGAATTCAGGAGTTCTCTGATGTTCTCAAGCTTTGGACTTAAGCCTCCTGCTTCTGGTTTTCGGTTTTATTTTTACGGTGGTCTCTAGACTTCTCCTTCTATACAGCACCAATGATATAGCATCTAAGCTAAAGATGAAAGGTTTCTCCACATTGAGGGGCACCCAGAGAGGTTCACTGGGTTACATGGAGAAGAGAAGAGGGAGGAGGTAGTTAGAGGTGACTGGGATGAGATGCGGTGAGATCAAAAGAGGAGAGAGCAAGCTAGTCAATAGTCACTTCTTTATGTGCGCTCGATAGTCTGGACCTCTCAGAGGTATTCACGGAGTTATACAGGGAAGAGGAGAGAGAGGAAGTAGACAGAGGTGGCCAGGAGGGTAAGAGAGAGGAATGAAAAGGAGAGAGACAGGTTCAGCCAGTAATCAGTTCCTTAGGTGCTCTCCACCATCTAGAACACACAGAGAATCACTGAGTTGGATATAGGAGAGATGGGGGGAGAGGGGGGAGAGACAGAGGCCACCTGGTGGAGAAAAAGGAGAGTCCAAAAGGAGGAGAGAGTGGTCACGCCAGTAATCTCGCTGTCAGGTAAGATTGGGTTATGAAATGTACAAGATTGACAACAAAAACCGAAAAGCAAAGATTAAAAACCTAGAGTAGAGGTTAGATTTTCAAAAATACAATGTTAAAGAGATGAAGCAGAAGGAAGAAAGAAAAAAAAAGAGAAAAGATTAAAAAAAATAATAATATTAAGAAAAAGAAATATGGAAAAAAAATAAGGAAAAAAAATATATATATAAGAAAAAAAAAAAACCCCAAGATTAAAAAAGAAATACCAACAACAACCACACGAAGACTATATATGGTGTTTGCTTTAAAAAAGTAGAGTCTTTTTTTTTTTTGAAAAGTAATA
>NW_024070207.1:68630462-68658466 GCF_014754425.2 Oryx dammah
TTTTTTTTTTTTTTTAGGCTCACTAGTTCAGTCGCGCTGTGGGGAGGGGGGAATGCTGTTTTTGAAGACAATGATCTGCTTTTCTGGTTGCCTGATGTCCTCTGCCTGCATTCAGAGGTTGTTTTGTGGAGTTTGCTCCGCGTTGAAATGATCTTTTGAGGAATTTGTGAGGGAGAAAGTGGTCTTCCCTTCCTATTCCTCCGCCATCTTAGGACCGCCTCCTCCAGAGTTAAATTTCATAGTACCTAAATGTAAATGTCTTTGAATTTATCTTACTTGGATTTCGTTGAGCTTCTTGGTTGTACAGTTTACAATTTTCAAATTTTAGATATTCTTGCCCAATATTTCTTCATATATTCTTTATGCACCTTTCTCTCTCTTCTTGTATAGGCAATTGGCTTTTGTTGATACACTTGATGATTGTTCACAGATCTTTTTGGCTCTGTTCAATTTTTTTTAATTGTTTTATATTTCTGCTCCTCAGTCTAGATAATTCCAATTTTTACCTATCTTCAAATTCGCTTATTTTCTCTCACACCATCTCAAATTTTCTGTGGAGCCCACCTAGTATACTTTTCATTTCAGGTATTGTACTTGCCAATGCTAGAATTTCCATTTGATTCTCTTTTACAACTTATGTCTCTGTATTGATATTCTTCATTAAATGAGGCATCCTTGTTTAATATAATTTCATTTTATAAGCATGTTTTAAAGTGAATTTGTAAAGACTACCCTGAAATCTTTTCTCCTTGGTCCACCATATAGACCCCTCAAAGGCAACTTCTATTATATGCCTGTCTCCCAAATGTATGTATTATATTTACATGTGTCTTTGCATTTATCATTATTTTGTTTAAAAAATAGGCATTTTGATATGATATTATATACAGCAACTCTAAATATCATCACTTGGGATTGTTTGTTTGGTTATTTGTTTATTAGTTTAGTAACTTGTCTGCAGTAATTCTACTAAATCTATTGCTCCTGCTGCATGTAGCCTCTGATGTCCCAAACCAGATTTTTCCACTTACTATCATTTAGTCTGTTACATTTTATCCTTTACTCTGAGTTCCTAGACATTGACTTTGAATTGACATTACCTTTCATTGGGAATAGGTTGTGTTTATGTATCCTTTTCCAGTGGTCATGTGTGGATATGAGAGTTGGACTGTGAAGAAAGCTGAGCACCGAAGAATTGATGCTTTTGAACTGTGGTGTTGGAGTGGACTCTTGAGAGTCCCTTGGACTGAAAGGAGATCCAACCAGTCCATTCTAAAGGAGATCAGCTCTGGGTGTTCTTTGGAAGGAATGATGCTAAAGCTGAAACTCCAGTACTTTGGCCACCTCATGCGAGGAGTTGATTCATTCGAAAAGTCTCTGATGCTGGGAGGGATTGGGGGCAGGAGGAGGAGGGGATGACAGAGGATGAGCTGGCTGGATGGCATCACTGACTCGATGGAGGCGGGTTTGAGTGAACTCCGGGAGATGGTGATGCACAGGGAGGCCTGGTGTGCTGCGATTCATGGGATGCAAAGAGTATGACACGACTGAGCGACTGAAGTGAATTGAACTGAACTGATGTATCCTTAGTAAGTTAACTTTTTCTAGCCATTTATGGTTGGATATGTGTGGAGCTTGAAGGCTGCTCTAACAATTCAGGGAGTTGATATATTTTTGGCACATATTCAACCAGGAATTTATAGTATTTAAGTACCCTCTCTGAAGCAATGATGCTAAAGCTGAAACTCCAGTACTTTGGCCACCACATGCGAAGAGTTGACTCATTGGAAAAGACTCTGATGCTGGGAGGGATTAGGGGCAGGAGGAGAAAGGGACGACAGTGGATGAGATGGCTGGATGGCATCACCGACTCGATGGACGTGAGTCTGAGTGAACTCCAGGAGTTGGTGATGGACAGGGAGGCCTGGCGTGCTGCAATTCATGGGGTTGCAAAGAGTCGGACACGACTGAGAGACTGAACTGAACTGAATTGATCACTACTAGCTTCTGATGAGAAATCTGCTATCAATTGTTTTTTCTCTATGTATAATGATTCATTTCTCTCTGACTGCTATCTAATTTTTTGCCTTTACTTTCTACAAGATTATCTCTAATTTGTCATGGCATATGTTTCTGTTTATCCAGTTTGTAGTCCACTCAAATTCTTGAATCTATAGATTTACAAATTTCAGCAAATATGTAAAAAATTTCAGTCTTTATTTTTTTGAGTATTTTGCACCCCCAATCTCTATAGTTTCTCTATCTGGGCATCAGATTACAAGAATATTAGGTTTGTTTTTATAGTTCCACAACTTTCTGAGGCCCCTTTTTTTTTTTTTCAGTCCATTTTTTGTTCTGTTGCCCAGTTTGGGAAAATTCTGTTTATCTAGCCTCAAGTTCACTGACTTTTATCTTCTTTCCCCTCTATTCTTGTGTGCAGCCCATTTATTGAGTTTTAGATATTTATTATTGTATTTTCAGTTCTGAAATTTTCATTTATTTCTTCTTTGTATCTTCTATTTCTCTGTTGAATCTTTCTATGTTTTCTTTTGTTTCAAAAATGTTTGTTGTTGCTTGTTGAATCATTTTTATCCCTTCAAAATTTGTGTCAGATAATGCTAACATCTGGGTGATTTCAGTGTTGGCATTTGTTAATTGTTTTTTTCTTATTCATGATGAGATCTTCCTCTTCTTTTCTATATCATGTGATTTTTGATTGAAATATAAATATTTGGGTATTATAGCACTGGGTCTTATTTCAATCTTGTATTTATAACAGGCCTCCTCTGTCACCACTGCAGTGAAATTAAGGGCAAGATGTTGCCTTTTTACTACATGTGAGACAAGTCCAGGTTTCCCACTTGGCTGCCACTAAAATCTAGGGGAGAAGAGGATCCATATCCCAATGGAGAGTGGTGGGAAATCAAGTTCCCTACTATGTCTCTGGTAATACCACCCTGGCAAGGAGTTATAAGGATGACTTATTACACTGCTCTACTGTGCCTCTACTAACTCCATGGAAAGAGTTGGCCTAATTACTTCTGAGAGATGGTTAGAGCCTTGAAACCCATTTAGGTCTCCTCTGACACTACCTCAATGAGGAGGACAGAAGTATCTCATAATCACTGGGTGGGGCTAGTGCAGCAGGCTCCCCACATGATTACCACTGACACTGTAACTATGGGATCTTCATACTGACCAAAGAGACAAAAGTCTGTGACCTCCAGTGGGTCTGCTCTAATACCATCCATAATGAGTGGTTAGAGTGCCTCATTATTGCCTGGTAAAGGTGGAAGTCTATGCTCTCCATTCAGTCTATTCTAGAGAGGGTGGTGATGGGATTGCAGCTTTTTTTTTAGTGTGTTAGGCTACAATAGAGTGATTGTTTTCTAAAAGTTGTCTGTCTTGCTAGGTTGCTGTTTTCCTCATATTTTGACTAGAGGGAATAAGTTTGTCTGGAATTTTTATGTTTGTTCTTACTACATTTTCCAGGTTTCTGGTCTTACCAGTACCAAAGGAGGTATAAGTCAGAAATAAAACAGAGAGAATTCACTATCATGTTGTTCCACAGGTCCTGGGGTCCCTTGCCAGTCTGCCCTATTTTCTGACTTTACAGAATTCTTTCTCATTGTCTAATTGTAGTGTCCAGGCTTTTAAAGCTGAACTTAGAGGCAAAAATATGGAAAAGTAAATATACTCCATCTACTCTGAAGCAGAAATCTCTGTACAATATAGTTGTAAGAAGTATGAATGAGTCAATGACTGAAGGGAAAGGTAATAGTGGTAAATCTAAGAGCCTGTGGAGAATAGTTCTATTGCTTTTGAAAAGTTATATATGATACAGCATAAGTTGTTTACACACATGTATGTATATTTACATGTACATACACACACAGGAGTTGTATTCAAATTCTAACAGTTTTTCCTTGATGTTGTATGACTGCAGCTGCTTTTATTTTTCTTCAGTTTAATTATGTTTTCTTATTTTTGCTTATCTTTATTCACTAATTTTAATACAGAAGCTCTAGTATTTGTGAAATGAAAAAGTAAACAAGAAAAGTGTTTAAAGCATTAGATGACTCAGTGCATTTAATCAGTATAGCAAGTGTTGTAATACTCAGTATAGGACATAGTGTGAAAAACTGGGCAGTTCCCTCCCAGCCTAGATTAGTACAATTTGTCTCATGATATGAAAGAATACTTATCAGTAATGTTTACATTTTTTGACATTAACATTCTATGTTAATTCTATGACATTAACATCAAATTTTACTTGTAGAAATATTTGTATTGTAGTATGATTTGTTACCACACTGTCTTACAAGAATTATTAGAATTATAATTGACACTGAGTTGTCTTGAGTAAATATTAAATGTAAGGAATTCATGTGGAAATATCCAGTAGCCAGTTGGATATGTGAGCTTAGAACCTCAGAATCCTCCAGAGGTTACCAATCAAATGTGGTTTTTGTGCTCTGGCCTCTGTGAACATTATGGATTTATGCTCTTGATGTTTGTTTATTTGGGATTGGTGAATGAGAAGCCAGACATCCTGGAATGTGAAGTCAAGTGGGCCTTAGGAAGCATCACTACGAACAAAGCTAGTGGAGGTGATGGAATTCCAGTTGAGCTATTTCAAATCCTGAAAGATGATGCTGTGAAAGTGCTACACTCAATATGCCAGCAAATTTGGAAAACTCAGCATTGGCCATGGGACTGGAAAAGGTCAGTTTTCGTTCTAATCCCTAAGAAAAGCAATGCCAAAGAATGCTCAAACTACTGCACAATTGCACTCATCTCACACACTAGTAAAGTAATGCTCAAAATTCTCCAAGCCAGGCTTCAGCAATACATGAACTGTGAACTTCCAGATGTTCAAGCTGCATTTAGAAAAGGCAGAGGAACCAGAGATCAAATTGCCAACATCCACTGGATCATGGAAAAAGCAAGAGTTCCAGAAAAACATCTATTTCTGCTTTATTGAGTATGCCAAAGCCTTTGACTGTGTGGATCACAATAAACTGTGGAAAATTCTGAAAGCGATGGGAATACCTGACCTGCCTCTTGAAAAACCTGTATGCAGGTCAGAAGCAACAGTTAGAACTGGACATGGAACAACAGACTGGTTCCAAAATAGGAAAAGGAGTATGTCAAGGCTGTATATTGTCACTGTGCTTATTTCACTTATATGCAGAGTACATCATGAGAAAGGCTGGGCTGGATGAAGCACAAGCTGGAATCAAGATTGCTGGCAGAAATATCAATAACCTCAGATATGCAAATGTCACCACCCTTATGGTAGAAAGTGAGGAAGAACTAAAGAGCCTCTTGATGAAAGTGAAAGAGGAGAGTGAAAAAGTTGGCTTAAAGCTCAACATTCAGAAAACGAAGATCATGGCATCTGGTCCCATCACTTCATGGCATATAGATGGGGAAACAGTGGCTGACTTTATTTTTCTGGGCTCCAAAATCACTGCAGATGGTGATTGCAGCTATGAAATTAAAAGATGCTTACTCCTTGGAAGGAAAGTTATGACCAACCTAGACAGCATATTAAAAAGTAGAGACATTACTTTGCCAACAAAGGTCTATCTAGTCAAGGCTATGGTTTTTCCAGTAGTCATGTATGGATGTGAGAGTTGGACTGTGAAGAAAGCTGAGCGCTGAAGAATTGATGCTTTTGAACTGTGGTGTTAGAGAAGACTCTTGAGAGTCTCTCAGACTGCAAGGAGATCCAACCAGTCCATCCTAAAGGAGATCAGTCCTGGTTGTTCATTGGAAGGAATGATGCTAAAGTGAAACTCCAATACTTTGGCCTCCTGATGTGAAGAGCTGACTCATTGGAAAAGACCCTGATGCTGGGAGGGATTGGGGGCAGGAGAAGAAGGGGACGACAGAGGATGAGATGGTTGGATGGCATCACTGACTCAGTGGACATGGGTTTGGGTAGAGTCCAGCAGTTGGTGATGGACAGGGAGCCCTGGTGTACTGCAGTTCATGGGGTCACAAAGAGTCGGACATGACTGAGTGAGTGGACTGAACTGAACTAAACTGAATGAGAAGAGTTTTGAATCAGTCGGAGTTTATGAATCCATTCGTGTTTTCTTGCTTATGCTTTTCTTCATTTTTTCTTTTGTGCTTCATGATTGAGGCACTAGTCTCTTGACCATGGAAAGGGCCTTTGGAGTTTCTTCAGTCTCCCTTCAATACACATCGAACATAACCCAAACTATAACCCAGATTAGTATGAACATAAATTTTTGACAAATATCTTGGCACAGAGTATTCCAAGATCTGATATATTAATGGGCTTCCCAGGAGATGCTAGTGGTAAAGAACCCACTTGCTAAAGCAGGAGACATAAGAGATGCAGATTCAACCCCTGGGTTGGGAAGATACCCTGGAGGAGGGCATGGCAACCCACTCCAGTATTCTTGCCTGGAGAATACCATGGACAGAGGAGCCTGGTGGACTATAGTCCACAGAGTTGCAAAGAGTCAGATACGACCAAAGTGACTTAGCAGGCATGCATGATATACTAATATTTTGTTAACAACTCGCTAACAGTTTAGTTCATTTATAATTCAACAATGTCATTTGGTGTAAGTTAAAAAAAAGACACCACTAAGCATGGAACTATTATGAACATTAAATACATCAGTCTAGAGGAGTAGGTGCTCTTGAAGATCGGTTTACCCAATGACACATAAATGCCATCATATACAGACAACTGCTCTCAGTAAGTGGGTATAACATATTATAGCAAAATTTTCTCTTTGCAAGTACATAGGGTTTATTTTTCTTTTCCTCTTCCACATTCCCCTCCTTCTGCTTCTACTTCTTGTTTTACAATGAGATCACCTAAACCAACTCTGGAATATCCATAAGATGTAATAGTACTCAGTAATAAAGGGGGAAAGAATATCAGTGCACACTATAATGTGTATGAATCTCAAAACCATTTGCTGAGTGGAAAAAGACAAACATATAAGAGGACAAACCATTCATTAAAAGTTCTAGCAATAACAAAACTAAGCTACAGAAACAGAAAGCTGACCAGTGTTTGCTTGTGAGGGATGAAGGAGCAGATGGATTGGCAAGAGAATGAGAACACATCTAGCGTGAGGATAATGTTCTATGTACTGATAAGATGTTGGTGTTACACAGGTGTATGCAATTGTCAAAATTCAATGAATGGTGCAATTAGGGTTTGTGAATTTTACTCTGTGTAAATTTTACCTCCACAAGGAAAAGAAGGGGGCTTCCCTGATGGCTCAGTGGTAGAGAATCCACCTACCAATGCAGAAGACATGAGTTTGATCCCCGGTTTAGGAAGGTCCCACACACCACGGAACAGCTAAGCCCATGTGCCACAGCTACTGAGCCCATGCACTGCAACTACTGAGGCCTGCATATACCTAGAGCCTGTGCCCCACAACGAGAGAAACCACTACAGTGAGAAGCCTGTGCACTGCAACCAGAGAGTAGCCACCACTTGCTGCAACTGGAGAAGGCCTGCCCATAGGAACAAAGACCCAATGCAGCCATAAAATAAATAAATAAATAAATAGTTTTTAAAATGTACCACAGTTTGTTAAAAAAAAAAAGAAGAAGAAGAAAAATGGAACCACCATAAACAAATATTAAATTCCAGTTAATCATTTGGTGCTGAATTATCTAGGGTTGGGAAGTACTGTGGCTTATAGCTCACTTTAAAATGCATCTGGAATAAAACATGAATTACTGGATAGGTAATGGATGGACAGAGATACACATATGATTAAGGAAGGGTAGAAAGCTGCTAATGTAGTCTCTGGGTGGTGATAACATGGATTTTCACTGTACAACCTGGTAGACATTTCTGGAAACTTGATGGATTTCATAACAAAATATCAGGAAAAAATGGACTCATACTAAGCATAAATTTGCACACAACTTTATTCACTTTTAGTACAGCTTGAGCATCACTTCACTTCATTTTATATGCCACTACAATGTTTTAAATGGAGGTGTATACTCACATTGTATAGGCATGCTGTCATTTCTGCCTTGTGGTATGTCTTAATAATTTTGTTGGTCATCACTGTGGTAAACAGGATGGGAGTGAAAACTTTGTTTTGGTGAAAAATTATCACCTTTAGAACCATTTCCTTGACACATATCTTCATGGCCAGAACATATGCCAAGTTTTCAGGTGGGAGTACATATTTTCTAGAGCAACTCAAGGGCAGTTCATATCAATTTGCATTTCTACCAACAGGATGTGAGAGGGTCAGTTCTTAAGCCAGTAAGCAATGCAAGGGAATACAACTCTATTTCTCACTTGTTTAAGTACCTCTTTGTTGGAACTCTTGACTAAACATCCAAGAGGCAATGCTGAGTAGTCAATTGAATATATGAGCCTGAATTTTAGGGATAAGACTGGGCTTGAAATATTAATGTGTGATTGTTCTATTTGTGGGTGGGATCAAAGTGATGGAACTGTGTATGATTCTGCAGGAAGTGAGCATAGGTAGGGAAGAGAAGAAATCTGAGAGTCAAAACCTAGAGCACTTTAATGCAGAGAGGTCAAGGAGTCACCGACTCACTAGGACACTGAAAAGTAGCAGACCCTGAGGCAGAATGACAACCAAGGGACACAAATATCCTATGAACCAAGTGAAGAAAGTATTGAAGGGAGGAAGAAGTGATCAACCGTGCCAAATGCTACTGATATCAGTATTGAGATATAATCACTAGATTTAGCAATGTGCACATCTTTGGGGACCTTGAGAAGAGCTAGTTCATTGGATTGATTGAGATGTCCAAGAGAAAATAGGAATAGAGGAAGTAGAGATATCAAAAACAAATAATGACATTTTATGGGAGCTTTGCTGTAAAGGGAAAATAGATGGTGATTCTGTAGATGGAGGGCATTGTGCAGTTAAGGTGGGGCTTTTGTTTGTTTGTTTCTTGTTTTGTTTTTTAAGATGGGGACTTTGCAGAATGTTTATGTCCTTGTGGGAATCATCCACCCAAGAAGGGCAAATAGTTGATGTGGGTGAGAGCAGTGGGAGCATTGCTGAGGCCATCCATTTACTCACCAAAAGGGGTAGAAAGTACTGCCAAACTGCAGGGTTTTGATAACTGTGTGGACAGTTCATTCATAGTGACAAGAGGGAGGGCAGAGCATATAGTCTCAAATGCAAGTAGATGGAAAATTTTGTGAGATCTTTCCTTCCATGGTTCTCAATGTTATCAACCCAGACTGTGGCTGTTTCAGTAGTGGATTGAAGTTTGAAGAAGGAGGATAAGATGTGAACTGCAATGTCTAAGATGGAGTGAGTAGACTGGGGAAGTATATGAGTTTGCATCAAAAACCCCTACCATATCTCTGAAACTGTTCTAGGCACAGGAAGTTCAGTCACGTGAATGCACATGTGGAACTCATATTCACTCATGAGTGTTTGGCAACAAGGCGAGGTAAGGGTGGACCTGGTGCCTGATACTCTCACCAGGGGCTAGAGCAGAAGACGCATATTCTGGTCCAAACACAGGCCTTGGTCCCCTACAGGGACAAAGCTGGCACAAGGATGAAGGGTGAACTGGAAGTTTGTTGGGCCACTGAGAAGCCCAGTGGCTTACGTTTCTCCAGTTAATGGTTAATGTGTTTTCCTCCCCAAAGTCAACCCCTCTCCAACAGACACTACACTAAGGTTGGTGTCAAGTGACTGCTTCTCATCCTCCTACTCTGTCTGGCTTCTGGTTTCTATGGCCACTAGAAGCTCTGCTCTCTTGGTGAAAATGAGAGGGAACTTGTGAATGTAGAGGGGGCTATTGAGAGGGAGGAGGGATTTCTTGCAGATGACAGTGACCTAATACTCTTAGAGCCTTTGGTGAATAACAGCTTAATGCCACCCTCACTGCCTCCCCCATGCCCAACAAAGAGTAACACTGTCATAACCAAAAAGGAAGAGGAACCAGACTGTGAACAGGGAGCATTACATCAGATAGCATAGGCTTTTTGCTAGTGTCATAGTCCAGAAAAATTCACTGAGTTAGGAGTCTTCCCTAGTCCACGTTCTAAGGTGTTCTCACTGTGCTCTATCTTTTAGGGCTCTGTCTAGTGGGATTGCTATGCAGCAAGCCCTATGAGTACCTACTGTGTGCCAGGTAACTTCTTAGGAGGTGAGGATACGGGAGAGTATGCTATGGGTGTGGGTTGGGGGACATGGCAAGAGTTAGCCTAAGGGCATAAACTCTTATGTCCAAACACAGGTTTTCATTGTTTTTATCCTTGGAGCCAGTCCCCCCTCTCTCCTGCCTCCCTCCTCCTTCCTTAAAGAATTCAGAGGGTAGGGGAAAAAAAGAATTCAGGGGGTAAAGATGAATTTAGGGGTGGAGGGTAGACTGAAGCCCTGAAGATCTCATCTGCCCCTTCTCTGCAGCCAAGAGTCTCTTTATTTTCATCCCAGCAGTCTTGCTTGCCTTCAAGTTTCAAGACCTATAATCAATCAGCTTTGAGTCTCAGTGTCTAGATCCTCAATGGCCTAATAAGCCTGGTGGCTTGGTTGCTATGGCAACCTTGCCAAGAGTTTTCCTCCCTAGATAAAATAGAAATGGAACTAGAAAAGGAAGTGGCCAGACACATGGGGGAGGGAAAAAGAATTGTAATGTGAATATCCTAATTAGACTGATAGCCTTTTGTGATTAAAGACTCATTAAAGGAGGCTAGAGCAGCAGGGGCTTTCTTTGGGAAAAGGGAGCCTCAAACAGGAAGAGGTTTTTCCTCAGAGTCTTCAGAGGATAAGGAAAGCACCACAAGTCTAGGACTCAGGGTGAACTCAGTAAGTGACCCTGTTACTCTGAATTTTATTACAAAATCCAGAGCCAGATCCCTGTGTTTGAGGTATGTCAACAGAGAGGTATCAAAAATTACTTTTCTGTGCAGGGGAGGGGACCTGGTTACCCCACCTTCTGGCTTGGTGGTTAAGGGGGCCAGATGTTGTCCACACCCAGGCCCATGGTCCCCAGGGACTTGAGATGGGTTACAGTTTGTAGTCCTTAGTTACTCAGCTGCCCTCTTCTCTCCTGCTAAGACCTGTCTTATTTTCCTTCCTGTTAGCTTCTTTCTTCCATCCAGTTTTCTGGACTCTGTAATCAGCTTAGGTGTCTAATGACTCAGTCATGGCTTAATCAGCCCTAGCTTCTTGTTGCTATGGCGATGCAGTCTGAAGCTCCCCTCACTAAGTTAAAATAAGAGGGGACCTGATGTAGGGGGCGCACAACGTGGGGAGATGGCCAAGACTAAAGAGAATACTCTAATTGATGGCCTGTCATTAAAAGCCCATAAATACAGGCCAGGGGCCCAAAACAGAGGGACCTGAAGGCTTACCAGGGAAAGGAAATCTTTGAACACAAGAGAAAAGACTCTTTGTACTAGAGACATTTCCAAGGAGTAATCTGGAGGTTAACAAAATGTTACATGTGCTCAGCATCTTGGAGTATTGATTTTGGAAAGACACAGGCAGGTTCAGGGCCCAATTCTTTATTTGCAGAAGCTCAGGAGCCCTCAATTATCAGTAACAGCTGTTTAGATGGGAAACTGAGGTTCAGAAGTGGGAAGGGACTGGAACTACAGTTAGGAACTACAGCTAGGCTCATGGCAGAGCTGTGAGTGGCATTCAGGGCTTTTGGTGACCATGCCAGAGCTCTCTCTATGACCTCAGTCAGCTTCCACTTGGAGACCAAAATGGTCAAATCCTTCATTTTACAAATAGATGAACCAGAGAGGGGAAGCAACCTCCCCAGGGCCACAGTCCCTTTTGGGATGAGAACACTGCTATCCTGGCTTTTAATGTAGACCAGGTAAGTAGTAAGTGTTTTGGGTATTAAGGCAGGGTCAATTTGAACAAAGAGGAGAGCACCCGACTTTACAGGGAATTCCACAGGACTTGTGAGCCAAGATGGGAAAGAGTCTCACCTAACTGATGAGAGGGGATTGATGCCCTTAACAGACAGAGTAACAAAAAGGAACAAAGAAAGAAAGGACAGAGACAAACAACTCCTTGTCTATTATGGAGATTTTCATTGCAAATAGTCCTTTCTTCGTGCAGTAGCTTGAAATGATATGCAGAGATAACCAAGGGGAGCATGATACTAATTTGCATGTGTCTAAGAGGCCACCATCCACACAGTCAAAGGCTTTGGCGTAGTCAATAAAGCAGAAATAGATGTTTTTCTGGAACTCTTTTGCTTTTTCCATGATCCAGGGATGTTGGCAATTTGATCTCTGGTTCCTCTGCTTTTTCTAAAACCAGCTTGAACATCAGGAAGTTCACCGTTCACGTATTGCTGAAGCCTGGCTTGGAGAATTTTGAGTATTACTTTACAAGCGTGTGAGATGAGTGCAATTGTGTGGTAGTTTGAGCATTCTTTGACATTGTCTTTCTTAGGGATTGGAATGAAAAGTGACCTTTTCCAGTCCTGTGGCCACTGCTGAGTTTTCCAAATTTGCTGGCATATTGAGTGCAGCACTTTGACAGCATCATCTTTCAGGATTTGAAATAACAGAACTGAAATTCCATCACCTCCACTAGCTTTGTTCGTAGTGATGCTTTCTAAAGCCCACTTGACTTCACATTCCAGGATGTGTGGCTCTAGGTGAGTGATCACACCATCATGATTATCTTGGTCTTGAAGATCTTTTTTGTACAGTTCTGTGTATTCTTGCCACGTCTTCTTAATATCTTCTGCTTCTGTTAGGTCCATACCATTTTTGTCCTTTATCGAGCCCATCTTTGCATGAAATGTTCCCTTGGTATCTCTAATTTTCTTGAAATCTTTAGTCTTTCCCATTCTGTTGTTTTCCTCTATTTCTTTGCATTGATTGCTGAGGAAGGCTTTCTTATCTCTTCTTGCTATTCTTTGGAACTCTGCATTCAGATGCTTATATCTTTCCTTTTCTCCTTTGCTTTTCACCTCTCTTCTTTTCACAGCTATTTGTAAGGCCTCCCCAGACAGCCATTTTGCTTTTTTGCATTTCTTTTCCATGGGGATGGTCTTGATCCCTGTCTCCTGTATAATGTCACAAACCTCCGTCCATAGTTCATCAGGCACTCTATCTATCAGATCTAGTCCCTTAAATCTATTTCTCACTTCCACTGTATAATCATAAGGGATTTGATTTAGGTCATAACTGAATGGTCTAGTGGTTTTCCCTACTTTCTTCAATTTAAGTCTGATTTTGGTAATAAGGAGTTCATGATCTGAGCCACAGTCAGCCCCTGGTCTTGTTTTTGTTGAAATGGTGACAAGAGGAAAGAGAAGGCATGACCAAGGCCCTCTGCAATGCTCAGCTGAATATAGGTATCTGGAAAGGAGGGTAAAGGTGGAATGAGGTGAAACCTGGGTCTCCTGCATTGCAGGTAGATTCTTTATCATCTGATCCACCAGAGAAGCCCCTCTTATTGTAGAGTGCTCCCCAATCTCCACAGCTACTGTGGAGGGAAATGACAGACAATCTTACCACTAAAGCTAAAGATGACAGAGAATATAGTTTTGGTCTGAAAGAGCATCTGGAAATTTAAGTTGGCAGGGAGGGGACCTGGAAGTTAGAGAAGCTCAGAAGGCATAAGTCCTAAAATATGAATATAAACTCTACTTAAATCCCTGGGTGACCAAGAAACATGGGGATCAGGCTACTGCAGATGGACAGACAGATGCACCCTCCATTTCTGGACCTAGGTTCCAGAATCCAAAGGCATCAGTCATAAGCAAAATATGCTGTCATATCAATAGGGCTGTTTATTTCCCAGGTGCTTGTGGATGGGCCTCATTTCTTCCCCTCTGCACATCTAGGGATGCAAGGGATGCAAGTGGTCAACTGTCACTAAAAAGACACACTATGACCTCCCCTAACTGTTAAATGATGACAACTAACCTGTCCCCCAAAATCCTTGCCTTGGGACACATCTCCTAGGTATCCAGAGCTGAAAGGACACAGCTCAAACTAGGAACTAGAAACAGTGGTTTGAGGGCAATGAAGAGACTCTTGCTGTCCTCCAACATAACTCCACTCTCTCCCAGTGTCGCAGTCTTCCCCTGCAGCTGCATTCCCAGTGTCTATTTCTTTACTGTCATTTTCTTTTGGTGTCTCCAAGTCTTGGTTGTTCAACAGGCACCAAGAAAACCAAAGAAAATGGTCACCTTCTCTTGAGATACAGCCTTAGCCCAAGAAGCCCAGCCCATCTAAGTGAAACTTGTACTCATATTTCCCCAAGAAGAGGATTTTCATTGGGTGAAATTGCCACTGTCAAAGGATTTGTGGTGTGGCAGAGTTATGTGTAACTCTCCCTCACAGGCTGCCACCCTTCCTGATGTCCAGCCTATATGTGGTTGACTTTGATACAGTATCATATCCTTGCTCCAGTCCCTTGTGATGAAGTGAAGACACAGCCAAGTACAGTGAAAGAAGGACCTGTGGGGAGTGAGTCCTCCTCAGCACAAAACATTCAATGGTTTTGTGTGAGCTTTCCCTGCCCTCAATTTTATACAAACTTTGAAAAATATAGAAAAGAAGTGAGGGGTCACAGGGATTTCCACATTCTTCTCTCTTTAAAGTATGCCCTTCACTCTTTCCCCCAACCCTTCCCAAACATTCACAACCATCCCCAGAATCCTCCAATATGGAAACATGCACTGAGAGCTTAAGCCTGGTGAACTACGTGCCAGAGGATAAAAATTCTACTCCTGGTATATTTCTAATCAGTTTCCTGATCTTGGGAGAGTCACCTCACATTTCTGGAACTAATTTTTATTGTGGGTTACAAAAAGTAAGTTTGAAGTCCATAAACTCAAGGCTCCCTTACAATTCTCTGTTGGTTGCTCAATCGTGTCTGACTCTTTGCAACCCTATGGACTGTAGCCCACCAGGCTCTTCTGTCCTAGAATTCTCCAGGCAAGAATACTGGAGTGGGTAGCCATTTCTTTCTCTAAGGGATCTTCCTGACCCAGGGATCCAACCTGGGTCTCCTGCATAGCAGGCAGATTCTTTACCATCTGAGCCATCAGGCCAATTCTGCTGCTGCTGCTGCTAAGTCACTTCAGTCGTGTCCGACTCTGTGTGACCCCATAGATGGCAGCCCACCAGGCTCCTCCGTCCCTGGGATTCTCCAAGCAAGAATACTGGAGTGGGTTTCCATTTCCTTCTCCACAGGCCAATTCTAGGCTACCATCAGTTCAGTTCAGTTCAGTTCAGTTCGGTCGCTCAGTCGTGTCCGACTCTTTGCTACCCCATGAATCACAGCACGCCAAGCCTCCCTGTCCATCACCAACTCCTGGAGTTCACTCAGACTTGCGTTCATCGAGTCAGTGATGCCATCCAGCCATCTCATCCTCGGTCGTCCCCTTCTTCTCCTGCCCCCAATCCCTCCCAGCATCAGAGTCTTTTCCAATGAGTCAACTCTTTGCATGAGGTGGCCAAAGTATTGGAGTTTCAGCTTTAACATCATTCCTTCCAAAGAAATCCCAGGGTTGGTCTCCTTCAGAATGGACTGGTTGGATCTCCTTGCAGTCCAAGGGACTCTCAAGAGTCTTCTCCAACACCACAGTTCAAAAACATCAATTTTTCGGCACTCAGTCTTCTTCACAGTCCAACTCTCACATCATAGGCTACCATAATTCTCTTTTAGCCAAGGAACGTTTATTAGAAACTAAGGGACATAATATCTTTTGATAGGCACAGTGGGAAATACAGAAATGATGGTGATAGTGTCTTCCTTCTTCAGAACCTCAAAATTCAAGGAATTCGTTTCTCCACACCTATTCTGGATTTTTGTGTTTTTTTTTTTTGGATTATTGCTTTTTAAAGGAAGCCTGATTGCTTCTGGTGTATTGACATGTACAAGATCTTAAGCAAATGAAGCTGTTCATACTACAAATAAGCATTTTGGTATTTGGATTAGTTATCCATTGCTTCATAATAAAGTGTCTCAAAATGTAGTGGCACAAATCAACAAATTATATATGTGTGTGTGTGTGTGTGTGTGTGTGTGTGTGTGTGAGAACATATATATATTCCCACAGTTTCTGTGGGCCATTGACTCAGGAGCAGCCTAGTTGCCCAGTGGTTCTAGCTTAGGGTATTCATGAAATTGCATTCAGGATGTTGGTCAGGGCTGCAGTCATCTGAAGACTCGATTGGAGCTGGTCAATGCACCTCTAAGATGATTTACCCATATGGTATAAGCAGGAGGCCTCAGTTCCTTGCCATGTGGCCTCACCTTAGGTTACTTGAGCGTCCTCTCGATATAGTACATGGTTTTGCCCAATGCAAGTCATCCAAGTGAGAGACTGACCAAGACAGAAGCCTCAATGCCATTTATGACCTACTCTTGGAAGTGATACACTAGAACCTCGGCTTCTTTGTATTTACTGGAAGCAAGTGACTAAGACTAGCTCACACTCAGAGTGGGGGATTAGACTGTACACCTTGAGGAGATTGTCAAAGAACCAGTGGGCACATGTGAAATCATTCAGTTTCTTCCTTGTTTGGTTGTGTCTGATTTGGGTTTTGGTTTTGGTTTATACAGACCACATTAATTTCAAAGGGCTAAATAATGAAACATTTTATCCTGTGTTAAGTTCTTGGTCTTTCAGATTTTGTCTTACTCGTGCTCCCCTCTTTAATGGTAGCGGGGGTATGAGACTGGGCTTGACTTCATTGTATTGGAGGGAGGAGGTCAAACAGGTTTCCTCCTGTTCCCTGGATCATGAATGGGCAGCTTTCCCAGTTAAGGATGAAGTAGTCCTATTTCCTTTCACGCTGTAGTTCCACTGCCATGTCTATTGCTGATAATCTCGTGGACAGCATATTCAGGGCTCTGTCTAAAACTGATGAATCTTCCTCTTGACCCATGACTTGACTGCAATAAGCAACTTCCAACTATCACTGGCTCTAGGCTTTTGGGTTGTAATATCTTGACTATAACCCAGGCTAGCCTTGAGTCCACTCAAGGTTCTCTCCTCTTCTTTCTCTTCCTCTTGCCTCATGAGAATATTTACAGATGCTTCCCACTCTTTAGGAATAAATCCCTATACATGCCAAATTATACATCCAGGTATATAGTTTCTATTGAAAATTTGACTGGTCTCCCTGAGAGCCCTTCTTCTCAACCTTCAGCTCTATCATCTTGAGTCTATATTACATGAAAGAAGTGCCACAATCAAGATACAGTCCTCATCTTAAAGATCTAGATATAGTCCTCATCTAAAAGACTTGTGCTCTTTGCAGCCTGTCCCTCCTTAAGTCCCCTGTCCCAGAAAAACACCAATCTTTTTTTTTAATCACTATAAGTTTGCTGGAAATCTCTAGGATTTCAAATACAAGCATACAGAATCATTGCTGTGTTCTGCTTCATCACTCAGTATAATAATTTTGAATATCAACTATGTTATTGAATGCATTAGTACTTCATTCCATTTTATTGCTGAGTTCTATTCTGTTACATGGATGTCCACCTTTTGTTTTGCTCATTATCTATTGATGACCTTTGGACTGTTACCCATTTCAAGTCATATGAATCAAGCAACTATGAATATTCATGTATGTGCCTTTGCATGCTATATGTTTTCTTTACTCTTGGGATGAAACAGATGGATTGTATGGTGATAAGTGGGCTTCCCAGGTGGCTCAGTGGGTAAAGAATCCACCCACAATGCAGGAGATAGAGGAGACTTCAATACTTTGATTCCTGGGTCGGGAAGATCCCCTGGAGGAGGGCACGGCAACCCACTCCAGTATTCTTACCTACTGAATCCCATGGACAAGCAGAGTCTGGCAGACTATAGCCCATAGGGTGGCAAAGAATTGGACACAAGTGAAGCAATGGGGTACACATGCATGCACATGGAGATAAGTATATATTCCACTATTTAGAAATTTTTCAAAGACTATCAAAAGTGGTTATACAATTTTAGATTTCAACCAGCAGTCTGTGATCATTTTAATGGCTCCATATTATTGTTAAGGATTGGTATAGTAAAACTTTGTTATTTTTAGTCTTTTGAGTATGTTAATAGTGTCACTGAAGGGACAAAATTTTATTTTTTATTATTTTATGTTTTTTAATTTTTATTTTTACTTTATTTTGCTTTACAATACTGCATTGGTTTTGCCATACATTGACATGAATCAGCCACGGGTGTACATGAGTTCCCAATCCTGAACCCCTCTCCCACCTCCCACCCCATATCATCTCTCTGGATCATCTCGTGCACCAGCCCCAAGCATCCTGTATCCTGTATCAAACATAGACTGGTGATTCGTTTCTTACATGATAGTATACATGTTTTAATGCCATTCTCCCAAATCATCCCACCCTCGCCCTCTCCCACCGAGTCCAAAAGTCTGTTCTATACATCTGTGTCTCTTTTGCTGTCTCGCATACAGGGTTATCGTTACCATCTTTCTAAATTCCATATATATGTGTTAGTATACTGTATTGGTGTTTTTCTTTCTGGCTTACTTCACTCTGTATAATAGGCTCCAGTTTCATCCACCTCATTAGAACTGATTCAAATGTATTCTTTTTAATGACTGAGTAATACTCCATTGCGTATATGTACCACAGCTTTCTTATCCATTCATCTACTGATGGACATCTAGGTTGTTTCCATGTCCTGGCTATAATAAACAGTGCTGTGATGAACACTGGGGTACATGTGTCTCTTTCAAAATTTTATATTTTAAACAACTCAATTCATTGCACTTTCTTCAATACTTAGCACTTTTTTGGTCCTGTCTAAGACATCTTGACCTAAGCAAAGGTCACAGAGATATTCTTATATATTCTCTTTTATAAGAATTATGCTTCCAGCTTTTACATTTAGTTTTAGATTCATCTTGAATTATTTTTGTGTATGGACTGATATTGGTTTGGTTATTTCTTTTTTAGTTTCTTCATTTGGTTGTAACACTATTTGTAGAAGGAAATTTAACTTACCTTATTGAATTCCTCTAACACCTTGCTCTAGAATGAACTGACCATACTGTGTGGTTCTGTTTCTGCACTCTCTTTTCTGTCCCTTCAGCACTGGTCTGTCCTTATGTCAATATCACACTGTCTGGATTATGGTGCTTTGATTAACCTAAAATGGAAGGGCAGCAAGGAGAGAACCAATACATCACTGTCTTGGTCCTTATCTCTTCTTAGAGAAACACAAGCAATGAAATCTGAACATACATAATCAAGTGTAGTAGAATTAGGGACATGCTTGAAATCCATTTCTTCATGTTTCTGTGTATCCCATCAAACCATTTGCAACCCGCACAGTCCCCAGCCTGTCAGATGACTGGTTTACACTCCAAAGCCAAAAGATTTGATCATGGGAGCAGAGAGTGGGGGAATTCTGGAGTTTTTTTTTTCTGTTTGATTGTGCCACAGTCAACCACTCTCTGTGTACACCAAATTTTGCATTTCATATAACTGTCAAATTATATGGAATATTATTCTTTTTATTTGTTTCCAGCATGTAAAAATGAAAAAGTAGCTCTGTGTTTACAAAACAGGTGCTGGGCCAGTTTTTGCCCATGGGTTGTAGTTTGGTAACCCCAGATCAAAGTGGTCTATACATAGTCCCAATAGTTTTGAACTCATTTTATAAGGCCAGGACACCTTGACACAAAAGACAAAGTTATACAAAAAAATGAAAATTATAGGCCTATATCACTGATGAACATAGATGTAAAAATCCTCAAACAAATATTAGCAACCAAATCCATGAATACATTAAAAAGATCATACACCATGATCAAGTGGGATCATCCCAGGGAAATAAATATGGTTCAATATGTGCAAATGTATCAGTGTGATACATCACATTAACAAACTGAAGAATAAAAATCATATAGTCATCTATAAAGATTCAGAAAACAAGCTTCAGATGAAATTCAACATCCATTTATTATAAAAACTCTGAAGAACGTGAATATAGAATGAACTTAGCTAAATACAGTAAAGAGCATATATGACAAACCCACAATTAACTTCATTTTCAATGGTGAAAAGCTGAAAGTTTTTCCTCTATCATCAGGAATAAGACAAAAATGCCCACTCTCAACATTCTTATTCAACATAGCATTGGAAATCCTAGCCACAGCAATCTGACAAAAAGAGAAATAAAAGGATCCTAAGTAGGAAAGGAAGAAGTAAAACTATCACTTCTTGAAGCTGACATAATACTATACACAGAAAATCCTAAATATGCTGACAAAAAAACTGTTAGAACTTAGCAAAGATTTCAATAAAATTGCAGGATATGAAATTAATATACAGAATTTTGTTGAATTTCTTTACACTAACCACAAGTTATCAGAAAGAGAAATTAAGAAAACAATCCCATTTACCACGTGCATTAAAAAATACTTAGGGACTTCACTTTCACTTTTCACTTTCACGTGTTGGAGAAGGAAATGGCAACCCACTCCAGTGTTCTTGCCTGGAGAATCCCAGGGAAGGTGGAGCCTGGTGGGCTGCCGTCCATGGGGTCACACAGAGTTGGACACTACTGAAGTGACTTAGCACTTCTGAAAACTATAAGACACTAATGAAAGTAATTGAAAACAACACAAACATATGAAAAGATTTACTCTGTTTATGAATTGGAAAATTTAATATTGTTAACATAGCCAAATGACCCAAGGCAATCAACAGACTCAATGCAATGCCTATAAAATATCAATATCATTTTTCATAGAACTAGAATAAATAGTTTTAAAGTTTGTGCAGAAATATAAAAAACCATAAATAACCAAAACAAGCTTATGAAATATAAAGAAACCAGGAGGTGTCACAGTCCCTGATTTCAAACTATATTACAGAGTTACAGTAATTAAAACAGTATGGTACTGGCACAAAAAAAAAGAGACATATAGATCAATGGAACTAAATAGAGTGAGCAGAAATTAACACCCTCTTATATGGGCAATTAGTCTATGATAAAAAATGCAAGAAAATATAATGGGGAAAAGACAGCCTCTTCAGCAAAAGGTATATAGAAAATTGGAGAGCTACATGCAAAAGAATCAAAATGTAGTGCTTTCTTACACCATATACAAATATAAACTCAAAATGTGTTAAAGGATAAAGTGTTAGGCAGGAAACCATAAAAGTTCTAGAAAAAATCATAAGCAGTACACATTTTTACAATGGTTTTGGTAATATTTTTTTGTATATGTCTCATCATGAAAATAAATGGAAAATTAAACAAGTGGGACTACATCAAATTAAAAAGCCTTTGCACACTGTGGGAAACTATTTTTAAAAAACCCAGAAAGGCCATCTACTGAATGGTAGATAATATTTGCAAACAGTATATCTGATAGTGGTCAATATGGAAAACATAAAAAGATTCCATAAAACTCAACATCAAAAATCAAAGAACCCAGTTTAAAAATGGGTAGAGGACCTGGACATGGAACAACAGACTGGTTCTAAATAGGGAAAGGAGGTTTGCCAAGGCTGTATATTGTCACCCTGCTTATTTAACTTCTATGCAGAGTACATCATGAGAAACGCTGGGCTCAAGGAAGCACAAGCTGGAATAACCTCAGATATGCAGGAATAACCTCAGATATCAATAACCTCAGATATGCAGATGACACCACTTTTATGGCAGAAAGTGAGGAAGAACTAAAGAGCCTCTTGATGAAAGTGGAAGAGGAGAGTGAAAAAGTTGGCTTAAAGCTCAACATTCAGAAAACGAAGATCATGGCATCCAGTCCCATCACTTCATGGGAAATAGATGGGGAAACAGTGGAAACAGTGGCTGACTTTATTTTTGGAAGGGGCTCCAAAATCACTACAGATGGTGATTGCAGCCATGAAATTAAAAGATGCTTACTCCTTGGAAGGAAAGTTATGACCAACCTAGATGGCATGTTAAAAGCAGAGACATTACTTTGCCGACAAAGGTCCGTCTAGTCAAGGCTATTGTTTTTCCGTCTAGTCAAGGCTATTGTTTTTCCAGTAGTCATGTATGAACGTGAGAGTTGGACTAGAAAGAAAGCTGAGTGCAGAATAATTGACGCATTTGAACTGTGGTGTTGGAGAAGACTCTTGAGAGTCCCTTGGACTGCAAGGAGATCCAACCAGTCCATCGTAAAGGAAATCAGACCTGAATATTCATTGGAAGGACTGATGCTGAAGCTGAAATTCCAATACTTTGGCCACCTGATGCGAAGAATTGACTCATTTGAAAAGACCCTGATGCTGGGAAAGATTGAAGGCAGGAGGAGAAGGGGACGACAGAGGATGAGATGGTTGATGGCATCACAGACTCAATGCACATGAGTTTGAGTAAACTCCGGGAGTTGGAGATGGACAGAGAGGCCTGGTGTGCTGCAGTCTGTGGGGTTGCAAAGATTCGGACACAACTGAGCAACTGAACTGAACCGAGAGGACCTGAATAGATATTTTTCAAAAGAAAATACATAGAAAGGCAATAGCAAAATGAAAAGATGCTCAGTATCAGTAGTCATCAGGGAAATGCAAATCAAACCACAGTGAGGTATCACCTCTCATATGTCAGAATGGCCGTTATCAGAAAGACAACAGATAACAAGTTTTAGCAATGATGTGGTGAAAAGGGGAAATTTGTGCACTGTTGGTGAGAACATAAATTGATGCAAACACTATGGAAAACATTATAAAGATTCCTCCAGAAAAAGTAAAAATGGAACAACCATATGATTAAGCAATTCCTCTTCTGTGTATTTACCACAAGAAAATAAGAACACTAATTAGAAAAGATACGTTCACCTTTTCGTTCATTGCATCATTTACAATGGACAAGATACAGGGGAAACCAAAGTCTCATCTATAACTGAATAAATAGATAATAATGATGTATATATGTATATATATATATGTATACAATATATGTATGAATACAATAGAATATATATATACGTATATATGTATACAATATGTATATGTATATATAGAATACTATATATGTATACATATATAGTATCAGTATACATATATATATCAGTTCAGTTCACTCAGTCGTGTCCGACTCTTTGCGACCCCATGAATCGCAGCACGCCAGGCCTCCCTGTCCATCACCAACTCCCAGAGTTCACTCAGACTTACGTCCATCGAGTCAGTGATGCCATCCAGCCAGCTCATCCTCTGTCGTCCCCTTCTCCTCCTGCCCCCAATCCCTCCCAGCATCAGAATCTTTTCCAATGAGTCAACCCTTAGCATGAGGTGGCCAAAGTGCTGGAGTTTCAGCTTCAGCATCATTCGTTCCAAAGAAATCCCAGGGCTGATCTCCTTCAGAATGGACTGGTTGGATCTCCTTGCAGTCCAAGGGACTCTCAAGAGTCTTCTCTAACACCACAGTTCAAAAGCATCAGTTCTTTGGCGCTCAGCCTTCTTCACAGTCCAACTCTCACATCCATACATGACCACTGGAAAAACCATAGCCTTGACTAGATGGACCTTTGTTGGCAAAGTAATGTCTCTGCTTTTCAATATGCAATCTAGGTTGGTCATAACTTTTCTTCCAAGGAGTAAGTGTCTTTTAATTTCATGGCTACAATCACCATCGGCAGTGATTTTGGAGCCCAGAAAAATAAAGTCTGACACTGTTTCCACTGTTTCTCCATCTATAATGTAATATATATAATAGAATATTAGTCAACCACCAAAAAGAATTAAATATGGACAGGGAACTATAGAAATTTGAAAATGATATGTTTAAAAATGAGAAATCAATAGAGATAAATAATTATGAAGAGGGACCAAACATAAATTCTGAAGCTAAAAAGTACAATAATTAAAATGAAAAATTCACTATAGAATTACAGCGGTGGACTTCAGCTGGGAGAATAATCAGCAAACTTGAAGTTGTGAAGTAGAAATAATCAAATCAGAGAAGCAGAAAGAAAACAAATGAAGAGAAGTGAGCAGAGCATAAGGTACTTGTAGGACAACATTAAATGGACCAACATATGCATCATAGGAGTTTCAGAAGAGAGAAAGGGGCACAAAGATTATTTGAAGAAAAAATGGCCAAGATTTCCATTTCTTTAGTAATTAGCAATGTTGATCATCTTTTCATGTCCTTTGCTTATCTCTACGTCTTCTTTGGAGAAATGTCTATTTAAGTTTTCTGCCCATTTTAATAATTAATTTATTTTTTTATTGAGAGATAATTGCATTACAGAATTTTGTTGTTTTCTGTCAAACCTCAACATGAATAAGCCATAGGTATACATATATCCCCTCTCTTTTGAACCTCCTTCCCATCTCCCACCCCATCCCAGCCCTCTACATTTATACAGAGCCCCTGTTTGAGTTTCCTGAGCCATACAGCAAATTTCCATTGGCTATCTATTTTACATATAGTAATGTAAGTTTCCATGTTACACTTTCCATACATCTCACCCTCTCCTCCTCTCTTTGCATGTCCACAAGTCTATTCTCTATGTCTGTTTCTCCATTGCTGCCCTGTACATAAATTCTTCAGTACCATTTTTCTAGATTCCAAATATATGTGTTAGAATACGATGTTTCTCTTTCTCTTTCTGACTCACTTCACTCTGTATAATAGATCATAGGTTCATCTGCCTCATCAGAACTGACTCAAATGCATTCCTTTTTATGACTAATATTCCACTGTGTATATGTACCACAACGTCTTTAACCATTCATCTGTCAATGGACATCTAAGTTGCTTCCATGTTCTAGCTACCGTAAATAATGCTGCAGTGAAAGTGTGGTTAGTGAACAGTGAACAGTGAATACAGGATACGTGTGTGTGTGTGTGTGTGTGTGTTTCATTTACAATACTGTATTGGTTTTGCCATACATTGACATGAATCCACCACAGGTGTACATGAGTTCCCAACCCTGAACCCCCCTCCCACCACCCTCCCCATATCATCTCTCTGGATCATCCCAGTGCACCAGCCCCAAGCATCCTGTATCCTGTATTGAACATAGAGTAGTGATTCGTTTCTTACATGATAGTATACATGTTTTAATGCCATTCTCCCAAATCATCCCACCCTCGCCCTCTCCCACAGAGTCCAAAAGTCCGTTCTTTACATCTGTGTCTCTTTTGCTGTCTCGCATACAGGGTTATCATTTCCATCTTTCTAAATTTCATATATATGTGTTAGTATACTGTATTGGTGTTTTTCTTTCTGGCTTACTTCACTCTGTATAATCAGCTCCAGTTTCATCCACCTCATTAGAACTGACTCAAATGTATTCTTTTTAATGGCTGAGTAATAATCCATTGTGTAGATGTATCACAGCTTTCTTATCCATTTGCCTGCAGATGGACATCTAGGTTGCTTCCATGTCCTGGCTATTATAAACAGTGCTGTGATGAACATTGGGGTACACGTGTCTCTTTCAATTCTGGTTTCCTCGGTGTGTATGCCCAGCAGTGGGATTGCTAGGTCATAAGACAGTTCTATTTGCAATTTTTTAAGGAATCTCCACACTGTTCTCCAGAGTGGCTGTTCGCTTCAGTTCAGTTCAGTTCAGTCGCTCAGTCGTGTCTGACTCTTTGTGACCCATAAATCGTAGCACACCAGGCCTCCCTGTCCAACATCATCTCCCGGAGTTCACTCAGACTCACGTCCATCGAGTCCATGATGCCATCCAGCCAGCTCATCCTCTGTCGTCCCCTTCTCCTCCTGCCCCCAATCCCTCCCAGCATCAGAGTCTTTTCCAATGAGTCAACTCTTCGCATGAGGTGGCCAAAGTACTGGAGTTTCAGCTTTAGCATAATTCTTTCCAAAAAAATCCCAGGGTTGATCTCCTTCAGAATGGACTGGTTGGATCTCCCTGAAGTCCAAGGGACTCTCAGGAGTCTTCTCCAACACCACAGTTCAAAAGCATCAATTCTTCAGCGCTCAGCCTTCTTCACAGTCCAATTCTCACATCCATACATGACCACAGGAAAAACCATAGCCTTGACTAGACGGACCTCAGTCGGCAAAGTAATGCCTCTGCTTTTGAATATGCTATCTAGGTTGGTCATAACTTTTCTTCCAAGGAGTAAGCGTCTTTTAATTTCATGGCTGCAGTCACCATCTGCAGTGATTTTGGAGACCTGAAAAATAAAGTCTGACACTGTTTCCACTGTTTCCCCATCTATTTACCATGAAGTGATGGGACCGGATGCCATGATCTTCGTTTTCTGAATGTTGAGCTTTAAGCCAACTTTTTCACTCTCCTCTTTCACTTTCATCAAGAGGCTTTTTAGTTCCTCTTCACTTTCTGCCATAAGGGTGGTGTCATCTGCATATCTGAGGTTATTGATATTTCTCCCAGCAATCTTGATTCCAGCTTGTGTTTCTTCCAGTCCAGTGTTTCTCATGATGTACTCTGCATAGAAGTTAAATAAGCAGGGTGACAATATACAGCCTAGACGTACTTCTTTTCCTATTTGGAACCAGTCTGTTGTTCCATGGCCAGTTCGAACTGTTGCTTCCTGACCTGCATACAGATTTCTCAAGAGGCAGGTCAGGTGGTCTGGTATTCCCAGCTCTCTCAAAATCTTCCACAGTTTATTGTGATCCACACAGTCAAAGGCTTTGGCATAGTCAATACAGCAGAAATAGATGTTTTTCTGGAACTCTCTTGCTTTTTCCATGATACAGCGGATGTTGGCCACATATTAGCAGTCTATTAATTTTTAACAAGAGTGAATACACAATGGGGAAATGATAGTCTCTTTAATCAATAGTTCTGGAAAATTTGGACATCCACATGCAAAAGAAACTGGACAATTATCTTACATCATACACAGAAATCAATTCAAAATGCATTGAAGACTTAAACCCCAAACTGTAAAACTCCTAGAAGAAAACAGAGGGAAAACACTCCTTGACATTAGTGTTTGCAATTATTTTCTGGATATGACACCAAAAGCAAATACAACAAAAGCAAAAATAAATGTGTGGAATTGTATCAGACTAAAAAGCTTTTGCACAGCACACAATCCACAAAATTAAACAGCAACCCACAGAATGGGAAAAATATTTGCAAATCATATTTCTGATAAGAAGTTCTCCATAATATATAAGGAACTTATACAGTTAATTAAATAGCATAAAATAAACAATTTGATTTGAAAATGGACAAAGTACTACCTGAATAGTCATTTTTCTGAGGATGACATACAGATTGCCAAAAGGTATGTGAAAGGTGTTCAATATAACTAATTATCGGGGAAATGCAAATCAAAACCACAACGACATATCACCTGTTAAATGATTATCATCAAAGAGATAAGAGGTAACAACTGTTTGTGCACTGTTGGTGGAACTGTAAACTGTTTCAGCCACTATGGAGAACCCTATGGAGTTTCCTCAAAAAAATTAAACATAGAACAACCACATGTTCCAGCAATCCCACTTCTGGGTATATATCCACAGGAAATGAAAAAGGTTACTGAGAAAACATATTCTCCCATGTTTATTTCAGCATTATTCACAATTGCTAGTATACATATAAAATAATATTGATTCATGAGAAAAAAGGAAATTCTGCCATTTGCAAAAATATGGATGCACTTTGAGGACATAATGCTAAATGAGATGTCAGAAAGAGAAAGACATATACTGTATGATATCTCTTACATGTGAAATTTTAAAAAAACATATTATTACCAGGAGCTGCAGGGATTGGGGTGGGAAAATGAGACAGAAGTTGTTTAAATGTACATATTTGCATTATGTGATGTGGTACAGATGTTAGCTAAGGGTACAATAGCAATAGTACTGCCAATCAACATGATGTACACCTTAAATTACACAATGTTTATTGTATGTCAAATATACTCAATAAAAAATAATTGTCAAAAATGGTAACTGTGTGAGGTGATGGATATGTTAATTAGCTTGATTATGGCAATCATTTCACAATGTATATGTATATCAAATCATCACATATATATATATGTGTATATATATATATATATATATATATATATATATG